>NC_139558.1:11897465-12590834 GCF_965112155.1 Podarcis liolepis
AAAGCTTTGGCGATGGAAACAGAAGGCTTTTTATCACAGGACAAGAAATCAGCCCTCAAAAACTTAACCGGCAGAAAATATTTTTTTGAAAAGATCCCTAAGCCCCGGGGTCACAATTTCAGCAAAAATCTGACTTTTAGCAGTTCAATCAAAAATGGTGCCAGAAGCTTGAAAATGCTCCCCAGAAATATTTGGCCCTTGAAATAGAAGGCTTTTTATCACAGGACAAGAAATCAGCCCTCAAAAACTTAACCGGCAGAAAATATTTTTTTGAAAAAATCCCTAAGCCCCGGGGTCACAATTTCAGGAAAAATCTGACTTTTGGCAGTTCACTCAAAAATGGTGCCAACCGGTTGCAAATTCTCCCCTGAAAGCTTTGGCGATGGAAACAGAAGGCTTTTTATCACAGGACAAGAAATCAGCCCTCAAAAACTTAACCGGCAAAAAATATTTTTTTGAAAAAATCCCTAAGCCCCGGGGTCACAATTTCAGTAAAAATCTGACTTTTGGCAGTTCAATCAAAAATGGTGCCAAAAGCTTGAAAATGCTCCCCTGAAAGCTTTGGCGATGGAAACAGAAGGCTTTTTATCACAGGACAAGAAATCAGCCCTCAAAAACTTAACCGGCAGAAAATATTTTTTTGAAAAAATCCCTAAGCCCCGGGGTCACAATTTCAGCAAAAATCTGACTTTTAGCAGTTCAATCAAAAATGGTGCCAGAAGCTTGAAAATGCTCCCCAGAAATATTTGGCCCTTGAAATAGAAGGCTTTTTATCACAGGACAAGAAATCAGCCCTCAAAAACTTAACCGGCAGAAAATTTTTTTTTGAAAAAATCCCTAAGCCCCGGGGTCACAATTTCAGGAAAAATCTGACTTTTGGCAGTTCACTCAAAAATGGTGCCAACCGGTTGCAAATTCTCCCCTGAAAGCTTTGGCGATGGAAACAGAAGGCTTTTTATCACAGGACAAGAAATCAGCCCGCAAAAACTTAACCGGCAAAAAATATTTTTTTGAAAAAATCCCTAAGCCCCGGGGTCACAATTTCAGTAAAAATCTGACTTTTGGCAGTTCAATCAAAAATGGTGCCAAAAGCTTGAAAATGCTCCCCTGAAAGCTTTGGCGATGGAAACAGAAGGCTTTTTATCACAGGACAAGAAATCAGCCCTCAAAAACTTAACCGGCAGAAAATATTTTTTTGAAAAAATCCCTAAGCCCTGGGGTCACAATTTCAGCAAAAATCTGACTTTTGGCAGTTCACTCAAAAATGGTGCCAAAAGCTTGAAAATGCTCCCCCTGAAATATTTGGCCCTTGAAATAGAAGGCTTTTTATCACAGGAGAAGAAATCAGCCCTCAAAAACTTAACCGGCAGAAAATATTTTTTTGAAAAAATCCCTAAGCCCCGGCGTCACAATTTCAGGAAAAATCTGACTTTTGGCAGTTCACTCAAAAATGGTGCCAACCGGTTGCAAATGCTCCCCTGAAAGCTTTGGTGATGGAAACAGAAGGCTTTTTATCACAGGACAAGAAATCAGCCCTCAAAAACTTAACCGGCAGAAAATATTTTTTTGGAAAAAATCCCTAAGCCCCGTGGTCACAATTTCAGGAAAAATCTGACTTTTGGCAGTTCACTCAAAAATGGTGCCAACCGGTTGCAAATGCTCCCCTGAAAGCTTTGGCGATGGAAACAGAAGGGTTTTTATCACAGGACAAGAAATCAGCCCTCAAAAACTTAAAAGGCAGAAAATATTTTTTTGAAAAAATCCCTAAGCCCCGGGGTCACAATTTCAGCAAAAATCTGACTTTTGGCAGTTCAATCAAAAATGGTGCCAAAAGCTTGAAAATGCTCCCCTGAAAGCTTTGGCCCTTGAAATAGAAGGCTTTTTATCACAGGACAAGAAATCAGCCCTCAAAAACTTAACCGGCAGAAAATATTTTTTTGAAAAAATCCCTAAGCCCCGGGGTCACAATTTCAGGAAAAATCTGACTTTTGGCAGTTCACTCAAAAATGGTGCCAAAAGCTTGAAAATGCTCCCCTGAAAGCTTTGGCGATGGAAACAGAAGGCTTTTTATCACAGGACAAGAAATCAGCCCTCAAAAACTTAACCGGCAGAAAATATTATTTTGAAAAAATCCCTAAGCCCCGGGGTCTCAATTTCAGGAAAAATCTGACTTTTGGCAGTTCACTCAAAAATGGTGCCAACCGGTTGCAAATGCTCCCGTGAAAGCTTTGGCGATGGAAACAGAAGGCTTTTTATCACAGGACAAGAAATTAGCCCTCAAAAACTTAACCGGCAGAAAATATTTTTTTGAAAAAATCCCTAATCCCCGGGGTCACAATTTCAGGAAAAATCTGACTTTTGGCAGTTCACTCAAAAATGGTGCCAACCGGTTGCAAATGCTCCCCTGAAAGCTTTGGTGATGGAAACAGAAGGCTTTTTATCACAGGACAAGAAATCAGCCCTCAAAAACTTAACCGGCAGAAAATATTTTTTTGAAAAAATCCCTAAGCCCCCGGGTCTCAATTTCAGCAAAAATCTGACTTTTGGCAGTTCAATCAAAAATGGTGCCAAAAGCTTGAAAATGCTCCCCTGAAATATTTGCCCCTTGAAATAGAAGGCTTTTTATCACAGGACAAGAAATCAGCCCTCAAAAACTTAACCGGCAGAAAATATTTTTTTGAAAAAATCCCTAAGCCCCGGGGTCACAATTTGAGCAAAAATCTGACTTTTGGCAATTCACTCAAAAATGGTGCCAACCGGTTGCAAATGCTCCCGTGAAACGTTTGGCACTCAAAACAGAAGGCTTTTTATCACAGGACAAGAAATCAGCCCTCAAAAACTTAACTGGCAGAAAATATTTTTTTGAAAAAATCCCTAAGCCCCGGGGTCACAATTTCAGCAAATATCTGACTTTTGGCAGTTCACTCAAAAATGGTGCCAAAAGCTTGAAAATGCTCCCCTGAAAGCTTTGGTGATGGAAACAGAAGGCTTTTTATCACAGGACAAGAAATCAGCCCTCAAAAACTTAACCGGCAGAAAATATTTTTTTGAAAAAATCCCTAAGCCCCGGGGTCTCAATTTCAGGAAAAATCTGACTTTTGACAGTTCACTCAAAAATGGTGCCAAAAGCTTGAAAATGCTCCCCTGAAATATTTGGCCCTTGAAATAGAAGGCTTTTTATCACAGGACAAGAAATCAGCCCTCAAAAACTTAACCGGCAGAAAATATTTTTTTGAAAAAATCCCTAAGCCCCGGGGTCACAATTTCAGCAAAAATCTGACTTTTGGCAATTCACTCAAAAATGGTGCCAACCGCTTGCAAATGCTCACCTGAAAGCTTTGGCGATGGAAACAGAAGGCTTTTTATCACAGGACAAGAAATCAGCCCTCAAAAGCTTAACCGGCAGAAAATATTTTTTTGAAAAAATCCCTAAGCCCCGGGTTCACAATTTCAGCAAAAATCTGACTTTTGGCAATTCACTCAAAAATGGTGCCAAAAGCTTGAAAATGCTCCACTGACAGGTTTGGCACTCGAAACAGAAGGCTTTTTATCACAGGACAAGAAATCAGCCCTCAAAAACTTAACCGGCAGAAAATATTTTTTTGAAAAAATCCCTAAGCCCCGGGTTCACAATTTCAACAAAAATCTGACTTTTGGCAGTTCAATCAAAAATGGTGCCAAAAGCTTGAAAATGATCCCGTGAAAGGTTTGGCGATGGAAACATAAGGCTTTTTATCACAGGAAAAGAAATCAGCCCTCAAAAACTTATCCGGCAGACAATATTTTTTTGAAAAAATCCCTAAGCCCCGGGTTCACAATTTCAGGAAAAATCTGACTTTTGGCAATTTACTCAAAAATGGTGCCAAAAGCTTGCAAATGCTCACCTGAAAGCTTTGGCGATGGAAACAGAAGGCTTTTTATCACAGGACAAGAAATCAGCCCTCAAAAACTTAACCGGCAGAAAATATTTTTTTGAAAAAATCCCTAAGCCCCGGGTTCACAATTTCAGCAAAAATCTGACTTTTGGCAATTCACTCAAACATGTTGCCAACCGTTTGCAAATGCTCCCCTGAAAGCTTTGGCGATGGAAACAGAAGGCTTTTTATCACAGGACAAGAAATCAGCCCTCAAAAGCTTAACCGGCAGAAAATATTTTTTTGAAAAAATCCCTAAGCCCCGGGTTCACAATTTCAGGAAAAATCTGACTTTTGGCAGTTCGCTCAAAAATGGTGCCAAAAGCTTGAAAATGCTCTCCTGAAAGGTTTGGCACTCAAAACAGAAGGATATTTATCACAGGACAAGAAATCAGCCCTCAAAAACTTAACCGGCAGAAAATATTTTTTTGAAAAAATCCCTAAGCCCCGGGTTCACAATTTCAGCAAAAATCTGACTTTTGGCAATTCACTCAAACATGTTGCCAACCGTTTGCAAATGCTCCCCTGAAAGCTTTGGCGATGGAAACAGAAGGGTTTTTATCACAGGACAAGAAATCAGCCCTCAAAAACTTAACTGGCAGACAATATTTTTTTGAAAAAATCCCTAAGCCCCGGGGTCACAATTTCAGCAAAAATCTGACTTTTGGCAGTTCACTCAAAAATGGTGCCAAAAGCTTGAAAATGCTCCCCTGAAAGCTTTGGCGATGGAAACAGAAGGCTTTTTATCACAGGACAAGAAATCAGACCTCAAAAACTTAACCGGCAGAAAATATTTTTTTGAAAATATCCCTAAGCCCCGGGGTCACAATTTCAGCAAATATCTGACTTTTGGCAATTCACTCAAAAATGTTGCCAACCGGTTGCAAATGCTCCCCTGAAAGCTTTGGCGATGGAAACAGAAGGCTTTTTATCACAGGACAAGAAATCAGCCCTCAAAAACTTATCCGGCAGACAATATTTTTTTCAAAAAATTCCTAAGCCCCGGGGTCACAATTTCAGCAAAAATCTGACTTTTGGCAATTCACTCAAAAATGGTGCCAACCGCTTGCAAATGCTCACCTGAAAGCTTTGGCGAAGGTAACAGAAGGCTTTTTATCACAGGACAAGAAATCAGCCCTCAAAAACTTAACCGGCAGAAATTTTTTTTTTGAAAAAATCGCTAAGCCCCGTGGTCACAATTTCAGCAAAAATCTGACTTTTGGCAATTCACTCAAAAATGGTGCCAACCGGTTGCAAATGCTCCCCTGACAGGTTTGGCACTCGAAACAGAAGGCTTTTTATCACAGGACAAGAAATCAGCCCTCAAAAACTTAACCGGCAGAAAATATTTTTTTGAAAAAATCCCTAAGCCCTGGGGTCACAATTTCAGGAAAAATCTGACTTTTGGCAATTCACTCAAAAATGGTGCCAAAAGCTTGAAAATGCTCTCCTGTAAGGTTTGGCGATGGAAACAGAAGGCTTTTTATCACAGGACAAGAAATCAGCCCTCAAAAACTTAACCGGCAGAAAATATTTTTTTGAAAAAATCCCTAAGCCCCGGGGTCACAATTTCAGCAAAAATCTGACTTTTGGCAGTTCACTCAAAAATGGTGCCAAAAGCTTGAAAATGCTCCCCTGAAATATTTGGCAATGGAAACAGAAGGCTTTTTATCACAGGACAAGAAATCAGCCCTCAAAAACTTAACCGGCAGAAAATATTTTTTTGAAAAAATCCCTAAGCTTGAAAATGCTCTCCTGAAAGGTTTGGCACTCGAAACAGAAGGCTTTTTATCACAGGACAAGAAATCAGCCCTCAAAAACTTAACCGGCAGAAAATATTTTTTTGAAAAAATCCCTACGCCCCGGGGTCACAATTTCAGCAAAAATCAGACTTTTGGCAATTCACTCAAAAATGGTGCCAACCGGTTGCAAATGCTCCCGTGAAAGGTTTGGCACTCAAAACAGAAGGATTTTTATCACAGGACAAGAAATCAGCCCTCAAAAACTTAACCGGCAGACAATATTTTTTTGAAAAAATCCCTAAGCCCCGGGGTCACAATTTCAGCAAAAATCTGACTTTTGGCAGTTCACTCAAAAATGGTGCCAAAAGCTTGAAAATGCTCCCCTGAAAGCTTTGGCGATGGAAACAGAAGGCTTTTTATCACAGGACAAGAAATCAGCCCTCAAAAACTTAACCGGCAGAAAATATTTTTTTTGAAAAAATCCCTAAGCCCCGGGGTCACAATTTCAGCAAAAATCTGACTTTTGGCAATTCACTCAAACATGTTGCCAACCGGTTGCAAATGCTCCCCTGAAAGCTTTGGCGATGGAAACAGAAGGCTTTTTATCACAGGACAAGAAATCAGCCCTCAAAAACTTATCCGGCAGACAATATTTTTTTGAAAAAATCCCTAAGCCCCGGGGTCACAATTTCAGCAAAAATCTGACTTTTGGCAATTCACTCAAAAATGGTGCCAAAAGCTTGAAAATGCTCCCCTGACAGGTTTGGCACTCGAAACAGAAGGCTTTTTATCACAGGACAAGAAATCAGCCCTCAAAAACTTAACCGGCAGACAATATTTTTTTGAAAAAATCCCTAAGCCCCGGGGTCACAATTTCAGCAAAAATCTGACTTTTGGCAGTTCACTCAAAAATGGTGCCAAAAGCTTGAAAATGCTCCCCTGAAAGCTTTGGCGATGGAAACAGAAGGCTTTTTATCACAGGACAAGAAATCAGCCCTCGAAAACTTAACCGGCAGAAAATATTTTTTTGAAAATATCCCTAAGCCCCGGGGTCACTATTTCAGCAAATATCTGACTTTTGGCAATTCACTCAAACATGTTGCCAACCGGTTGCAAATGCTCCCCTGAAAGCTTTGGCGATGGAAACAGAAGGCTTTTTATCACAGGACAAGAAATCAGCCCTCAAAAACTTATCCGGCAGACAATATTTTTTTGAAAAAATCCCTAAGCCCCGGGGTCACAATTTCAGCAAAAATCTGACTTTTGGCAATTCACTCAAAAATGGTGCCAAAAGCTTGAAAATGCTCCCCTGAAAGCTTTGGCGATGGAAACAGAAGGCTTTTTATCACAGGACAAGAAATCAGCCCTCGAAAACTTAACCGGCAGAAAATATTTTTTTGAAAATATCCCTAAGCCCCGGGGTCACTATTTCAGCAAATATCTGACTTTTGGCAATTCACTCAAACATGTTGCCAACCGGTTGCAAATGCTCCCCTGAAAGCTTTGGCGATGGAAACAGAAGGCTTTTTATCACAGGACAAGAAATCAGCCCTCAAAAACTTAACCGGCAGAAAATATTTTTTTGAAAAAATCCCTAAGCCCCGGGTTCACAATTTCAGCAAAAATCTGACTTTTGGCAGTTCACTCAAAAATGGTGCCAAAAGCTTGAAAATGCTCCCCTGAAATATTTGGCAATGGAAACAGAAGGATTTTTATCACAGGACAAGAAATCAGCCCTCAAAAACTTAACCGGCAGAAAATATTTTTTTGAAAAAATCCCTAAGCTTGAAAATGCTCTCCTGAAAGGTTTGGCACTCGAAACAGAAGGCTTTTTATCACAGGACACGAAATCAGCCCTCAAAAACTTAACCGGCAGAAAATATTTTTTTGAAAAAATCCCTAAGCCCCGGGGTCACAATTTCAGCAAAAATCTGACTTTTGGCAATTCACTCAAAAATGGTGCCAAAAGCTTGAAAATGCTCTCCTGAAAGGTTTGGCACTCGAAACAGAAGGCTTTTTATCACAGGACAAGAAATCAGCCCTCAAAAACTTAACCGGCAGACAATATTTTTTTGAAAAAATCCCTAAGCCCCGGGGTCACAATTTCAGCAAAAATCTGACTTTTGGCAGTTCACTCAAAAATGGTGCCAAAAGCTTGAAAATGCTCCCCTGAAATATTTGGCAATGGAAACAGAAGGCTTTTTATCACAGGACAAGAAATCAGCCCTCAAAAACTTAACCGGCAGAAAATATTTTTTTGAAAAAATCCCTAAGCTTGAAAATGCTCTCCTGAAAGGTTTGGCACTCGAAACAGAAGGCTTTTTATCACAGGACAAGAAATCAGCCCTCAAAAACTTAACCGGCAGAAAATATTTTTTTGAAAAAATCCCTACGCCCCGGGGTCACAATTTCAGCAAAAATCAGACTTTTGGCAATTCACTCAAAAATGGTGCCAACCGGTTGCAAATGCTCCCGTGAAAGGTTTGGCACTCAAAACAGAAGGATTTTTATCACAGGACAAGAAATCAGCCCTCAAAAACTTAACCGGCAGACAATATTTTTTTGAAAAAATCCCTAAGCCCCGGGGTCACAATTTCAGCAAAAATCTGACTTTTGGCAGTTCACTCAAAAATGGTGCCAAAAGCTTGAAAATGCTCCCGTGAAAGGTTTGGCACTCAAAACAGAAGGATTTTTATCACAGGACAAGAAATCAGCCCTCAAAAACTTAACCAGCAGAAAATATTTTTTTGAAAAAATCCCTAAGCCCCGGGGTCACAATTTCAGCAAAAATCTGACTTTTGGCAGTTCACTCAAAAATGGTGCCAAAAGCTTGAAAATGCTCCCCTGAAAGCTTTGGCGATGGAAACAGAAGGCTTTTTATCACAGGACAAGAAATCAGCCCTCGAAAACTTAACCGGCAGAAAATATTTTTTTGAAAATATCCCTAAGCCCCGGGGTCACTATTTCAGCAAATATCTGACTTTTGGCAATTCACTCAAACATGTTGCCAACCGGTTGCAAATGCTCCCCTGAAAGCTTTGGCGATGGAAACAGAAGGCTTTTTATCACAGGACAAGAAATCAGCCCTCAAAAACTTATCCGGCAGACAATATTTTTTTGAAAAAATCCCTAAGCCCCGGGGTCACAATTTCAGCAAAAATCTGACTTTTGGCAATTCACTCAAAAATGGTGCCAAAAGCTTGAAAATGCTCCCCTGAAAGCTTTGGCGATGGAAACAGAAGGCTTTTTATCACAGGACAAGAAATCAGCCCTCGAAAACTTAACCGGCAGAAAATATTTTTTTGAAAATATCCCTAAGCCCCGGGGTCACTATTTCAGCAAATATCTGACTTTTGGCAATTCACTCAAACATGTTGCCAACCGGTTGCAAATGCTCCCCTGAAAGCTTTGGCGATGGAAACAGAAGGCTTTTTATCACAGGACAAGAAATCAGCCCTCAAAAACTTAACCGGCAGAAAATATTTTTTTGAAAAAATCCCTAAGCCCCGGGGTCACAATTTCAGCAAAAATCTGACTTTTGGCAGTTCACTCAAAAATGGTGCCAAAAGCTTGAAAATGCTCCCCTGAAATATTTGGCAATGGAAACAGAAGGATTTTTATCACAGGACAAGAAATCAGCCCTCAAAAACTTAACCGGCAGAAAATATTTTTTTGAAAAAATCCCTAAGCTTGAAAATGCTCTCCTGAAAGGTTTGGCACTCGAAACAGAAGGCTTTTTATCACAGGACACGAAATCAGCCCTCAAAAACTTAACCGGCAGAAAATATTTTTTTGAAAAAATCCCTAAGCCCCGGGGTCACAATTTCAGCAAAAATCTGACTTTTGGCAATTCACTCAAAAATGGTGCCAAAAGCTTGAAAATGCTCTCCTGAAAGGTTTGGCACTCGAAACAGAAGGCTTTTTATCACAGGACAAGAAATCAGCCCTCAAAAACTTAACCGGCAGACAATATTTTTTTGAAAAAATCCCTAAGCCCCGGGGTCACAATTTCAGCAAAAATCTGACTTTTGGCAGTTCACTCAAAAATGGTGCCAAAAGCTTGAAAATGCTCCCCTGAAATATTTGGCGATGGAAATAGAAGCCTTTTTATCACAGGACAAGAAATCAGCCCTCAAAAACTTAACCGGCAGAAAATATTTTTTTGAAAAAATCCCTAAGCTTGAAAATGCTCTCCTGAAAGGTTTGGCACTCGAAACAGAAGGCTTTTTATCACAGGACAAGAAATCAGCCCTCAAAAACTTAACCAGCAGAAAATATTTTTTTGAAAAAATCCCTAAGCCCCGGGGTCACAATTTCAGCAAAAATCTGACTTTTGGCAGTTCAATCAAAAATGGCGCCAAAAGCTTGAAAATGCTCCCCTGAAATATTTGGCACTTGAAATAGAAGGCTTTTTATCACAGGACAAGAAATCAGCCCTCAAAAACTTAACCGGCAGACAATATTTTTTTGAAAAAATCCCTAAGCCCCGCGGTCACAATTTCAGCAAAAATCTGACTTTTGGCAATTCACTCAAAAATGGTGCCAACCGCTTGCAACTGCTCACCTGAAAGCTTTGGCGATGGAAACAGAAGGCTTTTTATCACAGGACAAGAAATCAGCCCTCAAAAACTTAACCGGCAGAAAATATTTTTTTGAAAAAATCCCTAAGCCCCGGGGTCACAATTTCAGCAAAAAATCTGACTTTTGGCAGTTCACTCAAAAATGGTGCCAAAAGCTTGAAAATGCTCCCCTGAAATATTTGACCCTTGAAATAGAAGGCTTTTTATCACAGGACAAGAAATCAGCCCTCAAAAACTTATCCGGAAGACAATATTTTTTTGAAAAAATCCCTAAGCCTCGGGGTCACAATTTCAGCAAAAATCTGACTTTTGGCAATTCACTCAAAAATGGTGCCAAAAGCTTGAAAATGCTCCCCTGAAATATTTGGCCCTTGAAATAGAAGGCTTTTTATCACAGGACAAGAAATTAGCCCTCAAAAACTTAACCGGCAGAAAATATTTTTTTGAAAAAATCCCTAAGCCCTGGGGTCACAATTTCAGCAAAAATCTGACTTTTGGCAATTCACTCAAAAATGGTGCCAAAAGCTTGAAAATGCTCTCCTGAAAGGTTTGGCACTCGAAACAGAAGGCTTTTTATCACAGGACAAGAAATCAGCCCTCAAAAACTTAACCGGCAGACAATATTTTTTTGAAAAAATCCCTAAGCCCCGGGGTCACAATTTCAGCAAAAATCTGACTTTTGGCAGTTCACTCAAAAATGGTGCCAAAAGCTTGAAAATGCTCCCGTGAAAGGTTTGGCACTCAAAACAGAAGGATTTTTATCACAGGACAAGAAATCAGCCCTCAAAAACTTATCCGGCAAAAATTCAGCAAAAATCTGGGCACTTGGAGCACTTGGAGGGTCTGCTCTTGAAGCCCACCAGCAGGTTGTGACGGCCACAGCCCTTTCCCACTGCTGCTCCTTAGCTTCTTAGTCCTCAGAGTCACAGCCCTCCGGAACTTAAAGGCTGCAAAAAGTGAGAAAGGTATCAGAGCAGAATGCCAAAGAGGGCAGGTCTAGTGGCTGATATATATATATATATATATATATATATATATATATATATATATATATATATATATATATATATATATATAAAGCCCTTAGCCACATACAAACAGAGCACTTTCATGAGCTATCAACTTACATGACTCTGGATTGGTATATTATAATTGCAGCTGGCAGCGAAAGCAGCAGAGGCACCTGGCTTTTGCGTTGCCACCCAGTGATATGATTAGACTGTATGGATTGCTCAGCCGCTGAGGCTTGTCACATTCTGCTCAAAACAAGGGAAGGGGAAAGGAAGCTTGTAATGAGTCCCCAGGTAACTGGTATTCCTCTGCTCTCTAACTTTAGATATTTATTGTGTGTAAATAGGATCTCTTTATAGTATTGGAGAGGTGGGATAATTCTGCAACTGGGGGAGGACAACTCTCTTTCTAAAGGTTTCATTTACAATGTGCTATTTATACTATAGGAGACGAGAAGATGGAAAGACCATTATAGTTTGGCTCAAAATAGCCCGGAAATATCAAATAGTTACCTCTAGATAAAGTAATTGTTAAATTATGGAAACCGGGAGAAACTGATGTAAAATGCTTTTTTAAATAAAGCATTACTACATATATATATATATATATATATATATATATATATATATATATATATCAGCGCAAATTGCCTTGATTCTACCTGGTTGGTGTCACATTGCAGATTTGACAACCAGATTTTAGGAACATAAAGGTCTATTATCCTTCTAATTGGCCCTTCAAACAATTCCCCTCTGCCTCTGGGTAAGTGATAAATCCTTGGAAGCAGTTGGACTGTTATGTTATGGAACATCTATAGCAGATTTGTGGCAATTTATCATCTCCACTCCCTAAATATGACCGAAAAAAGACATTGGGTGGGTGGAAGGAGCAAATTAACCACAAATGTTTCTATATTTGCTCTGAAGGTGAGTAGAATTTCAGTATTGACTGTTGGATATTTTGAGCTGAGGAATGACTTGAAAGTTGATTTCAGAATAAACTAATTTTGCAGCATGCTCTTAAGTATTTGCTCTGAAGTTCCATTTCATTTTAGAGGGACTTGTGTGTATTCCCACCCAAGCCCCCGTGACCCTTGGACAAAGGGTGATATAGATATTTAAATAAACAAACACATAAATAAGCTTGCTTGGTTGCTGAGGATTGTAGTCAAAAATACTTCAAAAGAGCTGATCAATGTGAGGCTCAATTTTGCTGTAATCTTTTATCATCACAAAGTACTTGTAGGATCCTGTTCCTGGCATAGCAGATGGGAAACTGAGACACAGAAAGAGGACGATTTCCTCATATCCTTCAGCTGCCCAGATTTACTGGGAACCAACCAGATTTTCTGCTGCCCATCCTTGGTAAATGACTGTCCCATGGTTTGGGGGTTTTTTTAGGGGAAGGTGCCTTTTGAAGCAAATGTATGCACACAGCCATTAAAAACCTACTTTCAGTTATTGATGCTCCAGTTCAGATTATTGTAATGTTTTATATGTGGGGCTGCCCATGCAGCTGTTTTCAGAAAACCCAGACATTTAGCAAAATTTTAAAAATATTTTTAAATTTTACCTCTGAGAAAGAGGATATGTCTGGGAAAGTCCGGACATTTGGCAACACTAACATTTACCTCAACTAAACATTAGATTGCTGTCTACCAGTCAAGCTGAGTTGGTATTTCTATGGCCCTATGGAGAGGATTTGAGCATAATTTATATTCACTCTATCATCTAAACCACTTCTTTTTCTTTCCCCCCTCAAAGAATTGAATATGACAACCGTGGGCACCGAACCTGGAGACATGGCTAATTTCTCCTCTTTACAGAGTCCATGGACTACCTTCGGAAACTGCACTGGCGAAGGCGCAATATTTCAGGACATCTATATCCCTCTAATTTATAGCGTTCTCTTTCTGGTGTGCTTTCCTGGGAACATTATTGTCATTTCCGTGTATGTCTTCAAAATGAGGCCCTGGAAAAGCAGCACTATCATTATGCTAAACTTGGCCATTACAGACCTGCTGTACGTGTCTTGCCTTCCATTCCTGATACAATACTACGCCAGTGGAGAAAACTGGATGTTTGGAGAATTCATGTGCAAGCTTGTCCGCTTCAACTTTTACTTCAATACGTACAGCAGCATCCTCTTCCTCACCTGCTACAGCCTCTTCCGTTTTATTGTCGTCGTCTATCCGATGAACTGCTTTTCCATTCAGAAACGGAGATGGGCCCTTGCCGCCTGTGCCGTAGTTTGGGTTGTTTCCCTGTTGCTGGCCAGCCCGATATTCCACGTGATTACGACGCAACAAAACGCCCACCGATGGATTTGCCAGGATCTTACTAACTCTGCAGACTTGTTCACGGTGAGGTGGTATAACTGGCTCCTAACGACATTTGCTTTCTTCTTGCCTTTGGTAACTGTCACTCTTTGCTACGCTGTGATTATCTACACCTTGGCCAGAGGGCCTCACACTGGCACTGCTTACAAGCAAAAGGCTCGCCTGTTGGCCATGGTCCTCCTGGCTGTCTTCTATGTCTGTTTCTTGCCATTTCACATCTTCAGAGGAGTTCGCATTGAGCTAACGATCCACCCTGCGAGCTGCCGCACAATGCGGAGAGTCCGGGATATTTTTACTGTGACCCAGTCCTTAGCATCACTGAACACCTTTGGCAACTTAATACTTTATGTTGCATTGGGTGATAACTTCCAGCAGGCCATTCTTTCTGTCTGCAAACTGATCATGAAGACAAATAAGAAATAGATAAGGAGGAAAAGCGATGTGACTTGCCCAGAACATGAAAGAATAGATTGCATTTGCTGTTGCCCTAAACCTGCGTAATTTCAGCAGAAGCATAAGACTTCTTCATGTGCAAAAGCTTCCATGTATTCCTGGAAATAAAATGTATGGATCCACTTTCCTTTGTTTCCCAGAACGTAAGGTGTGTATCGGTTGCTTTCGATTCATGGCATTCCTTTTGATCCTCTTCATATTGAAGGAGTTGTGTTAAACAGAGTTGTTTAGGAAGCGATCCTATAGCAAGTTATGCCAACCTTGAACAGGCTAGGATCCAGTGGATTTGGCTTAACTCCAGCATCCTCAACTTAGTCAGAGCTAAGTCAGTGTAAATCAGAGGGGACGTAGGCTAGATCCTAAGCCCATCCAGCTTCATCACATTATGCAGGAACCCAGCATAAATTAAACCAGTAAAACCGGTGGCATAACTCAAACACTATTTTAAAAGCTTGTTTTCCCCCTGACAGGCTTAGGCCAGCTGAAGCCATCAGTAAACCCAGTGCTGAGTGGAGTTTGCATCTGGTGTAACAACACCAGCTGAACTTACGCCAGTTTGGTTCACAACAGCTTCTTGTGCATAGGATTGCTCTCTTTGCCACTGAGCCCTGCTGGAATAAAATCAGTTCAGTTTTTGACACCACACATAACTTTACAGTGGATTCTTATGGCCACGTGCCACAAAGTAGTTATGGGTCTGTCCTCCCCCCACCACATAAACTCATCTGTGGTTTCTGGGTGCATGCTAAACAAGAACCTGGAACCCTCATGGTCGGTGGCATGGGCCCCTTGAGATCCCAGGGTGGAAGAAGAGGGAGCAATATTGTTTTCTCAGTTCCTAGAATGGCTTCCTGCAGCCTATTAACCCTCTCAGCTGGGCAAGACACAGCACACACACAGCAAACGTTTGAAATAAAGCTCAAGCACATGAGCCTCTTATTGTAGTTGAAGCAGCAGATAACATTTTAGAGAACATATGTATGCGTTTATATATGTATAAGGCACATTTGAGTATGATAGAATCAGGATTGTTGTGTTTGTGATACAGTTCATCAGAGGTACATGTTATTAGATAGTTCACTTCTCAAGCTTCTTTCAAGAAGGACATGCTGATAATTTCTATTTTAGGTCGATAACTGACCAATATCCCGGCCCCCATCAAAATTTGCATCAACCAATGCAGATATTCACAAAACTTCAGAACTCAAAGTTGCAGTTTCTTCTCGAGGAGACCTCACTATTACATGGGGTCTGACAATGTCAACACTGCCTTATGCTCAATCACTAGAACCCTATTCCCTGCCAGGCGCTTAGAACATTACAGCAAGGTTTTCTTTCTAAGTGTGCTGAAGCTCTAACGCAGGGGCCAGCAAAGTTTTTGTCGCTTCGGCCGGTTCATGGTCCCACAGACGCCGTGGTGGGCCACAGTGTGTGCACGTGCGTGTGTGCGCGCGCGCATGCATGTGCAAACACTATTTCTGGCGTGGAGGAGGTGTGTGCAGCTTCCCATTGGCCGCAGGAGCTAATGGGAAGCCGGCCAGCATCGTGGAATGAGGTCCCCGCTCTGCTCTGCGCTGGTTTAGCTTGTGGCCCATGGGCCTTAGGTTGCCGACCCCTGCTCTAACCTTTAGAGGGCCAGACCTGGAGTGGGTAAACCTGGGTTAAGATCTCCACTCACCCATGAAGGTCACTGGGTGACCGTGAATCAGTTACTGTCTCTCTGACTAATCTCACTGGGTTGTTGTAAGGGGGGAAATAGGAGCAGGGAGTCATGGATGCTACCCTGAGCTCCTTAAAGGAAAGACGGAGCTTAAATGTAATAAATCAGTGTTTCCCACAAATGGGTCTCCAGCTGTTTTTGGACTACAACTCCCAACATCCTTAGCTAGCAAGCCCAGTGGTCAGGGGGGTGGGAATTGTAGTCCAGAAACAGTTGGAGATCCAAGTTTGGGAAACTCTGTAATAAATAAATGAATGGAAAGTTCCCCTTTACTTACCCTGACTCAACTCCCTAAATCTTAATCTCATGGGCAGTGTCAGAATCTGGAGTGCCAGGAAGCCAGGGCTTTCTAAGCATTTAGTTTCTGATTAGAGGACTTCTTCCCATGTATCACCAATATTCCTCCTGCACACTGATTTTACTTTGCTTTGTCTTCTGATGCAGTTTCTGAAATTGTTTCTGGTTTTATGTCCATGTTGTATTTCATATTTATGGTTTTGTTTGATTAAAAAAAAGATCTGCAGACCTCCTGCAGGACTTGTTGTTAACGCGCGCTATAAAAACATTGTAAATAAAATAAATAAATTTTACCCAGATTGTGACTTGTACCAACCCTCTGCTGCCAAGCAACAGGTCTGAAGTCATAGGAACATATAAAGATCCCTGCTGAATCAGACCACTCTAGTTGTAGGGTTGGTTCCAGTTGGGAAGAGCAATCCAAATTATAGGAAGCCAGTGTAATTTACACCGGGGTAAATTATGCCCATCCAACCTGTCCCATTTCCAAACTCTGTTTGGGAGCAGGTCTACTTGTGACCCGGAAACTACAACTAATCCAGAATGCGGCAGCTGGACTGGTGACAGGGAGCGGCTGAGACCATATAACACCGGTCTTGAAAGACCTGCACTGGCTCCCAGTACGTTTCCAAGCACAATTCAAAGTGTTGGTGCTGACCTTTAAAGCTCTAAAGGGCCTCGGCCCAGTATACCTGAAGGAGCGTCTCCACCTGCATCGTTACACCTGGAGACTGAAGTCCAGTGCCGATGGCCTTCTGGCGGTTCCCTCGCTGCGAGAAGCCAAGTTACAGGGAACCAGGCAGAGGGCCTTCTCGGTAGTGGCACCCGCCCTGTGGAACGCCCTCCCACCAGATGTCAAAGAGAAAAATAACTACCAAACTCTTAGAAGACATCTGAATGCAGGCCTGTTTAGGGAAGCTTTTAATGTTTAATAGGTTATTGTATTTTAGTGTTTTGTTGGAAGCCACCCAGAGTGGCTGGGGAAACCCAGCCAGATGGGCAGGGTATAAATAAAATATTATTATTATTATTATTATTATTATTATTATTATTATTATTATTATTATTATTATTATTATCTGCCGGTTGAAATAGCCCAAGCCTGGAAGAAGGAAAACAAGCTTAAAATTGCACAACCCTTTTTGCCAGGGTAACTTCCACTGAGTTGCTAGCTCACGTGACTGAGCTGAACGAAGTTTGGAATAGGGGTAAGTCTCTCCCCACACCTTCACTCTCCTGCCCTGTGACACCCCCACCAGCCCAGAATGCCCTATTTTCATGACTCACTGCAGCTTCAGCTCAGGCAATGAGCTTTGGCTGAGCCAGGATGGGAGATTTACGTCTGTTCCAGACTCTACTCCTGCCGGCAGATCTTGGGTTTGGCTTGCCCCTTGGGCACAATGATCACAAAGTAAGGAATGGACATGAGGGCTTAACTAGATGTGCAACACCAAGAAAGAGAGCAGTGATCTGGATCAGGGACACACACAGAGGTGCTCCCTTGCCCACAGCCCTAGTTTAAAGGCCCCACTAAGGCTTTTTGAAAAACAAAAGCATTCCTCTCCCATGTAATGCCTAGTTATCTCCTGAAGTGCAAACGTTTGGCACTAAGAAAGTGCGTTGGTTTCCAGGGAGTGCATGAATCCACAAAGCCTTCGTTGCTTGTTATATTTCATTCGGAAGCCAACCACACGGACAGCGCAGATTCTTTTATTGGGCTGACAAAAACTTCCAAAGGCCTGCAAACCATCTCTGTACTATCTAAATCAACCAGGACCACAAATAAATATAGCAGGGTTTCTGATACACAATATTTGCAAAGGGTTAGTGTCAATCAGCACACAAAAGGGGGAAAAAGCCATGCAAATATCTGGCTGGTGCATATCACACCAATTCATTGGCACTGCAAAGCATTACAAACAGAGATCTGCACTGCAGAACTGAGCCCCCTGCTCTAATTGGTGACAGATTTGCATAAACAAAACCTAAGGAATAGCAGTCAGCATGACTTCATATACAAGAAGGATGGGGCGGGGAGGGGGGGACTCAAGGGCGCAGAGAGTCTGACCACATAGCTTTGTGTCAACTGTAATTTTCCATGAGTCTGAGGTGGCGGCCTGCCTCTGGAGTAATCGTAAGACTACAGGCAATTTCCAGTTAGCAGCAGCTGTCTTGGGGCCAACCAGGATATCTCAGTTGGTGGAGCATGAAACTCTTAATCTCATGGTCATGAGATTGAGACTCACGTTGGGCAAAAGATTCCTCCATTGCAGAGGGTTGGATGATGACCCTCGTGTTAGAGGCAAGAAATCAACTTCCTGTTTGAAGAAGAAGAGTTTGGATTGGATATCCCGCTTTATCACCACCCGAAGGAGTCTCAAAGCGGCTAACAATTTCCTTTGCCTTCCTCCCCCACAACAAACACTCTGTGAGGTGAGAGGGGCTGAGAGTCTTCAAAGAAGTGTGACTAGCCCAAGGTCACCCAGCAGCTGCATGTGGAGGAGCGAAGATGCGAACCTGGTTCACCAGATTACGAGTCTACCGCTCTTAACCACTATACCACACTGGCTCATAAATAGTTTATGGAAGTCTTGTCAGCTTTAAGAAGAACCTACAGTAGGCCTTTGAAGGGCTCCTAGCTGTCCCAGCATCCTATTCCTCACACTGGCCAGCCAGATGCCTATGGAAGCCCACCAGTGCAGCAATCCACACTTGCTCTTTGCCCTCTAGAAGAAGGCATTCAGTAGCCAGGCTACCTGGTGGTATGTTGCTATCATGGCTAGCCGTGGCTGATAACCTTAACCATCATGACTTTGTAAAACCCTTTCAGAGCCATCGTCATCGTCTCATGGGAGCCAATTACAGACTCTGCTAACCCAGAAATAGTACCTTGGGTTAAGAACTTTGCTCCAGGATGAGAACAGAAATCATGCTCTGGCGGTGCGGCAGCAGCAGGAGACCCCATTAGCTAAAGTGGTGCTTCAGGTTAAGAACAGTTTCAAGTTAAGAACGGACCTCTGGAATGAATTAAGTACTTAACCAGAGGTACCACTGTATTTGGTGTTAACTCTGGAAGTGTATACTACTTCTTCTTCTTCTTCTTCTTCTTCTTATTATTATTATTATTATTATTGCTGCACCTGAGGCAAACCACAAAATGCCCTCCCTGCCAATAAATAAGGGAAGGGAATGAAGATCTACATCAGGAGCAAGTGCGAAAATAAAATGAACTGATTCTTCTCAGTCGAACTGGGACTCATAGGCTGTCATGTGTTTGGGGAGGGGAGGTATCACTCAGAATCATGAAGGGTGGGTGCAGAGCCTTGGAGATCCCAGAAGGCAGAGATCACCATTTCCTCAGAAATAGCGTGCACGAATATGGCAAGTTCATTTTTTTAGAGTTTGGTGCTGTGGGTTAGGTTTGGGTTGCAAATCTCACATGATTCACCAGCTATTCTCTCCACCAATTTTACATTCTTAAATTGGCAGTGCTCTTTCAAGTGGTAGCTGTGGCTGCCCTACTTTGTTTAGGTATATCAAAACATTGGTTGACCACACCTGTTTAGCAGGGTCATGGTGTCCCATGGAAATGTATTTCATTTGACTATGTGGGTGAATGTTAAAACTGTAGACGAAAAATGGATAAGGTGTGCGTACACAAATGCTGTAATTTATGTAAAAATTTGGTTGTGTGATTTTCGTTGAAAATAAATGCCAAGTCAACATGACTGCATTGGGCAACTAGTTGAGAACTATTGCATCTGATGGCTGCCAAACGCTTTATTTGCAAAAGGTGAGATGGGGCGAAAAAGATTTCGGGCACAAACGTAAGAGAGACAGGACCAAACCTGTAGTTCTCCTGGAGGCCTCAGATTTTCACTACCTCCAAACAAAGTTCTGTAAAATGGGGAAGGTAAATACCTGCCTTCATATTCAGTGAAAGATTCATTCATTTAAAGTATTTTTTACCTTTCTCTTCAGTCAGAAAAGGCTCTTAGGGTGGCTTACAGCAGTCAATAATAGGTAAGTACCTGACCTCAGGTTCAGACCTCCAATTGTCCCTATTTTCCTATAGTCCCGATTTACAGAAGCTGTCCCAGTTTCTGATTTGATCTTGGAATGTTCTGCTTTTCCTTAGGACACCCCTAGTTTCACTGGAGAAATGTTAGAGCACATGGAGTTATGTGACCCCTGATCCAAGGAGATAAGTAACTATACAACCTTTAGAAGACACCTGAAGGCAGCCCTGGAAAGTTTTTTAAAATGTTTAGCAGATCTGGGACATACCTTCAGTCCAAGCATGGAGATGCTTGTCTTAAGTTGTTACTATATTGCATTGATTTAAAAAACCAGTACTGGAGGTAGTTTTGCTGCTGGAACCCACCAAAGCTCAGAGGGCCCTACCCACCAGCTGAAGACCAGTTGTATGGGCAGATTACATGTTCTGGGACGCACAAAAACAGAGGAGGTAGACATAAATACTCCTCTTCACACTTTCTGCTATGTCTTGTAGAGAACACACACACAGTGACATTTTTATTCAGGTGGCAAAAACAAAAACAGTCTACATGCAGGTGTCCTCATAGATCGTTGCTCACTCAGTATGTAAAAACTCATTTCAAGAAGGAAGGAGCAAGCAGTCAATGTATTGCAGAACTGAGCAAAAGGGTTATTTCATCTCATAGGCAACTGGGCCCAAATATTGTCTCTTGTCATGTTTTCTTTCCTCATCTCATCTATCAGCAGCAGAGCCAGAGATGACTCAATTCTGGGTGGAGATGTGCTTTGCTAAGCCAAGATGCAGGTGTCACCAAGTTATTCACCTATGCACAGATCACAAACCAGAGGTTGTCATTCAAACAAACATCTCTGTTTAAATAAAAAAGGGAGACTAACCTCCAGCCAAACCACAGTGGAGGGAAACACAATCAGAGCATCAGCCAAAGATTCTACTCAATCCGCTGTTTAAAGCCAGTGTTTGCTCATCATTGTTCATTTACTACTTCATATATTCCAAGGCGACTAGAAGAAGCGCAAACAAATTCCTATTCTCACCTCAACACCTTGCATTTGAAAGATTGTGGATCTTGACGGCAGTGGGAGAATTATAATTAGGGGTGGTTGGGGGAAGTTTGCATTTCAAGGTACTTCCTGAAACAATATGCGAACTGAAACACACCAGTCTTTCGGAGTTCATACATTTCTGAATTTTGCAATGCAGTTCTCCAATCAAGTAATGTGTGCAAATGTGGTTATACTGGGGTAAAGTAGGTGTAAAAATGCAGGTACCCGTGAAAATTACTTGCAAAAATACATTGTATTTTGGGAGACGGCTTTACTAAAAAGGATTTTTTTCATCAAAACTGCATAAACAATGTGTGCATTAGGAGAAAATTGCAGTAAAATGCTGGTGAATTTTCATGACAACTAAAGAAATACCGTATTTTCGCTCTATAACACGCACCCAACCATAACACGCACGTAGTTTTTAGAGGAGGAAAACAAGAAAAAAAAATATTCTAAACGAAACAGTGGATGTATGATTTTTGTGGTTCATGCTGTGGCCACAGACATGTGATTTGACGGTGAGTTTGGGGTAGCCCAATGCAAAAATCCTGAGGATCCATGTGGATCCATGCTTTGTAACCACGTTTTTGCACCACTGCGGCCCCAGGCAACAGTGGGTGCGTGATTTTTTTGGTGCAAACTGTAGCCATGGACATGCTATGTGATCTGATGGTGAATTTGGGGTGACCCAGTGCAAAAATCCTGAGGATCCATGTGGATCCGTGCTTTGTAACCATGTTTTAAGTGGCTTGCTTTAAAGGAGCCAACCAGACAGGAGCTGCTTACACTCGTGTAAGCGGCTCCTCTCCTCTCCCGCTTTGCTCCTTTAAAGCAATCAGGCTCTCTGTCCCTCCCCCCCCCCCACTCAGCGGCTCTTCTCCCGCTTTGCTGTTTCAAAGCGAGCCACGGAGGAGAGAAGGAAGGGAAACCATGGATCCTCTGCTCACGACTGCAGATCCCCCCACCATCCGTAGGCATTCACTCCATAACACGCACAGACATTTCCCCTTACTTTCTAGGAGGAAAAAAGTGAGTGTTATGGTGCAAAAAATATGGTATACAGTGCTGTGAAAATGTGCCAAACTGAATGTAAGAGAGCAATCTTACAGCAAGATCTTCTGGATGAGCAGATTAGAATCCAGCAGATCTTCAGCTGATTTGGGATGTTCCCAGCACAGCCAGGCTGCACCAGCCTAAGTCCTTCATCTTTAGCTCAGCAATAGATATTTTAGCTCAGCCAGAGATAAATATGTATCTCTCTCATTCTGGCTCATGCAGGAACCAGCCAAGTTTAGCATATTTTAAGATGGGGTAAATCCTGAATTCAGTACTGCTGAATTGAGTTTGGCTCTGGTGCAGGGCCGGCCCATTCATGAGGCAGACTGAAGCAGCTGCCTCAGGTGGTGGAATCCAGAAGTTCCTTTGTGGATGCCCCACCACCACTACCATAGAAGAGGCTGTGGTAGGTTTCAGATTTGGGTGAGATCTCACCCAAACCCTGGAGCCATAGCTGTGCGACCTTAGAAAACAAGGTTTAGGTAGCAGTGTACGTCCAGAACAGCACCTTCCTATTTTTGTCTCAGGTAATGAAACAGAGCAGGCCACGCCATTTCTGATGTAACTTTATGCCATCATAACTTACATCAGTTCCTTGTGTATAGAATTGCTCCCCTAGACTGGAAAAAATAAGAAGTTGAGAGAAACTGAAACTGACAGGTTTGCCCACCCCCAATTAGAAATAATGTTTGGGACCAACAGGTATCTTCACTTGAATGGGCAAAACAGGGAAATCAAATACTTGGAAAAGGAACAATAGCTTCCATTACAGCTCCACTGTCCACACCTCCAACAATTTTTCTAATTCTGGATTCCAATTTCCTATACATCTAAGGCTAGCCTTGGATATTAAATATTGTACATATAAAAGTAAGATGATAGAAAAGGCTACAACACCAATTTTCTGTATACAGAGAGTCTTTTGTACAGGGGCGGAACATTACTGTGTTTTTACTGTATATTCCTTTCGTATTCATGTGCTGTTTGCTGCTTTGGGGGCCTTTGGGCTAAAAAGAGAGAGATATAAATAAACCATAGCACAACATAACATTTAATTATGCAGTAGGAAGCGATATAGTCTAGGAGCTGCTTGACCATAACAGCTGCTGGTTTTTTTTACAGTTTTCAGGAACAACCTTATGTGCAATGCTTGGGTACGGGGAGTATGTAGGGCCTTAAATGAAACCCACAAGCCCCATTCTCAAATGCCCAGGGTCAGCTTCCACACACTGGAATCTTGGGTAGCTGCCCGAGCCTCAGCAGAGCCCATAACTGATATCTCCTCAGGCGCGCCTTCATCCCAAGCCCAGCACTCTGAGCGCCACTGGCTTCCCCGCTAGAACATTACTCTGGTGGAATTAAAAGTGCATCTAGATCCAAGTATTCTTCACTAACTGGAACTCTGGTATGGCTGTTGTGGGCTGCTGCTGCGACCGTCAGGTAAGCCCACCAGGGCACAAAGATGGAAGAACCCCATCCCCCTGGGAACCTTGCCCAAGGGAGGCTCAAATCTGGAACTGCCCCTGCTAATTCTGCTTAAAAGGTAAAGGTAAAGGGACCCCTGACCATTAGGTCCAGTCGTGACCGACTCTGGGGTTGCGGCGCTCATCTCGCTTTACTGGCCGAGGGAGCCGGCGTACAGCTTCCGGGTCATGTGGCCAGCATGACTAAGCCGCTTCTGGCGAACCAGAGCAACACACAGAAACACCGTTTACCTTCCCGCTGGAGCGGTACCTATTTATCTACTTGCACTTTGACGTGCTTTTGAACTGCTAGGTTGGCAGGAGCAGGGACCGAGCAATGGGAGCTCACCCCATCGCGGGGATTCGAACCACCGACTTTCTGATCTGCAAGTCCTAGGCTCTGTGGTTTAACCAACAGCGCCACCCGCGTCCCATTAATTCTGCTTAGCTTTAGCCAAATCACGCCCCCCCCCTGGGCCTTTTAAAAGAGTAGCTAAGGGATCTGTATCAAAGTGAAGGTGACTAGATCCCCTTTGTCCTTCACCCCATAATTCAAGCACTGGTGATGTGATCATATTGATGGGAAAGGAAGATGCAATTAGCAGAGGCATGCTGAATATTTATCTTCCTGCACTAATGTGTTTTCTTAGGTATGTCAAGTGATAGTCATTCTATTGTAACAGCCTCTGGCTAGATCAAATAATAAGTATTGTGCTGTAATAATAATTTTACTTTGAAATGACTCCTCTGCAGGAAAAATGATCTAGACGCAATGCCTTGTTTTGCTTTTTTTGTACATTGGTTTGCTGCCCTTAACCACATGAGGGAGCAGGAAAGCTTTGTATTACTTGAGAAGCCTGCAGAAGCATTCCTTCAGGAAGTGGTTTCTACCACAGAAGTCTTAGCTTCTTTTGCTATTTACTGTATTTTTAAAAAATCATGCTCATACCCAAAGGGTTTGAGGCAGCTTCAACTGCCTAAATTTCCATCTAGGTCACAACAGAGGGGCAGGCACCAGTTCAGAACTAATACTGGGCCTGACTCTGACCAAGGGAGATCAAGCTGGGTGTGGTTCCACATAACAATGGTATTATACAGCAAGACTCCATATCGCTCAACAGTCCCGTTTTGTGCCAGAGCACTGGACCAAAAGGGGCTCGGTTTTTGCTCTCATGCTCTGGCGCAAATCATCTGGCTCACACCAGAGTGATGGACCAAAAGACCAAAAAAATGAGCATCTTGATTTTGATCTGTGGGATGCTGAAGGGTATGAGACGCCAGATGACTGTGCTGTTTATCTTTATCAAGTAGGAAGATGGAAGAGATTGCTTTGGGATGCCCATGAAAATATGCCTCATTTTAGTCAAAGGTAATTTTGTGTGTGTGTGCATTTTAGATTATAGAAATCTCTAATAAGTAGGCCCGTTTAAATCAGGGGTGGTAGACCTCCTCCAGTTGTGGTAACTCCAGCTCCCATCAGTCCAAGCTAGCACAGCCAACAGTCAGGGATGATGGGAGTTCACGCTGACTGAGAGGGACCATGTGCATCACTGTCCAGGTGTCTGAACAACTGAAGGGGCATAGGCAGTAAGGTCTTGCCTGATATTCTTGGCTGAAGCTAGGCACAGTGTGCTATTTCACGCCTTAATGCTGTATAGAAGCCGGGTCTAGTAACTGGGCTTCCTACAAGCTAGCATTGTGTAGCATCCCATGAGTTGGGAATGGGCATACGGGTGGGACCAGGGCACTCCGTCAGGAGAGCTTAGCTTTACCATTTCTCTTTCTTGCTGCACTAATCTGTTTGCTTCTCTGCAAATGGTAACCAGACTCAGCTAATCAGCCTTTATGTGCAATTTAGGCTTTCCAAGGCAGGCTAGTCCTGGTCTTTATGACCAGAAGCAGGCGAGCTGTGGGCGTCGCATGCCAATTCTTGCTGTACATAAATTAAGTGCATAGCCTTTCTCCAAAGGTGTGCTTGTTGCCTCTGAATCAGAACGAACAGGGAGCTTCTGGAAAAACAAAACATAGCCTGCTGGAACAAAATAAAGTGTACTTGGATGTTTGCCTGCCTGATTCTTCCTCTTTATTTCATCTTGGTTTGATGTAAATGTTACTGTTATTTTTAATGGGGGTTTTTTTGGGGGGAGGGGAGACTCTTCAAACAACTCATATTATGAACCCATCTCCCTTTTCCTCTCATCCAACCACTTCACTGAGTGCTACATTTTACTTTGCGAGTTCTCAAGCAATACGTCCTTTTCCCAGCAGCAGTCAAATCTTCCCAAAGGACAAATAGATTTTTATTCCTCCCCCCTTTAAACTAGCTTATTGCCTAGAATAGATATCTGAGAAACACATGCGCACGGTTCTCTAATCCTTATAATCTATAATCTATAATCCTTTACCACCCACATGCTCCTGTTTTCGAAAGGCAAGCTGCTAATTAGAATGCAGATTACTATAGCTGGAATTTATAGCAGCAGAATGTCAGTGTAACAGCAACTCTTAGCAGAAATGTGAAACCAACCTCTCCTTGAGAACTTCTCTACATGAGATAATTTGCTAATCCTTCCTTAAAGCCTTCCTTCCAATAGCTGGGCCACAATCCAAGAAACGCGCAGCTAGGCATGCTTAAAGTCAGTGGAATCAGTGGGCTTAATTTAAGTATGTCTAACTCGGTGTTGGATTGGGGCCCTAGCGTACTTCTCGAATATCCAGGGATTCAAGAGGCTTTCTTATTTTAATGAAAAACACCATCCTTTTGTGTTAGCATTTATTACACAGCACCTTTATGCCGAATTGGGCTTAAACGTGCTTTATGAACCTTTGTGCAGCATAATGCACAGAAAACACTGCTGCAATCAAAGTGGGGATGCAGTCATTTTTAATAGGAAGAAAAACATTTTTTCTTTCTTTCTGCATGGTGGAGGAAGAGCAAACCTTCCAACTGAGAAATAGAGACAAGGCCCAGGATACTTCAAGGCCTCTCAACTAGAAAAGGTTTAAAGGTAAAGGTAAAGGGACCCCTGACCGTTAAGTCCAGTCGTGGACGACTCTGGGGTTGCGGCGCTCATCTCGCTTTCTTGGCCGAGGGAGCCGGCGTACAGCTTCCGGGTCATGTGGCCAGCATGACTAAGCCACTACTGGCAAACCAGAGCAGCACACGGAAATGCCATTTACCTTCCCACCAGAGCGGTACCTATTTATCTACTTGCACCATGTGCTTTTGAACTGCTAGGTTGGCAGGAGCAGGGACCGAACAACGGGAGCTCACCCTCTCGTGGGGATTTGAACTGCCGATCTTACGACTGGCAAGCCCTAGGCTCTGTGGTTTAACCCACAGTGCCACCCGCATCCCTAGAAAAGGTTTAAGCATTCATAATTTTTTGTGGGCTGTGGAGTTCTGTTTTAAATTAGCGGAATTTTAGATGATGGAGTTTATCTATATTTTCGACTTCAACTGGAGTCCTAAAATAAATTAACTTAAGGAAGTTCATTGTGCAGCAGTTTCCTGCCCTTTCCTTCCCTCTGTGTCCTGTTCAAACATTACCTTTCATTTAGAGGACAGGCACAGACCCAAATCCTCCACTAGGAGAGAGAGAGAAAATGGTATGGAATATAGGTGTCGTGGAATCGTCCAGTTGCCGATTTGTGGATGCTGTTGTTGTTACATACTTTGCAGCTTTAGTTCAATTTTTGTACAATGCATTTGTGACATTTTTCATGTGCAAACTGCCCTGTGACCATCTGGCAAAGAGCAGCATCGAAAAATCTAAATAAACATAAAACATTTGCACAGGGGGCAATCCTGTTGCAAGATCAGCCAGGATGAGCAGCTTAGCATGCAACTGATCTCTAGCTCAGCCAGCTGATTCTCAGCTCAGCTGGGCTGAGCCAGCATTAAGTCATCAGCCCTGACTAAGCTGAAGATAACTCCAGCATAACTTGCTTTTCCTGGCTGAGCTGAGGCCGCTATAAGTCTCCCAAAAGGGGCATTCTGAGGGTGGGTGGGTGTGGCAGGCCGGGGGGGGGGGTTTAGGCCTGATCCATTCACTCCGTCACTTAGCCTGACAACCCAGCAGAGCACTATTTTTAAGGCTTGTTTTCCCTCTGCCAGGCTTAGGCAGAGCAGCAGCCCTACTGCTAAATGGCACTTGGATCTGGTCTAACTTTACACCTAACTTAAACCCGCTTCCTTTACGCCAGCACCACGTGCGTAGGCTTTCTCCCACAATGAGCGAGTGCAAGGGTGCTTGTTTTTTGGTTGCTGTTTTGTTAATGTTGTTCCTGTTGCTTTATAGATTATGAATGGTGCAGTACTTTGTGAATCCTTTCATATGACTTTAGTTGTAACGGTGCTGCTTGGCTTATTTCTTTCTTTCTTTTGTTAATACTGTTTTATAGATTGCAATTGTTTTACCGATGGTTTGCTAATTATTCCATATGATTTGTGCTATATTTGTGATGTTCTATTATTTTATTGTTACTTATTGTTTGTAAGCTGCTTTGCGAGCCACTTGAATGAAAAGCAGTCTAGAAATATGCGACATATGGGGCAGAAACCGGTGGGGTCAGTTTTGTAGGCTGCCATAAGCACCCCCCAGTTCTTTTAATCTTGCATAGAAAACAAGAAATCCTGAACTTTACTGCTGTTTAATGAGTGGCACTTTCTGTATGTGTTTTGGACTATGTTCATAGATAGTGTTGGGCCCTCATAATGTGACAGTTAACAATATTCTAATTTGTTAGTTTAATGTGATTTGCTTGCTGTTTCCCACTCCACTGTTTCATTTCCAAAACATGGTAATGCATTACATGAAAAAGCTTATCCATTAGTAACACTAATACTGCGTATGAATATTTAATACAAAATGCCACCGAATAAAATTGCCATTAAATATTTAAATTAGACTCGCATTTTCATATGTATGCAGATGACTCATTTCCCGTAAAAACACCTCCATACACTAATATATCACTCAGACCTTGTCAGTATAAATCAGATGTTTAGTGCAACTTGCTCTGTCAGTGAATGAATATGAAATGCTTCTTCAAATATTAACACTCTGTTTGATGCACATCCCAGCCTAGGCTGAGAACAAAGGAAGGAACGTAGTAAGATAAAAAATGAACAGGCCCAAGGATGGTATCTAAGCTGGCCAGATGTCCTCTTTTTAAGCCTCTTTTGATCTACCTGTCCAGTATCCTTACCTGCCCTCAGTTCTGGTATCTCAAATGCATAGTCAGTGGGGTAAGATATTGTTTGTTACGACTAGGTAACTTGTGATCTAGAAATACTGCAGGAACTGTTAGTTACAATCTTGATTGGGGAAGAACTGAAAGCTAAGAGGCACTGATTATGATCTGTCTGTGTGAGATGAAAAAGTATGGTGGCATTCATTTGACACAGGTTTCCCATTTGTAACATCTTCCTGGCAATAATGCCAGACTCCTTGTTTCTTCTGTCCATACCTTCCCAGAGCCATTTCTCACTGCGGCTTCAAATTCCAGTCCCCAGTCAATTGGACCATGAGTAGAAGGAGCCGGCTTGTTCCACAAAGGCTTGCGCAAGAGTAACTGCAATGCCCTAGAGAAGGCAGCTGCCATAGCAGTTCTTGTCCTTCACTTTACCTGGAACCAGGACTTGGCTACAACACGCTTTCCGACCACGTTTATAGGACACTCAAGCATGGGAACTCCTCGTTCGATCCGATTCCTACACTGTTCTAGGATGTGCTCTCTTCACCATCAAACACCCGTGGAACCGACTGACTTGCCACAATGGGACTTATATCCAAGCACAATGGGGAAAACCCACTCAGCACTACAACCCATTCGAACAAGGAAAAGGACTTTGGGAAGGCTACACCAATTCCATGTATTACGAACACTGGACTTATGGATTTTATTGCAGTGACCCTACCACCGCCTCCACTATCCAAAGTATTTGTGTACATAGATTTTGCTGTGTCTGGGATTTAGGGACTTCTTCGACTTGGGGAGGGAAAATGCACCTTGAAGGCTGGCTGCATCCTGTGGGAGGAGGTACCGCTTCGGAATGGGACCCAGAGATGTGGTGGGATAATGACCGACTTAAATCTCCTTCATCACCAAGATCCCCTACACCCCATAGGCACAGCCCCTAGGAACATCAAATTATCAGAGTTACTCATCCCCACTCATTCCCAACAGTTGTCTGCATGGCAAAGCAACTTCTCCAGAAGGTCATCAACACTACCAATATGTCTGATTGCTGGGTATGTGCCCATACTCCCTTACACCACAAACAAGGGGTACCCTTCGTCGCCACACCCCTCACAATGCCCCAATACAGGACGGACTTTCTACTAAATTGTAACCTCACTTTTTGAAACCAACCCTGCCGTATGTCTATTTGAGTGGTCAGGCAATAGGCCCTGTGTGCAAGGAGTTCTTGGGACCTGGAGACCATGCAGGATCCAGTACGTGTGCAGAAAAAACAAAACCATTTGTCAACACCGCTGGAGACGGGAAATCAACCCAAACACCTCTTGTACAGCAATCACAAACGAATAACACCATTTAACCCTTCCTCAACACACCACTTACCTGTGCTAAATCCTTTCAACATATCTTGAAGCCACACCTCTTCTGAGTCTACTGTATAGAAATTTAAGGTATAAATGTAAGAGATTTCTTTTGTTCGGGGTTCCTCCTCCAATGCCTGTAGCATGAGTGGGAACCTTGTTGCCAACAGCTATTTTTTAAATAAAGTTAAGGCTTACGTAGCTGCCTTGCTTTCGCTAGAATCTGGTCTGGTCTCTGTCATTTCCTACCGGCAGGAGGTTTCAAATACGCTCCCTCCGGAGGTTCGGACTTCCTACTGGAGTCGGACCCCTTTAGCTAGGGTGCCTCTCAGCTTCCTGTTTCATTATTATTTATTGAATTTATATAGCGCCCTATACCTGGGGTTGGTGCTCGTAGCACCTGTGCACACCCTTGCCTGTCCTTAAACTCCCTGGGAAGACAAGTCTAGCCGAATCACCCAGGGCCTTTCCTCTCATGTGACTAATCTTACTTAGCACATCTGCTTCAATACTTAGTAGAGATAAGGCATCCAGTCCGCCTTGTTGCATAGCTGTTCTATTGGGATTTTTAATATTCTTCACCTGAGAAAATGAATGCTCAGCTGAGCAATTTGTGACCATTACCGTCATACCTCATGTTACAGACGCTTCAGGTTACGTCTTTTCAGGTTGCGTCCCGCAGCGACCCAGAAGTATCGGAAAAGGTTACTTCCGGGCACAAGTGCCAAATCGCACCGCGCACCTGCACAGATATGGCACTTCAGGTTGTGCTCTTTTCAGGTTGCGAACGAGCCTCCGGATCGGATCCTGTTCGCAACCAGAGGTATCACTGTAACGTTTAAAATCTGGTAATGGTAAAATTTATGTGGTGCCCGCCTTCCCTGATGCCCTAAGCACGTGCTGATTTTGCTTAATGATTAATCCAGCCTGGCCTGGCTTCTTCCTTCTGGGGCATGGCATGTATTGTGGACGGTATTTACCAAACTTTGCAAACATAGTGGTGTATCATTCTATATTTAGAATCTAATTTTTGCATGAATCAGATCCACATCTCTCTTTCTCCTCAAGTGTCAAATCACCCACAGGACTTTGAAGGCCCATTGCAATATGCTCTCATAAAAGGCCTATTCTGAACCCAGGGAATGAATCATCCCAAAGGATACTTTTAGCGCAGCACGTCAGGGAAGCTCATAACGCAGTTCTGTCCAAGGCACAGTCAAGATCTGGTCCTGGAGATAGATCAATGACCAACTGCCTGCAGATACCACTGTGAAATGAAAGCATTAATAGCCTGTTTCTATGCCTTGGGCACTCTAAAATACCTGCTAGAGAAAAATGCTTTCATCAGACAAAAAGGTACATCAAATGTCAAGCCAGGGAATTTGCTTTTCTCATAACTGGGGGCATTCCTGGAGAGGGCGAACAATCTGTTTTTCATCTTCTGGAAAGTCATCAGTAGAAAATGATATGGCACGAACACACTATCAATTACCCCACCAGTATACTTAGTGAGCTTAGTGACCAGGCTAACCATTATGATGCAGAGCACTGTAGTGTACAGAAGACACACGCTTGTGTACCCTAGGCAGCAAATGTTCACCTCTGTTACGTGCAAACTGAGTGTCGGACCACTTTGAAATTAGCTGCTAGGCATCATGTTAGTTTGTTACTTTGATAATGTTGACAGAAGAAAACAGATTTAGAAACAAAGCATTTCTGCTTTTCGTTCTGAGAGATTTTAAAACCAATTACCCCCCTGAAAATATGGGTGGGCCAAAGTTTGATTGGGATCCAGTGGTAGATCTTTGAGCAATGTGCAGGAATACTGTAGATATTTGTGTGGCAGGGCTGAGAGCTCAGTTCTGGTCCTGAAAACCAATTTTGCACTTGGCTCCAGCCAGGGGATCTCAAGTTTCTAGTACAAAAAGAAGACAGATTCTGCAAGACCGATTTTATTTCTTTCACGTCATTTCATTTCTGGTTCTGAAAAGAGGAGAGAGCAGTTAAACAAAACAAAACCAAAGTAGCCCCCAAGCTACATCTATCTGGACAGCTGCTCCAGATGTTCCCTATCAAAACTATTCGGTGTCCAACTTACTGTATCCCAACCTTAATTAAAATCCTACTAAAAATCTGTACTGGAGGCACTAAATAGCCTGAAAACATGTTGAACTGATAAAAACTACGTATGAGCTTTGGTTTGGCCGGCCCTGCAGTCACTTTGTAGTAAGAGGCATCATTCTTCAGTCTCCAAGATGGCAAAATTGTGTGATTGTCATCTGTGACAAATACTTTTTATTGTGGGATTTTGTCTTCTGGCAAATGAATCTCAACATGGAGGGATGGCACCTTGATAGAGATGTACAAAACTCCTAGGAGCTGACTTACCATTTGTCCAAGATACGAAAGGCAAGCCTTAGGATTCTTAATAAATCAGTTATGGTTTCCCTCAGGCGACCACATTTCTCCGAAGGGTTTGTACATCTTAAACCTCAAAGCTCTAGGAATTAGTCCTACTAGTCCATGGGATGATTGCACATCAATGACAGCAGCTGAGGCTTTCATTCTTTAATAATTCCCCACAATATTTTATAGCTATAAGGTGCAGGTTTGGTCGATTACAGAATCGAAGCAGATTTACTGTATAGAGTATAGCTGGAATCAAGGTTGATTTACCTTGCTGGGTAATGGAGGTGGGATCTACTGTCCAGTTTGATGTAAATGTGAAATTCTACTCTTTGCTACATTTTAGCAGCTACTGGGGTGATGTGACATTTTACACAATATAATGTTGTTTTTAAGTGGGAAAAGGCACGTTTTTGCAGTTTTATTTTCCTATCACAACGAAAGCAGCAAGTGCTCCAGACTGGCTTTGGAATTTTAAAACAATTTTTTATTCATTCAGACAAAAAATTGCTCCTTTCTGAGGGCCTTTCATATGGGAACATAGGAATAATATTTTAAATGGGATTTGGTGGTTCTATGGTTTCTTGTTTGGATACAATCATATCTAAGACCAAAGAAGGTATCGACTAAACCTGCTTTGAAAACCAAATTGTGGATATGTTGAACTGTGATTAATAATACTGCTGAGGAAGATTTGTATTGAAATATGTCCAGCATGGTGGGGTGGTTTTTTTTTTTTTTAATTATTTGAAGTTGTATTAAATGAATTCATCAATATCATCTACAGCAGTTAATTTAATTATTGGAGGCTTAATAAATTATGGGCTATAATTAGATGTGAATCTAAGCATCGTAAATTGTTCTGAACGCTCTCCAGCACTATATAAATGATAAACAGTGGTTTACTAAGTGGCAAGTTGCCCTGGTTTGCATTAAGCATGTGGCAAGCCAGCGATCTATATTGTTCTGCAAAGTGGAGAGGAGTATTATCACACTTCGGGGCCTACCCAGGGGATCAACCGAGTGGCAAGAGCAATAGGAAGAGTCCTTCTGGATCAGACCATAGGTCTACATAGGCCAGCATTTTATCCCCAAGCAGATAACCTTGGGAACAGGAAACCCACAAGCAAGGTATGGACTCTTCCACTTGTGGCTCCCAACAACTGGAACTCAGCCTTTCATCCTGGAGGCAGCCCCTGATAGCCTTATGAATTTATTTAATCCTCTATTCAAGCTGCCCAGGTTGGAGGCCATCACAGTTGGTTACAACATGGTGCTGATAATGCCAAGGTTGCAGGTTCGATCCTCGTATGGGACAGCTGCATATTCCTGTATAGCAGGGGGTTGGACTAGATGATTATCTTTCAACTTTCCGACTCTATCATGATGTCGTGGTAGTCAGTTCCATAGTTTCACATTCTGTGCAAAGAAGTCTATCCTTCATTTGATAGGCTCAGATTCTGCAAAATGGCAGCGGGGGGATATTCACTTTCCCAACACCACATCTAAATTTATCCACCTGTGTCATGTTTCTTCCCCATCCTTGCTTACCTTTTTTCCCAAATGAAGAAAACCCAGATGTTGTAGCCTTTTCTCCTAGGGGAGCTGCCACCTTCTTTGTTGTCCTCTTGTCACCTGTGGGCCAGACAGTGAACATGACCAGCTCACTAAGTTGCTGAATGCATGTCGTGGTAAGCCACCACTTGGAAAAATGGTCATCTAGATTACTAAGTGACCACATACACATCCTGAGAACAAATAATGTACACAGCCTTGCAAATAAATTCATTTAAAAGGAAACCCAGCTCACCCTTTCATCTGACCTGGCTGCCCACCTGTCTTTCTTTACCTTCATAAACCCAGCTTACTCCCACAGCCTCTCTATCTCTTTTTCTGTAGACCCCACCACTATCAACCCCAATCAATTGCATATTACCTTGGAATGGTCAAAAGATTTCCCCATATGTTACAATATCCCTGCAGGGTAAGTCAGCATTATTATCGGCACTATTGATGTGGAATGTCAGGACAGTCACTGCTGGCTGCAAAAACACTGCCTTCCAAGACAGTGTTGGGATTCCATTCCACCCTTTGCTGCAGACATGGGATTGCTATGTGTCACATGTCTGTTTACATTCCAGCACAGATTGCTGGCATGTGCGGAACTTCCGCTCTGTATTGCTTTGGTTTTTAGTCTCTCTCCGAGAAGACGGCAAGGAGAGATGCCATGTTTTCTTTGTCCTGATTTATGTATAATAAATGCGTAGTTTAGTATGTGTCTACAGCCTCAAGCCTCTTCTGTTGCGTAGTTTACACTCTTGAGTAAAGTGTGCTCAAGTCTGCAAGCTTGAGTCACTGATGTATGCTGGAGCAGAGGTTGATGGATCTCTGCAGCGGTAAGGCTGAGGGGAGACACTCCAGCTGGGGCCAAGCCAGCTGGTTTTTTGACCCCCCGATTCTGACAGACAGATGAGGTGCTTTCCCCCTCAACTGGAGAATCAGCATTCAGTTCCACTACAATGGATTGTTTGTATTGCACTCTTATGAAAGTCCACGCATAAGTAAATCCTTTCAAGTTGACTGGTTTACTCCCAGGAAAGTGGGGGTAGGAGTACAGCCTTCAAGGACTATTCCACAAGATCTGAAATATTCAAGGTATATTCAGTTCAATGCAGACTGTCTACCCCTAGCATACCCATTAATTCTCCCATGTCCAGGAGTCTTTCACCATGTACAGCTGCTGTCCTGAACGTTTTTCTCAGTAAATTTGGAGTTACCTGGAGCTGGGAATATTGAAAAAAGAAATTTGCTAACACTAGTAAAACTGCTTTTCACGATCATGGGTTCTCTCCTGCCAGGTAAATCTTGTAGTAAGGTTAAACTTAATGGGAAATGATATATAATGAACTGAAAAAGATGTTTAAAATAACATTTGTAACAAACCCCAGAAGCTTTCCTTTTGGGAATTATAGGGACAGAACTACCCAAACTGTATAGAAATTTATTCATGTATGCGACTACAGCGGCAAGAAAGTTACTGGCCCCAAAATGGAAAGAAGAAGTCCTAGCAAAAGAAGAATGGATACAAAAACTTATGGAATATGCAGAAATGACAAAACTTATCGGAAAAATAAGAAATCAAGATAACAAACTTTTTTAAATAAAAGAATGAAAATAGTTTATTCAATATTTACAGATATAAACAGATAAAAACACTGGCAGGATTATTGTAATAACCTGCAGTTTTATAAGAGTATATATTTGAAGAAGATGAATAAATGAGCAAATTAATTTGAATATGCAGAAAATATGAAAAATAAATTTAAGGAACCACAGAAGGAGGGGGAAGGAAGTCAAGTTTTGAAATGTTGAAGTGATTGTAAAGTTATTGAAATGTATAAGATTGAAAATCATAAATAAAAATAAAATAAACTGCTTTTCAAACCATTCCCAGACACCTTTCTATGGTTTTTCAGATATGGGCAGTTCCCATCACCCCCTACCCTTTCTTTCCATGCCTCCTGCTAGCTCCTACTTTTTCATCTCAGTTACCAGTTGCAGTCCCTGCCACTTCTGATTTCCCCTTCTTTTATTGTTAAAAAACCTCATGTGTTTGGTGCCGCAGCACAAACGCAGATTGGCAAGTGCACCAAGGAGGTGAATTTAATTTGCATCCTGGAGGATGGCTTATAAATGATTATTTGTGGTAGAACAGAGTGCTTTGTATGGAACCTCAATTGAAGCCTCAGTAAACCGGAAACTGAATCCCTATAGAAGCATAGGAATGTGGAGTCTATGTTCCAGAGCGACTGCAATGGCGTGTGTCACAGTAAATGTATGGTTCCTAGATGTAGAAAAATCAGAATGAATCACAGAATTATCAGGTTGGAACGGAGCCTGAGGATCACCTAGTCCAGCCTTCTGCAATGAAGAAATATAGAGCTCTTCCATATGGGAATTGAACCTGCAATATTGGTATTGTCAGCATCATCCTCTGACCAACTGAGCTATCCAGGGTGAGGCTGTATTCTCCCTAATATCCCAATTCTATATCTGTAAGATGCTTTTTCATATGGAAGAACATCCATAAATGAAACCTCATTTGTAGTCTGAAATGGTCCATCCTATTTTACTACTTTAACATTTTGCTACCTCATTTTGGCCTCTTCATTTTTTTATTATTTTTTGGTGGGGTGGAGTGAGTTAGGTTTTCACTTTTATGGATATATTACAGATGAGCTTTTTAGGTTCATCTTTTTCTGGTATTTATAATGTTTGCTTCTTCTAAGATGCTTTGGGTCACTTTTAGTGAAAACGAATGACTAATAAATGCAATAAATAATGATATAAATGTTTTCTGCTGCGTATGTAGGTGTGGCCTTGGAAATCTAAGCAAAATTTAAGAAAAAGAAAAAAAAGTATGCTACTTCAGATGCAAAATAACCCAAACACAATTAACACCAGCTATCAAAATGCAGTCAAAACCAGAATGTTAACACCTCTTCTTAGAAATGCTCAAGTTCAACCTTATGATAAATCTCTGGATTCCATCTCTCTTTTCTTTCATGCTGTACATGGCCTACTCTAAACCCACGGATCAGAAATATGGGTACGATGAAGAAACAAGTGGGGTTTTTTTAAGTGTCTCTATTCTGTGGCCTAGGGGATGCAGGTGGTACTGTGGGTTAAATCACAGAGCCTAGGACTTGCTGATCAGAAGGTCGGCGGTTCGAATCCCCGCAACGGGGTGAGCTCCCGTTGCTCGGTCCCTGCTCCTGCCCACCTAGCAGTTCGGAAGCATGTCAAAGTGCAATTAGATAAATAGGTACCGCTCCAGCGGGAAGTTAAACGGCGTTTCCGTGTGCTGCTCTGGTTCACCAGAAGCGGCTTAGTCATGCTGGCCACATGACCCGGAAGCTGTACGCCGGCTCCCTCGGCCAATAAAGCGAGATGAGCGCCGCAACCCCAGAGTCGGCCACAACTGGACCTAATGGTCAGGGCTCCCTTTACCTTTATTCTGTGGCCTACAAAGCAGCTGTATTGTTATGAAATAAACAACTCAGAATTATTTCATGGGAGGGCTGTGGTTGTCTGGGAAAAGGTGGCAGCCTTAACAACAAAGGACACTTTAGCCCATGAAGAAACTGGCTCTATGAGTCAGAGGCAGCCATTTGTCAAAGTGCAATTTCTTGATATTCTTAAACAGTAAATCCATTGGCAGCAAAATGATGCCATCCACAGGAAAGGATAGATCTGTGAAATTATTCTTGGGCAAGAAAGATACCATTAATAAATATAAGGAAATAACAATCTGATATCCCTATTCTTTCACGATGGCAGACTTCATTGTTAGATGAAAAGATTTAAGAGCATATTCTGGCTAAATCAATGCACACTTGCAGCTGCTTTCTAATATACATGATCAAACCTTGTTCACCCTTGATTGGGTTTACCTTTGCAGATCTATTAGTCATGGGAGGAAAATTATTGTTTTATAGCATGCAGCCTAAAGGAATTCAGATGATCTTTCTAAAGGTGACTGGGCAAAACACTGTTCTCTGAAACACCTATTTCTGTCACACCAAGGTTGCTTAGCACCGAGGTTGCTTAGGTCTTACTCCAGTAGTCCACTTGGCAATGTAGTTTTTCCAGTCCCATGTTCCAAAAAATACATGTAACTATTTTCGGGGGGGGGGGGGAGAGATTTATAGGTGAATAGACTGCATAAAGAGCACGCAGGAATGGTGGGGGGGCAGATAATAGTCCCTCTTATACTCACAAACTATGTATAGAGTGTTATAGGATCACAATGTTTCAGATCATTACTGGTAAGTTGTATATTGACTTGGGGAACTCAACTTGCCTCTGTTTCTCTACCTATTAACTGTTGTACTAACTCAGGTTCCTGGAGTACACATAGCAAGAGAGTAAAAATTAATTAGTTTTCATAAGGTATTGGGAATTTTTTTACGGAGACTCAAGGGCTATTCTCAACCGACCTTCAAAATGTTATTAAACGGGCTCATACAATTGACTGTAGAAAGGCTGCAAAGACTTAAAAGATTAATAACTCTATGCCTTCTCACAGCTCTTACTGAGAGAGCCTTATATTGTCACCGGAGAGCCCAAAGTTTCCCTCTGTTTATTGAAATTAAATTACACCTTTCCCTAATGATAAATTTAAGCTGCTCAAACCTCCAAGCCAGACTAATTTATTTGTTCAGTCAGTGTGCCATTCATCTCACTATTGAAGCTCTGGAATTAAAACTTGTCAGCTGCCATCAACACCTGACCTCCTCTCCCTGGGAAATACCGAATCTAGTCCACTGGGCCTCTGAAGCAAAACTGCCAAAAGCAACCACTCTCCTCAGAGAGCCAAAACAGAGTTTTCAGCAGGTAAATAATCACTTGGAGGGCGCCGAGAAAAAAATACCATAGAAGTTGAGCAAGAAGATGGAATGTCATGTACAGAGAAAATTAAAATGGAACTGTTGGGTTAGTGACACTCCTTGAGGAAAACAAAAGATGGCAGATACCTGCCAGCTTCAATAAAGAAGTCTGAAGTAATTGTAACATGGACTGTTCTTACCGTATTTTTCACCCTATAGGACGCACTTTTTCCCCTCCAAAAATGAAGGGAAAATGTGTGTGCGTCCTATGGGGCGAATGCAGGCTTTCGCTGAAGCCTGGAGAGCGAGGGGGGTCGGTGCGCACCGACCCCTCTCGCTCTCCAGGCTTCGCGCACCTCTCCGCAAGCAGCGGGAGCCTGGTGCTGGGCTCCCGCAGCTTGCGGAGAGTTGCCTGCATGTTGAAGCCTGCGCGCGCTGAGCTCAGTGCGTCCAGGCTTCGCGGACCTCTCCCCAAGCAGCGGGAGCCAGCACTGGGCTCCCACGGCTTGCAGAGAGCTGCCTGTTTGGGAGCTGGGGTCGGGGGAAGCTCGGGCCTGGGGGGGGAATAATTCCCCCCCCTTTATTTCCCCCCAAAAAACTAGGTGCGCCTTATGGGACGGTGCGTCCTATAGGGCGAAAAATACGGTACATACCTTGCCAGTGTGCAGCTTCTTGAGTTTAAGAGACAGGTGTGGTCTCTTATAAAGCCCTTGACTTTGTGCCAATACTAGGGGTGAATTTCTTTCCCCAGCCTTGGGTTAAGCTGCTCTGATGTAATGGAATGCTCATAAACTTTCTGACTGCCCAAGGTGAATTTATATACAGTCATACCTTGGATCTCGAACGCCTTGGCTACTGAACAAATCGGCTCCCGAACGATCAAAACCTGGAAGTGAGTGTTCTAGTTTTCGAATGATTTTTGGAACCCAAATGTCCATCGTGGCTTCCGATTGGCTGCAGGAGCTTCCTGCAGCCAATCAGAAGCTGTGTTTTGGTTTCCAAATGTTTTGGAAGTCGAACGGACTTCCAGAACAGATTCTGTTCGACTTCCAAGGTACGACTGTATTGATTTTCTTACATTTATATTCCACCTTTATTCCATTATGAAACCTACAGCAGCATACATGTGGTTCCCAGGCCATCATCCAGTGAAGTACTGACCAGATTTTCCCATATCCTCCAACATTTCTCAGATGAAAATAGGGATATCCTATTTAATAATAATAACAATAATGATAACAACAATAATTTTTAAACATTAAACATTTTTTTAAAAACCCTTCCCTTTACAGGGCTGTTTTCTAAAGGTTGTACAGATACTTATCTCTTTGGCTCAGGGTTCACATAACTCCATACCATTCAACACTTCTCTGATTAAAATAGGGGTGTCCTAAGGAAAAGTGGGACATTCTGGGATCCAGTCCGAAACTGGGACGGCTTCTCTAAATCTGGGACTGTCCCTGGAAAATAGGGACACTTGGAGGGTCTGCAGATCCAGACCTGATTAGCTTCACCAAGTGGGTGATATCCTGCGACCAGCTTATTTGAGAGAGCTTGTTACATACCTTGTTTGGGGCAGATAGAACTTCAATGTGGATATGAAAGAAACATCATAGGATCTGTGAGCTACTGACACAAAGAAAAGAATGAGGCAAGGGGGCTGATGGCAGGAAGCTGAGTGGGCAAATGGTCCAACAAAAAGGGAAGTTAAGATAGGGAGCATGCAGGCAGAAGAAATCCCTGAGAAATTAGATTGTATAATGTTGGAGGGAATTAGGACAAAGAGACAGTATGACTACATAACAGGGTTCTGCTGTGATCATCGCTTGAAATGAGAGACACGTCCTTACAAGATAATGAACTAGGGAGACAGCACTCGCAACCATAACTGAAAGAAGCTGAACCGACTGCAATGTGAACCCTATAATGTCCCATAATTATCTAAGTGCAATCCTATACAAGGGACGCAGGTGGCGCTGTGGGTTAAACCAGAGACCCTAGGACTTGCCAATCAGAATGTCGGTGGTTCAAATCCCCACGACGGGGTGAGCTCCCATTGCTCTGTCCCTGCTCCTGCCAACCTAGCAGTTCGAAAGCACGTCAAAGTGCAAGTAGATGAATAGGTACCGCTCTGGCAGGAAGGTAAATGGCATTTCCGTGTGCTGCTCTGGTTTCGCCAGAAGCGGCTTAGTCATGCTGGCCACATGACCCGGAAGCTGTACGCCGGCTCCCTCGGCCAATAAAGCGAGATGAGCACCGCAACCCCAGAGTCGGTCATGACTGGACCTAATGGTCAGGGGTCCCTTTACCTTTAATCCTATACATGGCAATTCAGACGTCTCACTGAGTTCAATGGGACTTACACCCAAGTACTGAGTTTTTAATCTAAGCTATCTCTTGCTCATTCCTAACTTGTGGTATTTAATGAAGTCAACAATTGCAAAGGGATTGGGAGCTGATAAAGTTCTGAGACCAAGGAGGCAGGTGTGTGTGTATGTATGTGTGAATTCCAGATATTGGTGTGAAACTGCCTGTTAGAGCTTTGGCAGTGCATGCCTAGTTATTTCTAAGAAGTTATTAGGAGATGCCAGGAAGCATTTCTTTGAATTTATGTAGTTGCAAAGCAGTGGGCAAAATAGCAAGCTAGTGATCTAAAAAAAATGTAAGAATTTATATGCCAGTGACATGTTGAGGAGTACCTGGTTGCCAAGGTAAGCCTGCATTTTTAAGTGGGGCTCATCAACATAAAGTGTTTATTTACAGCCTTGGCATTAAAGTGCATAGCCAGACAACTCTTGGATTATTTATAAGCTAGATAAAACGCCGGCATGTGAAAGCTGGATATAGGAATTTTCGTTCTAAATGTGGGCCATAAATAAGAAACTAGGTCTTATATTTTAAGGAAAGCTGGTACTGTTCTTGTCCTTGAAGAAAAGAACTAAAGAAATTGTACTGTATGATACTATTAAAAGTCTGGATCTAGGTCGTCTCTATCTTTTTATCACTTTCCTATGCTTAGCGGCATAGGATAGCCACCAAACAGTTCAGATTTCCTAGATGATGAAGACCAGGTAAGGATAAACTTACCTGGCTAGCTCTCCCAACTCTTATTTTCTCTCTCTCTCTCAAACTGTGACCTGTAACGTGCTCCAGAGTGGATGGGGCAACCCAGACAGATGGGCGGGGTACAAATAATAAGATTATTATTATTTGGTTAGAGGAGTGGTACTGAGGAGAGAAGGGTTAGCTAACCTTTTCCCTTTCACTCCACCTTCCCAGTCTGAACTGCTCCCTCCAAAGCTATTGTTACTCTGTTGGAGGGAGAAAAGACAGATATGTGAAACCAGCAAGGGGAGATCTGCATGGTCCAAATGGAATATTAGTGCTTATTTACAACTGACATTGTCAAAATGATTTCCCTCCTTTAGCTTTCCTCCCTCACTGCTATTCCTTTCTTTGGTGTTATCTTTGGCGTTTTTAAACCTAACAAATGACAACAGGGTTTCTCTCTCTCTCTCTCCTCCCCCCCCCCCTCTCTCTTAAAAAAGGGAAACAATATGTGACCTCCCGGTAAAGCAAAAATTCGATCTTCTCCTGTTAGGCAAAGATCACAAGACGACCCTGACTGTCGCCAGATTCTGCGCACAGATCTGTAGGCACAGACCACCCCCCCGATTCAAACTATAGCTGGTTAAGAAAATTCCCAAACTCGGATCCACGGGCGATTCTGGGTCATTTCTCTATGCTAGTCTATCTTCAAGTTTTTATGTGCTTATATGCCTACCGCATTGCTAAACTTAAAATCCATTGTTGTACAGTGGTACCTCGGGATACGAACAGGATCCGTTCTGGAGCCCCGTTCGCATCCTGAAGTAAATGCAACCTGTGCCTATGCGTCTGTGTTCCGTTACTTCTGGGTTGTCGCGGAGCGCAACCCGAAAGTGCTCAACCTGAATTAACTTCAACCTGAGGTATGACTGTATATTGTTTTAAATGTGTGTTTCGCTTTTGGGATTGTAGTTCCATTTGTGTTTCACAAGCTGGTCTTTGACCATAATAATAAATTATTATTACAGTGGTACCTCAGGTTAAGTACTTAATTCATTCCGGAGGTCTGTTCTTAACCTGAAACTGTTCTTAACCTGAAGCACTACTTTAGCTAATGGGGCCTCCTGCTGCTGCCGCACCGCCGGAGCACGATTTCTGTTCTCATCCTGAAGCAAAGTTCTTAACCTGAAGCAATATTTCTGGGTTAGCGGAGTCTGTAACCTGAAGCGTCAGTAACCCGAGGTACCACTGTATTATTATGTGAAAAACAATTTTTGTGCAGTTAACAGCAGATGGGTAAATCAACTTATTATGGGAGTGGGGCAAAAGCAACTTCCTGCTATCTTGCTCAGGAATTCTTCTGGAATTCAGTATATCCCAGCTGCATTGCAGGAAGTAAAGATATGGTCGAAGAGAAGTGGTGTTCTGATTACACTGGTGGCTCAGTGTTACAGCACATGTTCACTCCCCCCCCCACACTTTTTTTGGGAAGAAGCACTTCTAAACTGTTTAATGTTTAAATATCTTTAAGGGTGCGAAAGTTCCCAGATTCAATTCCGGGCAGCGTCAGCTGTCTGAAACACTGAAAGGTTGCTGCCAGAGTAGGCAATACTGAGCCATGTGAACCTCAGCAAGGCCAAGATGGGGGGGGGGTGTCTGGGCATTACAGGACCCCCATACACATTGCCCAGGCTTGTGCCCTGGAGAGATCACTTCAGTGCTGCTAATGCAGAAAAACAACGTGGGAGGTAGCTGTTACAAGTTCCCAGTCTCTGCAGCCACAGCAGGTGCTGTGATTCTCCAGTGGGTTGACTTCACCCCCAGAGGTGCACTCCATTGTCTCTCAAGACAGACAGATGCCAACACAACACACACACAACACACACAGGAGGACTAATAGTCTGATTCAATAAAAGTCAAGCTTCCTATTGTTATAGGTTTGGGGGTGGGACTGCCCTAAACTCTATAAATTAATAAATGGTAGGATTTTGATTATTTGGGATATAAAAAGAGAAATACAAGCTAGAGAGGAATTCCTGGGTTAGCCTACTCAAAATGACCTGGCCAAGTTGGGGCCATGAATACAGCCCTGGATCGGGAAGTTTTTAGTTTGCTATTATATTATGTTTTTATATGTGCTGGATGTCACCCAGTGTGGCTGGGGCAACCCGCCAAATGCATGGGATATGAACAATAAAAATATTGTTGTTGTTAATGATGATGATGATGATGATGCAGGGCCATGGGCCACTATGCTGAGGTTGTCGACAGAGACAGGGATTTGGAAGTTTGCCAGGGTAACCGGATGTGAGGTGACAGGCAAAGAGTGCCTTTAGCAAGGTGTGCTGAGAAGAAGAAGGGAGAACAAAGAGATCCATCTTGGGCAGGCTGGCTGAAGGCAGGCTGGGACAGATGCCTTGGACTCAAGTGCTGCACTGCTGTGGGGGACAAGACCCTCTTGAAATGACCATGCATGCTGTAAGATCTGGACTCCCTCCAACTAAATTCAAGTGTAAAATATGTGAATGAATAATATTTCTTAAATCTATGACAACCTCTACTGCGTCTAAGCAGCACATGTGCTGGCTGAGGGCCAAGTCCCCTAGAATCCTGTGGACAGCTCAGCAGGAATCGTGGTGGCCTGTAACAAGATGTTCCTAGAACACAGAGTATAAATGCAGATCGGGTGATGTTTATAGTTTTCTGGTCCTTCTATGTCCAGACACACATCATTCACCTTATAGAATCATAGAATCATAGAGTTGGAAGAGACCACAAGGGCCATCGAGTCCAACCCCCTGCCAAGCATATAGTATGCTCTATATGCATGCCCATTTGGGAGACAAGGTGTCACCAGTTTTTAAGTGATGACACACAATATGGCCTCTGCATTAAGCCGGAATATGCTTGATGGCCTTTAGCAGCCCTTCAGTTCTTTCAGCAGCATTATTATGGGATAACTGGAGAACTGCTCTAACCAGACTTGATTATCACACTCAATATACCTCATTTTAATTGGCCTCTGACAATTTATCCTGGATCCCGTAACCCCCACGCAACCGCGGATTGCTAATTACCACATATAGTCACATGCTGCATTGCTCATCTATTTGAACACCTGTAGCTCTGACATTCCCATTAACGTTGATCATAAATGTCACGACTGTCAGATTTACAGTCTCCAGGCCCAGCAGGCAGCCCAATTCTTCACTCGTTCCTTCAACACTCATGGCTGTTGTGTCAAGGAGCAGGATGAGTAACCCGCCGATCAGAAATACATAGGCAGTTTCTTAGCACTGGAAAACAGCAACAATGCATGCTGAAACCTTTTAAGCTTTCTCATGAGATTACGCTTGGCTTGTTTAAAATATTAATACACCAAGAAGGGTTGCATTCTGTAAAAGGATGCAAATCCATCTCTACCATAGGACAAAAATACCCAAATGCACCTGCCTCCAATATCTTGCCCAATTCATCCTCGAAAAGCTGCCTTCGACTGCGCTACGCTGCACCCCCTGCTCATCAACTCTGAGGGATTGTTCCTTGAATTTCTCTGCTGCGTCCATAATGAAGCTTTACTCTGCCCTCCGGAGACCAATTATTTATTTTATTTATGAAATGTCTACACTTGCTTTTCCTCAGACAGTGCCCGAGGCAGTTGACGTCAATAAAATAATTATGCAAAATATGATCAAGCGCACATTAAAAACACACATTAATAATACGTTTTTTTCCCCCAAAATGAAAAAACAGAAACAAAATCCACAACAAACAGCAGAGTACATGCAAAATCTATTTGAACACCAAGGAGCTTCAAAAGCAAAAGGCCTAATTTAGCTCAGACTGTTTCATACTCAGATCCCACTCATGGTATTTAGCCCGCTGGGATCAGAAATTATGTTCTTCAAGTACAGGGCTGGGCACACCACCCACAAATCTGTCGGTGATTTGCCATAGATCACTAAGGACAGGGATGACCCTCTATGTGTGTTTATCTGATCCACAGGGCTCTCCCCAGGTCACCTCACCCCCTCACTGGCTCAGCTCTGCACCTTGATCAAGAGCTTTCAGAATATGTCCTTGAACTGTGACAATGCCTTTTGCTTGGATGGATGGATAAGTGTGTGTTATGGGAATGTAGAAACTTATGGACCAGTTTCCTCTAGATAGCTGCAGTAGCAGGTGCCAGCACAAGCCCTGTTAATGTAATGAGACTTTCCAGCTCTCTCTTTCCCCTGTGTACCTCCACACCCACTACAAATTGGCTCTGGGAGATCAGGATAACCTCCCGGAACAGGGTGTAAAATAGGAGAGGGGTTGTTGTTCTGTCTGGAAAGCAGAAATACGTGTGCTGGCAGAACTAGTATAATAGTGCAATGTTCCTCTCTGACTAGAATGTATGCCTATTTTACTAAGTCATGGACTAGGGCTGTGCAACTGTCAGAATTCTGAATATGAAGGCAAGGCATTTATGTCGAACCAAGGCCTTTGCAAGGCAACCTCCCCCCAGTCACAGAATCAGAGAGTGGGAAGGGACCCGAAGGGTCATTTAGTCCAACCCCAGCCGATCCGAATAGAAGTAAGGCACCTAGAGATAGGGCTGGCCCAAGACATTTAGACACCTGAGGTGGACCCCAAAATGGCACCCACCTCCCAGCCAGGGAAGAAGGCATGAGGGCAGAAGTACACCAGGAGCAAGGGGGGAATATAGACATACCGGTAGTTCTTCATCCCCTGTGGATCCTGCTGCCTGAGGCAATTGCCTCAGCCTTGCCTCATGGGTTGGCCGGTCCTGGGAGGGACCCATCAGCAGAATGGGAGGCCATTTTCAATGATGCCTCTTCTCCTCTCCTCTACAACCTTGTGCCCCTTCAAAATCTGCTCTAGAGGGTTGAGGGAAGCATTGGATACCAGGATATTATGTGTGAGAGTTATGGTGTATTATGCATTTCAGATACAGGCAATGTTATTAGATGAGCATACTCGTAGGGTTGAGAGGGGCAGGAGGGGAGTAGAACTTATATACAGTGTTACCTCAGTTATCTAACGTCTCCGTTGACGAACATTCCGGTTTTCAAATGCTGCAAACCCGAAAGTAAATGCTTCGGTTTTCGAACTTGCCTCAGAAGTCAAACATGCCACACGGTTTCCGTATTGAGTTTTCCGTATTGAGTTTTCCCGTATTGAGGCTTCTGTACGGAGTTTTCGGTTTTCGAACGTTTCAGAACTCGAATGGTCTTCCAGAACAGATTATGTTAGAAAACTGAGGTACTACCCCATGGTTTGTTCTAAAGAAAATAACTTTAGAGAATGGACCTAGTAGAAAGGTCGACATCTAGTCAAAGTCACATTTCCTCTAGTTAAAAAAGAAAGAATGAATTTGCTAGGCCTTAAACAATTATCATCCGCCTTTTGCACCTCACAAATTCACCATTGATGAAGCAGCCTTGACAAGTTGGATTTCAGCAATGTAAAACTGTGCCAGCCTCACTTACATTCTGTTCACTAGCTGGGAGAAGCCACTCACCAATTTTCCTATTAAAATGTCTATAGAGAACTTTATCTCTGAGGATGTGGCTGGTTGCAACTCTTTCTACAACAACCACGTTTTTATTATAGCGTGTTCTTTCGCCTTTAAAGTGTCACAATGCTCTTCTATTGTTTCTGCTGTGACAGAACAACATGGCTGCCTCCCTGAAAGTTGTTGAAGAAGGAGGCAAAAGTAGTAACTGGAGACTTGTAAGGATGGATGATTCTCTTCCTTTAGCCATCCAACTTAAGAGATCTTCTCAAGTGACACCCAGCCTCATACTAAACTGTCACTAGTCATATTGAAATTCTTTGAACTTCCTTCAAAATGTGAATGGATACTTCGACCAAACAAGGTCCTTCTATATTTGCCTTCAATTTTCACTTCAGGTGAAATTTGGTGACAATCTAAAGTATCACAAAAGCCTCAGGGGGAATTCTGCAACACATGACCAAATTGTTTTCTGTTTCTGTTGGAATCCTGACAGATGGTTTGTCAAGTGGAACCCTCCTAATTAACCCCAAGATTCAACTTAATGTAAATCCAGTGGCAATGCTCACTTAGACTCAGTCGTACCTGGAAGTGGAGCAAAACCATTTCTTCCCTTGAAAGAGTTGGGCAGAATCTCCTTTTTTATATAGCTCACTTTCTCTCACGCCACATTCCTGTTCTCCTTCCAGGTCTGTTTCCTTTGTTTGTAATATAGATGAATTGACGGGCGCACAACTCAATTTCTGAAACTGTAATCGCAGCTCCGGCATCATGGAAATTCTTCCACAGCGTAAAACTTTTCTTCCTTGACCCTACGGCGACATGGCCCAAATGTGTTCAAGTACTGGATTGGAAATAATAAACTGGACAGACGTCTGCCAGAGCTGCGGATACCTCACTCACCCTTTGCATGTTGAGCAGTGGTGTGGCATGGTTTGCTGGTGCCCGGGGCACGGAGTCTGCTGTGCCAGTCCAGCCCTTGCTGCTTACACTTGCCACAGCAACACCACCACCAGAGCCAAGCAGGGCCACACTGTGCCTCCTGCCTGCCTGCGTGTGGAGGGGGGGAGCACAGCCAGCTGACGCAGCCCTTGGAGAGTGAATCCCCCAACGCCCACAGGTCGAGTGCAGAGAATGCAACATCCATGTACCCTTTGAGTCCGCTTATCCCACTGGGATCAAAGGTGCATGGCTGTTGCATTCTTCTCAAGCCCAGCAAATCATTCAGATCAGATCCCAGCCTCGCAAAGCGGCACAGGACTGGCAGGATGACGTAAGGAGCCAAATGCACAATGACCCCTAAAAAAAAAGTGTTTTGAGAATATACTACTTCCAGTTTTTGAAGCTGTTCTTGGTCATTTTCTTTGAGCCAGCCTTTTTGGGTCTGGAGATTCGGGTCATAACAGATTGGAACAGATGCAGTTATTTCCCACCCCCCAAACTCTCTTTATTTTTCTGTTTATTCCTTTGTGAGGCTCAGACTTCACTATTCTAATTTCCCTTCAATTTTCACCAGAACTTTCTTCCAGTCACCATTCTGGATCCTATCCAAAGGATCCTGTATTCATATCTCAGCTTTTCTTGAACCTGCAGAAACCTTGAAAAGGTAGTTTTATATATATATATATAATTTTCATAATATGTAGAATAAGATCCTTTATAGCTGTAGCACAGCAAAGCTTTTAACTAGTTTGGACTGGTGGAAATTTTGGGAGAATGCATTTTGGGGCTTAGTAATATATATTGTTATGAGTTTGGGGGGTGGAGTAGGTTGTCTGCTGAGACCCTTCTAATGCCACCGCCCCCCTTTCTGATTCTTGGAATAGCCAGGCTAGCTTCCTGGTAAGGTAATGGGTTGTTAACGGAACAAAGGATGGTGCTCTGCACAAGAAGTCAAGTCGGGGCCCCTCTCTCAACTCAAGGTATTTAGAAGGACAAAGGCAGAGTTTGGAGCAGAGAGTTGGTGGATTGATGAGAGCAACAAGAAAAGCAGCAAGCTGGAGAGAGAGACAAAACAAGGTTTGATTTCTGTTTGAATCCAAGGATGCGGCTATAGGGGAAGCGAGGTCCTCTTGGGGTGTTAATGCTGTGAACCCCTCCATCGTAGGCTCAGGTTGTATATATGTGTAAATAAACCATAAAGACACCGCAGTCCCTGCTGTATCTCATCCCAATGGAAACATGAACCCTGGGTAAGCGCTTGGAACCCCTGGAATCTTGCACTGCTCAGAGATTGGGGTGGCATGCAACAAAATGTTTTACTGGTAACTGTCCAGTTAATTATTTTTATTTGCCAATCAAATATTGCTTTCCATTTATATTGCTCTCGCTCTCTTATATTACATTCATGCATTCTTTTCATTCAGGTATTTCATTCAGGTATTATTGCTGAGTTTGCATATTTGCATCATTTCTGTGCTTTGATTTAAGTAAGTATTTCCAATTGATTTCATTTTTCGCCTGACTCTGATTACTACCACTAGCTTACTGCAGCAAATTTTAAGAACCTATTTTCATCCCCTCTTCTTGATGTATGGCACTGATAAGACAAAGGAAAGATCCATTTGCAGGCAAATCTCATTCTTTTTACAGGTGCCAGCAATCTGGTTGGAGAAATATAGTAATTTCTTCAGAGAGCTGAAAAAGGTATGATATAGAAGCATAATTGCCCAGGCTGTGCATGCTCATTCCACATCTCTCTTTAGAAATTTTACTGATTTTTAGAGTGCCAAGCTTGTTTGACTTCAGATTGCAGTAAAACGAGGAACATGCACATCAGAATTGACAACTCTGCTATTCTTGAACCTTAAACTATCTTAAAACCTATTGTCTATCTCCAGTCAGGATGTGCTTTTAATGTGAAAATTGTTGGCAAGTGATTTATTACTTGAATTCTCTGAGCATCTTAAAGCAAGGAAGCATCCACATTCATTGACTGGAGGGGAGACAGAGATACATATTCTGCCCTGTAGCAAGTAGCAAGGACAACACAAGGGAGCAATAATCTACACAAGAAGCTGGCGTTAAACAATCTGGTGAAAATTAAGCTGGTATCAGAAGTGGATTTAGGGGTACGTGACCTGTTTGGTTGCATTGGGCGTGGAGCCTCAGGGGGTGCTGCAACTATTATGTAGAATAGAAGGTGACAGACAGGGTAGGGGTGTCCAATTTTGGCATCAAACAGGGCACTGCTGAAATTTGAGACCCCAAGGTCTGCCAATGCTAGCATAAAATTACATATCCAATCTTCATTCAGGAGTGGAGCTGCTGCTGAAATGGTCTAAGCCTGGCAGAGCGAAAACAAGCCTTTAAAATAGTGTTTGAGTTATGCCACTCTTTTGGCCAGCTTAGTTTATATCATGTTGCCAGGTCACATGAAACTGAATTGGCTTAGGATCTAGCCTAAGTCTCCCTTCTTTGATCCTACCCCCCGCATGCTCCAAGCATGCCCCCTTTTCAAGCCTTACACCATCTTAAAATCCACCAGGCTTAACTCAGCCGGCTGGGTCCCGACAGCTGGAATGGGGGAGATACGGCAGCGCATCTGCAGCTAAGCCGAGGATGCGGGAGCTAAGCTGGTATAGCCTGGGTGTACCAGAAACCTCCCAGCTTAGCTAGAGATCTACTGGATCCCAACCCGCTCATACCTGTGGATCATGCTAGAGGATTGTTCTCAAGCATAGGAAAATAAACTATCCACACACATTAATTTGATCCCTCAGAAATTTGCGTTACGAAACAAAATTTTCCTGCTTTACAAATGCAGTCAATATTTATTTGCTGTTTATAGTTAAGTCACACTTCAGTTATATTCAATAAAATGTGTTTCTCCATCCATAATCATTTTTACAGCTTCTTTAGAAGTTTTACTAAACATCGTCTCATTTTTTACTGAAAATCATTGACAATGATGGGAAAAACAATTTATTTTAGACATCACTATAATTTAACATGGAAAATATTCATCATATTGTGCTTGACATCCATGAAAAGTCAGTCCTGCAAACTATCTTCTACATTATTAAAAACAATAGGACATCCACAATACAATCATGTAGTAGTAGAATCCATACATACTATTGCACATAAACAAGGGAAGAGTCCCAAAGGAAGAAGGACCAGTAATTTATTCATTAGCTTAGCCTTTTGCCAACATCATGGCAAGCAACAGAGAGTCCCAATTTTTCTTCCCAGTACTTGCATGAAAGAAAAAGATTGGAAATGGAGGGAGAGTTAAGAAACCAGGCTGTGAAGAGAAGAAAAAAGTGCAAGCTTATGAGAAACATTTTCTTAACAAATAGACTGTTGCAGTCTGCTTATTTCTTGGGAGTATTAAATTTATTAGAAATCCCGACCATGATCTAACGTATCTGGACCTACTGGTGACTATACTCCTTTCTCCCTGCGGATACGGGTAGGCTCTCTTTTGCTCCCGCAAGCAACCTCTTTACCATGCCCTGTGTCTCATTCCTTTAAATCAGTGATGGCTAAACTTGACCCTCCAGCTGATTTTGGACTACAACTCTCATCATCCCTAGCTAACAGGACCAGTGGTCAGGGATGATGGGAACTGTAGACAAAAAACTGTAGACCATCACTGCTTTAAATACACCCCCCACTGCATCCAGAAACCCATTTTCTTGTCTAGCCATTGAATTCTATGATATTCCAAATGGGGTCAGCAAACCGCTAGTGATTTTCAGACTCCACATACTGGAGAACGTTGCTGGTGTCACTAACAAGTCTACAGGGAAAGACCAATACATACAGTATATATGCCCGTCTCCTGGCTGCTTAGCTTTCACCCATGGAAAACAGTATTTGTGTAACATTGATGTCAGAGAGAGTTATGGCAGTCCCCACAGCCATCTTGTGATTTGTTGACAGGTAGGGAGTTTCCCTGGCAGGGAGTGCAATTGGACAGTTCTGCTCTCATTTGCCAGGGCCAGTGTGCGGCTTTAGCTGTGACAGCCCAAGTCACGTCCCACTGTTACAACTAGAATGAACAGTACGATCAGCCTGTATGCTCACGTAGTCCATAGTCTCCTGAAGGGTTTAAATTTTAATTGACTCTCTAGAAACACAAAAGGAATTCTGGGAACTTGCTTGGGGGATAGCCATGCTTTTTTCTCCCCTACGTGCAAAGCTTCTGCCTGTCAGGCCTGGAAGTTGTAGCACCATTACATTTTGTGTTTCATGGGAATGAAGAGAAGTTCCAAGAGGGTCCCTTCTCATAAATCAACAGAGATCAGAGGTAAATTTAGGAATTACTTCACGACACTGGAAAGCCAATGAAGTGGTAAAATAACAAACAGAAGCATCACTTAGTGACAGAGTAATTTGCATTCACAGCTGCGTTCCAACACTAATCAAAATCAAGCCCTGTCTGAGTCAAGGAGTCACTGTTGAGCGAGGGCCAGAACAGGTGCATATAGCAAAACCAATTACCTGAAAGTGCCACTGAAACACAATCAATTTAAATGCATTTTAGCTGATTACATTGTCACTTTCAACTCTGGACCCCAATCCTTAACCCTAAATCCAACAGATATTTGGCCTGGCAGATGGCATAGCTGTCTATCAAAATAAGTTAGTTTCCCTGGTCAAATTTAGTGACTGAGCCAAGCTACACCTTATGGTTAATGAACAGGGTGCAACTACATCTTCATTTTTTCTTTAATTAATTACAAATGCCGTCCCCCCCAATAGTTATTGGAATTCAGTATGTGAGAAGGAGGTGTATGCCTCCCTTTCTAAGTCATAATGCAGACAAAAATCCCCCTTGCATGGTGACAAGTCAGCTCCAGCTGCCGCCAAGAATGTAAAATAATGGTGTGAAAACTCTTAATGTAATGGAATTGATTTACCAAGCAACACTCTAATTCTGTGGAGCTGAAGGACCTCCAGTGTCTTCTACACAACAGCTGAAATATATGATTTGGTCCCCTGACATATGTTCAATTATCACAGTATTTTTGAAAAGTTTAGTGAGAGAAGAATAAAAAGCATCACCCCATGTGCCCAGATCTGCTTTTAGTACAATATCTTCACATAAAGCACCTTCCTTATATATCAGTCATATTTTGTTTGGAGAATGAAGTCAGAAACTGCTGGGGTGGGGGGGGGGGAGTTCAAGCCAACGTGAAATGCATACAATGAAGATTCCTATAAGGAGAGATAAGGGAGTCACAACAATGGGAATTCTGATAGGCATACAAAGCAATTTAAATGGTCCCTAGTGAACCAACCAGGGACGCGGGTGGCGCTGTGGGTTAAACCACAGAGCCTAGGGCTTGCCGATCAGAAGGTTGGCAGTTCGAATCCCTGCAATGGGGTGAGCTCCCGTTGTTCAGTCCCTGCTCCTGCCAACCTAGCAGTTCGAAAGCACACCAGTGCAAGTAGATAAATAGGTACCATTCCGGCAGGAAGGTAAACAGCGTTTCTGTGTGCTGCTCTGGTTCGCCAGAAGCGGCTTAGTCATGCTGGCCACATGACCCGGAAGCTGTACGCCGGCTCCCTCGGCCAATAAAGCAAGATGAGCGCCGCAACCCCAGAGTCTTCTGCGACTGGACCTAACGGTCAGGGGTCGCTTTACCTTTAGTGACCCAACCAAAATTTAATCATGGGATGAGGCAAACATTTCCTTAGCAACTTACACTGTGGGCAAATAAGTAATGATATTCTGTACATTTAACATAAAGTATACAGTACTTGCATATTTCAGGAAGAACATTAGTTCCTCAGCCTTTCCTGTACTGATTTATGAATTCATACCACCTGAGCCCATGTGGTCTGTAGTTGTAATGTCAACTTTATTGTTTGACCTGGCCTTTCATGATGGGGTTGAAAAGTTGAAGTTGCTACAGAAATGCCATGGAGAACAGGTCAACAAAGAGTCTTGTGTGACACAACTCTTTGTTGACTTTGCTGCAAGACTAACATGGGTCTTCCTCTAGGAAGGGAAAACAGAGTAACGTCCCAAACACAGAAGTTGGCCAGCCAATAGGAATGTGTTTGTTTTGTTGTGTTTCCTTGTGTTGCTGCTCCTCCTGTTTTAAATGTTTTAAATTGTGAACCTCCAGAACAGAAACATACTATTTCTATTTCTCTGCTCCAAGTCATCCCAAGTCAGTTTAGCCAATGGCCAAAACGATGGGAGTTGCAGCCCAACATCTCAAGACTCAAGGCTGAAGAATACTGCCTACTGTAACCCAATGGGTTGACATGAGTATAAATGAAACAATGACATTGTATTTAGCTCCATAATTCTTGCAGCTGAATAATTTTGCTTCTACCAGCCTCTTCTTTGAAGCATCAGACTGGGCTATCTCAAACAGCCACAAAAAACAAGCAGTGGTCTTGTTTCCATAAGATAAATTGTACAATAATATTTCAGACCATTTTTTTACATTCTTATTGCTGCTCAAAGTCCCATGAGAGATGGCAGGCTGCACAACTCTTGGGGCAGAAAAATGTGGGTTTGCGTGCAAACACATACATTAGAGTAAACTGACAAGTTTAGAGAAAGCCCGGTCTATGAAAGATATTGATTAATTTGTTGCCCAAAATAACTTGGTAAAAATGCTAGGGTAGAGAGCTTTTTGCTCAGTGGAGACCTCCAGCCAATTACTACTGAAAACATTCAGGTGTATTGGGCACACTTAGTAAAAGAACAAGCAGCACGCTGTCTCTACAGGGAAGAGAAAGTTCTTTTGCAGCAACCAGGTAGGAGAAGTATTATGGTCTTGTTTTGGCATGAAATAATTTCCTAAGTACCAGAACTTTAATATTATAAAGTGGGAGCTGCAACAAAATGTTGCAGTATGCAGTGCTCCTATTCCTATTCAAGCCTTCAGCCAGCCAGCCATACTCTTTGGAAGGAACTGCATTCCATTCCTGTCCCTACTCAACAGCCTGCCAGCATTCCATAACCACAGTGCATGCACAGTTCTTTGGGGGTCCCCACTTGGGTTTTCCCCTTTTCTGTGTGGGGAGAATCCTTGTGAATGGGTGCTGTTGCTTTGGCTACAAAAGGATCTGCGCTTGGAGAATGAACTTGCCACATCCGTGTATAGGATGAAAACGTGCAGTATGAATTGACAATAATTAGCTATTTTCTGACCTCATTTGAAGCTGCATGATAATATCAGCACTGAAACTGGAATGGAAATCTAGAGAAAGCAAGCTGTGAATGTGGCCTTCTGCTTATAGTTAAGCATCTTTTTTGCTGATGCGACAGAGTCTATCAACAAATTATCACAGAGAACATGAAAGGGCTTAGAAACTCTTTTGTAGCTTTTAAAAAGGGGGCTGGTGGATAATAATTAGATTACAAATGGGCTTTTAAAGAGTTCTTGCCAAAGGCTTGTTATGCTAAATTGGTGGAACTGTTTTGTTAATGCAATAAGCAAAATGTTGTTTTATGTTACAAATTAGGCACTGCCTTTTGATAATTTTCAAATTAAACAAATCTTCTGCCTAATTCATGAAAATGGAAACATTACTACTTCAGTCACATAACCTCTGCCTAATTCCTAAGACTAGTGACACCTTTGCCTAATTTGAGATCTAAACAAAGCTTCCGTCAGTTTTGTAACACTGAATGGAGCAAAACTTCTGCTTGACTTATAAACCTGTCACTTCACTGCATAATTAATTAATTAAATAAATAAAGTTTTAAAGGAAATGGCGGTTTCATCAAAACATAAAGGTGAAGTGATGTGGAAGATCCATGACTATAATTTTCCATTGTTGTTGTTTTTTAAAAAAGGCACCCACACAGGAAAATGAATTGGAGTGGGACTAAAAAAGGGAGAGATGCTATTAGCTCTTCCCCACTACAGTGTTTTCCCAGTTAAAAAAAAAAAATGCCCTTCCTTGAGCAGCTTTGTTTCCTATGGGGAAAATGTGAAGGTATAATAGCAATTTCAGAGGCGGGTTGTTTTAACTGGGAAAACAGCACAGGGAAAAGGATTAGAATATCCCTCCCCAGATCCATTGATTCACAATTTTAATTTAAACAACAGAGGATCCTAATTATGGATCTTCAGAATTATGTCTAGTTTCAGTCAAAACTAGACATTAGTTTGGCACCAGACTGCAAATTTTATCAGACAGTAAGGTATCAATTTCTGAGCGTTTCAGAGGCAATCTCACAAGTCAGACCAAGGCATTGCTTAATTTATGATTTAGATAAATATGGCACCTAATTTACAAATTAGGCGAAGCATTTTTGCATGGAAGCGTTCTGATTTGATTCTGATTCTGCAAGTCCTCTACAAGTCTTGGTAGTTAAAGCCCCTGAACCAGAGAGTTCACGGCAAAACAACCATCAGTAACAGATGAGTGCATAGGAAAGCCTCAGGGAGCAACCAGAAAAGCAGTCTGATTAAAAAAAAAAAACAAGCTCCAGGATGAACCAGGGCAAAGATCAGGAGTGGCAGAGCAAAACTAGGAAGCAGATACTAAAGAATGGACTATATAGCTCAAGATGGAAAGTACAGGCCAACTCTTGAGAGCCAAAGTCCTCTGCTTCAGGTTATGCTGGTTCTGTCTACTTAGTGGCAGACTGCAGAAGGAAGCAGACAGAGGCATTTTTCACAAACCAAGCTTTTCTCATTCATGAAGCAACCACATACTTCTAAGCTGCCCCAAGAGCCAGATCATCAGGGCTGTTACCAGCTATCATGCTAAAAATCAGGTTAGGGTCTCTCACAGAAGGTACTTAGAGGAGAAAGGAACCTAAGAATCTCCACGAGTAGAATTTCTTGTCCTGGTGTCTCCTTACTTCTGAGTGTCTGCACTTGCTCTTCGGTGACTTCACTGATTTCACTGCCAACTACATGCTCAATACCCTTCCAGTTTCCTGACCCTCTGCTGCTCTCTTCATGCACCTGTTTCCTGTTCTAAATGGCACCAAGCTCCAATGAGGCGAACAGGAGCAGAGTGGGATCTGGTTTCCCAAATATGTCAGTTAACCAGCAATAACACTGTTAGCTGGGAAAGCAGCATGCTCTACATACAACTAGTAAAGAGAAGGTAGGATTTCATGCAAAGGTCTCTAATATTAGCTCGAAAGTGCACCAACACTTAAAAAAACAGTTCATCTCAAAACCAACTTCTTTGTGCCATAAAGAGGATCTGCTTATCCTGGTTGTTGTGTTTTCCATCTGAATTTCAGACATATAGAAAACCACTCAGACACGGCAGCTTGAATCCTGAAATACAATGCATGGAGCATTTTTTAAATGCCTTGAAAAGAAGATTGCTTTAAGAACTGTAGTATTAAGCCAGAAGACATTCTTAAAGTAAATGAAAACAAGGGTGTGATATCCAAGGGCACAATCTAAATTACTCACCACCACTGGTATGGCTTTGGGGAGCAGCAGAATATCGCTGTATCTGCAGACCTGATTTTCATGGCGGCTGCAGCAGAAAAGTGGGGAAGCACAATTGGGCCTGGATCATGCCCAGTGCTGTCATATGATGGCAGCAAGGCTGGCCTGGGATTCAGCCTCCTTCCCCTTGAATGCCTTGTTCTGGGGCTTTCTGTTGTACGATGATGCCTTGTATACCTTGTATACTTCCTTCCAGCAACTCCTGCAGCCAAGCTGGTGCCAAACGTATTTCTCTGCTTTCCTTTGGACCACATCAGCAAAGCTGAGAGGAGGGTGTTGTCTGGGCAACCCAGGATCTCCATACACACTGGCCAGGCTTGCATCCTGGAGAGGTCACTTCGGTGCTGCTAATGTAATGGTTTGACTTCACCCGTGGAGGTGCACTCCATTGTCTCTCGAGACAGATGGATGCCAACAGTATGCTGGCCCTGCTGGCAGCCATACTACCTACAAGCCTCCTGTGTGCCCATATAACTGATGGAAGGGGGAGATCAGCACTGATGGAAATGATGACGGCATAAGTCTGGTGGCAGCAGCTGGGAGGAGGCTGGCTAAGCCAGGAAAGCAGGGAAGAGGGACAACTCTGCCTAGCCAAGTTGCCTCTGCCAGGCATAAGGGTAGTGGTGGATTGCTTTGTCTATAAGAGTAAACTCACTGAAATCAATAAGTTTTTGCAATGACCAAGAATCTTAAAGCAAAGTGATGCAGGTAAGTTTTATCAAATATCTGAAATCACTAGATTCAAAAGTGAAACATTCTAAATCCTCTCATATCTAAGCATTAAAGCTGCTGAAACTTTAGTAAACTTTTGGTGAAATAATTTGATCCTTGAAATAACTGTTTGTGGAATTTTATAACCCATATTTCTAGTTTTGCCATATAAATGAGTAGAACCAAAACTAAATAGCTTGACTCCTTTGGCAAACAACATGAAATGCATCTGTAAGCCAACCACGTGTTTTATAACATAAAAAATCGACAAACGGTTGTAATAAAATGATAAACAGCAAGTATGTTCCTAACTTTGGATAAGACATTGTAACAGAATATTCACAATTAATTTCAACAGGTCTAAATTTGTTGCTGACTCTGGAACCGGGAGATTTGGTAGTGTCTGGCTCTTCAAGCTTTTGATTTCTGACGAAATTCCTTTAGCATTTAACCCAGTCTCATATTTTAAAGCAAAAGCCAATAATTTCATCTCACATTGTTTAAATAAATAAGTGCTATTTTTGTAAAATAATATGTATAACATAAATAAGTATTTTGGGGGCCCCTCAATTAAGGCACCTGGAGAAACCCCCTAACCCACTCACAATTCCTTATTCCAGCCCAGCATATGAAAGTCTTGTTATTATGCAAGAAAAATCTTTAGACGTGTAGCTTTTTGTTTCAAATTTTGCTCTGTGTGCTAAAGACGTCCCTAAAGATTATGAAAGTTCCAGAATCGGGGATACTGGAGACACATGAATCTGTCGCAAACATGATAATCTCTTGTGATTCTCCCACACATGAGACTTGCATGCTTTCAATAAGTGGCATGGGAGGAAGCCAGGGGTCACACTATATAAAGTTATATCCGTGAAAAACCCTAATACACAAATTTGAGGAATATATTCAAGGTCAGGACTTTACTATATTATAATCTGACTGGATCCTTTCTAACCCCCCCTGCCCTCAGCCCTGTTCAGGAAAAATACTATCAAGACAACCAAATCTGTTGCCCTGAATTTTGTGCTCCCAAAATCCTGAAGTAGCCAATACTGCTTCTTTAAAAGCATGCTAGTTACTGTGTCAGCCTGTGTGCTTTGGCTACTTAAAAAGCATAAATTGGATTTAGGCTGCCTTCAAGCTCCTCTCAACGTCATTTCTTTGATAACACAATCCAAGGTTTAGAACAAATCATGAAATTAGACATCTGACTTCTTCCCTGAAATAAAAGATTGCCTGTAAATAGTTGAAGGGCAGCAGGTTTTTCTCTGTTACAGTCACCACGAACATACACAGTACAATTTACAAGGGACTAGAAGACCAGCCATGGCAAATCATTGTATATAAGTGAAACTGATACTGCGGCATGAGCTTTCATTTCCACCCTCCTTCCAAGCTTCCGTTGTAAATAATGTCATAAGAAAAAACCTTAAGATCAAGGTAGGGGCAATGTACTGGAAGACACTGGTTGCTATGTGGAAAGGATTCTTCCAGGAGAGGGAGGCAGGTAGGTAAAGATAACACCGGGAGCCTGTTCCCGTTCCAGCTGGAGTGTCTCTTCTCCTTCCACAGGGCCATCGGCCACCAACCACCCCGTGACAAGGAGCCTGATAACTTGTTATATTTTTGATATTGTTTATTCTGATGTTATTAATGTATTTTGATGTTCACTGTAAGCCTCCTTGGAAAGATATGTGTCAGGAAAGTCAGGATAGACAGTAAATATAATAAATAAACAATAAATAGTAAGCTATTCAACAGCCAATCAAATAACACTGATTAAGGCGGACTGAAAAGCACAACATACTGTTTTCTTAAATGACAAAATCTAAAAAGCCAAAACATAAAATGCGGAAGGATGGCTGAGAGACTCTTTCTCATTTATCAGAACAATAGGAGTTCCACATATCTATTCACAGTTGAATAATTAAGTTCAATGAAATATCAGTGTCTCTTAGTGTGAGTATGTGTGTACACACACAAGGGAAATTCACCACCGTTCCACCTGACTGTTGTAATCCTCAGTAACAGCTAGTGTTTCTGCTTCCTCCTCTTTTTGCCATTCGTGGACCTTCTGTTCACGCAACATTTTTCGCTCCTCCCGTCGTTTTTGGCGATTTAGTTCATGCTCTTCTTGCTTGGCATACTGAAAGCGCTGCAGAAATAGGTCCTTAGCGTATTCATACAGCTGCATATCCAGGAAGTTCAGTTCTTCGATGCGCTTCCGCACTGACTCACTGATATCCACATTAGAGGCTCGAGTGATATTGTACTGAGTGAACGGAGAGATGAACTCCAGGTTAAATGTCCTCTCAAAGAGATATTGAGTTTTTCTCTGAAATTCTGTGAGCCCAAAGAAGGCCATGTTTTTCAAGTTGTTCTTGGCGCTTTGGAGAAGGATCGTGTTCCTTTCACTTTCATTCATAAAGGTCAAATTGTAACATCCAACCAGGCTAAGGTCTGCCAGCATGCGCACCTGCCGACTGTTAGCCAAATTATGGCCACAATCCATGAATTCCTGCAAGCTGACCCCAGACCAGTCATCCCCTAGGTAACACATCGGCAGTTCCTCTGGTGTCGGGCTCCTCCCGTCACACATGTGGAGGGACGTCTTCCATGTTGCACCCCTTTGAACATGTTTCCATTCACTCAAGTAGCGTGACACAGGGTCTCTCAGCATTGTGATGTAATAGAAGTTCCTGAAAGAATTAAGAAAAGAAATTAAGGTTTCAGTGGTGTGTTGCTTCTTTTAATTAGTCAATTATTAATTGAAGAACGTCAAAGAAATGTCTGGAATTGGGTATGTTTGACACTGGATTATGATATCCCTCAGATAATCTCATCTGTATTACTATTTTCTTTATTTATAAGATTGCTTATCTAGCCTACACCTTAAGATCCCAGAGCAGGTAACAACATACAATTAAAAAGAAGTGAAACAGTTTATACAGTCTGTAGAAAAGTAATAGGGCTTTCTGGTGAGAGCTGGATTTCCTCCAGCTTTCTGACACATGTTCCTCTGTAAGAGCCAAATTAAATCCAACAGTGTGAGATCCAGGATTAGATTTCTTACTTTTTTATTTAAAAAACCCTGTAACAGTCTCCCCCACACCTCTGGGTTTAATTAGGACTGCAGTGTTGGAGAAGGGGGCATTAGCCCTTTCTCCCGGTACCGTTTTCCCAATGAAAATTGGTCCCAAAGCAGTAGGGCAAAACACAGAAGTGTTAAACTGGTACTGAAATCTTTTTCTCCATTGGGCAAATAGCAATGAGGGATTTTCATCAAGAAAAGGGTATAGGGGGCAAAGTAAATCCTTCCTCCCCCAGTCACACAATCCTAATCAGATTCCCAACCCCAGTGGTGGTTGTTAAACATTTGAAAAAACAGTGAAATATGCAATCATTGATTTTCTGCAGTCATGTAAAGTTCAACTCTGAGAAGCAATACAGAAATGAATTTTTATGTGACAAACATTGTAGGGTTCTCTCATCTAGAATTTAATCTCCAAGCTACAGCAATGTAATAGTTAAGAGTCCTATTTTTTTATATTTATATTTTCACAAGTGCCTGATTTAAGCTTTGGTCTTAAATAAAGCTTAGCTTAGAAAATTCTTCTTTTTGGCCTGGCTTAATCAATATCTCTCGCATCAGGACCAGCTCTGCATACCAGAAGGAGAATTTCCACCCCCATCGTTCAGCCCGAACACTGAGGTCCAGCTCCAAAGGCCTTCTGACAGTTCTCTCATGGTGAGAAGTGAAGTTACAGGGAACCAGGCAGAGGGACTTCTTGGTAGTGGCACTTGCTCTGTGGAATGCCCTCCCATCATATATCAAACAATTAAATAACTAAATGACTTTTAGAAGATACTTGAAGGGAAGTTTTTAATGGTTGGTGTTTTATTGTGTTTTTACTATTTTGTCGGGAGCTGCCCAGAGTAGCTGGGACAACCCGTGAGATGGGTAGCATAACAACAACAACAACAACAACAACAGGGGAGGAGACCAGCAGTGCCTCCTATTCACCAAGAGGCCACTGTAGAGATGGCATGGGGGAATGAGGGAAGGGGAGGCAGCGTCCAAGAAGTGTGCCATTTCTGTTGCTGCCACTGTGGCAGCAGCAGCAGGCAATGCATTTCTTGGAGGCTAGATCTGCTGCCGCTGTGGATCCTGCTGCCTGAAGCAATTGCCTCACTTTGCCTCATAGGTGAGCTGGCCCTGTCTCGCATCATATTATACAAGAGCTTCTGAATAACCTCAGACAACAAACTGCATCCACTAAAACACATAAGCGCACACATTTTCCAGTCATGTGAAAATTTAATATGTTTAATATAATGCAAAAGAGAAGGAATGGGTACCATTTGGAAAGCTGTCAGGGCTAAATAAGAAATGCATATTATGCGGTGGATCTCTAAGGAGATTCAGTCATCTGTGGCCTCTGGCCATGCAATAAAGGCAGACGTCACTTTGTCCTTTAGCTTTTCTCCAGCTTTCTGAATAATTATGAAATTATGGGAAATATAGCATTGTCAGATGCCCAGAGGCTACAGGTAATCACTTCTCCATGCAGCAACATGTGAAGTTGTAAGCAGCTGCTGCTAACTTCCCAGTCACCTTTTTTGTTCTCCTCATAGATTTGATTAGAGAGATGTACTGCTCTGAAAGAAAAGGACAAGATTAAATTGCCTCAAATCCAAATGTTTGGTATAATAGGGCTTTTCAGTTGCATCATCTGTGCCTGAATGCTGCCTAGGAACAGAAACAGCAGCTTGTGAATCATTTCTATCCTTCCTCATCAATCCCAGCTCCCATCGTCTCCCCCCCCCCATCATCTTCATGATGTAATATTTTCTCAATACACATGCATCCTTCCCACCAGCCTCCTCCAACACATTTAAAATTCCAAATACAAGACAAGCAGGTTGGTAGCATTAAGGTATTGATTCAATTAAGTAAATATGCATACGTCACGGAATCAGGGACAGCCCAAGATACGTCTGTGGTGAACAATGATATGGCACCCCCTCCATTCCTTGTAGAGAAGCCAATTGGATTGAAAATGGAGTCTTAGTTCAACCCTGACAATAGGAGAGCAGCCTCTACTGGACCAGGCTAGCTTAGGGGGCTCTGTGCTGCCTACATGCCATGTATAATTGCATCCGCCAGCCCCCTGCCACCTCCCCACTGTCATCTGCTGCATTATTCTGCTTTATGGTAGGGCTAGTTCTGCTGGATACTGGTATCGTCAACAACATTTCTCCCCAAGCATAGTTCTGCAATGACCTTGGCCATCCAGGATATGACTAGTCTCACCATCTTCATTAAGAACCTCCTCAGCCCTACTCTGCCTTTTGTATGTTAACAACAACAGAAATGCAATCACTTCTTGACTTCCCTTTCAAAGTTTTATCTAAGCCTACGTTGTTTTATGGTACTATTGTTAATGATTTTACCTCCACAAGCTGCTTTGAACCAAATTGTGAGATACAAATCTAATTAATAAGACTTGCAAATTCTAACTATGAAATAAGTTATATGACAAAGTAATTTCTAAGGGCCATTTTGCACATTTCTCTTATGGGGGCGAAGAAGTCAGCATACACAGCTTGTTAGCAAGTAATAAATACATTTACCTTTTTAAGCCAACATGGTGAATCATAAATCTGTTATAAAGTAATCATCTCCTATAAAAGTAATGTACAAAAAGGCCTTAGCAACAGTAAACATAGCAACACTTTGGAAGCCTTGAAGCATTTTAAAATATTGGGAGGACAATATAAGACAGAATGACTACTCAGGGGGAAAAGATCGTAGAAAGCAGACAGCAAAGGGAAGAAGACATTTTTTAATTAAGAATAAAATTTCTTGTACACAACTAACTATACAATGCTCCAGGGAATCTGTTAAATCCTCTCCAAGCAGCACTCATTTAGGAATAATTACTTAAAATAAAAATAAAAAAGAGACTACTTGATGTAACCATTAACATGCTTGCACTACTATGGGCAAAGTAGAAAGGAAGGGGAGAAAGCAAATTCTGTCACCATTTTGTAACATGTGCTTTTGACAATTCTACTAATTGCCAAAAACTCAGGCAGAAATGAAATTTATTTGGGAGAATATTTGGGAACACTTTAGCCAAAGGCCTCATCCATGCATAATGCTAAGCCGTGGTTAACATTAATCAGAGTTGATAAAGCACAGTTAAAATCTAGGCATCTTCCAGTCGATCACTTGTACCTTGGCTTTTTATACCGCAGCATAGTTTCTCTCCTCTCCCTGCTGCCCTCCCCACAGCTTCATACTGCTATCCACATGCCTTTATGCTGCCCTTAGACTGGAAATACCTCGCTTTGTCATTAGTGTCACCAGCCTGCTTACTATTAGGCAACAGGATGGATGGATGGGGCATGGGAAACCTGACAGCTACTGCTGGCAACTGCCACACCAGTTCTGATCCTCACTCCCTATAACAAAAAGGAGACATAATTAATGAAGAGCATGCACCCTTTCCATGCTCCATGCTAGGTTGGAAGTTTAACAGCAGACGCTGTGAAGAGAGGCATTTGTCCCCTTCCCTCCCTCTACTTTTCAGTCTTACCCACTTTTCTCAAGCTGTAATCCTTCTAATCCTCACAGGGTTCAAGTCTGCATTTCCTACAAAACTGCTCAAGATCCTTTTAAATGGACGAAAGAGAGTCTTGGTGGCCTGGGAACCTGCAATCATGTCCTGATCCCCACCCCACTCCAAAAAATGTGCTTGAAGGTGGCAATGACTCTAAAGTTGCTCATTTGAATGCACACCCTTTCCCACGCATCCCAATGCATCCTTGTGGTGCCTTTAATTTTTTCTCGCCTCACAGGGCAGCAGCAGTGAAAGCTAGAAAGTGCTTTCAGAACATGACGTGGGGAGTGGGACAAGCAGTTGTTGACAGGCACAGTTAAACGCATGAGTGAGAGCAACTGAACCTTGAGAATGGTCTGAATTTCTGCAGCTCTTCACTCATGGCTTCGGAGCCTTTGCGTGGTGACAACTTCTTAATCATAGTTAAGGAGGAGCCAGTTTGGGCTCCATACTAAGGTATGGTTAATGTTAACTCAAGTTTATAAACCAACAACAACCCTTAATAAACAAGGAAGTTTTAACCATGGCGATAGTTAATTGCAATAGTCAGTTATAGCACCAGGGGGAAAAATCAGAGGAAGGGGGCAAGAAAGAGTTCAGGGAAGAAAGGGGTGAGCTCCTTGTTTGGGGGGAAACTTTCCCCCTTGGCACTGCCTAAAGCCATAGTTAACCCTCAGGGCTGGGTTTAGACAATCAGCTTTAACTATGGTTAATTGAACCATGATATATAAACCATGGCTTAGTAGTATCACAAAAACGGTGTCATCCAAAACTGCATGATCCATATCAAAAGGTCATGGCCAAAAAGGAATATTTTTGTGATAGGAAAGTGCTTTATAACAAGGTTTTTGAAACTCTAAATATTCAATGTGACCTACATCGCCTCTATCTGTGTGCTTGCTGACACATTCAAAGAACTCTGAAAGGTTAGAGATTCAAGACTTGCGCTTCCACAAACTATGCTGGTTCTGCTTCAGCAGGATTTGTATGTCTTTATGTTTGGTAATTCTATCATCCATAATGATTCCCACCAGTTTTACTGGAACAGATGTTAAAGCTCACCAGTCTGTAATTTCCAGGATACTCTCTAGAACCCTTTTTGAAAAATTGGTGTGGATGATGATCTTAGGGATAAATTATGTATTTTTGTTAGTAAAGGTAAAGGGCCATTAGGTCCAGTCGTGGCCATTAGGTCCAGTCGTGGCCGACTCTGGGGTTGCGGCGCTCATCTCGCTTTATTGGCCGAGGGAGCCGGCGTACAGCTTCTGGGTCATGTGGCCAGCATGACTAAGCCGCTTCTGGTGAACCAGAGCAGCGCACAGAAACGCTGTTTACCTTCCTGCCGAAGTGGTACCTATTTATCTACTTGCACTTTGACGTGCTTTTGAACTGCTAGGTTGGCAGGAGCTGGGACCAAGCAACGGGAGCTCACCCCGTTGCGGGGATTCGAACCGCTGACCCTCTGATCGGCAAGTACTAGGCTCTGTGGTTTAACCCACAGCGCCACCCGCATACAACAATTTTGTAACAAAGATGTGTATTTTTGTTAGAGGTTCAACAACTCCACATTTAAGTTGTTTAACAACTATTGGGTGAATGCCATCCAGGACCAGTGTTTTTATAATTTATAATTTGTTATTGCAGCCAATTACTTTGTCTCTTGTCAACACCCTTCCTGAAAAAATTAGCACAGACGTGGGGAGCTGCCCTATATCTTCCAAGTGAAAAAAATGCATCGAATCCATTCAGCTTCTATGCAATCTCCTTCTCCCTCCTTTAGTACACCTCTAACACCATTCTTGGCCAATGTCTAACTGCCTCTCTAGCCTTCATGCCAACATTCCTAGGGATGTTGAAGAAATCCATTGAAAATGGACCATTGACCCATTCACCTGCCACTGCAGCATGAATTCTTGCTCCAGAGGGCAGATCTAGAACTAATGCGTGGAAATTGCTAGGTAGCAGAGTTTTGAACTTTTGAACAGTCTAAGCTGTTCAACAATGGAACAAACTCCTTCAGGAGGTGGTGAGCTCTCCTTTGCTGGAGATATTTAAGCAGAGACTGTGCTGCCATGTGTCAGGAATGCTGTAGTTACTTCCTGCATTGCAGATCCTGCCTTGAGTAGACTGTTAGATTGGATGACCTCCAAGGCTCTTCCATTGCCAGCCCCTGCAGCTACTTTACACTTCAGATAATTCTCAAGAGTTTTTTTATACCCATTGTTGTTAATTGGGCATGAAGCAAAACCGAATGTCCTCAAAACATTCTCTCCTGAGTGCCTCATTACCAAAGAGATTATTCAGCAGGAACTTGCCCTAAATTATAGGGCTAAAACAAAAAAACAAAAATCCCACACACCAAGTTAAGAAAGAACAGCAAAGGAAAAGTTCACGGTTGAAGTTAACACAGAGGAGCCAGTGCAAAAATAGATCTCCACCTGAGTCATCTCTCAGCAAACAATACATTAATAAAGTATGAGACCCTTACATCTGATCCATTGATAATATTCCTTGGATTTCTTCAGACAGCCTTAGTATCTTTCAGCAAGGTTTGCCTGACAGTGGGGAAGCAAAGGCAGTGCTAGGGGGAGGGGAGGAGGAGGAGGAGGAATGCTGTGGTGAGAATGGCTAGAAAGAGATCATGAGACACTGTCAAGTGGTGGAACTGTTCTGGGCTAAATTTAGAGCTAATTAGTGTGCCTACACAATCTGATGCCTACTGAGCTGAATGTTGCTCACCAGCCATGTACATGTGCTTGACAACCCCCATGTTTTTGCAGTCCTGGGCAGTCAGAAAAACCAGGAGCTTCACCAAGCTTCCAGCAGGCATTTACACACAATTGGTGGGCTGCGTTCAGCAGGTCTGTAATTAAAATTGTGCCAATAACCACCACACACCTGTGAATAAGTAGCCATCTCCCTGATCTTATTCTTCCTTAGCAATGACTCATTTGAAGCTATTACTTCAAATATCTAGTAGGTTTCCCCCCACTGTAAATACATCTCGAGAATAGTTCAGCACATATCTTTCCCAGCACCAAGACACATTTTAATTGGCATGTCTCTTCCTCTCACTGAACATGTATCAGCACTGGCATGTTCACCTAACTGTACTCAAGCAGTTACACATTTCAGAATCAGCCACACAGCACACAAATCACTAATCACTCTGCATAATTGTTGCCATCTTTAGTTTGTAATGCATCATTTCTTATTGGTGTTGCTTTAGTCCATTAAGACCAACATAAGGAAAGCAGGGCTGGATCAGACCAAAGGCCCGTCTAGTCCTGCATTCTGTTCTCACAGTGGCCAACCAAATGCCAATGGGAAGGCCACAAGCAAGTAATGACAGTAATAGTGCTCACTTCATGCACTAATGATATGTGTGTGTAATAGCTTATCACATATTAATGATGAGTGGTGCAATTACCCCTTCCCAGACAGACATACTGGAACCTCAGCCTGCTCTGATTAATTTGATATTAGATCATAAGTCTCCCACAACAGTGCCCCACAATGGGGCTTCCAGGAAAGTACCAGCCATGGTAATGTCTTTCAGCAATTTACAAATTTATAGATGAAGTAAGGCCAAAGACACTGAGAAAACACAGGCCTGTCAAGTCACACACATCATTCTCAATATATTGTGTGGAAATCTTTTAATCAAGTGCAAAATCATTTATTAGAGATTTATGACCCTTTATCCTCACAATCCTTTGAAGTACATTAGGCTGAGAAAATAGCAATGGCTAGTGTCACCTAGTGAGTATTGTGGCGGAGCAGAATATCTGAGGAACAGAAATTTAAAATATAGGAATCAGCAACAGAAGAACAATATGATTTCCAAACATAATAACAAAACTGGTTGCTCAGACTGTATGCTGAACATTACTTTCTAAAACAATTGAGCATTATCTGCATTATTTCACCTTTCTTTTAACTTCAAAACCTTTAAAGAAAAAAGTGGAAAATCTGTTAATTACAACAGTCATATCTCAGGTTACGAACGCTGTGGGTTGCGCGTTTTCGGGTTGTGGACCGTGCCGAACCTGGAAGTACCGGAATGGGTTACTTCTGGGTTTTGGTGCTCGCGCATGTGCAGAAGCACAAAATGATGTCGCGGAAGCGCCGAATCGCGTCACGCACATGCGCAGATGCAGCACTTCAGGCTACGAACGCTGCAGGTTGCGAACGTGCCTCCCGCACAGAACACGTTCACAACCGGAGGTATGACTGTAACCTTAAAAACTAGTTTTTTAAGGAACTAGTTTATATGACCTAACAGTTTCTTGAGCACTGTACCCTCCAGGTGTTTTGGTCTACAACTCCAATAATCCCAAACCCATTGGCCATATTGGTGGTTCATGGGATCTGTTCAAAACATCTTGAGGGTACCATGTTGAGGAAATTTGGTTTAATGGTTCAGGAAAAAATATGAAAGTAAAACTACTGGTGTATTCACACCTACACTCCCAATAGGGAGTAAATTATTATTGTAGTGGGCACAATGTCTGGTTGCTTTCACACTAGTTTTTTACTCCAAAATTGCCATAATTTGATTTGGGGATGAGTGAACAGGTGCCCTTTATTTGTCAACATTTGTAAATGAAGACAGCTTTAATTTATTCCATTTTAGTAGTGAAATGCTGCTATTCAACTATAAAAAGAAAAATAATGAAAGGTAACTGGTAATTACCCCCCCCCCACCATGGATAACAGAAAGTTGACTGATAAGAGGGAATGCCTCACTAATCCTCCAACCTCATTGAAAATAAAGCAGCATACAGGAAGCCTGGAATTAACATTGGCATTAAAACTGAAAAATGTGTTTGATGGATGAGATTTGCTTATGAGTAAACATTACAGGAGATTCTTGGTCACAGGCATTGTCGAGCAATGCAGCGCTATTAAGTTCTGTGTGGAACCTCTTGTTTTAATTCTATTTTTATTTATTGTGGAAAAGCAATGCTTCGTTAGTGCTAAAGAACTCTAGCATGGTAGTGACCAAGTTGGCAATGTGGAGAGTTCAGAAATTACGTTACTGCTGGGTGTCTACACACGGTGCCTCCAATAACTGCTGCCTAGCGGCTACTTCCTTTCTTGATGTTAAAAAGGGCATTTAAGTTGTGTGGTCCAGCAATGGTTTCCATACAACGGCAGCATTTTAACACATTATAGTTTTCCATCAATATCTTTTTTATCTGGACATCTGTGGCATGGACAACGCTTGTACCACAGTGGTGTGGGACCTTACAATTGGAACGGCTCTTCTCTTGCTGTTGCTAGAGTCATATGGGAGTGGAGCCACAATGTATAACTAAGTTCTGTAAAGATTGCTATTATCTTATTGGTTCCATACACGACAGTCACAAAGAACAGGCTGAGATGATTTCTTGTACACCAAATTATTAAAAAAAAACAGAAATCTGCGAGTTGATCTTCTGCAAGGTAAGATGGGCTAGTCACAAGAGATTTAAAAGAAAAGAGGGAAATCAGTGAACTTTGAGATCAATCGTACTTCATATGATACAGACATATGTAAAAAAAACCCAACACCCCCAGAATACTCTGATGGGGACCCTTTAGGCTGAGAATTAACTTTAATAATAAATAGGTCCGTATAGTAAAAGCCATGGTTTTCCCAGTAGTGATGTATGGAAGTGAGAGCTGGGCCATAAAGAAGGCTGATCGCCGAAGAATTGATGCTTTTGAATTATGGTGCTGGAGGAGACTCTTGAGAGTCCCATGGACTGCAAGAAGATCAAACCTCTCCATTCTGAAGGAAATCAGCCCTGAGCGCTCACTGGAAGGACAGATCGTGAAGCTGAGGCTCCAATACTTTGGCCACCTCATGAGAAGAGAAGACTCCCTGGAAAAGACCCTGATGTTGGGAAAGATGGAGGGCACAAGGAGAAGGGGACGACAGAGAATGAGATGGTTGGACAGTGTTCTTGAAGCTACCAGCATGAGTTTGATCAAACTGCGGGAGGCAGTGGAGGACAGAAGTGCCTGGCGTGCTCTGGTCCATGGGGTCACGAAGAGTCGGACACGACTAAACGACTAAACAACAACAACAATAAATAGGGGGAGATATGGAGTTTCCAGCAATAGGTTATGTGACGCTTTGAAAATTTGCTTTTTTATTTTTATCCAACCAAGAAAACATATTAATTCAACTTTATAATGTATTTCAAAATACTTTATAATCAAAAGTTTCTTGTTTTTAATTTATATCAAAAGTTTCTTGTTTTCATTTTTGTTTTTAGCTTGTTTTTAAACCTTTTTAAATTTTATCTTTTGGTGTGTTTTTATACTGTCGTGAACTGCTGTGGTGAAATATTTTTATGATACAGTGGTATATAAATATTTTTTATAAAAAAATAAAAATAAAAATGAGACATAAAAATCTGGCCTAACACTCTAACCGTGGCCTGCCATTCATTAACAGATAACGCTATACATATCAACTCAGAAGTAAGTCCCACTGAGTTCAACAGGGCATACTCTTGGGTAAAATTGATAAAGGACTGCAAGCCAAGTGCTCTTTTCTGCCCTTCTTAGACTGGTGAGCAAAAAGAATCAAGTCAGTGGAATTGCTACCAGAACAGACTCTAGGCTATTGAATTTCTTTGCTCCGATGAAGTATCAATAGAAATGGTCCCACCACACAATTTATATGGAGTCACAAGCAGAGCATCAGAAGAGAATGGTACAGCCTAGAGGGAATCTCCAAGACGGATTACGGTTAATGAGTCGCACATTCACCTGGAGATATCAAGCATTGCAGTATGAATCTATAATGACACATTGTCCCTTCGTACTGAGCTGATTCTTGCCTCAGGTGCATTATAAATGAAAACAGGAATTCTTGTGCCACACTGCACCCATCCAAAATGCTAGTTGTGATACTTGAGTTACTGACCAAAATAAATGAAAAATCAAAAGGTCTTGTGCCCAAGTAGATTTTCATTGTTTTTATTAGCATTTGGAATGGGAAAGTTTTAATTAGCAGAAGTTCACCATCTGGCTTCAACAGAAACTAATCCTTTTATTCCATATATATTCAGCTTTACTGCTCTTTGGACAATCCCGTGACACACTCTCTCTATTTCAGAGACATCCAAACTCCTCTTTCCCCACCTATGTAAAAGCACGGTAGAATATCCGTTTTATTGCTTTTTATTTCTGTTTTACTGGGAGAAACAGTATAGGGACGAACTCAGTCATGGTTTCAGAGGGCTAGAACACCATAAAATGTTTGCAGTCCAGAGGTCAGTTGGGAGCTTATTTGCCGAGATGGATGGTCCTTTTGAAGTAAAAGGACAGCAAGACCACAGCAGATGAAACAATGATAAAGACATATGAGGGAGAAGGAAAGGACATCCAGGAATGTTTGCAAGAAGTTGCCAACAGGGCAAAGGACTAACTATTGAAATATCTCATGGTTAGTCCCTCCAGCTGGAATAGGAACTGCATAAGAGATAATGAGCTCTATTTCACATGCTGCCACTTAATTTTGGGAGCCAAATTGAAAAAGCACTTTTGCCAATGGAAAAAAGCACTTGAAAATTAAACCACTGAAGCTTTAATTCATCACGACAGTTATGCAGTGAAGTAAACAAATAAACTTAGGGAAATAAACAAAAAATATTACAATTTATGACCCATTATTCTATACATAAGTATGTTCATAGCTGAGAACAATGATGCAACTAAACAATAAGGCAATTTAAAATTTGACACAATATATATAAATGATCAACCAATTTAAAGGATAGAGCATTGGTGTCAGAAAATAAGAACCTAAATAAAAGCCCAAAGGTAGCATAGTTATAAATGCCTTTCTGGATAGGTCAGCCTTCAATACTTGCCTAAACACAAGAGAAATATCACAAGAGTGGCTATATTTCTCCCCTTCAGAAACAACAGGGGGAAAGGCGCTGTCCCTTGTACCCATCTTTTGTGACTCTAGTGATTACAGGACAGACAGCAGAAGCTGTATTACTAAGCCCTCATATAGTTTCTGCCTCTGTCCTATTCACTTGGAAGATGGCTCTCAAAGGTATCCTGATTCAAGTCATTTGGGCTTTTAAAAATTAAGATTACAACTTTCCATGGCAAAGGAACTATTTGAGGGCTTCCCCACTCACAGTCCACACTCTTTCTAAACAGTACAGATCACCAAACCATGTCCTACTCAATGTGTTGGCAAAATAAAATGTGAGATGGGCACATAACTGCCATAGAGGCCATGAAATCCTGAGCTGCACCAGACAAGGAGGTCTCAGTGTGCATGCTTAAGTTCTCCAAGACAATAGGTCTGGTGGTTCTCAGAACCAATTCTGAGACCACTTCGATCAGTCCATGCAGGTAGGTTGTTAGGTAGTGAGATGGGCGTTACACTAACAGAATCCTTATATATCCTGGAACCCAAGTCAAGGTGCAGGCTCTTGATATTAAGTGTTTGCTCCCAATAAGGAATCTGGAAAGGCAAATGGAGTCATGGTGGACCACACAGCAACTCCATCTCCCCACCCACTGAGTTGAAGATGATACTGTATTGAGAAACCAGATGGTCATAAATTTGGCCTCAAATGGTAGACACTATTTGACCTTAAAACCTGACTCTATAATCCGGCATATGTGGGGGATGGATGTAATTACTCAGTGTGAATGAAAGGTTCTTTCAATATCTACACAGTATCATTATTCTCCTGAAGAAGGGCATAAGCTTTGCAAAGTTCAGGAGTCAAGCCATGGTTCTAATTAAATCTGCAGCTTGAGGCGTGTAACCAAACTGCTACTTAGGCTCACACAAAGGGCTTGTGTTAGTTATTAGGCCATGTTGTTACTCTGGCTGATTTTAGAATGGCTTTCTGCTGATGTTTAGAGAGTTTCACAATATAGATGCTTATGGGTACAAATGTTGCTCATAGTTGAATGTACCTAAGAATATTAGAAAGGAGTAAGATTATGACCCCATAAATCTGCATGAAAGGGCAGGACTAATGGGAAAATATCCTAAAGTATTGTGAATACAGCACAAGATATTATGGGCTGTCCCGTGAATCCACTGGATGAAATAGGGGAAGAACGTTGCCTCAGGAGAGTGAGGAAAATTCTCAGGGATGATTCACACCCTGGCCGGCAATTTCTTGATCTCCTGCCCTCAGGCAGAAGATAAAGAAGCATGATTAGTCGCACCAACAGGGTAAAGAACAGCTTCTATCCGTGGGGCTGTTAGGCTGCTGAATGAAAAGATAACAACAGGGCAACTGACTTTCTGGTTTGGTGTGTGTGTGTCAGTAAACGAGGCGAATTAAGACTAAGAGAGCTGAGTGGGGGGTGCTCGTGTAATCTCACTGTATACAAGTTGTACAAGTGACAATAAAGTATTTCCATTTCAATTCAATAAAGACTATGAAAGCATTAACAGCTGAGTGCAAGAATGTGCTTGTATACTTAGGTACATGTGCCAAGAAAAATAGGAAAAGACCACAGATGCTCAAGCAAGGACTGAGGAAGTGAAATTGCTATGCCAAGAGGAAGATTGGAATATGTGGGATGTGAGTAAAAGTTTGTGGTCAGCTACACACCTATTTTAATGGAAAATCAAGGTAAGTCAGAAAATGAGTTAATATGTCAGGTGGACAAGAAATGAGGAACAGCCAGTTTTGACCATCTCAGTAAAAATCAAAGTATTACACCACCACCACCTGCAGTGGAGGGCTGATACATCCATTTAGAGGCCCTAATCAATCAGATACCGATAGTTAACATCCTGATTTGCATAGGCCAAGGAGGAGGAGTTGACAATAATCTTGGGAGTAAGGTAGTTAGAAGTGGAACCCTTACCTTGTCTTCAAACCCCTGCTGTGAGTTTTAATTCCCACCTGTCGCTAGAGGTATCTTGCTGACTAATCGCTTATTGCTTTAATGGTCATAAGTATGTATTGATCTATTGCTGCTTTAACCTTTAGCATCCCTTCTGTATTAGATATTAATCTTTCTCACAGATAAAAATCTATTCTATTAATGTATTCCTGGCATCTTCCTGTCTTTTCTGAATGTTGGCCTGCCTCTATAAACTTAGACTGAGGTAGAGGGGTACCACTGGGAGTGAGATTATTAGAATAGGACCATACCTTAAGAGAACTGGGACATCTCTATACTGTATTGACCGTATTTTCTTTCAGGTCTAGTGACCCTTTGGACTCAGGAAAATAGTTTCCTTTTTCTTCAGATCCTGTCTGTAGTATAAAAACATTTGACCAACTGTAAATGGAGTTGTGGATTGTGAGAACAGAAGTTGCACATTTAAAAAAACCCTTAAACCAAGTTTTGTGACTGAAACAGAAGATGAGAAAACAGTTTTTCCCTTAGCACACAGATGGGGAGCCTGTAGCCCTCCAGATATTGCTGGTCTGCAACTTTCATCATACTTTACCATTGGCCATGCTGGCTCAGACTCTTGAAAGTTGTAGACTAACACATCAGAGGGTTGAAAGAGTTGTTTGGAACGATCTATTAAGGCATAGGGAACATAAGAGGATCAAATTTGGTCACAAATTCTTTCTTTGTCACAGCTTACTTGTGTAATTTCATTTGAGATTTCTAGACAAGCTATATTTTCAAATAACGGAAAAGCTAATGTTATTAACTGCCCTTTCTGTGAAGTCTTCCCAGTCTCCTATAGCAATGAAGTGCCTATCTTGTCTGATTATTAAGGAAAGGGACTGCCTTTATTGTAACTGACCTTTCCATCTTCTCAATTGGATCTGCTCTGCTACTTTTCTTAACTAGACAGGACTTCATGACCTTACTAGGTAAGAGTTTTTTAAAATGGCCTTTCCAACTAGACCACTCTGCTCTAAGCCTTTGCTACTTAATTACTAGCTATAATTCGCAACCTTCAATCATGACTCTGATTTCTGAAGTTTTACACCACTTGTGGCAACCCCAGTTCTGCTAGACAAGCTGCGGAACAAGTACAGTGGTGCCTCGCAAGACGAAATTAATCCGTTCCGCGAGTCTCTTCGTCTAGCGGTTTTTTCGTCTTGCGAAGCAACCCTATTAGCGGCTTAGCGGATTAGTGCTATTAGCGGTTTAGCGGCTATTAAAGGCTTAGCGGCTATTAAAGGCTTAGCGGATTAGCGGCTAAAAGGCTATTAGCGGCTTCGAAAAAGGGGGGGGAGCGGAAAAAAATCGGAACACTCGCAAGACGTTTTCGTCTTGCAAAGCAAGCCCATAGGGAAAATCGTCTTGCAAAGCAGCTCAAAAACAGAAAACCCTTTCGTCTAGCGGGTTTTCCGTCTTGCGAGGCATTCGTCTTGCGGGGCACCACTGTAATATAGAATTATGATGCCACAGAAAAAAATGAAAAGGGAATTTTCTTCTTCTTCTTCTTCTTCTTGTTCAAGTAATACATAATGTATATAACCACCAATGAAATTAACAGTTTAAAACAGAGGGATTATAGATTAATTAAAATAAAATAGCAGGGGTAACGTATACAAGTTGTACCAATACAACTGAGTTTGAAAATATGTTATTACTGCAAACAAATAGTCTTCTTAAAAATCTGGATATGAGAAAAGCAGTACTTGGAGTTTCTTTTGTATTTGTTTAAAATTTCACTTAGAACATTTATTTCCCCCCTCTCTTTCCATTTTCTTTTCTTCTTCTTTTTGGCAGCTGTCTTCGGTGTAGTCAGGTAAGTAGGATAAATGACTTATCTATGAAACAAATTCCAGAACTGCTTGGTAAATAGGCCTTCGAAACCAAGTTGCAAGTACACAACGTCCTTCCCTGAGCGAATTTTCTTTAATCTCTGATAATTCAGTCACAGGAACTTTCTCTTGCTTCTCCAATAAGAGTTCAATGGGATTTTGTTCTTGTTGCTGCATTGCAAAGCATTCCAGAAAAACACAATATTGGTTGATTTTCCCACTTCCTCCTATGGCTTTTGCCATGCCCCACCTTGCCTTGAGATGCCCAAGCTGGCTTCTCCTGCCTTTTCTGATGAAACCACCATTTCCACCACTCATTGATCATTACCAGCCCCTGGATATCACTAGAAGCAGAACATCACGTCTGATGATAACTGAGCAGGTTCAATGGGGGGCACTTTGAAACAGTGATTCTGGGGGGGAAAGCACTCCCCTGTTGCTGCTGCTCAGCTGTTTCACAATCAGATAGTGATGACAATGGAGTTGTACTTGGCATCCTACACAAACAATTATTTCCCCCCAAACCAGTACAAAAAAACCAAGCCGTTATTGTCGTGCCTTATGTGTTGGGCTAGATATAATTTGAAACAGTCCCGAGGTTGCCATGGCAGCCCAGATGTCCTGAACCACGCTGGACAAAGCCACCTTGAGATAAATGCTGAAGTCTCTCAAAGCCTAGATGTTCGCAATGCTGCACTCCAAGACTTTCTCCACCAGCTTAAGCAAGGAAATTGGTACAGCAACAAAATCCCAATCCTCCCAAACCAAGTACACACACCAAAAAGTGGAAGGGTATCTGACTGGAGAGCGGGATTCCTATGGACTACAGCTGCTATTACTAATACTCCCCACCCCTCAACCTAGAATCTGTGGGCAGAATAGAGAAAGGCTCATGCCTCCCTTTTCATCCAGACAGATCTTGCTTATGCATAGTAAGTCAGCTTGCTCTTCCCACACCATAAATAACAACCTGATTTAATAGCAGCATCTGAAGGCATAGTGGACTGCACTAAGTCTATAAAGGCTATCCAGGCTGCGAGAAGGATTTTGAGAATGTGTGAAGATGTTAAGATTGCTTTGCTGTGCTCATCTCATCAGCCATAACACTCTCTGCCCATTACTACATCTATGATGCCCTCCCATGGCCCACTCTAAACACTACCACTTTTGCAACCCAAATACTGATTTCTAAGAGGATCTCAACCCTATTAAACACTCATTCAGTCACAAATGAAAGTCTACTATGCACCACTCAAGTCAAGATTCTATCTCCACCAGGGACCAATCAATTAATACCTCCTGCCTCTCTGCAAATCAATTCATAATGGACCACATTCCATTAATCCTCTCTTAATTAATATACCATAGCTAACTAAAGGTTTCCTCTTTGTTGACCTGCACAAAAATAAGCTAAACAGCCAATAGCCCATCTCTTTGTGTTCCTATCAGCACATCATACTGTATAAGTTTAGAAAAATGTTACTTCAGTGTCTCAAAAAGTATATATATTTTCCGTTGACAAAGCTATCAATAAAAATGCAGCAGGTTGACTTGCATATATCTCAGAATTCTATTTCATAAATCAAAAACATGGCACATAATACAAATTAGGGTCAACCTCTGGAAACTTGGGCAAATGCACAGTACTCTATATGTGAATAATTTTCAATACAGAAAACATTTTACAATAAAGTTACTTGTCACACACTTCAGTGCTTTTCTGAAGAACAAAGGAAATCTGAAGAGGGTCTCAGGGAGTTGTTTGTTCATGCATTTAATGTGCATGGAAATTAGGATCAAACGGAGAGCAAGTGTTCAAGCCACCAAGGTAAAGACAAAACACAAACTGCAATATGGTCTAGCTTAGAGTGGCATTCTAAACCACAATTGTATAGGACACAAATCTAATCGACATCATCATTTGCAAACCTGGAGTTTTCAGTGCTGTATGATAATGAGCCTCCAATATCATTTGTTCTGTATATAGAAGTACAAAATGTGTGTCATGAACACACTGATAAAGTGCACTAAACTGAGTGTGACATTCCCAGAATCCCTTACAAGGACCCTGGAGATAACAGGGTCACTCAGTTACTCTACTGAGTCATTATGTCCCTTAATTCAAACGGTTCTTAAGTGTTATATGTTACAGTGGACACTCGGGTTGCGAACATGATCTGTGCGGGAAGCATCTTCTTTTTTTTTTATAAAATTTTTATTGGTTTTACAAAGTTTTTAAGAAAGGGAAGCATCTTCACAACCCGCAGCGTTTGCAACCCGCAGCGCCGCATCTGCGCACATGCGGGTTGCGATTTAGTGCTTCTGCGCATGTGCGAAACCCGGAAGTAACCCGTTCCAGTACTTCCAGGTTTGGCGAGGTGCGCAACCCGAAATCGTGCAACCCGAAGCGTCTGTAACTTGCGGTATTTGTATTTTATATTTGTCTGTTTTGGTTTTACAAGACAGATTAATATTATACAGCCTTTTAAATGTGTTTGTGGGAGGGGGGCATTGTTTTGTTGTTTTTGCTTTAGTTATTTACTTTTGTTTTTACCTTGTATTTTTGTGAACTGCCCAGAGATCTTATGATGAAGAGCGGTATATAATTCTAATAAATCAATAAAAATACCAATGCTCCTCACAATAGCTGTTAGCACCATTTACTGAGTTAGAGAAAGGTTTATGACTCTCTCTCTCTCTTTGCCTAAATGAATATATCCACACATGAAACATGGTTTGTGTGAGTGAGTAATCCACCTAGAACAGAACACAGATAGGCAAAACAGTAAACATATTTATTTATAAACAATAATAATACCTTGAACAAGTTGTCATTATATACAGAATACTAGGGGCGGAGGAAGGGTTGTACTGGGTGGAGATGTCCCTCTTTCCAGCCCTGCCAACCACCTGCAGAGTGACAGCAACATCACTCTGCTAGTACAGAACTGCCCCATCAACCTGTCAAATATGCAGGGGGAAGTAACTCTTGCAGGCTCTTCAGAAATAGGTCTTGCAAAGGTGGTGACGGGGGGGGGGGCGGGGGCGGGGAGAGGCTGAGCTTGCCCAGCTTACACTGTATCTTGAGCTAGCCTTGCTGTCACCATGCGATGGCCCTGGGCCCAATCCAGGCTCAACTGATGTACCAGCTGCAGGTCGGAGCGGCAATCTGGCTCCCCCCAGCCTGGCCTTTCTGCCCTAGCTCCCACATGTGACAGGGATACAGGTGCTACAATGGCCCTGTTTCTCTATAGAGCTCCCATAGAGTGGGGAGTTCAGATTGCTCTTTAAGAGGACTAATATCTTAACATAACTGACTCTCCTCTATAGCTATGCTATTTCCGCTCCCATTTTTATCTTCTTATTCTTTGGGCACATCAACACCATTCATTTAAAGCACTGTTATACCACTTTAGCAGTCATGGAGAATCCTGCTAACTGTAGCTTGTTGGGGGCTGTAGCTCTCTGATCTACCACCAGTTGCTTTGTAGGAAGGATCCCTGTAGCATTTTCTATGCTGATACTGCTGTGGTTTTTAGAAAATGTAGTCTAATGTTTCTTGTAAGATGCATTGGATAGATTTCTATCCCGTAAGGAAGGATATAAATATTTGTAATTAATAATATATAAATATTTTGAACTTCAAGTGCACTAATGACAGTTGTAGAAAATGATAACAGCTCCCACACACTTAATTTTAGAAATCAGAAACAGGGAGGCAATGTCCTTTTCAAACTGATGAACTGCAAAGAAAACACAGTAAACATTGTAGCCCCCATTGCACTAACTTTGCATCTCAAACAGTGGTGTGTGTGCAGGGGGGAAGGCTATATGTTTCATAAATGACCACTATTTATCTTCTGCATTCCCATTATCAATGCAGTTCACAATCATTTTCAGCACTTTAATATCTCAGCTAATTTAACACTGGACTAATGTTTGCTTGTGTCTACTGTTTGGTCCCTGTAGTAAAACAGTGAATCCCTGAGAACTAAAAAACCCCCAACAACCCACAACCCATTATTAATGAAACGACAGAATAGTAACTAACAAAAATCTTCCAGAAAATTACCACTCTCCCTATTGCCTGCATTAGTTTTAGCTGTTAGTAAGTAGTGATTAACACCCTGCTGTTTGCAGCTGCATTTCTCAATATAGCCTTGAGTAGGAGGGTGCACAAAAGTCACCACATATCTTTAAAGCTGTAACAAGGAGTAACACAGAACTTTAAACAAAAATGTACAACGGCACAAACATTTACATCTTTTGCCTTTTTTCTGGCCAGAAATACTGCTTATTTACACAGGACTACTGGTAAATGTGAAACCTGGATTGCCTGTGAGATGAGGAGCTGCATAGGATAAAGTGTGAGATACAGAAGGTGAAGCCCAAGCAGTTATTTTTAAAAAGGGTATCACTCTGAATGATCCTCAGCTATAGCTAGTTCACTTACTTGGCAGCCCTGCATGGGATTACCTGCATGGGGGTGGTGCTGCAAATTGGTTTCCAACATGGCAGAGATCATAGGGAAGCCATGACATAGAACCAGGCCTCCACGTTGATTCAGGGGTCAGCAAACTTTTTCAGCAGGGGGCCGGTCCACTGTCCCTCAGGCCTTGTGGGAGGGCCAGACTATATTTTGAAGAAGAAGAAAAATGAACGAATTCCTATGCTCCACAAATAACCCAGAGATGCATTTTAAACAAAAGGACACATTCTATTCACGTAAAAACATGCTGAATCCCCGATCGTCCATGGGCCGGATTGAGAAGGCGATTGGGCCACATTCAGCCCCAGGGCCTTAGTTTGCCTACACATGAACTATGTAATATGGCTAGAACAAATGCAGCAACTTGAAAAACGGCTGTTGCAATAATGTTTCCCAGCTGCAAAATATAGCATCATTTGTGGAATGGCAAGAAACAGAAAGGTTACATGTGTTCAAACAACATTGCTACAAATACTGCCTTAATCAGATAATCCAGCCAATACAGTGGTACAGTGGTACCTCGGGTTACATACGCTTCAGGTTACAGACTCCGCTAACCCAGAAATTGTGCTTCAGGTTAAGAATTTTGCTTCAGGATGAGAACAGAAATTGTGCTCCGGCGGTGCGGCGGCAGCAGGAGGCCCCATTAGCTAAAGTGGTGCTTCAGGTTAAGAACAGTTTCAGGTTAAGTACGGACCTCTGGAACGAATTAAGTACTTAACCTGAGGTACCACTGTATATTCTAAACTTTAGAGATTCCCATATTAGAACTACCAGTACTTGTATTAAGCAGCATGTGAAAGTCCAAAAGGTGCTTTTGCTAAAAACTCTTCCACCCGATGAGCTTCTTCTACCATTCTTATATCCACTTGACCAAATTTAAAGGACCCATCCTCTTATCTGTTTCTTATATAATTATAACCTAATTTGCCATGTAGAATCTATTATTATTATCCCATCATACCAATACTTTTTGGTACAGCACCCTTTATTCATAGACTGATCAGTTTCATCAGATTCTGTTTTGTAGAATTCAATCTATAATTAGGCTCAGTTACTACTGTGCAAGCATTACCTAATGTAGGTAAGAGAGAAAGTGATTTAAAAGTACCACTGAATTCCCATTCTTTATTCCTTCCAGAATTGCCTCTTAATTTTAAGTTGTGAAAAGTATACTATTTGTTAAAGTTTACAAGGTTTCCTATATGTGATGATGATGATGATTTTGTGAAGACAGGCTCTGGCAGATTGAGTGGACAAGACCAATAGTGGGCCCAACAGTCCAGAAGGTAGTTACTGCTCATGCTGTACAGAGAAGTGAGTGCCAGATGGGGTTTGTCAACTGGGAAGGTAGCCCATCTAGAAGGAAAAATCTTATCCTAAAACTCCATTGCCTTGCAGTTATACTCATCTGGGAGAAAGGCTTCTGAAGTAAACTCAGAGGAAAAACCCATACCCGCTGCCTTGTGGGACAACTTTGGGAGAAGAAACGAAAGACCTTGATAATTTAAAGAGATGAAAACTGTGGAGAATGTAATGATATGTAGTCTTAGAAGAAGTATTTTAAGGACCCATGCAGGGGACGGGGGGAAGTCACGAGATTCAGACTCTCATATATGGGTGTTTAAAGTTTTTTCTTTTCATTGTTTTAAATTTGTTCCTGTAAAAAACAATAAAAATATTTTTTAAAAATAGAGTTATAAAAGGGAAATACAAACAGTTCAACTATCACAATAAATCAGGTTAGATGTTGTTTTCTCTTGATTAACATGTCAAAAGGGTTTCAAATGATTTCCCAGTAAGTTTTATGGGGCAGCATCTCATGAAGTCTGCCAGTTTGCACAACTGAAATCTGCCTGCATAACAGGATTCAGTTTTTTCTTTTTTCTTCTCCAGCTCAATATGTGTTCCAAAATCTGCTTTGGAGGATTCCCTGATGATTCAGAGCAGATTTGGGGGTCATTGTCAGGGAACTGCCATCGGCTCAGGGGCGAGAGGCGAAAAGGTGGATAGATTACAGAGAGCCTCCAAAGATTGTGGGAAGCAGCACTTCCTCAGCGGAGGAAGGAAGCCACGCCTCTAGTGGGGAGGAGATGCAGGGCTCGGAGGATGCAAGGCGGTGCCAGGACACCTTGCCTGAGCAAAGCGGGGAGGAGGGAGGCCCCCCTTTAACCAAGCCTTCCTTGCGCAGTAGGCTTTCGCGCAGAGAGGGGAGGCGTAGGCTGGGGGTCAAGAAACTACTCTGCTGGGGAAGGTTTAAGGACCGCCCACTCTCAGATTCTGCCAGCAAGTGAGCAAGGCATGGAACAGAGGCGCTCTTCCTTTGTAAAGGTTTTAGCAGCAATAATAAAGCTTTTGAAAAGACCAGTGAGGCATCTTCCCTGATCGCTCTCGTGCAACCACCCGATAGCCATAACAGTCATGTATGGAGGGGAAGAGAAAAGAGAAACCCCTTAGTTCAAGCAGACACCCAATCACCACATGCTGGATCTCACACAGAACTGCTACAGTAGACAAAACAATATTCATAAACCCCCATAAAAATAAACAACCAAATGCATTCTTAATATCATAATAAAAAACAGAGGATAAATCAGGCACTTTATTAATAAACTGTACACCTCATTTTAACATTGGTAAAAATTAAATCACATATTAATTTAGTTCACTAATGATAGGGAGTATCCTTTATGATTTTTTTTTTAAAACAAGCAAATCAGATCAAGTAATTGCTTTCATAAAAGAGTGCCTTTTAATACAATCCCTTGTTTGTAGACAACAACCCAAATGTTATTTCTAATGATTAGCAGTGAATTGAATTAAGGTAATTAGATACAATTTTATTCCACCACTAGTATAAACTGCTGAGTGTAAGTTCCTCTTAATAAAAACAGTTAATTTCAGTGCAACAGAAAAAAACACAACTTGTTAGTAATTCAAATCTCAGTTCATTCCACAACAGAGTCTATTATTATTTGCTCTTTTTACTAGCTAGTGAATCAAACTCAGATTATATTATGATCATTAGCAGAACCCATAACAGATGGAAAGTTTATTCCACAAAGTAGGGGAAAAAATCCTCATTATCTCATCTTGTATTACCGTGAAACATTAAGGATTCACCAAATCCAGAGAGTAACTTATAACTTCTTCTTCTGATAATGAATAAGGAGAGCCACTGGCAACCTTGCTTATCCAGCAGTGAGCTTGACAAATCCATTTAAGCAGAGTATTTTATACATTTGCTTACTTAGAGTGTAAATAACCTCCCCACGTTACTCACACGTTGTGGGTGGGGTGGGGTGGACAATTTTGCATAGAAATATGAGAGTGTATTTGTGGTTTGGATCTGTGGATCAGCATATACTGAAGTCTGAAGCAAATGTAACATTCCTACACCGATTTTCTTTTTTGTATTGTAGTTAAAGGGAAGGGTGGAAGGATTTTGGAAAACTGCTTCATAAAATAGATTCGCTGGGTAATTTAAGAGGTCCAAATCCAAACCTGCAATTGCTCATTCTGCAACTCACCACCACACTAGTCCCAAATGGTCTACTAGGAAAACTGATAAAGCTTTGCAACTGTGAAAATGAGATTCTATGGTGATGAGTGCCATATGATCATTAAGGTTCAGCTACATACATAATCACAAAATATAGCTTTAACCAGACTGTACCATCTCAGACTGAAGGTGGGGTTCAATAATTGAATGGACATACTGAACTGTTTTCTAAAAAAAGAAGAAGTTGCAACTCCCTTTTATATAAACCACTAACACACTGGGGATAAAACTAAGCTACAACATCTCTCCCTTACAAGCTAGTTTCTTTTAGACATGTGGCCACCTACTTGCAGACTGAAGTGGCATAGTCCAGCAAAAGCAGTATCACGCCATTGTGCTGACTGTGTAGTTTAATTAATTTCCAACGACTGGCATATAATTCTATTCCAGCGGAAGTGCTCTGAAAATCTTTTGCTGACGTGGCCTTGGCTTGATGCCTGCCAAAAGCAGTTATCGCAGTTAACAACCCACTGAAATAAATGAAGCAGCTCAGAGCTATTGTTTCAGGCTGACTTCCGACAAAGCTAGGCTTCACTGTTTACACACAATTTCCACTATCAATATTTACTTGGAAAGAATGAGCACTATAACATTTATTTTATTGAACAACTGGGTGAAAAAGCAAACAGGTGTGGCATCTATGCTGAAGAAACTCCAGACTTCCAGGTGGCTTGGAAAGGAGACACGATTATTTGGATCATTCCAGTTTTGATTTTGATACTGGACTGGTTTTGCACTAGAATGAGCTTTGGTCACTCTGGTGAGTAACTTGTCCAGAGAATGGCTAAGAAGCACAATCTGAGCTAACATCCGGTGCTCAGTACAGAGAATAGACTCCCCCTTTTTCCCAACAGTACAGTTGCAAACCACAACATCCTGTTTTGCATTCCAGCCATCTGGAGCTGGCTTTTGCATTGCTGCTTTTATCCAACAATCTCCCCCAAAAGCATCAATAGGCAAAACATGATCCAGAGAAGAGAACAAACAGTTGTTGTACACATAACAGTTCCCTGTTGTTTCAGTTCCACCCTTGGAACTCCCCACCACTGGTTTCACCAGTGTACCTCTCTGGTTGTCTGTCTGAAGAAGCAGCAACTCGGGTGGTGGGGCACCCAGATGTTCTTGTCCTCCATACTTCTCCAGAATACTTTTGTTGTGCTGCTCCTTAAAGTCTTCTTTCTCACTTGGAAGGACTTATAACAAGAGTTCAGGTCTTATAGGATCTGCCTGAAGATGAACTTCCAACCCCTTTTCATAGGCCTCTTAAGCAAACAGATGAGTTTGTGCCATAGAAATGGTAGCTCCTAGGTAATGAAAAAAGTTGTGTGACTGACCTCATTTGGATTCTTTCCTGTACTGGCATATGGATTCTCTCTCATTGATCTGATATGGTGATTTTGGTCCTTTCTGGAGGGCTCTGTCTTTGAAGGTGGGACAGTGAAATCTGTTCAATTCCATGGCCTTTTGCTTATAGGGTGGCTCAGTTCTGGGTTTCCAGTACGGGGCATATGTGCCATCACATGTGACTTGAACACGCGTAGAGGGTTGCCTGTATGATTCCACTATGCCACTATGATTCTCATTACTCATTAGATCTATGAAAGTCAAGTCAATTCTGAAGCAGTTGGAAATATATCTGGACTCATTTAAATATGACATATGGATATGTTACTCAGTAGTACTGATGTATGAAGACTAACCAAGCTGGGGAAAATATGTACTAGATTGGGATATAGTTTATTAGTCACTTGCAATGAGGACAATTTTTGGGACAGTTAATGTAAAATCAAGAATGAAATATAGCCCATCTTGTTCCTTCTCCCTCTTTGGCTAGGATCTGTAGGTTATATTTCCATCAACCCAACCCACTTTTACAACAGAACTAGGACCACATGTTACTACAATGTGAGCGCAAAAATCACATCTATAGCCCATTCGTAGAACACTTGGCACTTAGGTGCTAGCATAGCATGCCTTAGAATCAGACCATTAGCATGAAATTGTCAATGAGTCTAAGTCAATAAACATAATATTAAGGTCCAGGAGGTAAGCACCGTTTAATTATAAAAATGGTGAACTTCACTATGGTTGACTGCTCAAAACTAATATGCTTATATAGCACAACAGGACTTTTAATTTATAATTACAGTATTTACTTCCCCCAAGCAGGCTTCAAAGTCATGAAGTCATCGTAAAGATCACTTTATGAGCTTATGCACATGAGCAGTTTAATGCCAATGCTAAATAAACAGTGTTGAAAGATGTTATGTTAAATCTTAGCGAGAAGGCAATAATTAAATTACATCTTTTTAGCCAGATGGTCAGCAAATTAGTGAAAGATTTCCTTAACACTGGACAGAATAATCTAATGTAATAATCCATTACTTTATTAAGTGGGCATAGATAAAGCAACTAAGATGACTCTCCCAAATTTGGGGCAACTGTGGGAAGGAAATAATCTTATTGATTTTGGCCATTTTCAAAGAACTCGACACAATCTTAATGGAAATGGGAGCATTCATCTGCCCAACCAACACCCTGTCAAATTTATGACAGCAAAGCAGAAGTAAAGGCAGAGGAGCACTCTTTCCCTCCTCTGACCTTTTCCATGTCTTTTTCTTTAAATTCCCATTTGGATCCATTCCTTCCCTTGATATACCCTGCAAACTGCCCTTTTTGTCCCTACCAGGTTTGGAGCTTTAGTTTCAATAGGGCAAGGGTCATAGATGTAAAGGAAATCCAACCTCAGATTTCCCCCTCCAAGGCAGGGAACTCTCTCTACCCTCAGATCTGATGCTTCCTAAGGCCCTGGGATACTCTCTCAGAAGCCACAGAATAGCTAGGTATATTTTATGTCTTCTTTTGAAAATATCTGAGTATTTCAGATGTTTGGGGCTCCGCTAACTCCTCCATTAATTTTATATAGGCCGTTTCTTTCGGGACATTTTGATGCTATTGTCTAACTCCCTGGAATGCATAAAGTTGCCCTGGAAATCACAAAGCCCATCACAACAGAGTCACTAGGATGAGACTAGTAGTAGCTATGCTTAAACACATTTAAAACCAGTCCCAAGCCTATGACTATGGTGGCTGTGGATGGGAGTTGTAGTTCAAATATGGCTCAGATGCACAGCTTGTACCTACTAGAGACTGTGCATTCAGTGTAGTAGGCCTAAGCCTAAGGAATTTCAAGCGGGACACCTTTTTCACATATCTGAGCTACTCTTCCTCCTTTTCCTCAAAACTGTGCAGGCAGAGGGTGAGTCCAGTGGGAGGAGGAAAGCAAGAGACCGAGCGGGAGTTTGTGCGGGCAGAGGGTGGTCCATGAGGACGAGAGCTGAGAGTGAGTTATCATGGGAGAGAGTTTTTGCATTGGCAGTGGGTGGGTTGTAGAGAGCAAGGGAAGTCTGAAGTACATGGACCTGCCACAGTGGAGTTTTGGGGTTTGCGCAGGCAGTGGGGTGGGTCGGAGAGTGAGAGAGTGGGTTTGCAGGGGCCTGGTCCATCCATCTCATGGTGAGTGGGGGACCGATAAAGAGAGTTTATGTGTGGGTAGAGGTGGGTGGGTCTGAAAGCGAAAGAGGGTTTAATTGAATAAACCACTGTAAGCCCTGTATGTCATTGTAATGGGCTGCTTTGAAGTCATTTTTGCACCAGGTGAATTGATTTTTAGCCCCCCTATTCCCCCCGTCCCGTATTTTGCCCGACCAAAGGTGCCAACCCTACTCCCAACTAAAATTAGGCAGGCACCCTCTTGCTGCACTTCAACCGCATGACAAAGGGCAGATACACATCATTTAAAACATATTCAACACAAATTTAAAGCATGTTACTTCCCCCAAAGAATCCTAGGAACTGTGATTTTCCCCTCACAGAGCTACAATTTCTCAGCATTACAGTTCCCATGATTCTTTGGGGGCAAGTCATGTGCTTTAAATGTGCATTGGGTGTGCTTTAAATGTATGGTGTGGACATGCCTGAAGACTCCCTCGTTCCAGCAGGGAGTAGTGTTTGGTTTTATGATTTGTTTTGTTTTATCATTCCATTTTTTTGTATGGTGTGTTCTTGTGTACACCACTTAGAAATGGCAACGATTAAACAGCATATAAATGTCTTAAATAAGCATCACTTTGGCAAAGTGTGCTATGTAGTCTGCACGGCTCCTTCAACCACCTGTGTGTCCCTCCAATCTGGCTCCCATGGTTTTGCCTAAAACAATTTAAAACCATGTCATAAAATACAATGAAAATACACTTGAAATATAGAAATAAATTAAAATGTAGTACTTTAAAACATGTTTAAATATATAAAAGGCAGAAAAACCAAACAGTCAAATTATCTGAACCTCATTCAGCAAATGCTAGCAACCATTATACGCACAGAATGAAACCTAGCAGAACAGGAAGATATATGTTTAAGAAGAAAATGTGTTACAGACATTTTTGTTCTACTGCAAAATATGACTAGAACACAAATGGAAAAACTCTGTGCTGCAAAGTTCCATGTCCGGAGGAATATAAATTAAACACACTTGAAAGAGATAGAGAATGAAGCATGTAGATCATGAATATATTCAGAGTTTTAATATTTTCCTTCAGGTTTCTACTTTTGTCTTGAAATTAGACCAAGGCGTGCAAGGGATGAGGATGAGTAGAAGTGTGGAGAAAGTATATAAAAAGGATTTAAGGAACATTTGAAATTAGGAAACATACCACTATTATGTAGGTAACTGAAAGGGAACCAAATTTCATAGCCAATAGCCTGAAAACATCAGCAGTCTTTTAAGCAATCTGTAACTCTGAACAGTAAGTAGGTAGTCCATTATTCATAGGTTGAGACTTAATGAGATATTTTTTTAAAAAAAAAACTAATACTCAAAAGGAAGATAAGGGCTGGTATAATGTGTTTCCCTTTGTACTCCTGTGATTTTCAAGGGCAACAAAGAAGGCTCCCTGACAGCAAAAAGCAACAAGAAATATTGCCCTGACCTACAGTTCCTACTTTCCCATCAAAGTAATCCATGTGTAGAGACATTAAGGAACAATTCATCCCAAGTGACAGTTTCCAAATAACTAGATGCTTTTTAATTGCTAATATCATTAACCTTAATGGTGTAATTGTGTAGCTCCCAAAAATAATAATAATTTCCTCTCTATCCCAATTCGCTCAGCAGAACAGGAAAAATGATGTATAGTCAACACACGGAGGAGTGAAAACAAATTAAAATGGGCGGAAAACAGATAAGAATTGTAACTTTATCAGCTTTATCTGCTTCTGGTGTCAAACATTTGGGAGTAAATATTCAAGACGACTTTCTGGAGAAGTAATACATATTAATGGCATACTACCTGGCAGTTTAAAATGACCTTTGAAAACAACAAACAAACCAGCTATTTTCACCATAGGACAATTATTTTAAATTCAGGAATGGTTTGAGTGATTCATGTTTGTATTTTCCAAACCCATAGAAATGAATCTCTGCAGATCAATCATGAATATATTTTAACATCATAGTTATTTATTTATAGAAGCGGACTTCTAGCCACACAAGACAAAACTAGATTTTGGGGCCACAGGTAAATGAGAACACATTGTTAAGTGTTACCACTTTTAGGGTTTCATTAGCAAAGTGAGATATAATCATAGAGTGTGCCATAGATTGTAAAAAGATTAGAAATCAAGATTTAGTTCAAGGCTGAAACATTTATAAGCAAACATTTGCACCATCTTCTAATCTTCCTAAGCTATTTTTGATACACATGGTTACACATTCTCTACCACCAGCTGGCCAAATTAATCAATGCTCTTGTTTACTTTCTCTGATCTAAGGATTAATTTGAGCATCCTAAGAAGTTAACCTTGACTAGTCCATTTCAGCTTCCATACTTATTCCCCTGCAATTATATTTCTATACTCTTTTTATGTGCCAAAAGAATATTCAAAAGTGGTTACAGATGCTCTTCTCTATATTCAGAAATCTGTTTACACATTTTCTTAAAGGCAGTCGGGTGCTTGGTTACATTGCTGAATGAAGACTGAACGCCAGTCAAATCCATAAATGCTGTTGGCAGCATAACAATTCGGGGAAAAGGACCACATAAGTCTGTTCACACAAAAAAACCATGTGTCCATTGACTGTGTGAGCAGAATCTCACCAGTTAGCTACAAACCCCAGTAGACATGCATTGGGTGATAGTGTGTTCAGGGCATATGAACGTACAGAAGTAATTCATGTAGGGCTCCTCCGTGGAAGCAGGAATTCTGACATTTGCAGTGCTTTTTTCTGGGGGTATGCAGGGGTATGCATACTCCTAAACATTTTGTGAATCTAAGTTTGGCCTCATTGAGGGGCAGTATTTCAATATGAATAGGATAATGAGAGTACTCCTAAACATATTTTTAGGGGGGGGAAAGCACTGGACATTGGTATTCAAAAGCAGTTATAATGCCGCAACAGCAAATGTGAATGTAGTTTTATTGAATTTTGTGACTTAAGGTCTTTATGCTGACGGAAAGCCACTCTGTGCTCTACATCATAGAGAAAGTGGTATGGGGAGGACATGAACTAACCATCCAACCCTCTCCTGCAGATAGGGATGTAAGAAGGCAGCAATTTCTATACTGAACTGACCTATCTTCATCATAGTGAGTGCTGTTTCTGTTCCAATGCAGTTCGGCTTCAACCAAATAGATCATGATTTGTTTTGCTGGCTGCAATTTAACACAATTTATGTTATTATTATGCAATTTACAAAAGTAAAGAATTTAATGTGACAATTAGTTCCATACCACTCCAATGTAAAGCAAATATAAAGCAATGTAAAATAATATCCTCACATAATTAAAACTTATGAATTGGTTGTGGGCTTAAAAACCCCAAGTACATTGTGAGCAAATATCCATCATAATTGGTGAATTGATAACAATCATATTCACTGGTTTGCTTTCTGTTCTGGATCTGGGATAAAAACCTGAACAGCAGTAGTTTCTGTTTAGTCTCTGACATCCCTAGCTGCAGATAGATGATCCTTGTGGTTAAGCCTCCTCTTAAAGTCTTTCCGGGAGATTCTATAATATCCCTAAGTAGCTTGCCAATGGCTGTGCGGTTATAATATATTGTTATAAGACAGCCTGGCTCTCTAGAGCGGCCCATTACATTGAAATAAAACTGTATTGCAAGGAGATATATTTCCAGAAATATTTGAAAACTTGAAAAATCCCAGAGACAATTAGTAGTAATCAGGTAATTGATCATGTCCATATTTTTCCCAAACCAACCTCTGAAATCTGTTGTTTAATACAGCTTTGCCAGCCTGTTGTTCCATGGGGAAATGCTGCTTGTGGACCGAAGACGTTTGCTACTTATATTTCATGTTACGAAAACAATTGGACTAACAAACAAAACATAGTTATTAGAATGCTCAGTGCATTGGGAAACTGCCAAGTTGGGGATTTTCTTCTTGTTAGCCTATTTTCCCTTGGCTTAGAAAAATTCTAAATGATCCTTTCTTATAATACCATTGGTTTTGCTTCTGAGTCAGAATGATCAAATTTTCTTCTGCTGGGATGTTAATGTTGTTATTTTGTGAGACGATTTGGAAGAAGGTGCAGATTGTTTTGTTATGATATTAAAAGACACACATTTGTCTTGATCGTCTCTATATAGCCTGAGGCTGATCAGTGAATGATCGCAAGCAAAATCCATAGGTTGCCTGTTATAATACGCTGACACTGGCACTTCACAGTGATTTTCTTGTTTTGGTGTGATTCAGGTTTTTTAAGACATGTAAATGCTACTTTCACACTGAGCAACCAAATGTTAATTGTGCTTTATTACAAAATTGTAGATTTGTTTGTAGGCATCAAATTAGCTGTCTTGCTTTTGAAGACAGCAGCTGGGATGCTATCTGACCAAAATCATGAAGAAAAATATTTAACATATTTCTGGCACAAATATACAAACTCTTAAGGAGTCTGTGATACTGATGACATATTTCAGAGTGGATTTGTACATGATTTTACTGTGATATTGTTGGTTCTAAAGGGCATTGGATAGCAAAAAACAAAAAAGAAAATCCAAGGAGAAAAATATTCCAAGGAAGAGAACAGACACCTCTCTCCTAAAGAAATGCCTGGAAAACTGGCTCGCAAATACTCAGGGTTAGCTAACAGGTTCCCATACAACATAATGAAGAAGAAATACACAATGCAGGGGAGCCTTCTGGGGAACACAGGGCCAGGTAGCGTGGCATGGGATTGCTTGCCATCTGCCCAGAGTTAACTTGCCAGCTCTACCGCAAAAGCTTGGCAGAATAAAAGCTATTGATTAGACAACATTACAGCTGCACATAATGTAATGTGACATTCAGGTGCTGCTCTTCTCTTTTTTAGCTGAGGAGGACTGTGTGACAGGACCAGCGTCACGGGCTGTCACAAATTCCAGGAGCCCAAATAACAGCGAAAAGCTCTTCACTTTTGAGGGGAATCTTTTCTTTTCTTTTTTTAAAAATAATGTTTTATTGGTTTGATATTACAGATATAATAAGAAGCTAGAAATACAATAGCACTGTGAGAGCAAGGCGCCATTTTGTTCAAACACAGAACATCACGTCTAATTGGCCACCAACAGCAAGTTCATCACCAACAAGGTATCCTGAACTATTTTCTCTACTTTATGAAAATGCAGAGGGTCTGAATATAATACTCATGTTATTAGTGAAACATATTCCCCTCATCTCAGATGTGTATATATGTGGCAGAGGAAGAAAAGGCTTGGTCAAGTTTGGTTTGGTTGTTGTTTAAAAATCCTTTTCCTTTTGGGCCACCTGCAAGACGTTCTTAGTCCCCCATCCTTTGCTCACATGTTTCTGAGGGAGAGAAGAGGGACTTTGAAAAGTCTGCATTGGCTTTGTGTGTTTTTGTTTTTAGCTCTTTTTCTTTCATTCATTTCATTCAAAGCCAGTAGGAAGAGGGGGCACACCTCAGCCCCACAAAGAGGTGTGCCCCCTCTTCCTACTGGCTTTTTTTTAAAAAAGAAAAATTCTAGCCCTTAGAGACTTAGGGAAGTTAAACAGGAAAAATATTTTATTTTACAACAAAATTGGTAAAACTAAATTGGTAAGAAAACTGTTTCTTGAAACAGTAAACTTTACATATATAAATCTTAAATTCAGTGGATGTCAAAGGAGTCTAAACAAGATGGTGAATGTACAGCTCAGATATTATTCATTTCCTTAAACTTAACACAGAGATGTTACAGCTTAGGTATACTTGAGGTTTCTTAAAGAAAGTGGTACTTTATGTCAGTTTCCTAACCTTCTATAAATCTCACTCCTGAGACTCCTCTTATACCAAACCAGGGGATCACCACACCCCTCTAACTGATTTGGGATTCTTCTTCTCTCTCCAGAAGATCTTCCCTTTTCTTACTGAATTGAGCCCCTGCTTGTTCTGGCCAAAGGTCCACGTACTCCAGCACTGCCAACCATATGCCCATGGGAAGCCCATAAAGGGGAGCTGAAATGCAACAGCACTTTTCTCACCGGCAATTCGCAGCAATTGACATCCAAAGGTATACTGCCACTGCAGATAGAACATAGCCACCATTGCTAGTAGCCTTGATAGCCTTATCCTTTATGAATTTGTCTAATCCTTTTTTAAAGCCACCCACATTGGTGGCCCTCACTACAGCATGTGGGAGCAAATTTTGTAGTTTAACTGTGCAGTATGGTGAAGAAGCGGGACGCGGGTGGCGCTGTGGGTAAAACCTCAGTGCCTAGGACTTGCCGATCATATGGTCGGCGGTTCGAATCCCCGCGGCGGGGTGAGCTCCCGTTGTTCGGTCCCAGTTCCTGCCCACCTAGCAGTTCGAAAGCACTCTTAAGTGCAAGTAAATAAATAGCTACCGCTTTATAGCGGGAAGGTAAACGGCGTTTCGCGTGCTGCGCTGGTGCTGGCTCGCCAGCTGCAGCTTCGTCACACTGGCCACGTGACCCGGAAGTGTCTTCGGACGGCGCCGGCTCATGGCCTCTAGAGCGAGATGAGCACGCAACCCTAGAGTCGGACACGACTGGCCCGTACGGGCAGGGGTACCTTTACGTTTACCTATGGTGAAGAAGTACTTTATTTTATCTGTCCCGAATCTTCCAACATTCAACTTCATTGGATGTTCCTGAGTATTTAGTGAGGTACTTTTTCAAAAGCTTGTTGAAAGTCTAATGCATAAAAAAGTTGGCAACTAAAAGGCCGGGCACCACCCCTTCTGGGAACTGGATTCGGCCCAGGGAAGTGCCATTAGCCAAACCACAATTGGACATATCCAGTTTTACACTAGAATATCTCTAATCTTTTGTTGGTTATTAGCATCTTCTGTTCTTCACATTTGTTGCTATTATTGTATCTAATGCTCTTTCCATAATGGGTCAACACACCACAGAAAATCAATGTAATCTTTCAACTAATGATGAACTGTCACAAGTTCAAGGGTGATGTCTTTTAAACATGCTCAAAATGCATCCCACTGAGGATCAACTTATAATTAAACTGCCAAAAAGCAGACATTACCAAACCATTAGCTTCTGAATTTTTATAGACTATTAGCATTATTTGTGAAATCATAAGGGCTGAATTTAGAGAAAATTATGGCACAGGTCCACTACTCTCAGCTTCCCATTTCTAATCTCATTTTTACTTGTGGACATCTCTAACGACATCTCTAATGACCCCAAAAAGGGCACCTCCTTCCTAGCCAGCCTGTACCACGGCTGCATATTTAAGGCATAAGCAGGCATTCAAATGGATATACTATTGCAAATCTCCTAATATGACCTGGACTAAATTATAATATGCAGCCTAATACAGCATTTACCCAGTTTTTATTAGGATAATTATTGAACTGGGGTAAGTACTTTAATATGTACAGTACATGCTTAAAGGGGCTGGTAAGAATAAGTATAGTTACCATCCAAATGTCATTGGTGCCCATGCTTTACAATTTCTGGTTTTGTTCATCCTCACAGCAAAATGGTAGGCCAGTATTATAGCCATTTTACTGGTATATCACAAAAATGTAAGTATTGCAGGTTTCAGTGACTTGTTTCACACATAACACTAAGTCATATTTTGTTTAACAAACCACAATCCGTCCCACAGATGATCAAGCAAACCACAGCTTGCTTCTCCAAAGTTTGATTTATTTTCCAGCTGCTTTTGCTTCATGCCTTTGTGGCATAGTGAGCATCTGGGGAGGGGTGGTCAAACAAACCCTGTAACAAGCCATAGTTCATAAACCAGCAACAAACCATGGCTTCAGTTAGATAGCTAATCTGCTGGGCAGGGTTCACACATAATGCTAAGTCATGGTTTAATTCAAACCAGGCCATTAGCTCTTATGTTGGAGGCAGATAATATTTTTTAAAAGAGCTGAAAGTAGAATAAGAGAAGTATCAGTTATTACAATACATTATTTGCTCCCACTCTTGCCTCTGGCAAAACAGGTTTTTGAAACAATAAAAAAAATTGTCAAAGTTCTATAGCAGAGACAAAAGTAAGAGTTACAAAGAACAGTCCTCTTTCAACTCTGTAGAGAGACAGAAATCTGTGTCCACACTTAAGAAAAAATAAAAAAGCAACATTAGATCGCCCACACCCCAGAGTGCTGACAGTCAAATTAAGCATGATTATTTGTGGTACTTTGCACGAAGGAGTTCTAAAATGATAAAATGTATCAGGCAGCCATCTTCTGCACACTTAAACAGAAACTAAAAGGCTGTGGTGATACATTCATGCACCCTTAGGTCTTAGAAAGCAATACATTGACAAACAAAGAGCTTGTAAGAAATAAATCCCCAGAAGGAATATATGCACTGTTTGGGAAACGAAGTAAAAATAAGAAAACCTTTGAAACCTCAGAGCAGCTTTGCTGAATCAGAACAAATACATGTTTTTCACAGTGACCAGCCAGACGCCTATGGGAAGCCCACAAGCAGGATGTGAATGTAATACACCTCTCTTGCACTTCTTCCCCAGTGACTGGTATTCAGAGGCATGCTGCCTCTGAACATGGAGGGACATTGCAGCCATTAGGACTAATAGTCACTCACAGCCTTATGTTCCATGAATCTGTCATGGGCAGTTTTCAGGTCCTAGGACTGGGAAAGAGGGCAACTGGCAGTTAATCTTGACATTTAACTGTCACAATCCACACAAACCAATAATGTACAGTGGTACCTCGGGTTAAGAACTTAATTCGTTCTGGAGGTCCATTCTTAACCTGAAACTGTTCTTAACCTGAAGCACCACTTTAGCTAATGGGGCCTCCCGCTGCTGCTGCGGTGCTGCCATACGATTTCTGTTCTCATCCTGAAGCAAAGTTCTTAACCCGAGGTACTATTTCTGGGTTAGCGGAGTCTGTAACCTGAAGCGTCTGTAACCCGAGGTACCACTGTACTCTTGTAAAGTCTACTGCTGGATATGGCAATGATGGGAGACATGCAAGTATTCACACAACACTTTCATACATGTTAAAGTCAATATGAGCTTTTTAGTGGCAGTCCACACTGAGCTGGCATTGTAAGTGTTGGAGTCCTTTCAACATGCTGGCTCAATGCCCCTTTCATATATTTTCAAGATGCGCTGGACATGCTGCTGAAACATCCAAAAGGATCATTCAACATCAAAATCCATAAAGGTTAAGCCTTCATTTAGTACTGTCCTAATTTGAATTTTAGATTTATTTTTTTTAATGGATCAACACAGTTACTTTTACTGTTTCAACAAAAACATCCATTTGTGATTATTTCAGCATGCATCAATACACAAAATGATTGCTTGTCTTGGATCCAAGATTGATCCAAGTGTAAAAGAAAGCCAGGGAATAAACTCTCAATAAGGCCAAAAAAGTATGGACGCAGCAGCATTCATGAGATACTAGAAAGAACCATCAGCAGAAGGAGTCTGAAAAAGCATGTAAGCTAGACAATAATGAAATAATCTGGGAACAGAGGCCGCCTCAATAGACATGAAAACTAAAGAAACAGCATTAATTTAGATTTCCTTCCATGACAACCAGTAATATATTATCTACTGTTTATAAAAAAAACTGTGAAGTGGGTTAAGTGGCTCAAGGACTGGCAAAGAGCTTCATGCTGGGCTGGAGATTGAACCGGAGCCTTCTACAACAAAACCCAATACTCTTTCTGTTGTACGTTACTGGCCCTCAGAAAGCAATGTTTAAGATAAAGATTGATCTCACCTGCTCAGTATTGTTTCACCAATATTGCTACTGCTTTAGATATCTACCGGTACTTAATTTGCAATCCCTACCAAATGTTCATCCCAAATAAATTTGGTCATTTGGAGAGGGGGCGGATACTTTTTAAAAAATCCAGAACAAAGGAACCTCCTTACTTGGGTAGATTTATATTGTTTCAAGAGAAACATTTGTAACCTTACAATGTTATTATCGTGTTTGCTCAAAAGCCTCCTAAGGGTTTAGATGTACCCTTTTAGAGTAGCCCTTTGGCAGTTGTCTAGCAGTTGTTTGATCAAATACCATTTATGCTGTGGCCTTTCTGCCATCTAACCTACTTAGTGCACAGCTATCCATCTGCTGGCCTCAATCTGCCCTTCCATCCTATCCTCAAAGGATCGGATGAAACCTTGTTATACCTCACTAAGTCACAAACCCTTCATTTATTTCAAGAGCCCTTTGAGACCTGGAGTTACTTCCTATTGTACACTCTTGGAGTGTGAAAAGCTTCAATTGGGAAACAACAGACACCTGAAAATGAAAAGGTATTCTTCTTCTCAACATCACCCAAGGCAAGGTTTCATGCTCCAATGCAACACAATGATGAAATGGCTCTTTGTATTCTCTTTCTCAAACGTTTAAGAACTTCTGACAAACACTAGTGCCCTATTGTTATAGCTGCCTGCATTTCAGCATGAGGGTATGCTGGGTGACAATCTAGTTTGGGCAGCTGGGAATACTTCAATGCAGTTTCTACGTAGCCACAAAAGCAAACCTCAGTGTAAACCACACATGTAAACTAAATCCAAGCATCAACATTTTAAAATGCCAGATGCTTTAATAATAACAAAGAAGAGCAGAAGGGAAGCTCATGCATGAAGATCAAGACGGAATGGCTGTTATTAACCTAAAGCTTTGTGAGACAGATTACTTGGATGAAACAAAGACTGAGAGCTACTAGTTATTTTGGGGGGAAATACAAGGGATAGTGATAATTTAATTCAGGGCCCCTGTAAATGGCAATGAGGATTACAACAAGACTAAGTATTCAAGCACACCAAACACTACCCATATGATTTCTCCCCCCCCCCAAAAAAACCCCTAGATTTCTTTCTAGATTATTGACATTGTTGTCCATTTGCAGATGGTGCACATTTGTATGGTGTGACCTTGCACACAAACTCTTGACATCAGGACTGCTAAAAGGCTCCGGGAGCCCTTTGGAATACTGCTGCTGCTGTGAGTGGAGGGAAGACCGCTCCCTGCTTCAAGGCCCTTTCCCACCTGGCCTAGGGGGCGGGGCCTGCTAAAAGGCTCTGGGAGACCATTGAGACACTGCTGCTGCTGCTGCTGCTTTGTGAGTGTGGAGGAGGCCGCTCCCTGCTGAAAGGCCCTTCTCCTGAGAGGCAGCAGCAAGAAGGATGTTTTTAATGTTTAAAAATAGTTTTTAGTACTTGGCATTTCAAATGCTGGTGTGTGGTTTTTTTAATATTGAGGGTGGGATAAATGTTTACCGTAGTTGGGGTGGGAATTAGTTTAATTTTAGGGTTTTTTGTTTAGTTTCTATTTTATTGGTGTATTGTTTAGTTTGTATTTTGGTTTTAAGGGGAGAGGGTCAGGGCTGCCTGGGAGTGGACCCTAGCCAACAGAATGGCTGGGGCAGATTCCACAGAGGGGATGAACTGATCATGGGTAGGAGAAGGAGTTACGTTAAAGCCAGACCATGTCATTACCAGGGAGGCAGGTATAGTAGTTGTTTGAAGACTATCCCTGCCTCCAGGTCTGGTCTTGACTGGAAGGATATTGGAATCAGCAAGGGAGACCCACATGACCTGAAGGTGCTGCTGTGCAATGCCAGGTCAATGATTAATAAGACCACTGCCATCCATGACTTGATCATGGATGGGGGACTTGACCTGGCATGTGTGACAGAGACTTGGTTGGATGAAGCAGATGGGCCTATGCTTGCTACTGCTTGTCCACTAGGTTTATCTTACGCACAGTAACCCAGGTCATATGGGGGGGATGGGGGGTTGCAGTGATTTTTAGGAAGTCATTAGCTTCCACCAGGCGTGGTGGAATGTTCTGGAAGCATGTTCTGGAAGTTGGGCAATAGGGGCAGTACAGGATTCCTTTTGGTGTACTGACCTCCCTGCTGCACCAAGGATTCCCTGGCCGAGCTGCTTCAGGTCGTGGCGGATATGCTCCTGGAGACACCTTGTTTGGTTGTCCTAAAGGATTTTAACATCCATGTCGACACAACCTTACAACGGGCCACTTGGGACTGTGTGGAAAGCATGGCCTCCACAGGGCTGTCCCTGAATAAGTTTGGCCCAACTCATAGTCGTGGACATGCCTTAGACCTGGTGTTTACCTCTATGGATGTGGGTGATCTGACACTTAAGTAAAAGTGAAACAAAAGAAGTGCCATGGTCAGATCACTTCCAGGTGCAACTGGACTTCTCGCGACCCTTCCCCTCTGCAGGGAGGTGGGACCGATTCAGGTGGTCCAACCCCACCACTTAATGGATCCAAATGGTTTCCAGAGAAAGAAACAATTCTGTGTCCATGGCAGCTGTCTACCAGCTCCATCTGGTACACAGACTGAAACCCTACCTGCCCGCATACTATCTCGCTGGAGTGATGCATGCCCTGGTTATCCCCCGCTTGAACTACTGCAATGCACTCTATGTGTGGCTACCTTTGAAGGTGACCCAGAAACTGCAACTAATCCAGAATGCAGCAGCTAGACTGGTGTCTAGGAGTGGCCGCCGAGACCATATACCGGTAACACCTGTCCTGAAAGATCTACATTGGCTCCCAGTACGTTTCTGAGCACAATTCAAAGTGCTGGTGCTGACCTTCAAAGCCCTAAACAGCCTCGGCCCAATATACCTGATGGAGCATCTCCACCCCCACCGTTCAACCCAGACACTGAGGTCCAGTGCCAAGGGCCTTCTGGCGGTTCCCTCACTGCAAGAAGTGAGGTTACAGGGAACCAGGAAGAGGGCCTTCTTGGTAGTCGTGCCTGCCCTGTGGAATGCCCTCCCATCAGATGTCAAGGAAATAAACAACTATCCGACTTTTAGAAGACATCTGAAGGCAGCCCTGTTTAGTGAAGTTTTTAATGTTTGAAGTTTTATTCCGTTTTTAATGTTCTGTTCAAAGCCACCCAGAGTGGCTGGGGAAACCCAGTCAGATGGTTGGGGTAGAAATAATAAATTATTATTATAATTGAGTTAGGTGCAATTATCATCCCATTTGCTATATAGCAATTAAAGCTCAAAGAAGTCGCATTAGGCTCTGTCATATAATGGGGGTTTTCTCTGTGGGAAACCCCCCTCACCCCACTCACAAAATGCTTGTTGTAGAACCAAACATCAATTTTCTGGGAAAAAATAGCTACAGATTAGATTATTTTTTTTACTCCTATGAAAGAACAGTTCCCTAAATCTGATTTCACCCTAGCAAATACCTGTTTGCGTGGACAAAAACATGACTTTCAGAAGCAGAGAAGGAGGCAAGATCAATAAGTGTCTAAAACCAGACCCAAACTCCATCTGTTTTATTCCACAAGTCAGCCACACTTCTCTACCTTAGTCTTCAATTCTGCAAGCATATAGAACAGCACAGCACAGCGCATAATGCATTAAGTCCACAGGAGGTTTTCACCCTGAGGAGAAGAGGAAGCAGTGAAAAAGCTGCACATAGCAGATGTGGGCTTAATGTATACCTGGAAGGCATTCTGATGGCTTTATGACAATAAGTACATGCAGCCTTTCAAACTCAGGAAAGTTAAAAGGAGGAAATTCTTTGTGTATGTACATTCCCTTTGCCCTCATCCCGACAATTATGCAAATATTTTATTTTAAACAAGGATAGATCAGTTTTATTAACTCCTCAAATTTCTGTCATAATTTTTTCATTCTTCTTTTGCTTTCCATTACCTCCTTTTTCATACCAGTTTGCAGATTCCCCCTTCCCTCCAGTAATTTCTTTCTTTTCTTCTTCTTTCACCTCTGTGGATGCTTTTGCTATTTGCCCCAAAAGATTTCTCATTCCACAACTTTGTCACTCAGTTGCTTGCCACTAGACCTTGGGCTTCAGTCTGTTGTGGATGGAAAAAATAGATTTTTGTCTTAGGCCAGGCCCCCACTATCTGTGAAAATGCCTATGTGCTCCATTTTGTAACTACATAAAGAAAAATCTTTCCATGTAATGTATTTGGATTTGGTGCCATATCTGCTTCCAAAACCCCTGGAAGGACTGGAGTTAAGTAATGCTCTTGGAAACTTATCTCTGCCAAATTTTATCTGTGTTATATATTCACCAGACTGAGTCATTAAGCACCACCTATCCATTATCTTAAAACATTGCCATCTTATGTTATTGCAAATAGGTGTTGCATAAAGAGATGCCCATGTTCTGATCCAACTCTTCTTTTGTTTCCTTTCCCAGGTCTGACTCTCAAGTGGCCATGGCCTCTTCTTCCAACATAGTGTGTCCAGTAGCAGAGTGATTGATAATAGAACTTTAACTGTAATTCCCCAGCAAAAGCTGCATTGCTCAAAACCTCTTGGATAACTTATTGTCTTGGGTGGATATTTATACTTTTCATAAATGCTGTAAATGAAAATATTGCTTCCATTCCAGCTTACATCCTAAAATACAATGGTATTGCTTTGCACTAACTTTATATTTATCTTTTTTTTGAGAACTGCTTTATAGCTGTACTATAGGTATACAGAGATGACCCAAGACATCTTGCTGTCTGAGATGGAGCAGCAAATTTATTTTTTATTTATTTCAACAATTTATGTATCACTTAACACTGTAGGTCATAATCACACCCTGCATTTAAAGCACTCCTATACTATTTTAATAGTTGTGGCTTCTCTCAATGAATCAGTGGGCCAGTGCATCTGGCTGTTAACCAGAAAGCTGGTTCAAGTCTACTCTGGGATGACTGTGGGCAGGGTTTCTGCACTGCAGGGGGATGGACTAGAGTACCCTGAGGGTCCCTTCCAACTCTACAATTTTGTGATTCTAATCCTGGCAAGTGCAATTTGTTATGGGTGCTGTGACACGTGAGGGGTTTCCTAATAACTCTTGGCACCCTTCACAAACAACAATTCACAGGATTTTGGCGGGGGGTGGGGAGGATGTCATGACTGTTAAAGTGGTAAAGGTAAAGGTACCCCTGCCCATACGGGCCAGTCGTGTCCGACTCTAGGGTTGTGCGCCCATCTCACTTAAGAGGCCGGGGGCCAGCGCTGTCCGGAGACACTTCCGGGTCACGTGGCCAGCGTGACGAAGCTGCTCTGGCGAGCCGGCACCAGCGCAGCACACGGAAACGCCGTTTACCTTCCCGCTAGAAAGCGGTACCTATTTATCTACTTGCACTTAGGGGTGCTTTCGAACTGCTAGGTGGGCAGGAGCTGGGGCCGAAAGACGGGAGCTCACCCCGCCGCGGGGACAAGAGTGTTTTAAATGGATGGTGTAGGTCTCTTGTTTTATTATTTGTTGTCCATATTTATATATTGCGCTTTGCACCATAAATGATTTCAAAGCAATTTACAAAAGAATCTACATTCCCCATCTAGGAGTCAATACATCCCTGAATCAAGGTGCATAGTCAAGTCCCCAAGGACAATCATATTATTTAGCATCTGAAGCAGAAAATATCAACACCACTTCTACTTCTCCCAAGCAGTAAAATACGCCAACAATAAAATAAATATCAAACCATTTCCTGCACTTTCATGACACTCAAAATAGGTTACCTGAGGCAGCTGTCTCCCAATGGGACTAAATAAACTTAACAAGGCAGGGGAAGGGTGTGTTGGCATTAAAAGCTTGCAACCAGAAACACTACATGACCATTAACTGAAGTTCTCTGCAGTTATATCCATTCCATGTCAACAATCAATGTCTTTTTAATAGAAAACAGAGCTTCAGGTGTGTATGCAGAGGTCAGGGTGGGGCCAGTGGAAGCAACCCACTTCTTCCACCCACATATCATTAAGTTCAAATATGACATCTAAGCAGGGTTGTTTTTCTTCTTCAAATAATAATAATAAACTTCTGTTCTACTAATGCCCCACATACAAAATCTCACCCTCCAGTGATTAACCCCCCCCCCAAAAAAAAGAATCTGGCATTTTAAATTATTTGTACCAACTGAGTATTCTATGCAGCTGTAACTAGCAAATGCAAAATTCTCATTTCTTGAACACTTGAAGATTGAGTTTGTGATTGGAAATCTGACCTCTTCGAGACAAAATACCTGGGAGAACTAATCTTGCTCTTATAGGCAAAATGTGCTTTATTTTCATTTGCTAAATAATGCACACATGAAATAATCTCATGCTGTGTGACCAAAATGGATTTTCCAGATGTAAACATCAGGTACTGAGAATATATTTCACTTTGTCAGTTCTATTCTTGTTTGCAAGTAATGCTATGTTGTTCCTGCAGTGTAAATAAAATGATTGTACATTCTTATTCCCCTTGTATCCCTTGCAAAAGTTAGAAACTGTAAGGAAACATTGAGAGGAAATTTTCTTTTTCTCTAAGAAATGTTAGAGAAATTCTCTCTAAGAAATGTTCTCCTTCTCTAAGAGCAGGTATATATTTGTGGAATAAATAATATGACTTTACAGTGGGGGAGGGTGGGAGCTTCTAAAATTCAATTACAAAATTAGCATTGCATGACTGCACTGGGTGCAATGCAATATAGTCGAACTTCAGTAAAACAGTTGGCAGCCTACCTCCCTTGATCTTCAAAAATTACTTCACCTCAGGATTCGCTGGGATGCCAGTGCTTTGGATTGCAATATGCCTGGCGAGAGGCGCTGGCTAAGAAATCTGGCAGCTGATAATGATGGAAGAGGAGAGGAGAAATATCTACTTTGGACTGTTGCACTTTTTACTGATAGAAAGAAACAAACTGATAGAAGATATATTTTGAGAAGCAAAAGTAAGTTGGATGCTGGATACTCCAGTGGGTTGAAGAAGCTAGAAAATGGAATGATAGAAATGGAAAACCTGGCTATCTGTAAATGTATCTCATCATGTATTTAGTGGGGAACAAGACTAGGAAAACCTGATCCTGCACATTTGTGCTGTGAGGCCTATGTACTGACTGTTATGGTGCCTTCCAAAACCTCAGTGACAGGAGATTGAAGAGAGTCAAGTCCCACCAGATTACTGTGCTTCAAAATATGTGTGCACCTTAACAGTTTCCTTTCAAAGGCTTAAAGGTAAAGGTAAAGGGACCGCTAACCATTAGGTCCAGTCATGGCCGACTCTGGGGTTGCGGTGCTCATCTCACTTTATTGTGCGAGGGAGCTGGCATACAGCTTCCGGGTCATGTGGCCAGCATGGCTAAGCCGCTTCTGGCGAACCAGAGCAGCACGCGGAAATGCTGTTTACCTTCCCGCCAGAGCGGTACCTATTTACCTACTTGCACTTTGACTACTTGCACTTTTTAACCCACAGTGCCACCCGCGTCCTTCAAAGGCTTAGAAGGGTCCAAAAAGACCATCCAATCCAGGCTTCTGCTGTAACAAAGAGCCATCCAGCCCATACAACTCATAATACAGTATGCTGTTAGTGCACCTGTGAAATGTGTCTTCTGCAGGGAAAGTAAGTTACACAGTATGCCCTCCCTTGTTTAAAAGCTAACAATTGTAGCAGGAGAAGGGGGCTTATACCAGGTGCATCCTATTCAGCTACATGTTCATCAATTGTACCATGGCAAAAGTAAAAGATGCTTATAATAGACCGACATGATGCATGGATGCATATATATATATATATATATATATATGCAGGTTTTGGTGTCTTCGGGTGTCTTCCCGTGTAAGAGTTGGGGTGTCTAGGCGACGTTTCGACGAGGTCTCACTCGTCATCTTCAGGCTGGTGCTTTCGGCTTCTTGTTACTGGAACAGAGCAGGATCTCAGTGCATATATATATGCTTTCGTAGATTTTCACGGGTACAGGAATGCAGTTTTGGTGTCTTCGGGTGTCTTCCCGTGTAAGAGTTGGGGTGTCTAGGCGACGTTTCGACGAGGTCTCACTCGTCATCTTCAGGCTGGTGTTTTCGGCTTCTTGTTACTGGAACAGAGCAGGATCTCAGTGTTTGAGTTCCTATAAATACTGTTGAGGGGGTGTGGTGTATAGCCTCCAACGTTCTGGGCAGAGAGGAAGTTCCCAGGTTAGTGTGCCTTTTCTTCTTTTGTTCCTTAATTACTTGAGGGATATCTTGAGTGATTTCTTGAGTGATATTCTGAGTACCACTTAGGTGGGTCATTAGGTGTGGATTAGTTGCTAAAGCTTAGGTGTGGATTAGTTGCTAAAGGATCCGAAAGGATCCTGAAACGAACTGAACTATCCCTAATCAGAAACGAACTACATAAGAAAAGATACCTACTAAACCAAACCAACAAAGATCTGCTCACTCTTCACCTCAAACTCTGTAACAAAATCCACCCTGCACTCTGGGACAAATGCAAACAACTAGCCGTCTGGAGAGCTGAAACTGAGACCTCACATAAGACAGACACACACACCAACAAACTCCACAAACTAGAGAAACGCCAGAAGCCCAGCCACCCTCCACAACAACCCATGAAACAAACAGTACATAACATATCAGACAGGATCCTCACCTCAACTGAAACCAAAGTACTCTCCAAAGGTTTCAACTTTGCAGTCGCCCCGAGACGCATCCCCACGGAAAACATCATATGCGGAGTCGAAGCTAGCCTAACCAAAATCAACCCAGATGAAGCCAATAAAATCAGACTTGAAGTCACCAACATCCTCTGCTCCAGCAAACCACCCAGAAGCAATTTACACAAAGAAGAACAGAAAGCACTCACCAACCTAAGGAAAGACAACAACATAATCATTCTCCCAGCAGACAAAGGTAATGCCACTGTTGTGATGAACACATCGGACTACCAAGCAAAACTATCAAATCTACTCCAAGACCCTACCTACCAACCTATAAAAACAGATCCCACCACCTATCTGGAAAAAACCACCAAATCCAAAATAAAAGCCTCTCCTATCAGTGAAGAAATCCAGCTAAGAATCATCCCCAGAGAAAAATCATCCAGATGCCCCAAACTCTACGGTCTCCCCAAGATACACAAAGAAGGAACACCACTCAGACCAATAGTCAGCTCCATAGGCTCACCTCTACAAAATCTCGCTAAATTTCTCGCTAAGCAACTTCAGCCCTATGCAGAATCCATCGCTTCACACGTTACAAACTCCTTCCAGTTCATAGAAACAATAAAGAAGCAAAACCTACATCCCGATGACCTACTTGTGAGCTTCGATGTTGTATCTCTCTTCACACAAGTGCCCATTAATGAAGCCTTGACAGCCATTCAAAACAAATACAATCCCCCCGAATACATCCTGGACCTGACCAACCACTGCCTAACCAACACGTACTTCATCCACAATGGACAAAGATACAAACAGATAGAAGGAGCACCTATGGGATCACCCCTCTCACCGGTCATCGCAAATCTGTACATGGAACACTTTGAAACCAATGCTTTAGACAAGTCAGAACACAAACCCAAACTTTGGCTCAGATATGTTGACGACACCTTTGTAATTTGGCCACACGGGAAAGAAAAACTAGATAGCTTCCTCACACATCTCAACAGCCTACACCCCAAAATACAATTCACTATGGAAATAGAAGCCAACAACCAACTTCCCTTCCTTGACGTCCTAATCTACAAAAAACCTGATGGCTCCCTAGGACACACTATCTACCGGGAAAAAACACACACCAACCGCTACTTACATGCACAATCACACCACCACCCTGCACAAATAAACTCCGTAGCCAAGACTCTCATCTCCAGAACCAAACGCCTGGCTGACAAAGACCACTTGACAACTGAGTTACAGAATCTCTCAAATGTGTTAATCGCCAATGGATACCAGCAAAACAGGGTTACGAAGCTAATCCAAAAAGAAACACCCCCCAAAAACCAAGACACAGAAGAAAACAATGGCATGGCCCTCCTTCCTTATATCAAGGGCACTACAGATAAAATTAGCAAAATCCTCCATAAACACAATATCAAAACAGCCTTTTGCACCAACCAAAAAATAGCCAATATCCTCAGAAACCCCAAAGATAAAATCCAGTTGGAAAACCAAGGGGTCTATGAAATACCCTGCAAAGTCTGCCCAGCCACGTACATTGGACAAACAAACAGACGAATAAATGCACGTATCGCAGAACACAAGAATGCCGTCAAAAAAGAAGAAAAAACTTCCTCTCTTTTCCAACACATGAAAGAAACAGGACACGAAATTAATTTTGCAGATTCCAAATTGCTCTTTAACATGGAACATCACCACAAGAGAATAATCATGGAAGCCATCGAGATAGAGAAACACCCTCACAACATGAACAAGCGTGACGACACGTCCCGCCTGCCAGACATCTGGAAATTAGCCCTCCCCACAAAAACCGACACCAGAACCAGAGGCACACAGAACGCCATCACCAATCAACCACACCAGACCCAAACCCAGACCCTCTCCACAGATAAATTACAGACACCATCCAGTAGCCAAACCATAGTGGCACCTCCGGATGCTGCACCCCCCTGCAATCCCTACACAGATCTGGCTGGCACAGGGCACAAAACCACAGCTCGCCCCTATACACGAAGCCAAGCCAGAGCACAACTAAGTGCAGTACAGCCATCTTCTCAGAAAAACTCTTCACAAGCTCAAGAGGTCAAGACACGAAAGCTTTAGCAACTAATCCACACCTAATGACCCACCTAAGTGGTACTCAGAATATCACTCAAGAAATCACTCAAGATATCCCTCAAGTAATTAAGGAACAAAAGAAGAAAAGGCACACTAACCTGGGAACTTCCTCTCTGCCCAGAACGTTGGAGGCTATACACCACACCCCCTCAACAGTATTTATAGGAACTCAAACACTGAGATCCTGCTCTGTTCCAGTAACAAGAAGCCGAAAACACCAGCCTGAAGATGACGAGTGAGACCTCGTCGAAACGTCGCCTAGACACCCCAACTCTTACACGGGAAGACACCCGAAGACACCAAAACCTGCATATATATATATATATATATATATATATATATATATAGTTATATAGTTATATAGTTATATATATATGGAGGAAGGAAGGAAAGAAAGGCTAACTGTGTGAATAGTGTAATCTAACACCTTTTTAAAAAAAATTTGGGGGGGGGGGTTATTGGGTTGTTATTATTTTGTGGTTTTATATTTTGATTTTATTCTGTGAACTGCCAAGACCTTTGGGTATAAAACGGTATATAAATTCAATTAATCATCATCATCATCGGAACCGGACCCCTGAATTCACAAAGATCACATAACTTCCCCATACAGTAACACATAGAAATACACAATTATGTTATTTGAATATGAGAACACTAGAAGGAGCCCAGGATATTGCTGTGGCCAGGAAGAGATGGTCTTTTGTGTTTTTAAAGTGGCCGGCAGACTGGACAGTAATCATCACTGAGGTACTTAGACTACCAAATTATAACAGCAGCAGCAGCTATAATAAGCTTAGTTTACTTTGCTAACATTCATTTTTAGATTCTTATTATTGGTATCTTTTCCTTCTGCCATTGCTATTTACCTCCAGCAAATTAAATCCAATACTGTTTATAAAATGGAGCAAAATCCCATTAGCAGCGGTGGCTGTACATATGTTTTATATTAATAGAATCAATTGCCCCCAAGGAATTATGCATTTATATTCATGAACTCAGTGAAGAAGTATCCAAAAGAGCTGCCAATGGCAGCAAAGCTGAAGGAACAAGGTGAGTTAATGTGCTGGCAAAGAGACTATATCATTGTGGCTGGAAGATATCCTCTGAAACAGATAGGAAAAGTATGAGGGGAAAGGTGCTAATATTTTAGCCCCCTTTTCTCTGCAACAGATACTTTAACTACTAGCAGAAGGCCAGGAATGGGTTTCACTGATTTACAGAAAAGACTGAAGGGGATTTAACTTGAAATCTCATCTGACACCAAGGGGGAAAAATAAAAAAAAATCCTTCCAGTAGCACCTTAAAGACCAACTAAGTTAGTTCTTGGTATGAGCTTTCGTGTGCATGCACACTTCTTCAGATACACTGAAACAGAAGTTGCCAGATCCTTCTATATAGTGAGAAGGTGGGGAGGGGTATTACTCAGAAGGGTGGTGGGAATGGGTGATTGGCGGATAGCTGAGATGAGCCTGTTGACGACTCTTAACGACTGCAATAGGTCTTACAGGAAAAGGCAAGGGGTGAGAAGGTGAAAAATGGCTAGTCATGTATAATGAGATAAGAATCCAATGTCTTTGTTCAGACCAGGTATCTCCATGGTTTTAAGTTTGGTAATGAGTTGCAATTCAGCAGCTTCTCTCATTACCAAACTTAAAACCATGGAGAGATTATATAGAGACTATATAGAAGGATCTGGCAACTTCTGTTTCAGTGTATCTGAAGAAGTGTGCATGCACACGAAAGCTCATACCAAGAACTAACTTAGTTGGTCTTTAAGGTGCTACTGGAAGGATTTTTTTTATTTTGACTATGGCAGACCAACACGGCTACCTATCTGCAAGGGGGGAAAAATCAAAGTTACTTTGACACTGATTTTTTGTACCTGAAACTGACCTGAAGCCGCAAGTTGGTCATTCTCCAAGGGAGAATCAATGTTTCTCTAAGAGAGAGCCTGATCTGTAATTCTAACTTCCCTTCCTGGGGGGGTGGGGGGTGGTTCCCTTTAGAACTCAGTGGGAACTAGCTAGAACCTTAAGTCTTGCCTGTGTAGCAAGCCCTAGCTGCTATGCTGAGCTGTTGACATGTTGTTTACGCATAAATGAAACTGTTGAAGTTATCTTGACTCCTGCTGTTTTTTGGTCTTAGCGCTGGTTGACCCATTACAAGGTTTCCTCACACAGTGAGAATCTTCCAAAAACCCATGGGATGCTGCGAGTGCTAACCAAGAGAGCGAAAACAGACTGTTGAGTCTGGCTGTAGGTGCAACAGTCAATATGAATGTAAAGCGAAAAGCAATTACCATAAATATAAAAAGGATTGCCCAATTTACTTAAAAGGCCCAACCTCTATTTCCCAGGGGCTGCAAAATCTGTCCATCCTCCTATCCAGTATATCAGTAGCTATTCTGAACATTAGTCTAAGCTGAAATCCCATATTAACAAATAACTTCAGAGGCAATGCCTCATTTTAAAACCTAAGCAAGCGATATTCAGTCAACCATTTATCACAAAGAACACTTTTTGTGTGTGTGGTTACAATAAAATAGCACTTTAAGGCTTGCAATCAATCACTGTACAGGTCTGAAATTAGAACTTTGATGACATTATTTCCACATGGTAAAATCCTTAGAAAAACACAATTCTCTTTAGATGCACTCATAAAGTTAAAAAAAGCAGCGTTTGGTTTCCATTGCCATGATCACCCACCATAGAACCATTTTGCACCAACAATTCCTGCATAGTTCACTGCCATCAATCTTGTTAGGACTGTTCTGAATATAATATGGAAAGTGTGTTTATTCAGGGTTTTCTTAAGAAGAAAATAATACTTGACAGTAGCAGCCAACGCAATCTCTTCAATTATTTTGTTCTTTTGCAAGTATAGCTTCTCTATTTCAAGTAGTTTCCATCTTTTTATACTGAAAACTGATAAGAACAAAAGCTGCTATAATCTACCATAGATTACTATTGTGTGATCCTATGAGCTACTGAGCTTAAGTAGCAGCATATGTGATCTTAGCCAAGGCACCTAGCGGTAGTTTAAGGGGACAATATTAAAACACAATCCCAGACCCACCATTGCAATAGCCTTGGACATTACGGTAATCTCTGTGCTTTTAGAAAAACTTCCATACCCACAGTATTTAGATACATTGGGTGGCATTCAATTAAGTTTTACTAGGAAAAGACCCATTGAAATTAGTCATGTTCATTAATTTCAGTGGCTCTACTCTGAGTGAAACTATGTATGTAGGTGGAGGGATCATAGCAAACATTTTCTTAAAGGAGGTTTGCTATGAGGAAAGGGGTAGGAATGCTTATTTTAAGATGGTTCTTGCCATCTGCAGTTTTTAAAATCATTTGTGTTACAGTACTTTGAAAAGTACCATTTTAATCATTTTAATCTATTACATGTTTTAAACTGATTACCTCATTAAGCAATTAATCATTCCAACTCAACTAGTAAGTTCACTAAAAAAATACCCCCTGTAAGCCACAAACAAAAGATCTCTAAAGAAAGTAGATAATTTATCTAGGGCTGTTAAAATCCTTATTTAGTACCAATACTAAAAAAAGGAAAATGTTATATTGGCTTGTTTCTTTCCTTCAAATTAACATTCCCGTTTCTGATTTCCCACTCAACCTTTGTAAATTGGAAAGAACTTTCATGGATAAATTGCATGTACACTCTCTAAACTTAGTTCCGCCCATGCATAGCTTAAAGTTCCCAAAAGCTAGTTATCTAATTGCTATTTCTGTGTTTGCAACTCCTACTCGCCCTATCCCATGAAAAGGTAAGAAGCCACCACTTACCTTATAAACTTACAAATTATTCATGTAAATGTTATCCTGACATAAAAGTCAATCCCACTCTACATCATAAAACTGCAAAATTGGGAGATAAGCTTCCTACATGCTTGTAGCCAATCTCTCACCTACTAAGATGCAGGACGGCAGATGATGTTCTAAGCTAAACCAGTAACAAAGTCCTCTGTCCTGAACTGGAAGATCTATTTCTGCAACTATTTGATTTCACCACTTCTTTCAGGAGCAAGCAGCAGCCTCCATACACCACACCTCTCTAATATTGTTCATCATAAGGAAGGGTTGTTTGGGAAGTCTAGCTGGCTGTGACTCACTGAGCATTGACTTGTACTCCACAAAGTCATTGCATGAACAGTTGAGTTTCCACTCATGTAATGGAACTCCCCCCCCCCATCTCCTCTCTCCACGTCTCCCTCTTCCACAACTGCTCTGGGAGGGTCTCCCCAACCATTGGGAGCAGATTCGACAGGGTGTGGGGGACACATGGCAGGGAGGAAAGGGGAGGTTCCACTGCATTTGCAGAAGTCATTCTACTTGCACAATGACTTAATTAGATTGAACCTATTATTGGTGTCTCTTCACTATTTTTATGAACTATGAAAAATATCAAGTCTTGTATTATACCCACAAACATTATATCTACACATCCCTCTGTCTTTCTCAATCACACATACCTCAGAAAGTTACTCTTGCGCATTTCATTTGAAATGGCCTGAAAAAGGGAGGGGAAATATTGCTAAAATGCCAAGTTAGCAAAAATAGGAATTCTCCAGTACTGTAGGTAATGTTACTGCCCGTGCGATGCATAAACTGATGACACCAGTCACTGTTGATGAACACGCAGGTATGCAGTTCACAGACTCATTCAATTTTAGTAGTGATTTGCCATGTGTTAACTGATCTACATAAAATAATGTTTGTAGAACATTGTAAAAAGTATAAACTTGTAGAACCAAAGTACTATACACCATAATGAAAGCAATCCTCGGTGCTCCTACAGTACAGATTTTAGGACTATGGAATTATTTTAGAATTATTAAAATGACCCTGAAATGTGATAACTCTCTTTCTGGGTACTTTCTTTACATATTCAATACAAAGACACCAGAAAATTATTAACCAAGCTACCCTTAAGGAACAGCCTCCTTAGACACATTTATGATTAAGTAATCTATAAATGCCTTAAATAAATAAAATACATCTGTCTGTTCTTCACAGTGGTATTCTTCAGCAGCCTAGAGCAAGGGGAAGAACAGAGTAGAAGAGGACAAAAGAGAGATAAATCAGATGTAAAATCTGTACAGGGTAGGAACCTGGAACTTTGCATGCTTTGTAAAGTTGCAGTGAAGAGTAAATTACAAATCTCAATCAAATTGATTTACCTTACATTGTGTGTGTGTGTTTTGATTCAACATACAACACACACCTACATTCTGGTAGGTAGTCCCACCTATTCAAATACAGTGGTACCTCTGGATGCAAACAGGATCCGTTCTGGAGCCCCGTTCGCATCCTGAGCAGAAGGCAACCCACGTCTGTGCGTCGCCGCTTCTGCGCATGACGTCATTTTGAGCGAAACCTAGAAGTAACCCGTTCTGTTACTTTCACCGTGGAACGCAACCTGAAAACGCTCAACCTGAAGCATATTTAACCCAAGGTATGACTGTAAGAAGAAAGCTGTTGCTGGAGAAAAACCTGAATCAAGAAATATTCCATCCAATATATAGCATTTCCCCCAAATAGTAGCATTTAAGATTGGGAGGTGGAGTCTGGTCAAATGCCTCACCAATTTCTAACAAATGGCTGTAAACAGGAATAATGGCTGTTGTTGTTTTGACGTGAGTATCCTGCACTATTGGCTACAGAAATGGTTTATGAAGGGAGCACAACAGTACAGTGTTGTTTTATCCCCCCATCTCCTCTCTTGAACAGGCTGTGAGAAAAACTACCATCGTTAGGGATGTAAGAAGGCATTCTTTTCTGTTCCAAGCTCTATTTGTTACAGGCAGCACTGTTTCTCTTCTGCTGCAGTTTGTATTCTGTCAAAACTAAGTCATCTCACTTTATGTACACTATGTTGTCATTACGTTATTCCACCACATTCATTTTTTCTACAAACTTTATTGAAAATTTTAAAAACAATTACCAAACACAAAGTGTTGTCTTCCAAGATAAATACATGTACAGATATTAAGTCTTTTATGCAGTCATCCACATTAATTTCATTGCAAATGAACACAATGCTTTTGTGTGTGTGCACAATCAGTTATGGGTTGTTCGTGGACGGAAAGCAACAATCATATACGGATCATATTCAGTTGACTGATTTGCATTCTGGACAGGGGAACAATAGGCGAACGCCAGCAATTTATGTTCCTGTTTTATCCGTCAATGGAATTCTCCAACATCCCTACCTATAGCCCCTCATGCTATATTGATGCTGGTGCTTCCTACTGGTAGATGAGCAAGCCATGCACAGGACTTCACTCATGCTAACCGCCACACTGGGAATCATTATCATAGGGACCACAGCTTTGAAAGAGGTATATATTTATTCCTTTGGCTATTTTGTGCCTAGTTATTTTTTTTTTGGGGGGGGGGGGAGTAATGTATTATTTGTATTGTCAAAACAGCCATGCCTTATCTTGTACTTAATGGGAAACAGCCATATATAGCCTAACAGGATCATTCACATTTGCAGCGTGTCCCTGCATCTAAGGCTGCATTGTCATGGAGTGAGAGCCTTTGACCTTTCAGCTCAGAATACTGACGCACAGATAGGCAAACAACAGCTTCTCAATTGCCGCTTCCTTTAGATCTACCACCTGGAAAATGATTTCTTGCTCCACAGAGTTGCTGAGAAGGATGAACAAAATTATTTTTGGTTGTTGCTTTTTACAGAAATCAGCAGAGAACAAGAACAGTGCGGTGATTAAATAGATTGTTTAATGATCACTTTCACTGCTGTGTTTGTATCCATTCCAATGACAGCACTGTTTAGTTCCTTCAAAACACAAAAAATCAACACTTCCATTTAATGATGCTGGATTTTTCAAAGAAACCATTTTTAAAGGAGTTGCTATGCTAAAGACAATGAAGCCACTTAAAATAAATAAATCCCAATATTATGAACTATATTTGTCATCTCTCGTAAGTGTGTAACCCAGCTTCTCAAAAGGGCACTCACAGTATGGCTATCCTTTAGGCTTTATCTGGCCTTTTCAGCTCACTGTTGGTCTATTTAAAAAAAAGAAAGAAAGAAAGAGCAGACAAGCTGTATCATTTGCTTTAAATCAGAACATAACTTGGTCTATGTGATAACAATTTAATCTTCCACAATGTACAGAAAGATGTTGTTTGTAAATTTGAACACATTAGCTACATTATTTTATGTTTCAATGGGGGAAAGGGCACAAGAAATTAAATGCTGGCAATTTGCTAACTTTGTATTTTAAGTTTTGAGACAATGCAAGAAAATAACATTGTCGCAGAATGCATGCAATAAGAAATTAAACAACAACAAAAATGAACATCTGTTCCAGGATGAGAAATGCATATTCACAGAGGTATTTAAAAAGTTCCATATGGAACCTTAATAATATTGTTTAATTGCATTTTTGGATAATGTGGTAGCATATTAACAATTACTGCTACCAACAGAAAATTATAAATAAGCCTCTAGCTACAAGGAATAGGAGTAATGGAAAATGAGCCTCTCCTTGTCTTTGTTGTACAAAAACAAACAAAGCTAAGAACACTCCACTTACACTAATGGCTTTCATCCTAACCAAACTTATTATTACAGGGTTGTGAAAATGGGAGGAAAATGTTTCTTAGACTTCTGAATTAAGATTGATTATCAACAACCTCCTGTTTTAGGATCAGGGAACATGAACATGTGTTACAGCCTTGAAATCTGGTTGTGTAGGAACCATCACTCATGTCGGTTAGAGCTCAGAATTGAGGGCCTCCACACAACTGCATTGTTTAGAGATGTTCACTTTAAAATTGACCATAGAATTAATAATTGTTGATTCTCCTATTTACTGCACATCCTAGAAGATATATTTTTAATTTATATTTATATGCAGATTTCTATCCTGCACACCTAGAGCCTCATATTGTTATTCATATCACATGCAGATCATGGAAAAATCTGTACTTTTGCCACACGCGGAGAGTGAAAAGCTTAAAAGCTTCTTACTGTGTATATAGCCTGACATGTTTGAGACTTACAGCAACTAATGTCAGGAACATGCAGTACCCACAGGGGGTGAAATGCACCTAGGAGCTCTTAAATGTTAACCTCCTACCGTGCAGTGTCAACATGAGTAATATATTCTGGCAGCTTGCACATGAAGTAACATTTAAACTGGTCCTTGTAAATAAGATTATTGCAGTGAGTTGGATTTGGATTTACCAAATCAAACATTCAAAAAGTTCCAAGTTCAATGCCTGGCATCTACAGGTAGGGCTGGGAATGTCCTCTGCCTGAAACCCTGGAGGGCAGCCACTGTCAGTCAACATGGAGAATACTGAGTGAGATGGACCAATGGTCTAACCTGGAATAAGGCAACTGTCTAGGATCCTGAGACTTCACATTATAACCTGTGGTCTTTATGGTTCCTAGGCCCTGAAAATTGTCAATGAAAGTACAATTACTTCTTTTTAAAAGTACGTAATGAAAACATTTTATTGTGGAGAATGGTGGTGAACAAGATTTGATGGAGGACTGAGTTTGACAGTGTGGCGGAGTTTTACCCCTCACCTGGTTAGTTGCATTGCTGGTACTTACCATGAGGTACAGGGGGAGAGGTGTTGCGGAGATTGGCATGGTGCAAACACACTGGCAGAAGCAACAGGAGTGGCAGTTTCACTGTGCCAACATCACCATTTCCCCCTCTACCTCCCGGTAAGCAGCAACAATGTTACTGACAAGCCACACCACCTCCTACTGCTTGATTGTATAGGATTGCTGCCTATAAATGCCGATAGGCACTTGTTTTTAACTTTGTGAGCCGAAGCTTGATTTTATTTACTGTTATTTTGGTACACAGTTATGTATGATATTGGAGGAGTGTTTTGCCCCTTTTATGACTATGACCTAATGTTTTGTGCTTCACGTATTGCATTTTTATCAACTAGCAAGAAATTGCTATCATGAATCCATACAGAGAAATAATATTGCCCCAAAGTCTGAAGTAATGGATGATAAGCTATGCGCTAGAAAAATAATGCCCAATAAAATGGTTATAAAAAACAACAAGGAAAACATCCAATAGGCTAGAAGTGAAATATGCCATTGACCTCTAATCTTAAATGCTGCCAGATGACTTTAGCTGTGCTAGGGCAAGATTCTGCCTGAACGCCCCTCACTCAACTAGTTTTCTTTAACTTGGCTGTTTGTCAACACTCACATATGAATCTTGACATTTCAACAAGTTTATGTCTAATGTAGTTAGTTAGTTAGTTAGTCATTCCTTTTGGTGCTTGCAGGAAAATGCGAGCAGGATTGGGATCCTTTGCCTGATAAGCACCCAGTGCACCACTTGGGAAAGGTATGTAGAGGTGACCTTAGGAGCCAACACAGGGCCAGACAGGATAGGGGCCATTGTTATATTTGGGTTTGTTTTTTTCAGTCAGAACTCACCGGAAGTTCCAGCATCTCTCAGCTGGGTTCTAGCACCCCTCAAGCAGGCACCATTGCCATTCTAAGAGAACAAGGGAGGTGTTCATGGAGAGTTCTAGCACCTCTTTTTCTAGAAAAATATATTTAACAGTTCATCTTGAATGTCATTAAAACCACTGCTAAGTTCAAGTCACAGATAAAAATTACATGAATACCATTTACGTCTGTAAGCTGAACGAGTAATACCAAACAATTTATTTCTTTAAAAAATTGAAATTATGGATGCAGTCCTCGAGTAAACATTATAGGAATAGACTCAAATGGTTACCCATTCAATATGAAAATAGTTAATTTCTACATACAACACTAAATATTTGTACATAACGCATGGTAAAACATAGTTGTACAAGCAACAATTTATGTGCATCCAACTAACGTGTAACTGTGCACGTGTGCATCATGGCAACCCGGACATGGCCAGCAAATGGGATGGAACAGGGGCTGGAACAGGATGGGTTTATGCAGGTTCTGCTGTCTCGCACAATTACACAGAATGCAACCCCCACACAAATTGGGGGTTGCTTGTACTTCACTGGAGATGTTTATGTCATGGTTACTTCACTGGAGACGTTTGGAAACTGGAAGAGCTAGTGCTGTAATGTTTTTATTCTAATTATTTTAAAACTTCAAACAGATTTTATATATGTATATAGTTTAATTCTATCAATGTTTAATTGTTTTTAAATGATTGTATCTTCTATGTTTTTAGGGATTCTTGTTTTTATATGAAAGCTGCCTTGAGTCAGCACCAACACTTTAAAGCCCTAAACGGCCTTGGCCCAGTATACCTGAAGGAGCACCTCCACCCCCATCGTTCAGCCCAGACACTGTGGACCAGCTCCGAGGGCCTTCTGACGGTTCCCTCTCTGCGAGAAGTGAGGTTACAGAGAAACAGGCAGAGGGCCTGTTTCGGTGGTGGTGGTTCGGTGGTGGCACCTGCCCTGTGGAACGCCCTCCCATCAGATGTCAAGAAAATAAACAAATATCTGACTTTCAGAAGACATCTGAAGGCAGCCCTGTTATGGGAAGCTTTTAATATTTGATGAATTATTGTATTTTAATATTTGGCTGGAAGCTGCCCAGAGTGGCTGAGGAAACCCAGCCAGATGGGAGGGGAATAAATAATAAATTATTTTTATTACAATGTAATTCAATGGTGATCAATCTGTGGCCCTCCATATGTTGCTGGATTACAACTTCCATCATCCTGACCATTGGTTGGAATTCAACAACATATGGAAGGCCACAGGTGCTCCATACTTGATTTAGTCAGTCAAAATTGGGGCAGTAAATGTAAGGTTTCACTTTCCATTGCATAGATTGGGGGGGGGGGGGAGGAGACACATTCAGATACATTTAATTTTTTATAATAACAGTAATGCACTGTATAGAACTAGTGAGTATCAACTGCTCCCCTTAAACATAAGTGAGAGTGACCAAAGAGAAGTGCTTTTCCTTTTCCAGGGTCACTAGCAGAGTCATTGGCCACCACTTCTGCAGAGTTATGGGCCCAGGGTTTTCCTAACTAGTGTACTGTACCATATCCCAAGATAACAACAATTAGAGATGTAACGTGTTGAGATGTAAACTTATTATAGCTTAGTATCTTTTGTCTCACTATTTTTCCTGCTCTAAGGTAAAAAAGTATCTAAAAACTATTTTCATCCTGAAACTTCACACCTTATATGTTAGCAAGTTTCCATGCCAAGGCTTTACTTTCATTTATGTATAATTTAGCTTTATTTCAGGACCTTTTCTGTGAAATGTAACTGATTTACCAATTACCCACATGGCTCTCAGTGATTTCTACTGCTGGAAATGTGAAATTAATCATTTCTACGTTTCTAGAACTTCCGCTGGGATAAATATGTTGTTAAATTGCATTAAAAACAACTAATTTCCTCCATCAAATGGAAGCAAACATAGTAATAAGAAAAGGGGGGGAAACAGCATTTCTACTCATATATTTTCCCTCAGGAAGAAGTGCCACAAAAACAAACATTTCATAGGATTTGTGAGGGCATGCAGACGCAGAAACAGAGACATAATTTGTGTAATTCTTTTTGCACTCACAGCAAGACAAATTGCCTTGTTTTGAACACTAAGGCTGATGAAAATTGCACAATAGGGTACAAAATTGCCATTGCAACAGGCTGAGTTTGTATATAGTAAATACGATCTTGGTGATCTAAGAGTGATTTTACTGCATTTTGAACAATTACAGGATGTATTTATGTTCTGTCTTCAAAATTACACACATTCATGAACTTTTCATGTACTTTGACTATTTACACTGATCATCTTTACATTTCTTATATTTGAGATGGATGAGTACATGCAAACTTTCTATCTGGAGCATTAGCAAGAATGCAGATTTATAACGCTTTGCCATTTTAGCACGAGAAACTGGTATTTAGCATGAATGGCACTGGGAAGATGTGGCCTTTGCAAAGAATGAACTAATATTTAAATAACTAAGGAAGAAAGTTCTGAAAATCAAATCTAGAAATAATCAAAGGTTGACTTATATACATGGTACTGGGGAGGAGGCAAGGTCTGAGCATAAACCACTTCTCAAGTAAGGCTGCAGTTATGGCAGAGGCAGAAGATTCTGAGCCAGTTCAAGCGTCAGCAGTAAGAAAGCATGAGGGTTTGAATGATAAGAGATGGAGGGGGGGATAGTTTGTGACAACACATAACATTTCTAGAGAGATAAGTATCTCAATATGATGCTCTTTGTGTGGGGGCACTGATATAATAGGAAACCATGTAGGTAAAGTCGGTCATTTAGTGACCGACTTTGGGGTTATGTAGCTCATCTCACTTTATTGGCTGAGGGAGCAGGTGTACAGCTTCCAGGTCATGTGGCCAGCAGATGACGAACCAGAGCAGGGCACGGAAAAGCTCACCCCGTCACGGGGATTCGAATCGCTGACCTTCTGATCAGCAAGCCCTAGGCTCTGTGGTACACAGCGCCACCCGCGTCCCTCTAGGAAACCATTTAGGAGTGGCTAAATAAGCTCTAAAGAAGAAGCCTCTTACAAAAGCTTTCCAATAGTCTATCTCCAAACTTTTTTAAAAGTAGTTTGAATTTTCAAGTGCAACTGCGACAAAACAATGATCCAGTTTGAATGTTACATTAAAAACTAACTATGCTTTAATGTGAATGTACACCATGCTCATGCAAAATGCAGAAAAGTGCCTGTTCCACTCTCACACAACCCCAGCTCCTCTTCCTGCTGTGCTGCCAGGAATCAAGCCAGAGGCTGGCTTCTTGTAAATAAGCTGGTGGCTTATATATCTCCAAACAAACTGTGAGCAGAAACCAGGGCTTCTCTCGGCTGCTACAAAAGTGAAGGTTTCGGCCTGCAGTGACTTAGCTAGATGAGAAACAGCATGCACAAATACGAGCTGTGCAGTCTGTACAAATGTGCACTCCAGTAGCTGGGAATGCATACAAAGATCACATATGATAATCTCTTCAACTGGAAGGATAAAGGGATCAAATTTCCACAAAGAGATTATTAATGTTATCAGAAAAGATTGGGCAGGGGTACAACAGACTGGTGCTTCCAAAGTGGGGCTATTTGTTTTTAATACAGTTTAATATACAGTCATAATTGATACTAGTTCTCATCCTTAAATGTTAAAAGTATACAAATTCATCTTGGGAAGAGATGGTGCTGAAAAGCCAGGTCTTTTATATTATAGCCACATATCAACATACAAATCCCCCAATATCCATTAAGTGACAGCCAGCTAAGTCATAGAGTAAACCCACTGAAATCAGTGAAATTAACTTACTTATTTATGAGGGGTTTTTTTCATAAACACTGACCCAAAGCAACTTAAAAGACATACAAACATTAAAACTGAGGTTTTCACTTATTTCAATGGGTCTATTCTGAATATTACTTAGTTGACCCATGGTCCTTCTCAACAATTTAAAAAATAAAAATAAAACTACATCCCATTTACTGGTATAGCAATTAAAAGAAAGAACACAGGTAAGGCACAGTGCTGATGATGTATGGCATAGACTCCTATTAAAAGTTCTAAACTGCATATCATTTTTATTTTTAATGTTTTGCTAAATGAGACTCTTTTTCTGAAAAGTAAATTAAGCTGGGACTCCAGCCTGGTGGGAGCTGAATAGGACTGTAAATTGATTTCTAAGCCTACTGTAAGAAAAGCCACATTGGCAGGAAGAACTAATCACTGAATGTTTAAAATTAAATACAGAATGCTAGCGTTCAACAATCAAATTACCAGCTATAATTATAACCCTCCATACACAATAGTGAATATATCACTGAGTATTCCCTGGTTATCAGCAATTCCAACTCCACAATTTATGCTGAGCTCATAATTTGGTTCTAAACCACAGTGCACTCACTCCATCCCCTAAACCAAAGTCCAAACTAAGACCATCACAAAAAGTTAACTTTTGATATAAACTTTTATTTGTTACAGTCTTGCAGAGAAGCAAAATAACATGGTATGTACACTAGCATAACAGTATATTGTGCTCAATACTCATAGGGGAAAGGTTCAGGAGCAATTAAACACAGAGACATTCTTATGAGAATAAGGCCACAATTTTATTATCTCCTGGTTACTGCTATAAATTAGGTCGGCATGGCATAAGGCAAGGATTACATGATCAGACAGCCTCCCACTTGACCGATACACCCCAACCTGGGGAACCATTAGGGAGCTGAATGCCGTCAGGGGCCAATGCCAGTGCAGGGCATTCAAGTGAGGTCCACACTTGCCAACCTGAGAAGAAGCAAATGCCTTAAAGGCAATCTCCACCCAAAACCTCTTATAGAGGTCTTCCTTGACAACCAGTAATCCCACTCAATGCCCTTCACCCGCCAACCAAAGTTGTATGGTTGCTTCACCCGCCAAACAAAGCATAACATAATGCGATACTGGATAAAAGCCAGGGCGGTTGGGGGGGGGGGAGACTTATTGCTATTAGAAAGGTGAAAAACCTCACTACAAAGAAGTCAATTAAGCAGAGAAATAAATTCTTTCTTAATCCTCTTAACCGGTGTCCACAGCAACAGTGTGTGAAACTAGGGTGGGTGGGTGATGAAGATGCTGCAACTACTGCTGCACGTAGGGCAGGGTGGTTTGGATTTAAGGCACCAGCTTGGCCCAAAGAAGTAAACTTTCCTCTCTTGTCCACACGGAGGCCCAGCCCCTTGAGAGTGAGCCAATAGGGAGAGCTTCTCCTCTTGGACTGGTAGTCCAGGTCTGCTCCTACCAGTACAAGGGGCACAAGTATGCTTGCTGCTGAGAGGCAGCAAACATGGGTCTATAGAACAGAGATGGGTAACCTGTGGCCTTCAGATGTTGTTGGACTAAAACTCCCACCATCCCTAACCACTGGCCATGCTGGATGGGAGTTATGAGACTTGGGATTCAACAACCTGTGCCTCTGGAGGGTGAAAAGTTACCCACCCTTGCTATAAAGCAAGAAGTGACCTACAACTGAGCTGATGCAGAAGTGCATTTGCACCTGAAGGTATTCTCCATTTGAAGAGCTCTCCATTTCAAATCCAATGTAAAACTAAAGAACCAGAAGAAAGCAGAAGAGGAATCTTGAAGTGGCCCATCAACAGTCAGCATCTGAACAAAGGAATGTGCAGGCACACAGGTCACCAGGTCACTGCCTTCCCCATTAGGGTGAGTTGTACTGTACTTCTTAGCAAAAATATAGTATTTCCTTCTAATTTATCCATCTATGGCTATACATTATATAAAATTTGCACATGCTAAACTCTACAAGAGCAATACTGAGGGGTTGTTGCCTAACACAAAAACTCCCATCCTCCTATGGTTGCCCTCTGAAATTATTGAAGCATCCAAGGAAGGAACCACAGTGCAGTGTCCTCATGCTGCCAAGGTTATATGCAGGCAAGAATTAATGTGTCTGTACAATCAAGACCTATAAGGTTTGCCACAGTTTGGGTCTGAACATTTTCTAGAGACACCATGTGGTCTTTTTAATGTTAAGATGTTCATGACCAGAGATACCTAACAGTGATTTTGGTGAGATATTTTTAATGCTGTCTGTGTTAACATTTTTAAAAGGTGTGTTTCTATCAGATTGTCTTAGCCTTTGTTCAAAGTGCAGGTAGGGGGAAAAGAGAAATCATGTATTTATAAAAAGAATTTTAAGCTCCTTTTTAGAGCAATACCCTCGCAAATCAACCTACAAAAGCAGTGAGAGAGAAAGCACAATGGAAAAATAGTCACAGCAGAGCAGTAGAAAGAAAGAGCTGACAGGCAGTTATAGAGCAACTTGCTTCTGACTGCAGTGTTGCTCCCAAAAGAGGCACATCTTGCAATTACCGAGAATGGCATTCATTTTTTTTATATTCAGCAATATTCAACTAATGATTAAATAAAGCCAAATCTAATGTCCAATAATACTATATACGAGTGCAATTTTCAATTGCTGCTCAAAATGATGTGGATTTGAGCTTTCATGCTTTAGGAAAAGGAGTAATAAAAGACATTACACCATTAAGAATGAAGTCCTATTCCATCCCACTGAGGGGGAGGGTTAGGAAGGTGTGGAGTTGCCACTCCACCAGCCTCCATCAACAGAAAGGATTGCTGCCAGATGGGGGAGTCTACCACAGCAGAAACCTCAGCTTTGCCCTGTCAGTAGGCAAAAATTAGCATGTATTGATATGGGGCACCACAGGAGCTGTGAATCCCTTAAGGGTCCCAATTTCAATAGTTCTTTTAGTAGCTGTGGGGCTTTACAATTCTTCTAACAATGCTATGAGCAGTTAATAATAATCAATATAATTAATAAATGATAAATATTAATACATACACAAAAAAGGGGTTCCAATCTTTGGGCTCCTAGGTCAAACCAATGTAATGGTGGCTCTATTGATCCATTGTGCTGCTTTCCAGCCAGGATTATGATTACTCTGCCTAATGCAGATCTGAACCTAAAAGCAGCACAGCAATTCACCAGACAAGTTGGCTGCTAGCACTGCTTTGAGAGGTTTTTCAACACCATCCTGTCAAGCTTGGCTTCTTGAAGCATTCAGATTTCTTTTGCACTATTCATTATACTTACAAATATACAAACTTCAATTTACCAAATTCAAACTAAACTTTAATTGACGGCAATTAATTGTTATTCAGGGCCAACATCTGTATGTTCACCAAGCTATTTGGAAATACTTGATAAAGAATGCCAGCACTGCCATAAGCATTTGTATCAATCTGAGCAAATCCTGTTTGGAGAAATGAAAGACTGATGTGCAGAACCATTATGTAAAATGATAAATTGTTTTCTGAGAACAAAATCATCAGTTAGATTGGAAATGAGAGACTATAGAACTCACCCAAATATGGATTATTATTCACCATGTTGCTTGTGAAGGATAATGCAAGCTGCAATTCTAAACACATGAACCTGGAAGTAAGAATCACTGAATCCATTGTTCTAAATAGACTGATAAAGGTGGTCCTGGTTGAAGATTACTGAGGCCTTGTAAGGACCAACTTGCTAGTGGTAGATGACAGGACCATATCACACTCTGACCAGGCAAAGAACCTAGAGTTAACTTGCACCCATGTTGCTGTTTGTAAAGCAGATAACAGCAGTGGCCAAGGATACGTTTCATCGATTGCACCTATCATGTAGTATCCACTTCTTCCTTGGTAAAATAATGCTATACTGATCTACACTTTATGAAAACAAGTAGGACATGAACATAACACTCCAGTTAAGGTTCCCCTTGCTCTACCCAGTCAGATGGAGTAGGTACAAATAATAAAATAATAATAATAATTATTATTATTATTATTATTATTATCCGCATTTCATCATACTCATGCTCTAGATAGATGAGAAGTCTGTGCATAAACAAGCTATACTGTTATAAAATGGATGTTTAAAATTCCAGCAGGAAGACTAATAAATATTTGGTATCCCAACCAAACACTGCTTGGTTACACCAGCCCTATTCTCTGAGTTTCATATCTGAGACAAAGATGAAAATATGTTCAAAGATTAAAATAGGTAATGCATTTTCAAGCTGAGGAGGGCAAGAATCCTATGGGTGTGGGAGGTACTGAACGGGGGTTTGAGCCAGTTGTGCCCCTCCATTTACAGAAGAGTTTTGGTTCCAGTGGGTGTCTACACCAAGAGAAATGTAGGGAAAGTGTTCTTCACCATTCCACTTTCCCTCTGGACATACTCACACCCCAATAAACTCCCCAAAACGGCATGAAAAGCAGTTTGTAGGCAATCTGGCCTTACCTCTTTTTCAATAATGGAAATCTGGAGATAGATTATCCCATTACACGGTAATTTATCCCATTGTCAGATTACCTTTACAATCAAGAAATTTCTCCTAGTGTTAAACTGAAATCTAGTCTCATATAACTTAAGCCTATTTAGATTTTGTCTTCCCCTCAGAGAACAAATCTTTTTCCTCTTCTGTGTAATAGCTTTTCAGGCACTGGGAAAGGACTGTCTTCTCTTTCTGTCCCAACCCCTGCCCAGTCTTCTCTTCTTTGATCTAAACATATCCAGTTCCTACAAATGTTTGTTATAGGACTTGTTCTCCATACCTTTGACCATTTCTGTTGCCCTCCTCTGAATCCTTTCCAATTTGCCCTTCATAAAGTGAAGTGTTCCAGGTGAGGGTAGACCAGTGCCAAATAAAGTAGAACGATTATTTCTTGTGACTTGAAAATGACAGTTCTATGAATGCAGTCTAAAATCACATCCTGTTCAGTTTCTGACAGTATGAAACCTTGAGAATGTTTTCACATGTACACACTGTGCCTGGACAAATATTCCTCATCTGGGTAACCTGTACATCATATCTATTATTTAAGAGTGGCAGCCTATATGCAGAACTTTGCATCTGTCTCTGCTGAATTTCATTTTTAGTTTCACCCCTGGTTTCTATTCTTCCAAGGTCATACTGAATTTTTTTTCTGAAGTGTGATCTTTTCCTCCCAATTTTGTGACATCTGCATTTGCTAAGAAGTCCCTCCACCTCTTCATGTAAGTCTCGACAATGACAAACATGTCAAAGAGCACCAAGCCCTGGACACAGCCCTGCTGCACAGAGGAGCCAATGGAAAAAGTGGTTCAAAGACAGTTACCATCCATACTCATTGATAACTAACTATAGCAACATCATTCTAAGCTGAACAACATCTAAATGTAAAATATTGTTTTCTGACAGTTACGCTATCTTTAAATACAAAATGCCAGCTTTCAAAAGCAGCCTCTCTCAACTCATCTTCCGGCTTCATATTTGTGATGGCCTGGGAATCTGATTCAGAGGCTGAACTGGAGGAATCCCAGCCTGGTACAGGAGTCCCCGCCTCCAGGGCCGGCTGAGCCGGGGCAGGGCCTTGAATCTGAAGCGCCTGCACCTGTGCCGGATCCTCAGGAGCAGGCACCAGATGAATCCACTCTGGCTCTGGAGGTGATTGAGGACCCGTTGCCTACAGGTGCTCCTCTCCCAGCTCTGTCAGGAGAAGGTGAGGCTGCCTCTGGGTCCAGTAACCCTCCAGCCTCTCCTGAGCTGCAGAAGCTCAGGGCAGAGAGGCGGAGGCAACTAGGTTCTCTCAGGAGGAGTGCTCGCCTTAAGGCCAGGAGAGGCGAGTCACCTGTGGGCTGGGACCACCCTAGGCCCCAGAGGAGATAAAGGTCTGTCAGCCCAGTCCCAGGTTGTGGGAGCAACGACGTTGGAAACCTGTTTCTGCCAGCACCCAGGCCTGTTTTTCCGGAGTTCCCGACCACGCCCAGCTTCTTGCTTTGGACCCCGCTTCGCCCTTGGTGGACAGTCTCCAGACCCTCGGCCCAGAACCGGACTCTGACCTTGCCTCACAGTAACACCCCCCCCCGGGACCAGCACAATATTAGGGGAAAGGGGTTTCTGGGTACATTTATTTAGTATAAAAGCTATATTCTGGTTACACTCCTGTTTGAGCCTGCAGACCATCTTTGCTATAAAAGGCGTGATGATGTTGCCACAAATATCACATGTTGCTTTCCAAATAATCAAATGATCATGAAAGAATGGCTGGACCTGCCATGAATGACATTTTGGAAGACACTGCAGGATTCATTAGACACTGCAGTTGTATCATTAGATTTTAAAATTACTCAAAATACATACCTCATGGGGCAGGGATTGTCTGTTTCTGGTACTAGAAAAATATATCTGAAAATACTTTGTTATATTTGTACCACAATATCCCATTTATCTTTCATGATCTCCAGAAGAAGTGTGGGTTGGAAGGCTGGGGAGATCTGGAAGAGATTTGTTAATACAATTCAGCTATTCTGATTCCTGTAACAACTCAAATAATTCAAAGAAAAAAGAAAAAACAGGCATTTTAATATAAGTTGACCTCTGCTATCTTTCTTTTTCAATGAGGTTTTCATTTGCCAGTCATTATCATTTTCATGGAAGATTAAATTATTTCCTATTTGTCACTGGAGAAGTTGATTGTAGACAAAATTTTAAAAACTGACAAGTTTTATGATAGAACTGAATGGAATTTATGTTCTTATGAACCTAATGACAAGTAATTATCTCTGCAGTACAAATGTGTTTTTTCATCATGAACACCAGAAAGAAATGTTGGAGAAGTTTCTAGAATACATTATTTATACAGCAAAAAAAAAGAGAGAGAGAAACAATAAAATATATGGTTGTTTTGTTCAGTGCTTAATACAATTAGGCACTAACTTTCTGTAAGGTTTTGCCACAGAGTTGCAAGCTATACACTAAAGTTCATGAAACATTTATCCCAACTTAATTTCCTAAATGTTTCATTATAAAACATATTTGCTCATGTCACAGTCATGGATTTTGTTACATTGTTGTTATTATGTAAATGTGTTTTGTTCTACATACATACACACACATTCCAAATTCAGAGCACAGACTCCAACTTTAGTGGAATGTAAATTACTATGTAATATGTGTACTCTAGTCTATAAGTATTGTGCAGAAAATCTGTCCACATTTCCAATTTATGCTGATTACAAGTTAAGATCTGGATAATTGTTTCATGACAAAAAATCCATCTGTTTTGAACAGCTAAATCTGAAAACATTAAACAATGTTTAGAAGTTGAGTCAACTAGGATTTTCTGTCTTTTTCTGTCTCTTCCGCTGAATTGTTCAACAAAGGAAGTTAAGGAAGTGGCCTTCTTAAACAATGGCTAGATCTCATGAAGAGTCATTTAGTATATCTCCACATTGGACCTTATTCTGTATATGCCAAGACAACTTTACATACTGAGTCAAAAGCTTGTAATCATTTGCAGGTCGCCTTTGACTGGACTCCAGGGGTCATTTACCACTTACCTTTTTTTACTTAATCATTTGCAATATATGGCAAAGTATGGTTCTTTTTACACCATGAAGCGTTTATTTTTAAAACAGTCAGGAAAAAAACATGGTTCAGTCTTCATGAGACTGTGCCCCATCACAATGCAGATGGAGCATCACATATTTGAAAGCGCGTCTATGTTAAAATATCTCTGCATGTACACATTGGAGCACATTATAGAGAATGTTAACCTAAAACATTTCTTTCTGACATGCTAGATCTCTATGTGCTGAAAAATTTTGATGTTGGGAAACCAGTTTCAAGTACTACAGATAGTCACATGAAAACTGCCATGTGCTTTTTAAAAAATACATTGTAGAATCCATTCTACAATAACATTCCAAAGGAAATGGGTTGGATCCTGGCTAAATAAGTTCAGTTTAGTTCTCACTGCAATCAGAGAGACTTAAATTAATTTCTTTCTGCCAATAGGAACTCAGTTCAACTAATATAATTATAATCTAATCCAATTAATTCCATTATGACACAGATACATGTTTTACTCATGCAGATCTTCATATTGTTTTGCTTTGAGAAGCATGGTTCATTGTTACAAGTGCAAGACTCTGTATGGGTCTTGGGTTCACATGCTCTCCCTCTATTCTTTTCCTTTACACACTGATTACGCTGAAGTTTCCCATTGCATCTGAACTCAGGAAAGTGTAATTAATTCTATGTAGTTAGTTAGCTAACAAATCAAGGCACTGAAATTTTGTTTTGTTTTGTTTTGTTTTAGCTAACCACAGTTAGACTATACCACAGTTTCTCAAGTCTGGACATTACAGGAGGGGGTGTAACGTATGAGCCGAGACATCATTGATGCAATTAGCAGTTAAGTGAACAGTTTTAAAGAAGTACTACTACTAGCAGTAATAGTATTAGCAATAGTAGTAGTAGTAGTAATAATAATAGTAGTAGTAGTAGTAGTAGTAGTAGTAGTAGTAGTAGTAATAGCAGCAATAGCCAAGTGTGGGGGCTTGAGTGAGTTCAGAATCCTCGCAGGGAGGTGGGAAACTTTAAAACTTTGTTCACTGCGGTGATCCTAACCCAGTTCAGTCCCTCTGCACTCAATACAAGCAGCAGAAATGCATAGAATGGATCTGGATTTATCAGGGTGATCTAAATTTGGACCACAGTGGGGACAAAGCTTCCCTGCCAGCCAGCCCCCCCCCCTTGTGCCTGCTATTCACTTTGAAAAGCTATTCACAAATATCTTAGTTGTGTGAATGGTGTCTTGTCTAATCTGACCAGTGTCTAATCTGACCAGTGGTCCAGAAGCAACTCCTCCCCATTCGTCTGCTATCCCACATCTGGTTTTTTAGAGGCACATTTTTCCTGTGAGTACAACCTGTCCTCTTCCCCTCACCTTGGCAACTCAACTCCTGTCTGCCCAGGCCCAAGGATTCCTCTTTGATGTGGGTCATCAACACCCTTTGTCATATTAGCTTGACAAAATTTCTATCCTCTACCTTGACCCGGGAAAGAAGGCTTAGCCTGTATTTTTCCACTGGTCTGGAATCTTTCCTTCAGTACTCCAAATATTAGCTAGAGCCTGACATTCATTAATTTCTTGCGTTTTAAGGGGTCTTCCCCCACCCCCAATCTTATACCAGTACCTTAGTTAATAAATTAAGGAAAATTTTGCCATAATTTTATTTCACTAAGTCATAGCTCCACAATATGTTCATATGCAATATTTGTTATTCGTTTTCTTTCATAATTTATTTGTAGCTGTCTACGAGTGAGCTAAGCCCTTTGACTTTTTCCTCAATTTTGTTTCATTAAATTACAAACACTCATTTCCCAAAGAGTCAATGACCTTATTTAGACTACGCTTTCCCCTCAGCTGACCTTGAGGCAAAAATTACAGCAGCAGCAATCGGCAACTTCACCCACATTCAGCACAGTATGAAAAGGGTAAATGCTCTTCATTTCCCAACTCTAACATTCATCAAAGAGAGGGACATAGAAAAAGGACAGATTTCAATGACATGCATCCAATAAATTGGAGACTCTTTATCACATCAAACGTCAATTCAGCAATTCTTAATCACAGTGCGTATCATTTTATAAGTTGTTCATTTTAATAACACTTGGAAAACCGAACAACAGACACCAATAATTTCCAATGTAATAAAACAAATGCCCTTGGAAATCCATTGTAAGTCATCAAATATAACCTAATTAATGCCAGTTTTTTTAGCCAGTAGGTACTCTTGGTATGGGGCAAATAATCCTACTCAAGGGTGAGCAAATGCTTATAGAGGACACAGAGCCATCTTTCCCATAGGGCTTAGTGGTGTGTTGCGCCAGAGTGCCAGCCTCTCAGGGGTGCCCCAGCAAAGTGGAGGAGCTGCACGGCTTTGCCGGCGGCCTCCCCTTTCCCTGCACGCCCGCCAGCCGACCCCCATCAACCATATGGCTGGTGGGCATGCAGCTTGCCTCCCAAGCCTCCGCAGGAGGAGAGCGATCCTTGCAGAGGCTTAGGATGGAAGCTGTACCCCACCAACTTTATGGCCAGCAGTGTGAAGCTTTGCGCCCCAACTATCCATGGTAATTTGGGGGTGCTGGGTGGGTATTTGCATCCCAGCACCGCATCTGCTAAAGACGGCCCTGAGAAAACAATTTACATGCAATGTACAGAATGTTGACATGCAGTCTCCCTGGTTATTTTGGAACCCTGCCCTTCCAGATTTCCCTGTTGTGTGGGAAAAGCTACATGCACAAAAGATGTCATGCTGGCATTCAAAGAAAATCTTTACTGTTACAATCACTGACCAGTATTCCAGGCAGACATTTAGCACAGAACCTGCCACGCAAATCATGCTCCTCCCTTCTATACGGTGGTGGTCCCCACTGTGCTATGTACATTCACTCAACCTAGATATGCCATAGGAACAAGGCTTAAGTAATCTTTTTGGAAGATAATTTTTCTGACATTATATTTTATGTACAGATTAGGTTAATCTTCTGTATTGAATGTTTCTTTATTTCATAAATTTCCATATTTTGTTCTTGCTAGCTCCCTTCCTGAGTGTTTCAGATATTTTTCTTCTCAAAGACGATCAGATATATAGTTCCATTATATCCAAGAGATTATATACTATATACCATTACATACTAGAGAACAGGTAGACAGATATAGGTATATTCTCCCTAGGATGCAATGGATAATATCTTAATAATAATGTATAGTCAGATTCCCACCACCACTGGATGGAATGAGCTTTACAAGTGCTCTCATTTGCTTTACAAAACAGAGTTCTCTTCTGCCCAATTCATGTCAACTATCCCCACAGGCTGCTGGACACTTGCCATGTGATTATTTTGTTTCAGTGGTTTGCTCTTCTTCCTTATTAGCCTTTCCAGTTTTTAAATCTTTAGAAACAATGGGGGATTACTTAGGGTCTTAATTTCAATTAGCCACTATAGAACTGCAATTCTAAATACAAATAATTCCACAATGCCATCACAGTGGACAATGGACACCACAAGTTTAGCACTAAGGAAGATGTAAGTGCACTGGGGCAGAGAGAAATGAAGTTCAGCCCAGAAGCATAATGGAAGTGGTCCTGAAATGGCCATAGAGTCCATTCAGAAAAACTAATGATCTTCAAAATTGGTTAATAAAAGATCAGAGATCTGATGGGCTTATATTTCTGCTAACATGGTTTTCATTAATTAATTCAATCTACTGAGATCACAACCAGTAATATTAATACTGTAGTGGACAGCTTTCTAATCAGTTCCATTTGCAGTGAAGCGTTTTATTCTGCCTGCTTTCTGTTATTATTCATGTCATGCTTTCCTATTAAGCCACTGGATCTGACATCTGTCACTAAGATAAGTTAGAAGGCTCATCCCCAAAGACAGGCTAGCCTGTAAGGAATTAATTTACACCACACTTCTACAACTTGGACACTTTTCCTAAACAAATTCTAGTCATGGCTCAATCTATTACAAATATTAAGATGCATGTGCAATTTGAATGCATTCCAACTTTGTAACAAATGAAGCAAAATTGTTGGGAGTTCAGGTAATGAAGCACTTGCTTCCAAACTTGTGTAAAGAGTTCATCTAGGTACTTCTAGGATTAACAACAGCAGCAACAAGACAGACAGATAAAAAAATAAAACAAAAGGTCACAATACTGTGAAACTGAAATAAGTTCAACTAAATACTCTGGCAAATGGGCAAGTGTGAAGATTCCTGGAGAGGAGATTGTAGCTGCAGTACTTCCTCTGTCAATCCTCTGCTGCTGCACTGCTGTAAAATAAGCCATACTTTGGCTTAATGTGTCATCCAAATCTGGGTTCCTGTTTTGTTTGAAGCGAAACATATGACATGCAAGCCAAAGCATGGCCTTGTTCATGGCAGCATGGCAGCAGAACTATAGCAGGAGTAAAGCAGTCACCATTTCCTCTCTGGGAGTTGGGACATCAAGCTGGGTGAATAGTAAAGAAACCCCAGAAGAGGATCCTGAAACCCAATGCAATATAAGATGTCTAGAAAAGGAAATCAAATTAGAAATTCAGGAAAAAATTGGTGTATAGAACCAGCCCACACTAAAATATGACAGACTTGCCTAGCTAACACCATATACCTTGCCCACCAGTCTCAGTGCCCCCAGCTGGAGAAAGATTAATCCTGCAGGTCACTGTTAAGTTGTAGGTGAACATATCAGACGACACAGCGACTCTTCAAACAGCTCTTGTTTATTCACAGGCCTGAACTGAACTGAAGGGTTCAGCCAACCTGCTTATATAGAGTTCAACTACAAAGCAACAGTAACAACTTTCTGTAACTATCAAATCACTGAACGTCACTTTCAATTCCTTATTTGCATATGCTGACCTGAGTGAAAACTATCTACAGTATCCCCCTGTTGGCCCAGGGTGAGAATTTCAGTGCATAACAGTCACCATCAAAATAGCAGGCAACAGTAAACAGCAGTGTAGTAAGAGAAGATGCAGGGCAAGGAAACAATGAGCTAGAAGCTGTTTTATACCCCCTTCCCCCCCAGAGGCTCCCCAGAGATAGCATCTGATCAATCCCACGGTGCAGGAGGCTCGAATAATTTAGAACATGATAATGTGATGTTCTTGTGACAAGCCCCAGCTGCAGATTGTTACACTAAAGGAGTTCAAATGTAGGAGGGGTATCCTTGGGCATCAGGCTCAACAGATAAGAGTTGTAAATTTGCAGGCAGCTAGCAATTTACTTATACGAGGACACCACATTGGCTCACTACCTTCTCTCAATAATCCAAATACCCAAACCCCAAAAGCACATAACCATCAATTTGCATAGTACGGGGATTGGCAAATTCATTGCAATACACATAATCACTTTCTGGGTTGATTAGCATGACATAGGATTTTGCCAAATCCTGACAACACAGCCTAGAATCTATGCCTTAAATTTAAAACTGTTACAGTATCTGCAGTTACAATTATATACACCAAACAGGAAAGCTTAAAATTGATTTCATACATTCACTATAATAGTTAATAGTTATATGCATCAGAGATTGGAAGATGCTAAGACTGCAATGTTAACTTCTAAAGGCACATTATTTAACACTTTTCTGCAGTTTTCTATTGTAATAAGATCAGCTCACACAGTCATCATGTGTGAACATCCTTCCTCTACACAGTTGAGGGGGGGCAATTAAAAGCCTAATTTATTTCATGCTTACAGCTTCAAATCTAATTATCATATGTAATATGACTGAGTGTTCTGGCTTGCAGAAAACTGAAATGACAAAAATGGTAAAACCCAGAAAAATAAAAAGAGGTAAACATTAGCCATTATCTACCTGAATGCAGACTCAATGCTACTTTCCCCCCCCATCCCATCTTGTATACGACACAATTTGTTCACAGATTGCTTGCTTTTTTTACTTATTGACAAGTAAAAAGGAACATTATGCCTACATATAGTATATTTGGGATGCACATATGGTATATCTGAAAGAAATCAGTTTTTTACCATATAAACAAGGGAAATTGTTTATATGTGTTTGTGTGTCAATATGAATGTGTGAAAGCAGAACCTGGAAATGGGAGGAGTTTTACAGAATCTGTCTCAACATTTCTCCTTGTATACCATGCATTGGTTCTATGATTCTTCAGGTCTATCTGTGGACTAGCAGAAGTAAGGATGTCTGCAATATATCAGGTTTGGTTTCTCTCAGGTCACATCCTCAGGTCACATTTCTTCCCCCATCTCTGAGCAGGAGTAAAGTGTGTATTAGCATGGCTGTAGTGGGTGTGCATAAGCAAACAACCCTGCTTAAATCCTTTGTACTGCCTTGATCTTGAACACTACTGTCACTTTTCCCTTTCCCCAAGTCCTAGAAAATTATACTGAGCAAATTGCTTAGCCCCCAGCAGAGTAGCACATCCCACTGTAGAATGGGGCTATAAAGGTATTAGAATCCATGGCAGGAAGCTTACACTGTGTGTCATATCCACAGACAAGAAGTTTATCTAGGATTCTCAGTGGCTTTAGTGAGAGTGACTCATCTACCCATGTACTATCTGAAACCAAAGGAGCACACTGGTTGCCAGATGTGAAATAAATTGGCATTATTTTCAGCTCTCCTACCCGACTATGGGGGAAGTTGAAGGAAGGTCTCCGATGATGATCTTCACAAGTGAACCAATTTAATCACAAAATATTTTGATTGAGCATGATTGAGCAAACAGGGAATGAGTGTTAGGCCCACATGTTTCTGCCTTCTATCTTCATCTCCTCCCACTTCCCTTTTTGTCATGCTAATCTTGGTTAGTTTACACTGCAGTTCTCCATCACTTCTAAAATGGAGAACTGTGGTTTAAATGTCAGTTTACTAACTGGGATGAAAACCATGGCTTGAATGTTGTTTCAGATGCTGGTTGGAAAACTGACATAGGCTGCTGTTCCCCTTTTGGACATCACCATGTTTAGGAATCTACATCCACATCAGGCCACTGAAAATCCCCATCACAAGGTATTCAGCATATGCATATTCCTACGCTTAAGGGTCAAAGGCACTTGAGAGAGAACCATGTGGAAATATATAATTTCATTTCCCAGGTGACCCAGGTTTCATTTCCTAGGTAAAAGGCAGTTTCAAAATGTTAAATGGTCTTGCATTTCACTATTTACAATTCCTTTTCTATGAACACGTTCTTCTAATGTCTAATCTCACACCCTTACTCATTCTATCCCCCCAAAAGGAGATGTAAGGATTCATGTGCCATTTCTGCAGCAGATGAGACATTAAAATAAAACATATTCCAGCTCTTTGATTTCAACTGATTTTGTGGGTAATACAATAAACAGAATAAGATAGCTGAAACCAATAAAATCTGATTTATAGCATTAAAGGCAATCTTTATAGCACTTATTTATGGTACATTACATCCAAAATCCAATTTCACAGGCTGCCGTTTGAAACTTTCTGCTCAATCATAAATACAGTACATATTGCATACCTCAATGGCATAAAGTTAGATTGCATAAATGGCTGCATTCCCAGAAGGTATGGCAATTCGGATATCATGGTGGTGAATATGTTTAACAGTAATTTCCCTAACCAGCTTTCCAACCAAGAAGTTCCAGTCAGTACTCTCTAAGCACAGAAAATATACTCACTACTTCCGCAATGAGATAACGTATTTATTAATATGCATAAGATACCCCGTGCCTAAATAAGAAATTGGTATCCCACTGAATACTTGCAAAACATCAAGCTCTAGAAATGTATGAGATGCCTAATTCCTTAAAGCAAATAGAGACTTTTTGGTAATAAAAACAAGCTATCTCCCAAGCCTCATGCTAAATACATCAAACAACCCAAGCCCTCTTCAGGCAATCATAACAGGGTTTCAAATAATACATGAGAAGGGGAGAATAAGGCCAAGTATGCTAGCTCTACACCCTGCCCCAGTTGCCCTCTGCAAATTCAAGGGCAACAGTCTGCAGCAGGGAAACCTCCTCTGCGCTCGGGAGACATTTCTGAGGCTTGATCTGCCAAGATTCTGAAACCTGTGGAAGCAGCAGTTGCCCTTGATCATGTGGAAGGTGAAGTGAAGAGGATCTAGCATGCTCACCCACACTCCCCCGCCTCATGTACTCATTATGAATGCCTCAATAGGGCTCTAATGGGATGTACAAGTAAATCTGGCCCAACTTCAAAAGTTATTTCATCACTTCGCATTGAGAATTTATCCCAGCCTTCTAAGAGATAGGGAAAATATATGCAGATAGAGATCCCATCCACTGTAAAGGATGCTATGATGCTTACAAAGACTCTGCTCATTCTGTTTTGCTTCTGGTCCTGCAGCGCATGCTGCCACTGTGATGGAAAGTGTATTACTTACCATGTAGTAAACAAGGCATCTGTCATCCATGTGTGTTTAGAAATTAAAGTTCAAAAACCAGAAAGAATAATATTCAATAGCCTGTATGTCATGTGGATATTTTAAAAATATCCTTCATCTGTTTCAATTGAATCTACAAAGCTGCCTTGGTTTTATATTCTAATATACAGCAATTTAGAATTTTTCTTCCAATTTACAGCAAAAAGAAAAAAATCATTTCTTGAATCTTGCCCTTTAAGATAAATTTCCTAGAGTGTCTTTACTCATTTACTTCAAAGGCACAGGACACGTTCAGCTTTAGTTTCTACAATCATTGTCATGAAAAGGGCAAGGAATAGTATCTGACTTTTAGAGGAGCATTGTCATTTGAATCAGGGACAAGTTTATCTTCATTTGAAAAGGCTTCTTTTAAAAGTGGGGGGGCAGGCTTTGCAAACTACATTTGTCAGGCTTTGCACACATTTTAAGTTCAACAAGGTCTTCTGGCAGTAGTGGAAAGGCGGCTTCTATGTTCAATAGGCCGCTGATCAGTAATGACAAATGAATTCTTGCCTCGCATTGACCTTCTTATCCATTGCAGGGTTATGACTACTTAGAGAATTGCTGGATGTATTGCTTTCTATCACATCAGTTTCAATCACGACTTTTAACCCATTTTTCAAAATAAAATAAACATAAAATAAAAATTTACCCCTGAGGATATGTTCTTACATAAAACTGTTTTATCATTAAAATACTCTCCTTTTCTGCTGTAAATATAATATCCTTTAGTGCCACATTTCAAGCTGCTTTAAAAAAGAAAATTCCCATAGCTGATAGTTTAAATTGATTAGTTGTCTTTCTTGTCATAAGGTACTCACATCAGTAGCTCACAACCAGAAACCAATGAAAGATCAATAGCACAATGAATATTATAAACGCATATCATACAGACTATGGAAAACCAAAAGACAACCACACCACCCCCCACATACACAGCAGGGGGTGGGAGAATCCTCAGTACCCAAACACTGTTTTTAACAACAACAACAACAACAACAACAACAACAACAACAACAACAACAACAACAACCTGTCATGTGAAACTGCTAAAAGTTGGACACAGACATTGGGCCTCTTTGGGGAGAGGATTCTAGAGCTGGGGTACCATAACCAAAGTGACCTTACTCCAAACCACAGATAGGAGCTGGATCTGCCATTAGGCAAACTGAGGCAGATGCCTCACATGACACAAGCCTCCAAGATGGCAGTCCTGCGGGTGTGCCACCAGCATTGGCTGAAATCACACCCGACATTGTGGATGTGGCAGAGCGGGTGGAAAAGTGGCCGTAGCAACACCTATGGTGGCAGCAGGAGCGGCAGGTCAGGGAAAGGTGACATTTCCTGTTTTGCCTCAAGCAGTGAAACAGGACATGCCACCCCTGACCACAGATGAGCTATCTCTTAAAGCTATGGCCCTCCAGATATTGCTGTGTTACATCTCAGTTACTGCTTACCATTGGTCATGCTAGCTGGGGCTGATGGGAGCTGGAGTCCAGTGATATTTGGAGGGCTGCAGGTTCATCACCCTTGTCTTAAAGCAAGGGGTCCCTGAGCAAGGTTTTCCCTGGAGAACTTGGACAGCAGCAGAATGCTTCACACTCTGAGCTTTGTGGGAAAACGCTGCTGTTTATAGAAAAAAAAAGACTTGGGGTGCAAGGGCAAGCATGCTTCAATATCAGAGGAGTTTCAGTTACATAGTGGGCATCTTTGAGAAGTTGCTCTCTTTCATTCATTGAGATGAAAGAGAAAGCATGATTTGTAAAAAGGAAATTACATTATAAAATACATATACCCCACATTGGGCAAACGTTTTTTGCGTTGCAGGAAGTTGGACTAAATGACCCTCGTGGTCCCTTCCAACTCTACAATTCTATGATGCTACATTTGCGTGTGTGTGGAGACTTTGCTTTACCTTTTTCTCCCTACTGAGAATAGGAATTGTGTTTCCCTTCATTCAGATTATAATGCATTTCAAACCTGTAGGATCACTTTGGCTAGCACCTGTGAGGAACAGAAAAAGGAATGCCTGCACAGCGATAGCGCTATCAAACTGCCCCACCATTTCTCAGTGAGGAGGGAGGAAAAATTTGGTTCAGCTCACACTTTAATGCAAATTTACCTAATTTGTAATTCCCCAAACAATATGTGAATCAAAATGCAGCTATCTTTTGAAATTTGCACTTCCCTGAATTTTGTGGTGCGGTTCTCCAACCAAACCAAGCGTACAAAAAGACATATATTAGGGGCAAGTGTGCATAAAAATGAATATATTCATGAATGCAACATACAAGAATGAATTATATTAGGCAAAAAATATGTACAAAAAGCTGTATATAAAGAGAACTGTGCACTAAAATGCTGGTTTCTGTGAGGTCTTTTTAAAAATAATAATAATCATAAATTCATGAAGAAATGTGGCAAAATGAACTTAAAATTGGAAAAATGAAAAATGGAGAGAAATCCAGATTCACAGATTTGTCCACCCCTAGTCTTAAGACGTCCTAATTACTATTTGTCCAAAGTCTTAGACTAAAGACTCTTGAAGCAGATGGCACAGAGTCTTTTGCCTCAGTTAGTTCATCTTTGTTTCAGTCTGGAACTGAATTGAAGAAAACAGGTTAGGCATTGTCAGTGAGCAAGCATCACACTTGTACTATTTTGAAGACTGATGCATGCAAGGTAAAATCTTCACACATCAACTGCAATTCACAACCTATATGCTGTGTGCAGTCCCCTTAAAGCCTATGAAAGCATGTAAATTGTTGGGGGAATTATACAATAAAACTAAACATAGCTTTGAACTATGTTCATTTCTCAATTATTATTTTTGAAAACAATCTATTTTTAGCAAACTCCTTTTTGTGTCACAAAATGCCACACACACACATATGCACGTCTTACTTAAGAGTTCTCCTAAGCAGAATATTGCACATGACCATAAGTCAATATCTAAACCAACTATTATAAAATTAGGGTTGCTTGTTAGGGTTTCCCACTATGCAGTGTGGCACACATGAAGGCAAAATGATTAGATATACCATTCTAATGCACCATATGGGATTTCACACTTTCCTGTGTATGCCTTGGATTGGCTTTGCCTTTAGTCTGATGAGCAAGGGGCAGTAGCACAAGGAAGAGGAAGGCAGCAGTGTAGACCTGACTTTATGCCATGGCCAGGTCTTCCGGCTCCTATTGAATGTGCCAGGTATCTACTCTGCATGTGCCACCTCTGATCTAAACAGAAAAAATAAAAGAAAGGACTGAGCACATTATTGTTCTGTTACAAGTAAGGATAGATAAATGAATATATTTTTTCCAGCAAGTGTCCATTTCACACATATTCACAGTCTATGCTGTCCTATTTTTGCATTTAACCATAATTTTAAAAGATCTGCATTAAATTTATATTTTAATATGCATTTAAAAATGTTTCCCCCCTCAAAATATGGGGTTAAAATAGCACTTGCCTGCTCACTTGTTTAAAGCCTAACTTTTCATTTCATGTCTTATGTACACGTTCTCGTTGTTCTTTCATTTTTCATTTCACTAGTACAAATAAGAGGATCATTCGCAAGCTTCAGGCCTGTCATGCTGCTTGCAAGCAGTAGTGATAGTCAGCAGGAAAGCTAGCAGGATTTGTGTGGCACTGCTCCTTTCCCTAACCTTGTCTTTGGGGGCGTTGGTTTCGCCAAGTGCCAAAGTTGCAAGCAAAATTATAAATAGCATTCAGATGAAGATGGCAGATTTGTTACTGACTTGTGACCTTGTTCTTGCCTCTTACTCTTCAGCAGGAGAACACTGTAATCTTTCTTGGAAAGTGCTTTTGACATCCCAGAGATGAAGCTCTGTTTCCTTCACTGATAAGCTGTTACTTCCATTTAAGTTCTTATTAGAGTCCCTTTTTACATGACACTTGCAGATCCACACTCACATAACCCCCTCATAATATTGTTTCTGGTGCATTTGAATGTCAGCCAAAACAACTGTGATTTAATCTTGCCAATAGAAAGTTCACTATTTGCAGTGGTCAAAAGTAGCTGCATTTTCCAACTTTGGGGTCACCAGGACTCAGGGTGAATGATCTGGATTTACCCATTACTTCAGCATCTGAAGCTAAGAAGATGTAGATCTGATCAGGCCCTTGGATGGGAGACCACTGGAAGCTCCATATTAGCAATGAGACATCAATATAATAAACATATTTTTTTAGAATGTTGGAGTCACCAACAGGCTTCACTAAAAGGGTATTGCATTTGCATAATGGGAAATTAATTCATTTTGTTTAACACAGTTATTTCTGAAACCAAAATTAGGAATTAGGATTCCTAATTTTATTATGTAGTCCATATTGAACTAGTAAGTTCCCTAGATCTAACAATGCATATTTTTCATTTGCAGCATCATGTATCTGCAACTCCCATGCAGGTATATGTAATGCCCCCTTCATCTTCTCACTAGTCCCACCTCCAACCCACCTTTTCTGTGAAGCCTCATCTCGTACTTAGGCTTACAATATCTGAACTGAATGCATTTTTAAAATGTGTTTTCCCTTTTACCTTATGTCAAATTTTAGATCAGGTGGTGCCTTACTGGTAATGCTGGATAACAACTTCCATCGTTCCATCAGCTGAGGCTGATGTAAATTATAGTCCACAACATATGCCTAACCCTGTTGGCTACCTCCTTGTTGCCCATCTCCAGGTACACACTTGGAACACTACCACCAAAAAATGAAGACCTTCTTGTTCCAACAGGCCTTTGGGAACTGACTGCTTTTAATGAGGGGGCTGGTGCCATGCTGCCTTAAGGGCTGCCATATTTTGAAGAGCAAAAAGAGGACACATTTGCCGACTTCTACTTTTAACTATGGATCACTATGACAACTCTACCCATGAAAAAGAGGATGTGTCCTGAAAAAAAGAGGACATATGGCAGAGTCATAGATAGATTAGAGTCATCCATAGATAGATAGATAGATAGATAGATAGATAGATAGATAGATAGATAGATAGATAGATAGATATAGATGATAGATAGATAGATAGATAGATAGATAGATAGATAGATAGATAGATAGATAGATAGATAGATAGATGATAGATAGATAGATATAGATGATAGATAGATAGATAGATAGATAGATAGATAGATAGATAGATAGATAGATAGATAGATAGATGACAGACAGACAGACAGACAATAGATAGATAGATAGATAGATAGATAGATAGATAGTTTTAAATCTATTTCCGGTAATTCTTAATTGTTTTGAAATTTTTGTTTTTCTATGCTTATAGCCATTCTTATTTTATCTGTAAGCTGCCTCAAGTCCCTGTCAGGAAACAAGGTGGAATGTAAATAAATAATAAAAACAACAATTTATAAAATCAGGATAGGTATCTCCTTGTCTCCGTTCCCATTGGAAAGGACATAGCTCTGTAGCATTGAAATGCTTTCTGTGCCAAAGATCCTGCGTTCATTCACTGATAAATCCAGTTAAAAAGACTCTCATGTAGCACCTCTATCAAAGACCTCTGCCTGGGCCTTTGAGAACCTCTGCCAGTCTTCAGATTCACAGTCTCCCTCAACAACCTTCAGAAAGCCGTGTTTCACACATACGTCAATGGAATACCACAGAGGGATGGGCACACACCTACATTCATGGAGCTTTCTGCAGGCATATTGGGTACCTTCTCCAACACAAGCAGTATTCTACAGGTGGGCCTTCCTCTTTGCTGGTGGAGTGGCATTTATGCCATTTCCTCCAGTCCCTGAGTCAGCCAAATGCAAACTGTGGGATTACTGCCTTTGTTATCTACAAAAAAAGTAGTTTTTCATCATTGCGAATGAATTCCATCTTTATAGCAAACCATCATAAAGTTTAGGCACCACTGTGACATCTCAGAGCCAGCAGCATTAAAGACGGCTGCAGGAATGCAATGATGCTTAAAAATAATGATATTTGTGCTTAATCAGGTGGAACATTTGCAAAACGCTAGAAAGATAATGGCACATATATATACAATAAGGAGCACTGCAATGGGCCTGAATTTCCAAACTAATAGGCCACGATCCAGCAAATACTTAAGTGTTCTTAAGTCCACTTAGGCATTCTTAAGTACACTGGAGTGTATGTGTTGTATGGGAAGGGAAAGTACATATGGTGGGGGACACATCATGCTCCTTCTTGGGTAATTCGTCCACCACTGGTCCCCCCCATGCACTCAGCTCTCATCCATGGCTCCTAGAAGCTGTCAACATGTGACAGAAAGCTTCAACTGGTCAGCTAAACCAGGTGGGGGTAGCCAATGGGCCTTAGACCTGTTGGGAGGAGTGCAGAAAGATTATATGCCATGGTGCATCTGCAGCAGCACAACTGGACACCTTCATCTGCCCCAGCTGCAAAAAAAAATGAGGTCATATATTAACATATATTTGGGGCACCATGTAGATTTGGACTTGAAGGGCCAAGGAAAACTGTAGACACATGGAGGCTAAGTTGTAAGCATGCACAGTTTGTGGCATTGCAATTTTAGCATGATTAAGCACATCTTTATTCTTGTGTGCATGTCTATGGAGCTATTATTTATAAAATGTTAAAAATAAAAATTAAAAACCTCATTAACAAATAATAATGATATGGAACAATTTAAAACAGCCTCCACATGGTGGGAATTAATGGATGCATTACTAGGAGTCACTGGGTATGTGTGACATTCAATAAACTTGTTTATGAACAATGATGAGACCTGTGAGTATAGGGCAGTATGATAGATAGATAGATAGATAGATAGATAGATAGATAGATAGATAGATAGATAGATAGATAGATAGATGATAGATAGATAAAATAAATGTCAAATAATCATAGAACCATAGAATTGTAGAGCTGGAAGGGACCCAAGGGTCATCTAGTCCAGCCCCCCGCAATACAGGAATCCTGCCCACAGCTGTCCCTGAGTGGTCTTGAACTACCAACCTTCTGGTTAACAGTCAAGACACACTGACCCATTGTGCCACTGGGGCTCCTTAATCAGAGTGATCTGCACTGATGCTACAATGAACAAATGTTAGTTTTATGATTAGGGTTTTGGATTTTGACTGGGCTTATACAAACTGGGAAGATCTTAGACAATAGTTATTATAGAAAGCAATATAAGTGGTTTTATATATCCACATGTCATGACGCGTTAAAATTCAGTGTTTCTTTCTGTGGTCATTTGTAAAGTACACTAAATCAGGTGCCAAACAGAAGAAGCCTGAACATAACTGATGGAAACTATTGAAATAAAAACTATTCTCTTCTTAGCAGCTCTGGGGATTCTCAGACAAACCAAGTTCACATCAGCAAGACCACTCAATGCAGTCCAAGTCTTTTAAATGATGAGTTTTCACATTTTGATTGTTTGTGTTCCCTGAGTTCATTCAGATGTCAAGATTAGACAACAAAAATAATATCCATTGACAGACCTGTCCTCTGTAAATTTGTCTAATGTCATTTTCAAACATCTAGGCATGCATACTTAATCACATCTTGTGATAGGTGGAATTCATAAACCACATCTTATGAAGAACTACTCTCTTTTTCTGAAACTACCGCTGTCAAGTGAACTGTGCAATGTCTTGTATTAGAAGAAAAAACCATCATTGCCAACCAATCTCTCTGTATCATGCATAGTTTTATAGCTCAGTTGTTTAGAGCATGAAGCTGATAACACCAAGGTTGCAGGTTCAATCCCCGTATAGGACAGCTGCATATTCCTGCACTGCAGGGGCTTGGACTAGATGATCCTCAGGGTCCCTTCCAATTCTATGATTCTATTAACTCTGTTATTCCCCTACTTAGTCATATTTCATTCTAAACTAAAAGGCCCCAAATGCATCAGCCTTGAAGGTATGCTGCTCCACCACCCTGATAATTTTTATTGTATTCAATTTTTTCCACCTTGTCTAGTTCCACAAAATTGTTTTGAGGTGGACAAGGATGAATTCCAATCTCTTTAGGTTTTTTTAAATCCATATCTGAATAGTGTAGTAGCCTACCTCAATGGATATAATTTCCCCCCAGGCTGGATACAGTCAATATTCCATTCTACTAAATGTAGAATGGAATGCACACATATATGTCTATGCAGGTTATTAATGTGATTTAGTCAATATTGTCAAAATGAGTGTTGGGTACAAATTGTGATAAACCAGCAGAGCAAAGTAATTCCACACATGGTTCCTGACAGAAGAAGTCCTGAATTATAATTATGTGGGTACAACCTATGACAGAAAAGGGTTTCAGGGCAACAGCAAATATTAAGAATGGTTCAAACTGCAGAGAGGGTTCTATGAATGTCTTATTATGATTTCATTGTGCATAAGTGGTTAACCTATAAAAACAATATACAAAGGCAGGATTGTTCTCCAATTATTGTATGGTGCCCTGGCACAACCTTGTGGGTTATGAATAAGCTAGAACATTTACAAAATATATTTTAGTGTAGGTTGTTATTGATACGTAGCCCAACAAAGTTGGCTATTGTTAGAACAAAATTAGATCTATCATTAATTAAAAGCCAGATATATAGGTCCACATTGTTTAATTTCTTGCTAAGTTTTATCTTTTTAAAAGTCACAGAACTGGGAGTAGGAGCCATTGAGGAGATGGGGACTGGTTCTTGGCAGCATAAGGTCTATACATCAATTCTGAATAGAGTCCCCCCCGCCCCCCAATTCCTTGTTTATAAGGTTTGGGCTATGTCAAAACCAACCAAAAATGTATTGGTGCAACAGATGATTGGTTTGCAGAGAAAAAAATTATTAGCACAATTATTTTTAAGTAAAATATCAAACTTTTAAAAAACCTCAGTATTGCCATTATTCCTGCTCAGGTCCTTTAATCCTCTGATTATTTGACACAGAGAAAATTGATAGTTGCCTTTAAACAAGCTTGGCTAAATCTACTTTCTATGATGCATGTTGTTGTTCTTACGTTTATGAGTTGCCTATGCATAAAATGCCTCTAGGTGACGTTGTTTAAAACAAACATGTAACATAAGAGATAAAATCCATAAAGCACCATAATTAAGATACAAGAACCAACAACAAGAGAATCCGTTCTCCACATACCACACATCTAAGCACAGAGCCCCCCAGTCATATCAGGCAGCCACCAAAACTAGTATCAAAACACTGGCTGAAAAAAGACGTTAAGAGTTCAAAAACTGCTCAGAATTTAAAAGGAATGGGAGAAAAGGAAGTACTTTGCCAGTCACCATACAGGCCATATAAGCAACAGCTGACTTAATGAGTTTATTTTTGTGTTGGGCTCCCCCCCCCCTTCATTTTATAGCATTTTTGTATGTAGGGTTTTATGCCAGCCTAAGATGAGCGCTGCAACCCCAGAGTCGTTCACAACTGGACTTAACTGTCAGGGGTCCTTTACCTTTACCTTTTAAGGTATGGAATATTTTGAATGCTCTGTATGTATTGAAATTATATGATGTCTGATTGCTAAAAATGCAGTAAAATGAATCCTGTATACCTGAAGGAGCGTCTCCACCCCCATCATCCAGGCTGGACACTGAGGTCCAGCACTGAGGGCCTTCTGGTGGTTCCCTCACTGTGAGATTACAGGGAACCAGGCAGAGGGCTTTCTCGGTAGTGGTGCCTGCCCTGTGGAACGCCCTCCCAGAAGATGTCAAGGCAATAAACAACTATTTTACTTTTAAAAGACAACAGAATGTCTGATGCTGTACTGTTTTTAATATTTGGTTGGAAGCCGCCCAGAGTGGCTAGGGAAACCCAGCCAGATGAGCAGGGTATAAATAAATTATTATTATTATTATTATTATTATTATTATTATTATAGAGCTGGAAGGGACCGTAAGGGTCATCCAGTCTAACCCCCTGCAATGAAGGAATCTCAAGTAAATCATACATATCAGAATGCTATCCAATCTCTGCTTAAAAATCTCCAAGGAAGGAGAGCCAGCCACCTCTTGTAGGAGTCTGTTCCACCACTGTCAGATAGAGTGGCCAAAATGGAACACAGTGTTCAAATATTGCTACACTAGAAGTTTTGACTCTTATATGAAGTGTAGGGCTTATTAAATATGTGCTGATCAGTAGAGGAAGTTGAGCAGGACTGCTGCAAAATAGTTCAGTACCAAGTTTTCCAAGTCTACTTGGAAAACTGGTGTGGGTGAGGACATTTTCCTAGGGACTGTGAGGTTCACTTGCTTTTCTAATGCTCTCTGAAGTATTGTCTGTTTCTGCACTGTACAAAACCTTGAACCAAAATGCAAGTCCTCAGTCTGGACTTTACCATTTGGGAGAAGTGCAGCAGAATGAAGTCACACATTTCAACAGACAGCAATGGAACTCCTCAATTGTGTTTTTCTAGTTACTAAAATAACACTTTGCTGCTAAATTGCCTTATCATTTTCTTTAAAGTGTCTTCACTGAAGAACATGAATTCTTACCGTACAATTTGGGATCAAGCTGATTACTCTATCAATTTTTTTTATTGGTCTCAAAAGAGTTGTCATTTATACATAAGTTTGGCATAAATAAAGCCACAGATGTTGTCTGATATGATCAGTGTCTAGTGTTCTATTCCCATGAACTCTGAATCAGCAAACATCTGTTTTCCAAACACATATTTTGTAGCCTTGCAAGCTGATGTCATAATTCATGTTGAGATGGGTTGTAGCTGGGATATAAAGTCAATTGTTATCCATTCCATAAGAGGTTCAGAACTGAAGTTCCAGGCAAAATATAGACACTAGGAGTAAATATTAGGAAACATTACTAAATAATGCTATGTGTGTTTTTCCTTCTACTGCCTTTTAAACCACCCAAATAGGTGTATTATACAGAAATTAATATGCAGTCCAGGCCTACAGGGTTTCATTTCTCATGAAGGTTGTCAATTCAATCAATCAATTTTCTTTATTCGACCAATAGTCAGAATTAAAACATTACACAATAATTATAAACTATAACATCATAGGGGGTACATAAGTAAGGTAGGGCCACAGTACTAGACCTCTCACAGATAACCCACGTCAAAGCATTCAGTTATACGTTTCCGACACTTGAGTGCCAGGAAAAGAAATTTAGCCACTGACAAGGTTGTTTTCCCAGAAGACTTATTTAGCAGATATGCTGTCTGCTTTCCTCTTTGTCGGGGTCTGAGCTGGGGTAAGTATGGAGTTATAAGATACTGTCTTAAATCGTTGTAGAAGGGACAGCGCAATAAAATGTGCTCTGTGGATTCTACCTCACCCAATGCACAGTGGCATAATCTCTGGTCATATGGGACTCCTCCATATCTTCCCTTCAGGACCGCCGAGTCAAGAACATTCAGCCTAGCCGCAGTAAATAGTCTGCAGTATTCCACGTAGTGGATATCCGCCAGGTAGCGAGCTGGAGCAGCCCGATACAACTGCTCCCCCAGAAACAACCCAGGTTTCACACGGGCTATGTCCTCCTGTCTGGCAATATCCCTTAATCTTTGTGCGATCACTGCCTTTGCGTGGCTATACGTCATGGACTCTATATAAAGGGAGGACAACCCGCACTTCTGCACTTCCTCCACTATCTCCCCTTCCCATGGAGATTTAAAGTTATCCCTCAGAATCAAGGGGGAAGGTTGTCAATTGTATCTCGGTTGTACTACTGAAGGTGCTTCGTCAGGAAGTGTCTCAGCAAAGAAAACTCAAATCTTCCCCACTAATACCTAGTCTTCTGTGTGAAAGTAACTGTTTTAGCAAGAAGGAGCTTTGAGGCACATAAGCTCTTATCTTGGTCTGAAGTGAACAGCCCAGACACAGGTTTATTATTTGAATGAGAACCAGTCCCAAGTCTTCACCTATCAATACGTTGAGTCATCCTGGACATATGAGATTGGATTCCAAATGGAGAAGATGGCTTCTACTTAAGGAAGGGCAGTTTTACATCCCACACTAGACAGTTGCGTGAAAAAAGGTGCAACTAAATGGCAAAACCATTTTAAAACTTATGGTCCTACAGTAGAAATCTGAAAGCAGCCAGACACAATATACATCCATCTCCTTTGGTGGTTTGCCAGTGCCCAGCTTTTGCTTTGCTTTGCTTATTTTTTATTTTTGAATTCATATATTTTTAGTCTAGAAAGCTAATAATAATAATAATAATAATAATAATAATAATATACCCTATACCCGGGGTCTCAGTGTGGTTTCACACTGTCCTTGCTTTTAATGTATGAAGAGTTTAGTTGTTATACACACAAATATATTTTTGTAAACTACCTCAAGTTTATTTTAAAATGAAAATCGGGATAAAATACTAGTAACTGACCCTTGTTTACATCATTTGACATATTTTTGCTTTTGAAATATACTGTATTCCTTCATCTTTTAATCTTATTGTAAGGCAGTTCTTCCCCATATCTTTTCACAGTCCTCTTTCAGACTTGCATGTTTCAATGTGGTTACAGTCGCAACAAATTTTACAGGTATTTCCGTTCATACAGCCAAGTGAATTGCTTAAAATGGTTTGCTGATGCAGCCAACGGAAATGATATTATTCTTTCTCTCTCCCTTCTAATACCATCCTGTTTTCGTCAAGGCAGTGTCTGCCCTCTAAAGGTGCCCCTTGGCACATTTGCTTTGCTAAGCAGAGATGAGATGAGATGACCAACAAAAGGACAGGATAAAACATAATATTTTTGCACAATATCAGGTATCTCATACCTTTCCAATAACATCTGCAAAATCTTTGTCATTAACTACTTTTTTTAAAAAAAGAAGCCTGCAACCCTGTTAGCAATTCAGGCAAGCAGCTCTTGGTAAATTTTAATGCTCTCTATTCTTCCCTACCCTGATTTCCCAAATTGTAAATACATTTAAATAGAACAAGACTGATCTTTATAATTAACATCAGAAGACCTAGAACAGGAAGTATTTTTATTTTCTACAAATGCCATTAGGATTAGAGTATAAATTATTCAAAAGATAGACGCTAGTGTAATAATAAAATATGGTTTCTCCTTAGGAAAGTTAATGATTAATTTTTGGCAAGAGGTCCTACAGATAATGGCATAAAATGGACCAGGCTGAAGTACAGTGATTAATTCTTAGCCTTTCCTTATTTTAAATATATTATCATTGCATTTTTATTCAGCAGCTGCTCGGGCAGGCAAAATTAGTTTTGTTATTCTCATTACATCTTCTATTCAGTTCATGTCTTTATGCAATCTCCTTGGGAAACAGTTAGACCAGGCCAGATTATTTCAACATTTTTTTTGATCCAAGAAGATTGTATATTACCAGGAAACCAACCGCAGATTTAGGTTCCCTTAGTAAATTAGGTAGCCCACTAGAAATTTCATTCCCGCCCCCTCCAGCATGGGGACATGGTCAGAGAAAATACAGAAATCACTGTAAAGGGGGTTTATTATGCTATTTTCTTTTGAGAGTTCAAGTGATCCAACTCGAATGGAACAAAACCATATCTTTCCAAAATATAAGTCTATGACAAGTGCCCTGCTGATCAGGCCAAAGGCCTGTCCAGTTCAACATTCTGTTCTCATAGTGACCAACCAAAAACCCACAAACAAGACTTAAATACAACAGTGCTTTCCCCACTTGTGATTCCCAGTAACTCCTGTGCTATATAGAGGCATACTTCCTCCAACACTGAAGGATAGTGAATAGACATTGTGGCTAGTAGCGACTGACAGTCAAATTAATGGAGTATAAGGCTAAGCCATATAAGTTGGTAGCCAACACTTACTTTTGTGGGAATGAATTCCATAGTTAACTATGTGTGAAAAAGTACTTACTTTTGTTTGCCATTTAGCTTCACTGCATGTTACATTATTATGAAAAGGTGAGGAAAAATGTATGTATCTGCTTTCTCCATACCACAGAGAACACGTATTGCCAGTAGGTAAGTGCATACAGTGGTACCTCGGGTTAAGAGCTTAATTTGTTCTGGAGGTCCGTTCTTAACCTGAAACAGTTCTTAACCTGAAGTACCACTTTAGCTAATGGGGCCTCCCGCTGCTGCCGTGCCGCCGGAGCACAATTTCTGTTTTCATCCTGAAGCAAAGTTCTTAACCCGAGGTACTATTTATGGGTTAGCGGAGTCTGTAACTTGAAGCGTCTGTAACCTGAAGCATCTGTAACCCGAGGTACCACTGTAATTGGATCTGCATAACCTGCATAGGGTCTGGTGTTTGTTTCAGTGTACCCAGTGGCAGGGCTCATGCAGACTAGCCACGATCACTAGCTAACCTAAAAGCTATGGTTGTTGCTGACTTACTAGGAAGCAACAATCCCCAATTTGAATAAAATGCAAAGCCAAGGCTTCCAGGTTTGTTTATCCGACTTGTACTAGGGGAGGAGAAAAGAAGAAACCATCTGGCAGTGGGCACAATGCTGATTCCTGATAAAGGCAGAAAATCTGTCTTATTGTTACATGTGAATATGGCCTTTGTAATTCAACCTGAAGTGAGTCCACAAGGAGCAGATCTTTCCAAACAAATATTCCCAATTGATCTATGTCACAGGTAGAAAAGAAAATGAGCAAGAGTCATCGGTGAAAATGCAGAAAGGGATAAGCAAATTATTAAATTCAGCACTGCCTCTAAGCACAATCAGAAACAACAGCAACATTGCATACAGTATGTTAAAAACATGTTAACTGTAATTGCTTTTATAACATTCTAACTGTGTGTGTGTGTGTGTGTGTGTGTGTGTAGTGTATCTGTTTGCCACCATGAGCTCCTTCAGAAGGAAGAGTGGGATATAAATTCATTACAGACAAAAATCATGCATGTTAATCTTCCATGTACACACTGAATGGGCACATATGAAGTCCTCTTGGTCAAGGTACCTACAAAGGTACCTACATAGCCCCCAATTACTCAAGCAAACTCACAAAACAGTAAGCAGCTATAGCAATGAGTCAATGCCAACTGATAAAATTAACCAACTGGCGTCAAATAAAACATGGTTGAGATAGCAGCACCGTGGTGTTACCCTACAAAGGAGGATGGAATAAAAATGCTGACTCTTCAGCCGAAAGAAGGCAAACTCGGTGCATGGATTCAGGTGGATAGCCGTGTTAATCTGTTATGGTCATAATAAATAACAATATGAAAGATGAAAAAAATCTTTTTAAATAATTCCAGTGGCACCTTTAAGATCAACTAAATATAAGTTTTCAAGGTATGAGCTTTCTTGTGTAATACACACTTCGGCAGATACTCTGAAGTCAGATACACTGATACTCGGGTGGATGGAGAGAGTTCCTATTCATTGCAGACTGCAGTAAGAATAAATGATCCAGAGGAATCCTCCAAATTCTGTGGCCCAAATACAAAATTAAAGACACTTTTAAAACATTCTCTTTACATGCTTAGCTTGTGAACTATCCATTTCAGCAATATGATTGGATAACAAAACGCGTGGACAGCTTGTGGATCCCTTATGTTCACTTCTAGTTGGTTATCAAAAAGAGAATGCAAAATGGTTGCTTGAAAGCAGCTTTAAAACGTGTAGTGTTACCTTTTTTAAAATAAATAAATAAGGTATTTATGATAGACCAGGTAAAAATCCCAACAGCACATACAAAAGAGACACCCTGGGGAGGTTCCTTCAAATTCCCCTTGTAGCAGCTGTCTCTATAGAGACAGCCATCCATGCGCAGTGGTTCGCTCTGCAGCTTGAAGGATTTTCTGCATACTACCTCAAATCTGATAGAAATTGGTTTGCAGTAATATGAAAATCAAAAAAATGGTTACAAAAAATGGTTAGCAGTGGTGTGAAGAAAACCCCCTAATCTATGTTGTGAGCTTCTTACATTGAAACAGATTTCATGGGAAGGAAATTAAAGTGACTCCACATGGCGGACTCCATTTAAGAAGCAGGACAGAGGATGTCACCTTGCATCCAATTCTAAAGTCCCAGAGGATCACCATAACAGAGAATTAGTCATCATTTTAGATCAGCTACATCACATCATTTATCAAAAATCTATAGTTAAATTTAATTTCTGCGTGAGTGGGAAACAGGAGTGGCAGCAGCATTCCATGCTGCTGATTTGTACCTGTGGGTGCCTTGAAGTGGAAATGATGGATGCCACATGCTCCGGCTGTGATTAAATTTGCTTTGACAAAGCAGCATGAGAATCTGATTTCTAATAAACCCTTGCATTTCCCCTAGTGCTGAATAAACAAATACATAGCATAATGTTACATGGCTGTCATTAGTTAATTAATTATGCAGCTCTCATCATCCTAACCATTCAACTATTACATGCCAATAATAAGACGTTAGAATCAACTTTGGAAGTCACAATAAAATGCAGGAAAGTCAATCAAAGGAGACTATGTTAGCAGCTTGTTCTGAAGTTGGCAAAAAAAAGTCAATTAAAAAAGCCCAATAAATAGTTCTAGTTTTCCTGATCATCTGGTTATAGGCAGCAAGCTTTCCTGGTTCTGATTCTTCCCCTACTACTTGCAGGATGGCTTGAGATAGTGGGAAGGAAGGGAACAGCCCTGGCAACTCCTTGCAGTTTCTAACATACACACTTTGGCACAAAGTTCCTGAATACTTCTGATTTCAACATCCATCATGTTTCCAAACTAGCAAATAATCAGCAAGCATTATTCACTGAATGCACTTGGGGGGGGGCGTGTCTCAGGATTCAGGAATCAGCCTAATGACACAGCATAACAAGCCATTGAAAAGTGTGATAGTACCAACATTAAGTGGCATAACACCCTCTGGCCTTTTGACAGACTCCCACAGAGCAGCAATCAGTTATTTTAAGCATAATTAAATGATGAACAGAAAACTCATTAATAGCCATTAGCAAGGCTGTGATGTATGTACATATTGCACATCCCTTCCTCAGCCACCCCCACAACCTTCTAGGTACAGTTCTGCTTGCAGCATCTCAACAAGGGCATTGTAGAGCCGCAAAGCATTCAGAAAAGGATACCAAAATGGCCAAGGGACTGGAGCAACTCTCCAATGAGGTAAAAGTATAGCATTTGAGGCTTTTCAGTTTGGAGAAAAGTTGAGTCAGAGGGGACATGATAGAGATGTATGAAATTAACCATAGTGTGGAGAAAGCAGACAGAGATGTTATTCTGTCAACGTCATGATACTAGAACCCGGGACTACCAAATGAAACAGAATGCTGGAAGATTCAGGACAGACAGACAAACAAACTTTCCCCCCACAACACATAAAGTTCAGCTGTGGAATTCACTTCCACAAGAGGCAGTGATGGCCACCACCTTGGATGGCTTTAGAAGAGGATGAGACTAATTCATGGAGGATAAGGATAAGACTATCAGTGGCTACTTACCCTGATAGCTATGTACTCCCTCCATTGCTGTAGACAGTATGCCACTAATACCAGCTGCTGAGATTTACAAGTGGGGAAGAGTACAGTTTTATGCATCTGGGGCCTTTCCACTCTTACTATTTATAGTGAAATAAAAATTTTTTTGGGGGGGGGGTTGGGGGCATGTCGCCATATGACATCACCATCATTCAGCTAGTAGTCTGGAATAACGTAATCAAAACCCTACTTTTTCTTATACCACAAAAAAAGATATATAATTGATCCTCAATATTGTCATTTGTATGGCATGTATGGAAGGGGTGGGGGTTGGTGTGGGTGGTTTGGGAGATGTTTGTTTTGTGCTGCTTCCCTCTGAATGGTTTGAGCTGTTGGTTTGCAAGATCAGTTCAACAGAGAGGCATAACTCGTTAACTCCAACATTTAGTGGCTGGGGAAACACAGAGATTCAGCACTTTGTTTATGCTGGATTTTTTGCAATTTGGGCACAATTTGGGATGACACAATGGATTGGGAACTCGTGAGCCTCCAGACAGATGTTATTGGACCCACCTAGCCTGACTACTGGTCACAGTAGAGAGGGCTGATGTGAGTCGGAATCCAGTAACGTCTAGAGAACCACTGGCATAAAAAGCTGGAAATTAATGAAGAATTTCATGACGTAGTCCAAACATACCCACATTAACCCTGCTTATAGTCTTTGGAGTTGCCACTGATTCACTTAGTAGAGTAATCATAATGATTATGACACAGCACTTATTTCAAGCCCCACGTTGAGCAAAAGATCCCTGCATAGCAGGGAGTTGGACTAGATGATGCTTTTTGTCCAACTCTACAGTTCTATAATTCTACGATTCTAAGAGATAAACTCCTCCCCCACCCCACAGCTATTTTTGCTACTTTTTGGAGGGGAAAACATCAAGTTTCAAAAGGAACATGCAATTAACTCTTTGGGTGATGGGATTTTGTTGTTGTTGTTTAGTCGTTTAGTCGTGTCCGACTCTTCGTGACCCCATGGACCAGAGCACGCCAGGCTCTCCTATGATACAAAAAGTTTAGCTGGACACACAGATATTGTCATGGTACTTCTCTGGATAGAGACAATTACATCTCCCATATTAGGGGGGAAATAGTTATATGGCTTAGAGTGTTTCGAGTGTTGTTACATAGCAAAATAATAAAAGAATATTGAAAGAAAGAAAAAGGTTTCCTAATTAAATTTTCCAGGAAACTCCAGTGCATTTACCTTTTAAACTTCGCAAAAGAAGAAACTGAAGAGATGATCACTATTTATAACCCAAAGAGCTCACTAACAGAATATTTTTTATGAAAAGGTAAAATTGCTGAGAGATCAAAACATAACTCTATCAGTTCTCCAAATCACATAAGTAGAAAATCAGATCAAAGAACAACAGAATCTTCTTCCAAAACTCCCCTTCAGTTACCTTTAAATCTGAATTGTTCCATTCTCATATGTAGAACATTTAAAAGGAATTCTAGTTCATAAAACTGGAACCAAAGTGGAAACCTATGTAGATAATAATTTTCTACACCGTTGCTTCAGCATCCTGCTTAAACTAGTGTTGACTAGCATAACATTTTAATTTGTTTTTATATAATTTTTATAATGCTTTTTGAATAAAATTTCACAGCAGTGAACAAAATACAGACCTAGAATATACATTTGCTTAGTTTCTATTCAATTTTTAGTCTAGAAAGCTTTTGCAAAAAACAATCAAATATAAAGACTGTAATGTCTATTCAAAATAGCTTACATAAAACAATCAAATACAATTAAATGAATTCATTTAAAATAACCTCATTAAGACACAATTAAAATCACCAATAAACCACAAAGTTTTTTTAGAAGCACATAGCTATCTGATATCAGCAATTAAATTGGGTGCACCTCCAACTCCCAGTCAGATGGGTGGGGTATAAGCAAAAAAAATTTATTCTTATTAAACTGACTCAATGAAAGCCCTTTTAGGGCATTCACCCATGTGATCAGAATCATGTGAGAGGGAGAGTACGGCTGAGCTCAGTGGCCTCACTCACTCACTGGCCCCATGCATGTATTGGGAGTGGTCTGATGCAGTAAGTCTGCTTTAGATATGCAGGATTCTCCCATGACTTAAAAGCCCTGCACAATCCCTGCCACATTCCTCTCCTCTAGAACACCAGTATCAATGGCTAGGAAAATATAGTCCTCTTAGATCCCATCTGGGAAGAAACATCTCTACCATTTAGTACTATATATTTTTGGAAAGTGGTCTGTCTGATCTCCGTTGGTTTAGGAACTTCTTGAGATATCATTACCCAATTTGGCATGGGGGTTTCCAAGGTGGAGGAATTGTATTCATCTATGTTTGGGCACTGGGGACCATTTTGAATCAAGATGGCAGACTGAAACATGACTTTGGTGTGATAGGACCAAACCTCACTGATGTGGACACTTCTGAAGATCTCATCACCCAAGGTGGTGTGACAGTTCCTGAGATTGTACCTCCCAACAGGTCACTGATATGCATTAAATTATGTTTCTTTAAAGTTACATACCAAACAACAAACAGTTGTGGCTTTCAGATATACTGATTTGTCTACCCTGGAAGTCTTTTGCTCACATGTCTATGGACACAGTGGGAGTTGAAGGGTCCACATAAACCCAAAACTGACCCTGGATAAAGTAAGTGCCATAAAATGAAAATTGTAATCAAAACATCCTTAAGATCTTGGAAGAGTTCAAGATTCAATTCATAGTCCACTAAACCTTTAATGTAAGGCCATCCCTCCCCCTTTCAGCCGTAAAATGTAAAATATATCTGTGAACAATGTTAATTTTAAATACTGCTGTAGTATTATAATATGCTGCCCTATTTTCTTTCCCTGCAACAAATTTCAAAATGTCTAAGAAATAGATCCAAGGGGGATATTGAGGGAAACGGCTGAGCAAGCAAACCATCATAGCAACACTTAAAACTGAATTGGTTTCCATAGCAACAATGTAAAGCGCTTCTGGCCTTTTGCAAAGTCATCACCTCATGTGTCAGGTGTTAACCGTGTCTTTCCATCACGAGCCAAACATTCAGTGTGTCTTGTAGCTGGGACTTCACTGCCCATGGGTGCATACTTACATGGAGTTAAGTTTCAATCAAACATAGTATGTTTTGTAGGGCAAAGGGAAAAAATGCATTTCCTAATATTAAACCATAAGGCACATCAGAGTATACATTTGGCAAGGCCCTCTGATGGTCTGCACCCATGAAGCACTGACTAGGACAGAGCAGGGATGGGTCTGCTAACCAAAGTCCTCTGTTGCTACCCCTGTCACCCTCCAGAATTAGATTCCTGGAGAGTGACAGGGACTGAGATTAGAAAGCTCACCCTACCTCATGTGTTGCCTATACCCATGAGTAGAAAGGGCCTACTTCATTTATACTATACTATAAATGTACTACTTCATTTATACTGTACTATAAAGTTCAATTTAGAGTAGAAATAAGCAATGTGGGATAAGCAAAGCAAGTCCACCAACTGCAGCTTATCATGCACCATCTTATTCATAAAAATAATAAACAAGACTAGCTCCGTAAACTGCATGCAACTTCATTTTGCATTTTATCATATCTTCATAGCAGAACCTAAAGAGGATACAGTATAAACTATAAATCGTGGAAACATCCAGACAAACCATATTTTTTCACAATTAGTCACCAGCATAAACAACACAAAGACACAATAATTTATCATGCCTGTTTATTTGAGGTGATTCCAAGAGACAGACAAGATTTTCAGAATGATTAGCAGAGGAAGCAGGTTTAGGCAGCACCAGTAAAAAAAAGAAATATAAATTACTACAACTGTCCTCATGACACAAAACACCCATGCCCACACACAAAGTTTGTTGTTGTTCTGAATATATTTATTTTGTTGTTAAAAATTAAAGTTAGAAGTTTCAACAGCCAAAAATGTATCACCCCCATTTTAAATATATCTGCAGATTCTGTTTCATTTGACTTTCATCTCATATATGTCTTTTGAGAAGTAAGTCTTATCAAGTTCAGCAGGGCTTACTCCAAGGTAATGAGGTGTAGGTTTGTAGTTTTACATTTGATCTGGTACTACTTTTCACTATTCACCTTACCAGCTCTCAATATTACTTCAAAGTGCTCTCTCTCTCTCTCTCTCTCTCTCTCTCTCACACACACACACACAATTACAATGTATATTCCCTGCTTTCTTTGTATTTCCTCTTCCTCTGCACTTTACTGAACTTCTGTAATTAAATGGGAGCGCTATGATTGGAACTCCTCACATCACTTCCTTCTTCTTCTTCTTCTAAGAAGAAGAGTTTGGATTTAATATCCTGCCTTTCACTCCCCTTCAGGAGTCTCAAAGCGGCTAACATTCTCCTTTCCCTTCCTCCCCCACAACAAACACTCTGTGAGGTGAGTGGGGCTGAGAGACTTCAAAGAAGTGTGACTAGCCCAAGGTCACCCAGCAGCTGCATGTGAAGGAGTGGAGATGCGAACCAGGTTCAACAGATTACGAGACTACCACTCTTAACCACTACACCACACTGGCTCTAAAAGTAGCATGTGGGGATACTCTGTAACCAGAGATGGAAGTTGCCCATCAGCAGTTGGTCTGTGACGGATGATGGAAGAATCATATAGTTTCTCCTACTAGCTATATATGGTAAGTTGATGCTTTTCATCACCAATGCATTTATTTTCTAGTCCCTATTATATGTTCCCCGATAACGTAGGAGCAGTAATCACTTCTAGAGGGGCTACACAGGCATGCCATGTTTTTTGCATCTTTTGTAAGAAGTGAACTCTCCTAAGTCATCGTCCTGAGCCATCTGGTGTCTGGAGCTAACCATGACCGCCTCTTCAAACTATAACCTCACATGAATAGGCATGCTAAGCGTTACTAAGGAGGTTATTTAAAATGAGGCAGTATTTTTATTTTCTTTGTATTTTCTGGAGACTTATTAAGGGAATTTTGAACACGATCTGCTATAAATATTAATTCATGATTATATGCACTCCAGAATGACCTTGCAAATGCACCTGTGTGCCTAATTTGCACAAATGCATGTTCAGTAAGAGATACTGTTAGGTTATCATGTAAGACACAGTCTCTTTTACTAACTGAACATGTCAATGCTCATAAGGAGTTCAGGTTTGCAACAGGGAAATGTATAGCAGTTAGTAATGCCTTTCAAGAATTAATTAGCTGTAGTCTAGGAACAAGGTCTCAGTTTGTCACTTTTACTGCTTTTAGTGACCAGCGTTGTTAGCATCATTTATTGTTCTCTCTAATTTCTAACTATGCCTTTCTGTGTTAATTTCTACATATGAGTGAAGTTAGTCCCAAAACGTTTTCTCTGTAGTTAAAATGCAAGGCAAAACCTCTAAGGTATTCAATATCCAAATAAAAAAATGAACAGGTACAACAAAATAAATTAAGGAATTGCCATCTTGAGACCAAATTATGGTCTTCTGTCTTAAAGCTGAGGCCCCAGTTATGGAAAATCTTGAAGAACAGTGGTACCTCGGGTTACAGACGCTTCAGGTTACAGATGCTTCAGGTTACAGACTCCACTAACCCAGAAATATTGCTTCAGGTTAAGAACTTTGCTTCAGGATGAGAACAGAAATTGTGCTCCGGTGGCGCGGCAACAGCAGGAGGCCCCATTAGCTAAAGTGGTACCTCAGGTTAAGAACAGACCTCCAGAATAAATTAAGTTATTAACCTGAGGTACCACTGTATACTGTTCTGCTTTAAGCAGTGGCATCAGCACTATTCAGGAAAAACTAAAATGGTACCATGGACAGCTCCATGATTGGTTTGATCTGAATACAGCATAAGAAGAGAGTCCAGACATTGCATAAGAACAAAGTCCAGACACTGCATCAGCAGCAGTAAACCTCAGACTGAGTCTTAAATTGGAGTGGAATCTCTACTCCAAGAGTAGAGTGGAATCTCTACTCCAAGTTGCTAGCTCCACTTTCATAGATAGGAGCCTCTTCATTCAAAGAGGCCCAGCCTACTGTAGCAACTATTGACTCCAATGGAACAGGTGGGGCTGTGGTTCCACTAGGGCTTGGGAGAGGGGTGAGAATTCTTAGAGGTTAGAATTCTAGAGTTGGAAGGGATCTTGAGGAGCATCTAGTCTAACCCCTTGCAATGCAGGAATATGCAGCTATCCCATATAGGGATCAAACCCGCAACCTTGGTGTTATCACAACAACAGAAATAATAAAAATAAAAATATGGGTTGTACAAACATACATTGTAACTAACTTGCCTAACAAATAATTTAGGGTTAGGCTAATGGGTTTAGACCTGGGTCTGTATTTAATGCAAACTTGAGAAGAATGGAAGAGACCACACTCCATGCTATGTGCATTTACTATATATAGCTGCTTAAGTTTTCCAAATTTAGAACTTCTGCACATAGGCAACAATCCACATCCTGATTCTAAACATTTTTATTGATGTATGTGCTAGCACTCTCTAAATATTAAGAAATGTCATCTTTGTTGGAAGCTGCCCAGAGTGGCCGGGGAAACCCAGCCGGATGGGCAGGGTACAAATAATAAATTATTATCATCGTCGTCGTCGTCGTCGTCGTCATCTTAAAATTGTTCTGTGATGTTCCACTGACAAAGCAGTTGTCACACCGTTCTTAGAGACTAGTACACAGGCATAGCAAAATTCCAGTAATCAATCTGCAGAAACATATGGATGCTGTTTCATAAGACAAAATAAAAGAGATGGACTGTACCTCTACAGAGCACATAGCCTATAACCCGTTCTCATTACTTATTCTCAGAACCTGGGAAATCATAATAAAGAATGCAGACTACTATGCAGACTACTGAATTCCCTCAACTAGTTCCCTCAAATTTTGGGTTAAGGATACAGGGTTCCAGAACAGCACCTCACATTTTGAAAACGCACACTGCCTGAATTATTGCCAAACTATCAGGAACAAATCAAGAATAAAGCACGATTTGAGCTACAATTCTCTACGCTAATGTTGAAAATGCTCATTAATTCTGACAACTTTGGTTTAATTAGAAAAAAACTTTTTATAAAAGCCTCCTCAATATATTATGTCAAATTGTCCCTAAGTGTACATGTTTTAGGATGTTTTTGAGCAGTTTATGTTTGCTCAAATAGTTTATGCTACATTTACACTAACAGATTTTAGAGTATACTCATTATATGAGTGTTAATGCATATTAAAAGCTTATCACAACATTTGAGATGCACACAGACTACCCACTAGATAACGATTACTCTGTAGGACCATATGTTTTTGAAATCAAGTGGATAAATCAAACAGTTGGCTGGCCTCTTCAGCACATCCACTTAATGACTACTGTGCCAGACAGCAACTACCCAGGGAAATTATTCTGGGCTATTCACACTTTTTATGAGTTGAAAACCTCAAAGGACAGCAGGAGACTGGGGTTTTTCCCATTTCCAGGTCAAATGTGCTTCCAGCACACATCAGAAACCAGAGACAATCTCAAACACAGAATGAGATGGAAATGTAGCTCCAAAGAGAAACATAATATAAGGCCTAGTTGAATCTTTGTCCTAAACATTTAAAATAGCAGTTTTCAACAGAATTTGAATTGACATCTTCAGAACATACATTTCCCTTTATTCTGTTTATGCTCTGTTGCAGAAGGAATTTTTACTATTCTAGTTGTTCTCACCATTTCTCAGCTGAAGAGGTTGGATGAAAAACATGCAGACTGTGATTCTTACAGCCATTGTTGAAACAACTTTAGCTTATAAAATGAGGAACGCTCTCAGGTGTTTCTATCCCCACCCTAATATTCCTTTTTAATATAACTTTTAGTGGCCTAATTCATCCCATACAAAATCTAAAAAAAATAGCATTCAAAACATAAACAAATGAAACATTTTATTTAACCCACAAAATATAAAACACCATCTCAAAGTTCAATTATCACAAATGTATCTATCATATCCAATTTAGCATGGTCTTTCAGCTGCTCCATGAGATGCTCAGGCTTTGATGCAGGTATAATTAGCTCACTGATGAACAGTTACCAGACACACAGAATAAGTCAAACCCACAACTTCCATTTCACCTATTTTTCTAAGCAAGAACACAAAGACCTCCTTTGAGCTACCAGAAAAGGAGAGAGAATCTTTAGCTAACAGGAGCTCGAATACAGTACACTTAAGAGAGAGAAAATCCCTAGACTGATTAGTGTTTCTATTTGAACAAATGAAAAATGTACCACAAACCTTATTTGGAGACAAAACCACTTCTGAACATCAATGAATAAAATAATCCTTTTGTGGTCAAATGACAACTACCTTCCTAACAAGGTCTGAACCTTTCTGCTATGGTGTATAAGAAGAACCCTGGTGTATAAGAAGAAAAAACAGGGAATTAATGAGAAGAGAATGACAGGTGAAAAAGGTTTGCTTGGTGGGTGAGCACTAGCTGCCTGAAGGAGAAAGAAAAGATCAGACAAATCATCCTATTAACAAGAGGGGCCTTTGGGGCTGAAAGCTGATATACAAAGACAGACCTAAAAGTTCCGTATTTCCTCACTGAAGTCAATGAGCAGTGTAGCTATCTTGCTAGCAGGATGCCCTCAACCCAGAAAAGATTGAAATATTGACCTCAAACAGTATAGGGACCTGAACTTCAGTAGGGCTTGTAGCCCAGGTATAGGCTGGCCAGCATGAGCATTCTAAAAATGTCAATGAGCTGTCTTTAAACTGCACATTGATGCATCACAGTTCATTTTTATGTGCTGGAAGAAGCCCAAGCTAAAATGCTTTCAGCAGGCTCCAGCAAAATGAAAATAATCTGTTTTGCAGATTATATTAAAATGCCTGGTCACACCATATGTACATTTGGACATGTTTTGGAGGGAGTCTTTCAACCGGAGGGAAATGCAGGTGCTTAACCTTAGAGCCTTACAATATTACATTGTAAATATTGTCAAAGTTACTAACAAATTTAATTATCCATAACTGCTAGGCATTCAGACATTTTGGATGGGCAACATGCAACTCATGGGCTCTCATGGTTGATGAATTAGTTTGGAAGACTTAATGGCAAAACAGTAAAAAAAAGATCAAAAGTCAATTATGCTTGTCAACTTCATAGTTGTGAAGAACATAAAGACCTGAGACATATTTTTCTATACTGTGCAATAACAGTATCAGGGCCAAACTATATTATATGTTAGCTCTGTATCAGTGTCCATAAGTGCAGGATGTTCGTTTTTAAGTCCAGTTACATTGCAGGATTACCTATCAGCATTGGGACCATAGCATGGGGAGATGGAGAGCCTTAATGCTCTGACCCCTGTATTGTCCTAATTCATACTCCCCCAAACCACCAGCTTAAATGTGGGGAGACTCCCAGTGAACTGAATGGGAGGGCTGGGGGAATCCAAATTAGGTCACGGCAGGAGTAAAGGATTAAAGCTCCCATACCCTCACACCAGGGTCTTGATCTGGATCAAACCCCTTGCACTGGTAATTTGTATCCAAAGATTTGAACTTAAGGACAGTTAGAAAGCTAACATTTATTCTAGTTTGGCTCTCAGGATAAAAATACTGCAGACTAAACAAACCGTTTTCCAGTTGTAGTTGGGCATTTACCACGATTGTGAAAATAACATAAATGACAAGCTATGTTATTTAGCTCTATTTCAAATAGAGAGATAAAACCTAATTTGATCCAAATCAGCATTCTCTTTTGCCCCCTTCCTTGGCAAGGCATAGGTAGCCTTCTTACCTTCTCATTTAAAGGATGTACATAAAACACATATTTTTCTCTGCATTATTCTTGATTAATCTACTTTTATTGAGCTGTTAAGATGTTATCTAGCTAAGTCATTCTGTAGATCCAGTGAAATCAAAAGGCTTCAGTTAGTTTACTCTGAGTGCAACATTGGCAGATAATTCCTCATCTGTTCTCTTCATTTTTCCTTGAAGGTTCTGCCTTTGTGACAGCAAGACTTTTAGCAAGACTTTTGAGAACAAGACTTTTGTTTTTTCAACCATCATTTTTCTAAAGTTATTTTAATTATAATATCACTTGCCATTTTTATCCACAATTATTTCTGAGTGCCCTTTCATGGAGAAAAGAAAAGAAAAAGAAATACTTATTTTAAAGGCCAGGAGCTTTGAAATGTGTTATTCCTGATCTGGATCACAGAGTGTTTGTGTATATATCTATATGCTTCTTTTTAACATAGGCATTTAAAAGTTTGCCTCCCACTTTCTAACACATACGGCATAAAGCAAAAAAAAATGCAAGGCGCTGAGGAAACTCTGAGGGCTAGACTTCAAATCTGACTTAGCAATTACAAGAAGGGCAGTCATGTCATATCGGGAGCCTTGTATTGCTTTGCACTTTTTGAGATTGAAAATTCCCTTTCTATCCTTCTTCTAGTTAATAAATATGTAAATATGTTCTGGTTGCAGAACTGAAGAATTAAGACCTATGCTGAGAAGTGGACAGCCTCGCTACACAGTGGCTGGGCTACACGAATAACCTCCCACTCTCTATGGGTAAGGTCTGCTGCAAAGGTATTTTGACAGAAACCTACAAAAATAGTTGGTGCTGCCACAGCTTTATTTTATTTTTTAATAACCCAGCATAGATCAAGAAGAAGAATTCAGTTAAGCCAGTGACTGAGAAAACTAATTTCATGGTAAAATAATTCTATAATATATTTAAAGTGTACAGGCAAGACTACTCTTAAAAGGAATCTGCATTACAAAACATATGTAAGAGTGGGACTTATATAGAGTTGCTCTCCAAATGCTTAATAAACGATTATTCTTCATCACCACACTATTTCATATAAATCATTTTCTAAGGGCAAGACTATTCTTCTCTTATTCAGTAGGAATTGTACTGCTTTTAAAATGACATATTAAAGGATGTATTGCTTCCTTGACTAGTACTATTTTATTTTGTACAGGACAAAAATAAAAGCAGAAAATCTGAAACTTGGGTTTACAACAAAAGCCACATTATTCAGATGCTTCAGGAAACTTTAACTGTTTTTACATGGCTTCCATCTGCATGAAAACTTGCTTACAGATCCATTGTAGCTGATGGAACGAGAAGAGGGCACAGGTTAAGCATGTAAAAAAAGCTCATTTCAAAAACATTCAATACACTTTATATTTTCCTGGCACTTGTTTTTAGAAGTGATTCAGAAGTATACTCTCTGCTGTTTCACACAATTAATTTGCAATTAAGAAGCAAATTTTCACTTTTTACACAACTATCTGCTGCTTCAAACACCTTTATCATGACCCACAGTGCAGTCCTGATGGAAGATGAAAATTAGGTGTATCAAATAGGCACATGGGACATTAACTACTTAACTGTTAATCATTAAGGAGCAAAATATGTATTACTTTAAGCATATAGTAAGGCTCTACCTGCTTTTTTTAAAATGTAACTAGCAGATTTACAATATCCAGCCTTGATGAGAAGGGAGAAAGTTTTTATATTTTACCCACATGCCTGACGCCTGCCTAGGTGGGGAATTTTCCTTGGGGCTGTGGAACAGGAGGAAAAGGAGTCTTAGAGCCTTTATCCTTCCTCCATTTATGTGAAGGCAACTCTTCGTATAGGGCAGAGGTCAGCAGACTTTTTCAGCAGGGGGCCAGTCCACTGTCCCTCAGACCTAGTGGGGGGGCCAGACTATTTTTTTTTTGGGGGGGTGAACGAATTCTTATGCCCCACAAATAACCCAGAGATGCATTTTAAATAAAAGCACACATTCTACTCATGTAAAAACACACTGATTCCCGGATCGTCCGCGGGCCAGATTTAGAAGGCGATTGGGCTGCATCTGGCCCCTGGGCCTTAGTTTGCCTACCCATGGTATAGGGAGTGGAATATGCTGTTTATACCCCAGGGCTGCTGTAATGCCACTACCACTGCGCAACCCAACAGTGGCACTGAGTGGAAACTCCAAGCTCATAGTCTTGTATTCACCAGGTGGGTCCAACATAATTAGGAAGGCAGTTTGAGGCAACTATAAGCTTGTCAGCCACAGAACTCCACTCAACACCTGCAAGTTTCAGCAAGTAATAAACTGTAAGAGCTGGTGCTGGCTGCCCAGTGTCCCCAAAACCATGGAGCTGGACCTGTCCACACAAAGCCACACATTATCAATATCCTTTTAGTCTAAAATCTATGGATTTAAAAATCTCAACTGACACCCAATCAATAAAGGCATATTTTTTGTCCCTCATCCTGTTCACTGTTCATTCTCCATGAATTCCTGATGAGAAAAGGTAGCAAAGTCTGAGTTTACATTTCATGCAAAGAGGCTCCAAGAATGAATTGTTCCTCTCAATACCGCCAGATATTATGAATTCCAGCCAAATTAACTTTCAATGAGTTTCTGACAGTGATCAGGGTACCAGATACATTAGCATTTAAAATTCATATGGCAGAAATCAAAGTTTATGGGGAAAGAAATTCAATAACCTCTGGTCTCATTATTCCTCATCTAGCAAATAGGAAATACTTTTGAAGCATTTCTGTAGATATAGGAAAAATTAATATGAGCAGGCATTATTAGCTCCCTGCTGCTCCCATTTTTCATGGATTTCCCTCATGGTAATGCACCTCTACATTCAATTCTACTTTAAGCTGAGTGTGTGCTCTCATTTCCTATTATCTTCGTCTAAGAAACCTGTTCATTTCATCAGGGCATCCTGCAGTCCCTGATCAAATTAATAATGCACTTACTCCCACAAGGATACATGAGGGAACAGTAACACAATTGGGAAATTTCAGGTCTTTAATATGTTACTCAACATTTCATCCCTTTTCTAACGGTAACAAATGAAAACTTACCAGCTGGGCAAATACTTAAATATATGGTAGATAGAAAATAAAAGTCAAAGCACATCAAAGTGACCACTGGTTACAAATATATATCAATGTGTCTTTTCTCTTGTCCTTGCAGAACACTCCAAAGGAAAGAAATATAGTACGTACAGTATACTTGTAGATTGCAACAGTTTTGTATGCTGGAGAGCAAAATGGTGAGACCCTGAAAGAACTAGAGATAACAAAGGAAGTGTTGTCCTGGCTAAGCAGGTCTCATTAGGGATATCACAAGCATTCAAATTGACCTGCTTGCAAAAGCCCAGAAAGACACAGAAACTAATTTTGAATCTCAAGGAAGTAAAGGCTGTGGTGCTTCCTAAAGCAGTATTGGAAAGGGTTGGTGGGGCAGGGTGGCTCACCTGACCTCCCAACAACTGAGCTACTGATACTGGGAAGAGACAGGGAGAAGTGTGGTGGTAGGAATGCACCAGCAGAAACACCAGATTTGACTCTGCCAGTGTGTTTGCACTGCACTGAACTTGACACCACCATCTTGCACACACACCCTTTCCTGGTAAGCAGCAGTTGTTAGGAAGTTGTCAGGTGCCACTGCATCACCACACCATCTGCTACTACTTCAAGCCCATGAACAACATATTTTCCCACCACTAACTGTTACGACTGTTACTAAAGCTGCACGCTATCTCTGCTAAGAATCCTGGGACTGGTAATCCTAGTTTAAACTTCTGAAAAGATCCTCCACTATGGCCTGAGCAGTGAGCGCCATCTGTCAAATCATATGTATAAACATATGCAACATATTAAGGAATTAAGCATTTAAAAGACATTCTATAAAAGATGTACTCATTCTAAAAAATGCAGAGAGTCCCTAATCCCAAGGACAATCAATGACTCTACAGCACTCAATATAGATGGGATGATGAACCAGTTTCTCCAGACCAATTGCCAGCCAGCAAGTTTTCACTGGCTAAAAAGTATGCGTGCATATGATGGCTACATACCTGAGGGTGCTCATGCTGAGGACCCTAAACTTAGATTGTGCTAGGCCAATCACATGCATAGTCCATACACTGCTGGGCATGCATATAGACCTCCAGGAAGAAACTGATGCATTGCCACTGCTGTGCCACAGTAAACATTGCTACAGGGGTTTAATGTAGACTGCAGTCATTACTATACCATGCAACAATTCTGCACATACTCTAGAATCTATTCCAATGTGTGTGTTGGAAGTAATAAAATCCATTTACTAGATTTTTTTTTTACCACACACATTCTTAAATATACAAACATTTTGCTTGTTATATTTGCTGCTATATATGTGTGCTTTGCTCATGCTTCAGTGATAAGGACAGTTTTGGTTCAGATCTCAGTTATGAATTCTAGGAAGTACAAGTACTGTATAAATTTTGTCCTTGAAAAAGTGTATTAAAAGTGGGAGTTTATAAAAATGTCTCTCCCTCCACCCAATAAAATAATTTGCTATTTGAAAAGGTTAACTAGGGGTAATTCAAAATGTGCCAACATCTTTTGCGTTTATTTAACCAAAAACACACTTAGCATCCTACATCCATAGCATCTCATCATGATATTTCCAGGGCTAAATTAACACAGCCAATATTCTCTTATGCAAATAGATTCCCATCGATCAAACCAAGCACAGAGGGAGCTAAAGTTATTTTATCTGCCTATCAGTGAATGTTTTGTTATCTCAGGATGTCCCCAAAGAGGAATAGAAGTGCTTGGAATCAATACTGTCCAATCTAATTTTTCTCATAGCTCTCAAGGACAGTTCTGCAATTAATAAGAAATTCTATTAAACTGCCCAAAGTACTGCACAGCAGTCAACTGGGGTTCAGCTAGGTTTCTTGCACAAAAAGAATGTTTGAGCTTCATTGTTATCCTACCACTTACTTCTGCAACAATGACTCTACAAGGATACTTGTATGTAACAAATAAGGCTTTTTGTGATGAGAGCTAAACACAAAGGAGTAGGGATGCTTAAGGTATTTGATCCTTGTTCAAACATACATTTAAATACATATTTAAAAAGCAAATGTTTGTGCAGGTTTTTAAAATAAATCACAGATAAACATAAAAGAGGATGGGAAAATACTTAAAATATGTGAAAATGACAGAGACCAGAAGTAGACTGATCTTCCTCTCTCTAATTCAGTAGCAGAGAGGGGCAAATCGCGCGTGTCACAAATCCTATAATGAAATGTTGTTAAAAACTGAATCCCCAGTTTGGGAAGGGAGATCTGTGGGTACACATTACAGTGCTTATCTAGTTCTCAATGAACTGGAACTGAATATATGCTATTGATGGGAATCTGCAGCTCTAACTGGAGGCACTTGTAGCATACAGCAAAGCCTGACTGGAACTGGATCAGCTTCGTTAAACGGAATGAATATAAGAAACTCAGATCAGCCTGTCTTGTTGATGCCTCTATTTCCAGAGATGGCTTACATAATAGTGTTTGTGAACATTTATTTCCAGAAACCATGTTGAAAACTGAAGTATAATAGGAGTATATTTAGTAATAATAACTGTGCATCATGATCTCATCAAAGTTTTGTCATTATGCCAACATCAGAATAAATTCACGTTTTGAAATATGTCAGTTACTTTTCATATGAGAAAGCCCCAGTACTGAGAGAGAGAGAGAACTCTTTCCATGAACTAAAAGAATTGAGTGGATTGTAAAGCAAAGGCATCCCAGAATTAATGATTAAGTGTAATAGACTAGGAGGCAGAGCACAGCAATTTGCTCCTGTCTCTAATTAACACCTTTTCACCCTGGAGACCTGCCTTACTCACAAGTGTGAACTCTGAATAATTTGCTGTTCTAGGAGTAATTTGACTGTGAAGGGGCAAGACAGCAATTTCAAATCAAAGTGGCAGAGCAAACTAGCAAAGTCTATTTTAAAGGAAGATTGCTGATGCAATTCAAAATCTAATGGGCAACAGTGTGTTAGAGATACACAAAGCAACACATATTCAGGATGCTATGGACCTCTATCAATAAATGCAAAAGTGATAAAAACAGCACAAACTCTAGAACAGTAGTGTAATGTAGCATTAAAAAACCATGAATCAATTATTTAAAAAATCAGGGAGATAAATTGGTCTTCACCCTGCACCTAAAAGCACTGCACTGCCACTAGATCCAAGCCTCTTTCATTCAAAGAACAGGCCTTTCCAAATCTGGAAAGACTGCTTCATTTCCATTCACAGAAGGGCACCTTTGGATTCAGTTCTCTTTGTCTCAGATTTACTGAATAAGTTTTTTTAAAAAAAAATACAAATTATTTTCAGGTTCTTTGCTGAGACACAGCAGTTTCATGGTCCAGAAATTGTTAATGAACACATTTGAATAGCCAGCCTGTTAGTATGAAGTGCCAAAATGCAACCTTTCTTTTATTATTCTGCAAACTTGTAAGGGTCGTTCCCCCCCGCCATCACTGAACTGAAGCTGAATTTCGTCAGCATCATCCACACTGATCTAACTGCACTGTCATTTAATACATAGGCTCCTCAAAAATGCTCACAGTAATCAAGGGCACTTTGTGAAACATCTGATTAAGTGGACTAAGTCACGGGTGTTTGCTTCTTCTTGCTTTGGTGAGTATGAATTATTGAGACTTAAAAGTAGCATGATCTTTTGTTTGATGATGACCTTTAAGTGAGATGTTTCACAACTTACAAAACGTATTCTGTAGAGGAGACTTGCTACTTAGTACAATGGTATTTTGTATGGAGGTTTTATTTCTGAACAAGAATGGCTTACACAGATCTGTTGCTTAAGTAAAGTCAATAGTAAAATCATTAGCTAGAACAAACTCAGAAGTAATCTATTTGGCTGAGTATGATGCAGTGCAGTAGACTCTGGGAGTTGTAGTTTGAGCCCTTAAATCAGGGGTCAGCAACCTTTTTCAGCCGTGGGCCGGTCCACTGTCCCTCAGACCATGTGGGGGGGCCGGACTATTTTTTTTGGGGGGGGAGGGAAATGAACGAATTCCTATGCCCCACAAATCACCCAGAGATGCATTTTAAATAAAAGGACACATTCTACTCATGTAAAAACACGCTGATTCCCAGACCATCCACGGGCTGGATTTAGAAGATGATTGGGCCGCATCCGGCCCCCGGGCCTTAGGTTACCTACCCCTGCCTTAAATGAACTACCTAACCACAATCTCATGTGCCCAACATTTTTTACACTCCTTTTTGCCTCTCATTATAGCTGCCCACCACCATGCTGCTACTCTTATGCAGGAGGTATGAAAGAAAAAGGAAGGTGGTAGGGGGGCAGCAGAGATTGCTTGGGGTGGTGGGCTTCCTGTTCTTAGTGGGTTAGAAGGCTCACGCCCCATCTGGACTCAGGTTCTCCAAATGTCCTAGATCCATTCCCAAGCCTGGTTCACCATCCTTAGCTCTGTGTAGAAATTTAGATATGTGAAGCATCCTCTACTAAATTAAGGAGGCCATGAAAAGTGCAGGTGGAAATTTGTTAAGCCAAGCTAAAGACACTCCACAGCTCTGATAGAGGCCACAGGAAGGAAGGATATCAGCAGTGGTCAGAGACCCAGTCCTGCTGCTGCACCTGCAATGCCACTGGCACAGCTTTTAAAACATACAATTTGGAGAGGGTTAAAAGAAAGAAGACATCTCAGCACTGGCATCAAAAGTTATTTCACCTGAAATTCTGCACCCCAACTGGCCCCTAAATGGCACTCCACAATGCACCACTTGCAAATGAATGAAAAATGCTTTAAATTGGGGTTAGTCATTTTGATGTACCCCTCCACCCTCAAGATCCCCAATTCAACTGCCCTCAAGATCCCAAAGGTCCTAGAAGCCACAGAACACAGGCCCTTGTCTTTACAGAATAATACACCTTTTATTTCTGGGAAGCCCAAACTGATTATAAAATATTAAGATACTAGTCTCTCAAGCAAGATGGATTAACAAATAGATTAAAAAGTCACATTGCCCAATGTATTTCTTATACAGAATAAGTTGACATTCAGAGCATTAGTTATTCTCTGAAGTCCTCCTAACTGCAAATGTACTGTCATTATTCCAAGGTGCATCACTTTATCTCAGGTGATACGAGATAAGGTTTGAACGTGAAATGACCAGAATGTTTTTCTAGCTGTGGTTTCATTACATTTAGTCCGTCTTTTTTCTCAACTTTTCAGGTTGGCGGTAAATGTGGCATGCTTTTTCTCCTTCTAAACATGAGATTGCAATCTTGTCACCATAGTACTTTATATAGCGTGGAAAGGTTAATCTTTCAAACTGACTTCTTCGAAGCCTTGCAGACCTCTAGTAATAAACTTTTGGCTATCTGCTTCCACAGAGGTGGTGAAGCTGAACTGCATGCCCACGTTTTAAGCCAAGGTCATTATTTGAAGCTAAAGGCTGTTTTACCCAGTTTAAATCACAATCCTGAACAGTTACTTGGAAGAAATAGCAGTTTTGTTAGTCTATTTTGGCACATTTTTGTGCAGTGTCTGCTTAAGGGGAAAATTCTATAGCAAGATCTGAAAAGTTGAGCAAATTAGGATGTAGCAGATCTGACTGACTGACCTGGGAGGATTCCTGGCTCAACTGGGTTACATGGGCTTAGCTCCTTCATCCTCAGCTCAGTCAGAGATACACCACACCAGGGTATCTCCCCCAGCCAACCTCAGCCGAGATGCAGCTGGATCCTAAGCCTCTTCAGCTTGATTATATGACCCAGTTTAAGTTAAAATGACAGAAAGGATGGTGTAATGCAAACACTATTTTAAAGGTGTGTTTTCCCTCTGGCACTGGCCTGCCAGGCTTAGCCCAGCTCAGTCAGCAGTAGCCTTGCAACTGAACAGGTGCAACATTATGCTGGTTTAATTTACACCAGCTTTATGCCAGCTTCTTTTTATAGACTTGCTCCCTTCATTTCAGCCAGTGTACGGTGTGATATATAGGACTGTTTTAAATGTGACACATAGGACTGATCCAAAATTTCTGAGAAATGAATTTTCTTAAAACTATTGATGTTCCCTGTTCCAAGCTCCTCAACTATTCCAAGTAATCCTTCCCTCACACTGCTTTGCAGCTAAGCAGACCACTAGGTTTTTATCATAGTTATGAATAATGTTTAGGACAGTGGTTAGGAGCCTTTGGTCTGTGAGCATAAATAGACCCAATAGGGGTCTTAATTTCACAGCTGAGGCCGTATTCCCCAAGCCACATCCACATCCACCTACCCCATACGACATCAAGTATTAGAGTGCAAAGGAACAAGCAGGATCCTTAAATGTGTTCTCAATTGTTCCTTGGTAACAGAATTTTATATTATATTTTATATTAAACTTTTAAATTTAGCACCAAATGCAAGCCCCACTGAAACTGGTTCTACTTTGCATATTCTGACTGGAGCTCCTCACTAGAGTTTGCAGGTGCTGATCAGCTGATCATTGGTGGCTGCAAGCTCTGCTTCCTTTACCTGTGCAGTTTAAAATAAATCTACACATGTAAATGAAGTATAAAGGGAAACCATGATTTCAAATTACATGGGCAAATGAACACTTTTTCCTTTGCAGATCAGACTGAATTCAAGCCAGTCTACAAAAGAAAACACTTCACCTGCTGTCATGGTAATGACAGATGACTAACTGTTGGGTGGCCCTGCCAACCTGTCAAAATGGCCCACTGGGGTTGGAGGACTTCAGGATATGGCCCACTGGCCAGATCCAGTTCCCCACCCTTGGTTTAGTTAGACCCTTAGAACTCAAATCTAAAATAAGTGATCTGGCTTTTATGAAGCATATACGATTTGCTCTGTATACAAACAGCATACCTTTTAAAAAAGCATTTATTCCATGACGCCAAGAGCAAAACTTTTGGGAAGATTACCAGAAAATTGTCTCCATTTATTTTAAACAAATGCAATAGTCGCTTACCACACTCAAACATAAATGCAGTTTAATCTACTTCATGGCTCAAGTGTCAGCTGCATTATTACTAATTCCATCATAAATTCCATGAAAGAAGCACTGAGGAAGTACCTTGTCAATCTGTGTGCTTCATGATGTGGCTGAATTGCTCCCTATGTATTTTATATTGCCTGAGATAAAGGCAGAAATAGTAAGACATATTGGCATGTGAATGACACATGACCTTAAAACTTTTGCACAGGTCTCTTTGCCTGCGGCACTACAAAATACAGTTCACATTCCAAAGGTACTGATGCATATCTGGCTGCCACTGCAAGCTGAGGATTAAAGCACGTACAGGGCAAGCCTAATGCATATTCATTGCAGTGCATATAGAAATGATTGCTCTTTCTGAATGAGGTTACTTTAGCCTTTTTGTTCAAGAAAGGAAGCCCTATTGACTGTTCCCACAATGTCTGCAGTAAGGGGTGTGGAACTCAGAACAGGGCCTTTTCAGCTGCAAGTCCAGCTTGTGAAATGCCCCCTGAAAAGAAATCTGTATGTCTACTTCAAGACTCACCTATCCAACGGCTGGCTGGCTGGCTGGCTGGCATTTGTGGATCAACTGCCATATCTGCAGCCAAAATCATGCCAGATCCCATTGCCTGATGGCTGCAATCCAGGAGATCTTGGGCAAGCTCAGCCCTGCCCACTCCTTGCCCTTAAAATGCTCAGCTGACAGGTCTCTGCTCAGTCCAAACCCTCAAAGCCTGGCTTCAAGCGGGGGGGGGGGGGTTGATTGCTCTGTAAAAGTTCATTTTCCACTGCAAATACATATACTTACACGTAATGTGTGGCTGGTATGGAATTCAGCTCAGTTGGTTAGAGTGTGGTGCTGATAATGCCAAGGTTGTCTCCTGGGCATGGTCGGCCAATTGGTGTCAAAGAAGGATAGAACTTTTTTTATGTATGCAATAACAGCAGCAAGGATACTCATTGCAAAATATTGGAAGACACAAGATTTGCCCACCTGGGAAGAATGGCAGATGAAGTTGATGGACTATATGGAACTGGCGGAAATGACTGGCAGAATCCGAGACCAGGGAGAAGAGTCGGTGGAAGAAGATTGGAAAAAAATTAAAGACTATTTACAGAAATATTGTAAAATTAATGAATGTTAGAAAAATGTTGGAATGAAGTTATATGGCTTTAGTAGAAATGTTATAAGGAATTAACTACAGACAGATTAATAGAGCATTAAAGGAAAAAATAAGGTTAGAATGCGTTAAGATAATTATAGGATAGAAAACAGAGGAAGATGGAAAGGAATTGCTGAAATAATTAACAGAAGTGGAATACAAAAAGGGAGGTGTGAGGAGGTCGTGGAAATAAGTGAATGAAAGATGGGATAATGAAATTGTTTGATTTATCTTATTGTTTTTGTTTTGTTTTGTTAGTTTAATGTATTGTATTGTATTGTATTTTTAGTGTTTAAGTTTTTGGGAAAATAATAAATATTATTTTTTTTAAAAAAAGATAATGCCAAGGTTGCAGGTTCAATCACCATATGGAACAGCTACATATTCCTGCATTGCAGGGGGCTGGACTAGATGATCCTTAGGATCCCTTTCAACTCTACAATTCTATGAACAACTGATGGTCCACAGGAAATGGTTGAATGGCTTTTATTTCCGACAGATGTTAGAAAGCTGTAAGAATTAGATTGTATTTACCGGGGATGGGCACTTAATTCTTGGAGAGTTCACAAATCTGTTCTTGTAAATCCACTACAATTCCAGAGAGTTCTCTTCAGAAACCATATTCAACATCCCGCTGATTACCCAGACCTCTGCAAAGTGGCAAAATACTGTCTCTTCTCCTTGCTTTGAGCTGTGAGCTGTTGTGCTCTCATGCATGGCATGTTTTCTTTGAAATAACAAATACTATCAAGGGAAACTTGCCTTGTTCCAATTAAAATTAATTAGCAGACATTTCATGCAAATGCAAAGGCGTTACCACTTTATATATCAAATAAATGATTAGGATAGGGATTGGGGAAGCCTGTGTCCATCTGGATGCATCTGGACTCCAACTCCCATGAGCCCGAGCCAATATGGCTAATGGTCAGGGGTGGTGGGCATTGTAGTCCAATAACAAAGTCCTATGACACATAACAAATTTCTTACCGTATCACTAAACTTTTTATTTCAACAGGCCTATTGGACTGTTTGATCTGGTTCTGGAGACCTTGCTGTTTTTTTAGTTGGTTTTAATTGTATTTTCATTGTTTTTGCATTTTTCTTTTATGTAAACCACCCTGGTGACTTCTAATGAGGGATGGTATAGACATTTCTAATAAATAAGTAATAACCCATAGGTAATGGCTGTTTCTGGTGAAAACAAATCAACTAGCTTCCCCATTGTTCTGCTTCCCCTGCCCAATTTAAAACAGCACAGTCAAGTATTTGCTGCAAGGTGTGCCAACTAATGGATTGCCCAGCATTTCTATGCTATCTATGTTGCAGACCACAAAATATTTAGAATTTGTAAAATATTTATAGAACTGCTTCTAATTTTAATAAAAATGCTGTGCTACTGGACTGCTTCTTCATACTCCACTGAATATCTATCCAATGGGAGCTGAAAGATTAAAAACAAAACTACAAATACAAAAGACTTGCCACTCCTCAGGCGCTACTGGAAAGCACTCACTTTCCGGGTACTGGTTTTTAAAGCTAATACAATATTTTATTGTCTTTGAACGGAAGCATGGTTGGCTTCCTCTACCCACAATGCATTCTTATTTAAGTGTAATGAGGCACTATGAAATCAAACTGTGAAGACTCTAGAAGAACTGGGTGGTTTTTTTACTCTTCAATGGTTACATTGTGCAGCCACTGTAGAAATGATGGGTACAGCAAGGTGATAAGAAATGGAGAAAATACAGTGTGTTTATGTGTTTTAAGAAGCACAGACTTTTTCTTTTGTCATCTTCTTACAAATACTTTCATGCCAATAATTTTCAGAAGTCTATCAAGCAGCAGCTAGCAATATCCAAGGTGGCCAAAATATTTGAGAGAGTCAGCTTTCTGTTCATCCCTGCAGGAAATAGGTAGGAAGGAAGGGAAGCTAACATTTTGATTAAGTTGCCACCTTTGTAACCTACTCAGCAAATATAAAATGAGAAAATATGTGTACCCCCTCGATGGAGAGTGTACTTGAAGAGCTATCATTCTTGCATCCCATTTTGTGGAACTGCTCTGGTTTTCACATAAGAGGCATGTTTGATTGCACACCATAAGCACAGCGGGAAATGCTAATACTCTGCAATTATCTTTTTCTTAAATTGTTTAATTCACATAGGAAATTTGCTGAAGGGAAGTTTCTGTTTGAACTGCACCTGAGATCAAAAAGTATCATCTAGTTGCAGTGGAGATGTATGAATACATAACTGTTTCAAATTCGCATTTGGACCTTGGTGAGGAATCTGGAATTTTATTTATTTTTTTAAAAAGATGTTCCTATGGTCCAGACTTGTTAGTCAGTACATAAATATTAAGCAGCTCACCTGTACACATATTCTCCTTAAGTAGCTTTAACTGTAAATGTGGCAAGTTCAAAGGTGTACCTAGGGGTTGGCAAAACCAGCCCCTGCAGGGGACACAGGTCTGTACATGTGTGCATGCACACACAAACATATATATGGCATTGGAGTCCTCCCGCGACAGCTGGAGTGCCCCCACCCCCCACTGGCTCAGCACTCCATCATCTGCATTGCCCGCAGAAGGAATCCTTGGCATGGCTTCCAGGCAGAGAGCAGCGCAAGCACATCATCCAACAAGGCAACCTCATCTGTGTCTCAGATTTTTGATGTGGGGACACACCAACACAGCTCCTTGTCAAGGGTGCAAGAGACCCTAGGTACACCTCTGAGCAAATTACAAGGCTCAGCCTGGTCATATAGGTAAGAGGCTGCTACAACTTGAAAACTTCAGACCACATTCACACCATACATTTAAAGCACTATGATACCCTTTCAAACACTAATGGCTTCCCCCAAAGAACTGTGGGAGATAAGGTGCTGAAACTTGTTAAGAAACCTCTATTCCCCTCACAGAGCTACAAACCCCAGTTCCCTGTGAAGAGGAATTGATTCAGGCAGAGGGCCTTTAAAGTCCTACATGGCATTGGCCCTAAATACCCGAAGGATCATCTCCATCCCCATTGTTCCGTCCAGCTCCAAGGGCCATTTGGTCATTAACCTCACTGCGAGAAGTGCAGTTACAAGGAACCAGGCAGAGGGCCTTCTCGGTAGTGGCGCCCGCCCTGTGAAACGCCCTGTGAAACGCCCTCCCATCAGATGTCAAAGCGATAAATAACTACCTGACATTCAGAAGACATCAGGGAAGTTTTTAATCTGTGATATTTTACTGTATTTTTGGTTTCTATGGAAGCCGCCCAGAGTGGCTGGGGAAACCTAGCCAGATGGGCGGGGTACAAATAATAAAATTATTACTATTATTATTATTATTAAATGTATAGTATGTGGCTAGAGAAAGATGAGCCATTGGCCAGTTTTTTGTTGTTTTCACAAAAGCTGTAACTCTGAAGATTTTTTAAAGAAGAAAGCTACTTAACATGGGTATGCACATGCCACAAGATTCAGTTTGTAACTGTCAATTTGTCAATCAGCCCTATCTGCCCAGGGTTACTCTTTGGTCTGTCCACTTTGGCTCATGTTTTGGGTGTGAAGGGGTTTCATTAAAAATGAAGTTCTGTTTCCCACCATTCACTACCATGGGGATTAAAAAAACAGCTATAGCCTTTGTTCTTTTTGACAGAAACTTACAGACATAATAGACATCGTCCTCCTTAGATCAGATTAAGGCTGCCAAATCACAGGGAAATAGATCCAAAGTTTTGGGGGTCTGGGCACCTTGAATATTTTTTAGAAAAAGGGCAAAACCTCTTTTTGTTTTATTTGGAGTAAACTGAAATTTGCAGCAATCCAGACTTATGCACAACACTAACTAAAACTTGGTTTAAACAAATGCAACCCTCTCAAACAGAAAAAAGAAAAACAGCAATACCAGAATGAAAATAATATAATAAGTAGGTGTCTCATTTGTTGGTAAATGAAAAGTGATTAGAAAGAGGAGGAATGCCACTAACTAGTCCACCACTTTTTGAAACATTCTTCTCTAGAGTGACGGAACTCACAAAAGTGCAACAAACGAGCACATAATGCAAACCACTTCCCTCAACATTTGTCCCCCAAAGCACTATTATTGGAGAGGCCTAATAAATAGTTCTCCTGCCAACCTAGCAGTTTGAAAGCACGTCAAAGTGCAAGTAGATAAATAGGTACCGCTCCGGCGGGAGGTAAATGGCGTTTCCATGCACTGCTCTGGTTCGCCAGAAGCGGCTTAGTAGTCATGCTGGCCACATGACCCGGAAGCTGTATGCCGGCTCCCTCGGCCAGTAAAGCGAAATGAGCACCGCAACCCCAGAGTCGGTCATGACTGGACCTAATGGTCAGGGGTCCCTTTACCTTTACCTAATAAATAGTTTCCTAATTAAAAACTAGACCAGTCCATCAAAATGAGCTATTCCCCACCAAGTCACAACAGTACTTTTTTCTTACAGTCAGTTTTAACTTTTAACAACTATCTGCAAAAAATTTTAATGACCAAGTTGACAGAGCAACACAAGGCTTTTTTGGGCTGAGGGGTTCACTACTCCAACTCTAGGGGCCTTGTTAAAATCACCATTTTACTCAGGCAAGTAATAAAAACATCCTTAGGCACCCTGATTTGATCTGTGGCAGGGATTACATACAGAACCAATACACACCTGTAATTTCTAACTTTTATTGAAGAGCATTCACAGAGTACGTTGCACTTGCCTAGAGGCAGAAAAATATGAATTCACACTAACTTGGTTCAGATGTTTGTTTTGAGAAAGTACAGACACAGCATGCCCTATTCGTAAGTATAACATTTTATAGATTGGATTGGATTTATTTATAAACTATGATTTCCTGCTACAAGAACTACTTTGGACACCTGAATTTAGAGAACTGCAGTTTGTTTAAACCAGGAGTGGCTAACCATTCATTTCATAGGTGCTGAGATTGCACGTCAATGGTGGGTGTGACCAAAAATGAGTGTGGCCACCTCATAGCCATACATACACGCACAGGCACACAGACCCTCTTCTCTGCTGATCCATGCAGATCAGCTGAGGAAGGGGTGCTATCACCCCATTCAAAGTCAAATTGTTATCTGATGAACCAGGAGACTGCAATTTACTACGGCATCAGGGCACTGTGCTAGGTTTAAGCCTCTCAGCCTACCATAGTGTGTATTCTTACCTTTTTGCTTTCTTTCTGCTACTGACAAAATCTGTGGGGTCTTATGAGGCAGGAACAAAATGCTGGGAGGCCGTTTTAGAGCCACAGGTGAGGAGTTAGGTAGTCTAAACTATGGTTTCAGAGCAAACCAGGATTTGAAACTACAGTACAGTTTAGTTCTGGCTTAATTCACTAACTATGGTTTAAAAATATCAGTTTCCACTAAAATCATGAGGAATGTGGTTAGTTTAAAATTAAAAGTTGAAGCTTAATTTTAAATAGAGAAACGCCAAATAATGAAAAGAGGAAAGGGCTAGATAAAATGCTTATTTTAGCCATCAAGAGTTCATTTCAGGCTCCACTGGTTAAAGAAGTAGAAATTTATAAGAAAAGGTTTTCCCAATTATAATGTATAAACACTGGTTTTAGTCCCCTTGAAAAGAAGATTCATTGCAAGAACCAAGCCAAACTGTGTAAATGGGGAAAAATACTGGTATATCATACTATAACTACAGCTAGAAACAATCTTTATATAAGAACATTAAGACAAGTCTCACTGGATCAGACTATCTAGCTCAGCATTCTGTTCTCACACTGGCCTTCAGGCAGAACATCAGTACAATAGCCCTCTGCTGCACATGAACCCCAACTATTAATTTGTTAAGCAAATGGAAAGTATTGGGGAGATGGGACACTTTTGAGGATATCTGATTTGGGTAGCCACATTTAAAAGGGCTCAGAGTTTATACTTGGTCTTACATATTTATATAAAAAATGGTACAGCTTTACGTCATATACCTTACAATGCAAATAAGAAAGGTTTGGGGAACTCCCTACAGTTTAAAATATACATTAGTAAGGCTCATATTTGCTGAACATATTATGCTGCTCTTCTACTCTAAGTGATATGTCTGTTGCTACAGAGCAGACAATTATGGACATAATCTAAAAACCTGTGTTTGGTAAGCTTTGTTACTATGAAGCTATGATTTCCACAGCTTTTTTAAAAAATTGTGATTATATAAAGCTTTTCATGCTATAAGGTGCCTTGAGCAGGGTTTTAACTATGGAAAGGCAGGATACAAAGAAAATGATGATGATGATGATGATGATGATGATGATGATAATGAAAGTGTATGCTAGTGAAAAAAATGATCCCTTTTTGTGACATGTTAGCTGCCTCCTAAGGTAAGGGCACATTTCAAGACACCTTAACATGAGTTCCTCAAGAAATGCACTATGAATCAGGTCTCATGTGTTGCTCTTTTTTTAGCCACCTGATCCATTGGAATTGCTTCTTCACACCAATTATATATCTGATTTTATTCATTCTTTTTTAACATTATATTCCACCTTTCCTCAAATGTGTTCAAGGTAATACACATGGAGGGGGGAATAATACTTTTAAAATCTAAGTGAGATGGCTATAATTAGAGTTGAGAGCAGGGGATTGAAATGTCTGGAAACAAATACTGTATCAAACTTCAAGATTCTCAGGCAACCATGGTACACAGAAATTTTCCAAACCAATAGTAATTATAAGCATTCAGCAATGTTTTAAGGTACAGCTCCTTTCTCACTTTTACTCCTTAGAATGGAATTTCTCCTCATTCAGAATTGCAGGTGTTTCATCTTATTACACATTAGATAGAATATCAAGCTGCAAGTTACAGCTTTAATGAAGTATTCTAGTCTGTTGTGCAGGTACTGGGAGTTTTAAGCCATGAGAAAGTCTGCTCTTCTTCAGAATGGATACCCATGCCTTAAATGGGAGGAAAGACTTCATAATGTCTCAGCAAGCTCAAGAATATTTTCATGAATATGGATAGGGCTGCATGATAGTGTAAAACTGACAAAATTTAAATAAATCTTTTGTGGATTTTAAAATCCAAAAAATTGGCTAGCCATACAATGTAACACATATAGCAGATTCAAATATAAAAGGGTTTCTTTATGTTTGCCTGACTTCAGAGCTCATACTTATTTCGTATTACTAGTATAATTCAATTCCCATTTAATACTAGTATTTGAAGTTATGTTATCAAATGTAACCCTGCGAAGAAATCGTTGGTGTGATGTTTTCTATGACATTTTTATTTGTTGTGACTACTCATGAGTTTAGCATGCTCATCTGCTCCATCTCTTTCTTCAGTTCATATCCTATTATACAAATGAGTGGGATTCAACAATTTACTATCAACTCTTTACTAACAACAACTTATTATGGATCTGGCAGAAGGATACAAACCAAGAGCCATCAACATATCATTTCTCAGAAGCTAATCCAGTTGATTGCTTATACACAGTTGAGCATGTATCACTCTACAATTGTGAGTGTTCTGCTAATGAGTGGGAGAAGGCAACAGGAAACTTTGAATTTAAGTAAGGGTTACTTCACCCCCTGGGACGCGGGTGGCGCTGTGGGTTAAACCACAAAGCCTAGGACTTGCCGATCAGAAGGTCAGCGGTTCGAATCCCCACGACGAGGTGAGCTCTCGTTGCTTGGTCCTAGCTCCTGCCAACCTAGCAGTTCAAAAGCACGTCAAAGTGCAAGTAGATAAATAGGTACCGCTCCGGCGGGAAGGTAAACAGCGTTTCCGTGTGCTGCTCTGGTTCACCAGAAGCGGCTTAGTCATGCTGGCCACATGACCCGGAAGCTGTACGCCAGCTCCCTCGGCCAATAAAGCGAGATGAGCGTTGCAACCCCAGAGTCAGCCATGACTGGACCTAATGGTCAGGGGTCCCTTTACCTTTACTTCACCCCCTATTATGTGGCAGCATTCCCAAAGCTCTCTATGATGTTGATAGGGGTTTTTAATACATAATTTAAGGTTGGTTTTTTCCATTTGCAGGCAATGAAAAAGATTGGGCCTTTTATTGATTTTTTTTAGAGGAGTGCAAAACCAGACAGGAGGTTTGGTGGCAACTTACTTTTGGTTGCACAACAGTAGTAGCGCCTGTTTAAATTTTAGTTTGATGCTTTGGCTATAGCCTTTTTTGCAACATCACTCCTTCTGATCGTTGCTGTTTCTTTCTTCCAGAAATGTTGGACACTGCTTGACATAGCACCATCTGGAAGCATGTGGTGTTTGTGTGTGGAAAATTACTGTTTCTGTCTAAAATAGAGAACTACTGTTATTTCACTATAATGGAAAGAAAAGGGGGGAATTAAACATTTCCCTCCTCCCCATGGTGTACCATAAAAGCTGATTAAGTAAAGGAAAATTAATCACTAATGCCCAGCTGCTCTGAGCAGAAAAAAAGCAAGCAGGAAATGTATCAATAGGAAGCTTTCAATTAACATTAGAAAGAACCTTTCCTGAATAGAACTATCCACACATACATTTTAAATAATTGCCTTTCTCCCCAAAAGAATCCCAGGAACTGTAGTTTGTTAAGGGCAGTGGCGTAGCGTGGGGGGTGCAGGGGGGGGCCGGCCGCACCGGGCGCAACATCTGGGGGTTAGGGTTAGGGGGCGCAAATCCACGGGTTAAGGGGCGCAAATCCATGGGTTAGGGGGCGCAAATTACTTGCCTTGCCCCGGGTGCTGACAACCCACGCTACGCCACTGGTTAAGGGTGCTGGAGAACTGTAGCTCTGTGAGTGGTAAACTACAGTTCCCAGGATTCTTGTACAGAGTGAATGTGACCTAACTTGTGAGGAGATAGTACTGAAGGATCTTGTTCATGGGAAAGAGCACCACTGCACAATGTGATACGAGTACTATGTAAGGCCTCTGTCTTAATTCAGCTTCGAAGTGATTGAAGAAAAGCGCTGCTTTAGCAGTACTGAAAGGGCTTAGTTTGGAAGCAACTGAGTACATGCAAGATGGAATAGGGTGGAAATAGAGGGGAGATTGATCATGCCCATCAAAGTGTACATATTTATTTGAAGTATTTAATTTCTTTTACGACAGCTGATCATTTAATAAGTAAAACCTATGCATTGTACTAATGGCATTTAGAAGTGTTTTTTCCTTCATCTTTACCCTCCAAAGATCATAAACATTATAAGTATGCTTAAGTACTTCAGCTATATCCTTCAATATCAATACGATCAGGCATCACTCTCATTTTTTACTTTATGTATAACTGGTTTGCCTTTTGCCAGCCGTTTGATTAAAGTAATGCAAATCCAAACAAATTATAGAAAAAAATCAGGTTGAAACTATTTTACATTTTCCCTATCAGCTTCTGAGTATGATTAATCAAATCATAGCCCCCCATGAGTAGAGCAGTAATTGCAAAAGAGCAAATTACAGCATCTCACTGTACTTGAAACATATTTAATATGAAGCAAAATATTTTATTAAGGCTTATGCCTAGCTCATTTTAATACAGTTAATTATGTCAGTTCAACTCACTTAACAGGTATGACTTGATTTCATAGAATCTGTATCAGAAGTATTTCAAGAACGTAATCATTTAAGGAGCTTTACTTCACAACCCAAGCCAGATACATGTCCTTTTGGATTGTCTACTGCTGCAACACAACTTCCAATGCCAAGTCTTTCCACCACTAATATATTCTGGGGTTTAAACACTCTCCAGTTGTTCAGCCACCTGTTTCTTGACCTTCCCATTATGTAAGTACTCTATGTTTTTTCTTAGCATTTTACTTTTGTACACCTTGAAACACAATGAAACCTTAAATTAATTTATTTCGAACATATAAATTTACTCTTTACAAAAGGCTACTGTTCAAGGCAGTCAAGAATAAAAAAGAAAACGCATCAAAATGCAAACTAAAATACATTTAAAATAAATCTATAAACCAACAGCCCCTTTTTAAAAAATACAGTAGTAACCATATCTACAAGCAGCAGAAATTAAAAACATCAGATCAAAATCCACTGGTCAATGGGCCAATAAGCAGCTAAAAAAGAAAGGTTTTGTTCACAGCAGTCATAATCGATGAACACCCTATGACTTACTAAAATTACTAAAACATTAAAGTACTGTAAATGCATAGCTTGTTGGGAGGGTGAATGGTTCAAGGCCTTGTTATTTACCCCATGTCTAAGTGCCACACCACCGTACCCATTATTATATATGATAGCATACGTTCAAGGATAAAAGAAGTCTTTCTGGAAGAGAAACTGTAGTTCAAAAATAGAAAACGTTGCCACAATGCAATGTTTCATTAAATACAAGTTAATCTTTGCCTGGCGTGCTCTGGTCCATGGGGTCACGAAGAGTCGGACACGACTAAACGACTAAACAACAACAACAATCATCTTTGGCAATAACATCTAAATCTAAGGGACTTTCCACAGCTTGGGTGTCTGTTATAGAATTACCACGATACAAGGCCCCAGTATGTCATGGAAGGGAACAGACTGTTTTTGGATCAGAGCTGGTACAAGGAGAGCTAATCACCTTCAAAGCAAATAGAGGGGAACAGTTTCTTTCTCAAAGAATTTAGCAGCCCTAAACCTATACAGTTTGAGAACCTTTTTTAAAAAGTGGTGTTTGCAATCTAGTTAAAAAATAATTATGCTGCTTTCAATGTTCCACATTTGAAATAATTATGAACATATGGTAAAACTGTTGGACAGCAAATCTGTTCATTTGTCACTAACCTACATTCCACCACAAGAGTTTCATCTCTCCTGCATAATGTGGAGTCAGAACACACAAGCTTTAGCACTCGGCATTGGATGGCAGGAACGTACTGTATGTGGAATCAGCACCTTTGAATGGGAATGATTCAGCTCCCATGCACAATTGCCCACCTGTCACTGCTCACCTTCCTGCCTAGGCCCCTGACATTCTCTGCTATGTTCATTATTGCATATGGGAGCCAAACCACTTCCATCGCACCAATGCCACACATTGCAAAAATATAGAAACTGCACCTTTATCTGTGTGCATGGCTGAATTGCGTCTACAAAAAGCAGCCACGGGTCACATGCCTTCCCATGCCTTCTCCTGGAGACCTGAATCAGTTGCTTGCTGGCACTAATCTCACAGCAGTTCTTCCCTTCATTCCAGCCCTGCTCTCCAAGATGCCTTCTGATTGGCAGAGGGGAACATCACAAAACCCCTTTACACAGTAAACTCAGCCCTTATGGAAATCTTTCCTCATTGCTGCTTTAGACTGGGGTGGGGTGGGGTGAGAAATTCTGTTGCCAATTCCTGTGCTGGCTGATTATTTAAGGGTCTTCGGTTGATGATCTTGCCTCTCTAAAGTGAAATAACCTCAGCGGGAAAGAGGTGGTTCTTTTGTTATGTTGCTTTGCTTTTCCTTTTCCCTCATAACCTTTTTGCAAGTCCCTGGGAATAAAGGCTGGTCCCTTTATTTAAAACAGGATGAAAGATCTCTTGGCTGGCTGTTGCCACTGTGCTGCACCAGCCTGAGGAGCCAAACAGCAGCACAGATATAGAGTGTGGATTAATAATTTACTCTTTTGCAATGTAAACAGGGAAGACCTTGAATACTTTTTTCCTTGAAAATCTTGCCATTTTTTTATGCTGCTACATTGGATTTGTGTGAGTGAGATATAATTACCGAGTAAGTGTTGTCAGCTTCTTTTGAAACCAAGTCTTAAGTATGCATCACCATCAAAAGCTAAACTAGAAATCAAACACATTTGCTTCAAAGTGTTTTCCCTATTCTTGAATTTTGGTAGTGATATCTTCGAAATCAGAAGGAACTGGCAGAGGCATAGGAAGGGGTGGGTGGTAGGTGCGGTTCGCCCCGGGTGTCATGACTGAGGGTGTGTATGTGACAAAATGGCAGGCGAGTGGGTGGCACACTGCATGCCTGGCGGCAGCAGTTCTTCTAACCCGGCAGCAGAGAACAGTCCTCCTCAGCCATGGCGAGGCACACCCAGCCGCAGCAGCTCTGTTGCTGGGTCATGTCTGACCCGGCTATGGAGAGCAGGAGGAGAGTGAGCAGCAGCTTCCCCACACCACACCCCCCTCAGGAGCGCGTCCGCCCTGGGCAGTGCAGGCATATACTCCGCCACATGGGAACTGACAGAAGACAGTATGAAAAATGACTTTCCTCCACTACCATGATTGGCGTACCTAGCCTAATGCTGTCCACTCTGAATTACAACAGTTCCCTAGACGTACTTATAAACTTGTTCATAACTTGCATGGAATTGGAGGTGAGCAAGAAGGTGTCAATCAGGGTGGTTAAAGGGGATTACAAGTACCTGCTAAAGGATCTCTCCATGCTGAGTGAATGAGCATTACAATGACAAATCTGGCTCAAATTACCGTATTTTTCGCCCTATAGGGCGCACCGGCCCATAGGGCGCACCTAGTTGGGGGGGGGGATAAAGAAAAAAAAAATTATTTCCCCACCAGGTGTGGGGCTGGGGAAGCCCGAGCTTCCCCCGACCCGAGCTCCCAGAACAGGCTGCTATCCGCAAGCCTTGGGAGCCCGGCAGGAACTCCTGCTGGGCTCCCAAGGCTTGCAGAGAGCTGCCCGAAGCCCAGGGTGCACAGCGCCACACTCCCCGGGCTTCGGGCTGCAGGCAGCTGTGTGCAAGCCTGCGGAGCCTGGCGGGAACTCCCGCCGGGCTCCGCAAGCTTGCGGAGAGCTGCCCGAAGCCTGGGGTTCGCTCCCCAGGTTTCGGGCTGCAGGCTGCTGTCCGCAAACCTTGGGAGCCCAGCAGTAAGCAAGTGTAAAATGCTGAATGTTGGGGCAAAAATTAAAATTTCACATATATGCTAATAGGCTCTAAACTGGTAGTGACTATAATAATTTATAATAGTGGTACCTCGGGTTACAGTCGCTTCAGGTTACAGACTCCGCTAACCCAGAAATAGTACCTTGGATTAAGAACTTTGCTTCAGGATGAGAACAGAAATCGCACGGCGATGGCATGGCAGCAGTGGGAGGCCCCATTAGCTAAAGTGGTGCTTCAGGTTAAGAACAGTTTCAGGTTAAGAACAGACCTCCAGAATGAATTAAGTACTTATGATCCTATGCCAGGTTACATAAAACTAAGGGCCAAACTATATATTACATTAAGTAGCATGTTTAAATAGGCCTGACCACACATTTTTCAGAACAAAAAGCAGCTGGAAAAGGTTCCTATATGGATCAGGACTGCTGCATAAGGAAGGATTTTTAATTTATTTTTTACCCTGTGCAATTTTCTGCTCTAAAAATCCAGTCTCCAGAAGGCTGTAATAAAACAGCAAGGGTAGGAAAGGGTTAAATATGGGGGGTAGTGAATCACACTACTTGTGCATGCATTTACTCATAAGTCAATTATGTTCCATTTTAATTAATCTGCAATTTTAGCCAAAAATTGCACCAGAACATTAGGGAAGTGTGAAAGTCAGTGGATAACTAGGTACCAATCCACCCATTAGTCTGGAATGCATATATTATATGAGTTCATATGGAATTTGAAAAAGATCAAATTCCTCAAGCATCCATAGTTGACCCCACTCAGCCCTGCAGCCCTAATCAATCTCAGGCTGTTTTTGTTAAGAAAAAAGTGAGGCTAATCCAAGGAAACCTATTTAAATCTACCGCTCATTAGTAGTGCATAGCTGGGTCCTCAATCCCAATGACTTCATTGTTGCTTGCTCCTAAGAAAACATAATCTTACTTCTAGTTAGTGGTTTTTCCCCAGGGAATACTCAAGCGTGCACAGTACCAACACCACCTTTTTTCTAGAAGAAAAGCACTGCTTCCAGTAGTAAGATTGAGATCCATGATTATAGTCAATAAGCTGAACACCAACAGCACAATTCTATACACGTCCACACAGATTTAAGTCCATTAAATTCAATAAGGCTTACTCCCAGGTAGGTGAGTACAGCTCCCATCCATGAGGCAGATTCAACCTCTGAGAAGCTTGCCACTTGCTGCATCCACCTCTTCTGCCACTGCCACTGCCTCCATTCCTATCTGGCCTTCTTTTCTCATCTACCACCTTTAGCATGGTGGGGGCGGCAGTGGAAGGCAAGGAGGTAGTAGAGGACTGCGGATAAAGAGGTGGCATTTTCTGTTTTGCCTTAAGCAGCAAAACATCCTGAAATGGCCCATAGTACAGGAGCCAAGCGTAAGGCACTATCAGAGAGTACCTTTCCCCTTTTGGAAACTTCCTCTGTATGTTATAAAAAACATATTATAGAGTATCAACTAGATAAGCTAGAGAATTCACTATTTACAATGTGAAAGTGAGCTTTCAGGAAAACAATATACCTTAATACATGAAAGACACTATAGTAACCCCTATGTAGGATTTTTGAAAGCAATGTAGTTATTACAAAACAAGCTAAATTGATATAATCTCAGTTACAGTGGTACCTCGGGTTAAGAACTTAATTCGTTCTGGAGGTCCGTTCTTAACCTGAAACTGTTCTTAACCTGAAGCACCACTTTAGCTAATGGGGCCTCCCGCTGCTGCCACGCCGCCAGAGCACGATTTCTGTTCTCATCCTGAAGCAAAGTTCTTAACCTGAAGCACTATTTTTGGGTTAGTGGAGTCTGTAACCTGAAGCATATGTAACCCAAGGTACTACTGTACATCTAAAATGCAAATACTAGGAATTAGAAAATTTCAAGTTCTTCTGCAAAGGACTGATATGGAAAAATAATTTAAATCAATGAATTAGGATACAAAAATAAATATTGTATTGGCCTTGAACACCCGTGAATTATTATGATTTGGGCTGAGTGAACCTGGCTGAAAAGTTTGGTGAATTGACTGTGGCTTTGGGCTGAATCCATTATGCATTTTCATCAGTTTCATTTCTATATCATACTTCTCACTTTCATTTCATATTATCTCATTACAAGAAGAGCATATACAGCAGCTAACTCACTCTGATTGCTTGCAAGCAATTTTCTCTTTCCTTAATATTTCTGGTTATCAGTGATACTTCCCTCCCTTAATAACCTATGGAACTTTGTTCTCTGTCAGAAAAAAATAGTTTTTTATGTTTCTGGCTTGCGCAGTATGCCTCTTTACCACAATGTCAATAATTTTGCACATCAAGAAGCTTGGCCACAAAGACCAAACTACAGAACCCAAGTCATCATCACATCTTTCATTTTTCATGTTCATGCAAGGCAAAAGGTGTAACTTCCCTTCTCTTCTCTGTCCTAGGTCCAAAAACATACTTATATTCTTGGGAATGGTTCATGTAAAGCAACAAGATCAGGATAAGAAGATCACAATGTAGCGCTTCATGATTAATTACACCTATTCAGAGATTGGCTATGCATAAGTTAGGGATGCTGCTATTAGATCATTTGGGGGGCTAATTTAAAAGAACTGTGAGCAGGCAGCCGATTGTCAAAAGCAAAAAAGCCATCAGACTTATCTCAAGTATAACTAGCCAATCTTGCATCTTAACCCACACAGGAAGGTCCAATATTTTAGAACTAGCTCTAATATACCATTTATCCTCCACAGGAGGGGTAGTTGGAGCCTCATTAGCAGACCAGGCTGTCAGGTCCGCTTGTGGGGCATTAAGAATAATAGTTTATATGCCACCCATCTGAATGGGTTTCCCTAGCCACTCTGATTGGCTTCCAGCAAAATATAAAACACCATAAAACATCAAACATTAAAAACTTTGCTAAACAGGGCTGCCTTCCGATGTCTTCTAAAAGTCAGGTAGTTATTTATTTCTTTGACATCCGATGCAAGAACGTTCCACAGAGCAGGCACCACTACCAAGAAGGCCTTCTGCCTGGTTCTTTGTAACTGCACTTCTCGCAGTGAGGTTAATGACCAAATGGCCCTTGGAGCTGGACGGAACAATGGGGATGGAGATGATCCTTCGGGTATTTAGGGCCAATGCCATGTAGGGCTTTAAAGGTCAGCATCAACACTTTAAATTGTGCTTGCAAACATACTGGGAACCAATGTAGGTCTTTTAGGACCGATGTTGTATGGTCCCGCCGGCTGGTCCCAATCACTATCTTAGCAGCCACATTCTGGATTAATTGTAGTTTCTGAGTCACCTTCAAAGGTAGCCCTATGTAGAGCAAATTGTAGTAATCAAAGTGGGAGATAACCAGAGCATGCACTACTCTGGCAAGACACTGCACAGGCAGGTAGGGTTTCAGCCGGGGTACCAGATAGAGCTGGCAGACAGCTGCCCTGGTAGAAAAAGGAATTGGGTTGGATCCTTAGTCTGAGGCTGGGGTGTGCCCCATGCCCAAAAGGTAGTAGATAAAACTCAGGGTATCCTGGTAAAGGGGTCCAAGGATAGGGTTCTGTCTGAAAGCCCAGACAGGGACTGACAGGCCATAGAGAATTTGTGAAGAGCATCCTGGTGAGATTTTAATGGATGGTATCCATCCGCCATGATTGACCCTGATGGAGATTACAGCCAGCAGTCAAATTGGCTGATTCAAGATACATATACCATGTCTATGCCAAAATCTGATTTACATTTGCAACAAATAAAGTTGTGGCCATTTTGATCCCAAGCTGATATCACATAGTTCTTATTGCATGTACCAGTGTTTCTCCTACTTGGGTCTCCAGCTGTAGTTGGACTACAACTCCCATCATCCCTAGCTGGTAGGACCAGCGGTCAGTCCAAGAGCAGCCGGGAGCTGAGCTTGAGAAACACTGGCATACACAGTATCAATTCCCTCTCTCTGTAACCACCGGCCCATGGCACTGTGACTAGCAATGAAATAAATGTATGTTCAAAACAATCCTTTTTAACCCATCATCCATCAAATGAAAACATAGGCTTTGCTGAAACACAAGACACACATTCTGAAAATTTAAACCATGGTAATCAACAAGTTTACATTTTTGCTATAAAAAAATAGTTTCTTTTTCATTTAATTTTTAGAATAAAAGGAAGAAAATAATAAACAACAAACAGTATCATTGGAGCCCGAGTGTTTTTGGAAACCCACTGAAAACAGGAAGGCAATGAAAATTCATTACCCTTAAAATGTTACAGAAAGAGCCAGCCCAAATTATAACATTTGATTAAAACAGTATTTAACTAACACAATTGCCCAAAGACTAAAGATTTTTGTTAACTGCATGTATGTATGGCTTCATAAGTTTAAAGATGTGACAGTTTTTACCCAGTTTCCCCCCTCCTCCCTCTCTCCCCAAATTGCAAAAGACCTTTGCTAGGAGCAAAATCCAGTGTGGATGTATACAGTTATATTCCAAACATTTACTGTTTGCTGCTGTTGGGCCCAAATTCCCCAAATAATTATCACAGAAGACCATTGCCATCCTAGTGTATAAACACAACAAGTCCAAGATAACACCCCAAGCTTCAAGAGTAATGACAAAGGTGGAAAAGATAGTCTAGTCAGGCATGAAATTGATTTTAACACAACAAATATCAGTTGACTCCAATGGGCTAAGCAAATAATTCTAAAGTAGAGTGGAGATAATAAACACAAAATCATTAACTGCACCTACTAAATCAAATGTGGAGGAAAGAAACCTGTTGTCACATTGACCCTGAAACCTGTTTAATAACTGATTAAAGTAATTACTCCAAACCTGACATAACGTTTAATCATGGGTTCCTTTAGAGCTGCAGAAGGGACTATTTATTTTTCTTCATGGCATTAATCTTCAATATTGAGGACATGATCCACTTGCATTGTAGACGTGACAGCCATGTGCAGAGGATCTCCATGAGTATCATGCATGTAGTGGGCAGGGGAGAAAAGCAGGGCTTTGTGAAATAGTGCTAGGAGCGTTCCTGCGTGAGTGCTGTATTCGTGATTCAAAGGATCTTGGCCCTTTGAATTTAGTTTATTTGAATTTATTTGAATTGAATTTAGTTAATTCAATTAACTAAAACCCTTTTGGTTTGACATATTGTGTTGAGGGCTTTTCATGTTTACTCAAGCCATGGAATTTTTTAATTCCAAAATGTCAGAGAGTTACAACTGTTATTTTCACACCCCTTCAGACAATCCTGAATTGCTCAGTTGACTATGGTAATACGAAATTTCTCATGAAGACAGCATGCTTGTCTTTTCTGTTGTGGGTAATTATGACAAAATAAAATGGAATAATATTAAAAGAAGTTTTCGCTGGAGGAAGATGCAAATGTTTTGTTATAAAATGCATCTAAAAGTGTGTTCAGGCATTTGTCTGAACACATGAACTTTATGGGAGGGGTGTCCACACGTCTCCTTATGCATTACTCCCCCTTCTCATTGCCACCCAGCCAAGATAAAGCAGGGTCTCCAATCACTCAAGGTGTTCTATTGGCACTCAAGTCCCCTATGACCTTAATTGCTAAGCACAGGGAAGGTTATGGACTAGAGCAGGGGTAGGCAACCTAAGGCCCGAGGGCCAGATGCGGCTCAGTCGCTTTCTCAATCCGGCCCGCTGACGATCCGGGAATCAGCGTGTTTTTACATGAGTAGAATGTGTGCTTTTATTTAAAATGCATCTCTGGGTTATTTGTGGGGCATAGGAATTTGTTCATTATTTTTTTTCAAAATATAGTCCAGCCCACCACATGGTCTTAGGGACGGCAGACTGGCCCATGGCTGAAAAAGGTTGCTGACCCCTGGACCAGAGGCTGCAATCAGATGCTGTTACATGCATTTTGTGGCTCTTTGTGGCTAAGGCTCTTACAACAGCCTTGCTTGGCTCCCTTCCTTATCTTTATAAAATCTTTGGTGGGGTAGGTTAACTCTGGGCAGGGGATTCCTCCAGTTGTTGTTCTTCACTTCTGCCCATCTCAGGGATCCCCTGAGAATTAGAAACCTTTTGGGTTTATGACCAATGGCTATATGACCAATGACACTCGTGACTGAAGACAGGGAAATTTGTTATACCTGTATTACCTAATATATGACAGTCCTATAGGGGTCTCCCAATAGTTTCCCACCAGGGCACTGACTGTGCAAAGATGTTTAGCCATTCTGCAGCATCAGGCGTCTCCAGACCACTCAGTGGACCTTGTACTTTTACAAGCCTATCAGAAGAGGACAGTTAATGTGCCTAATACAATAGCTACCAAAGAAGAATCAGCAGATGAAACTGGATATTGAAATGTCAAGCAATCACTTCCAGCCTTTTAAAAATGAGTTAAATGCATTTCGTATTAGTTAATTACTAGTGGCCTATGCCTAAACACTTTCACATTTTTGTGGGAAGAGAAAAGGACATTTCAATCTCCAAAGTCCAGACTCTATTATCTTTGACATTTTATGCAATGTGTTAGCTGCATGGATGTAAGTACTGTAACTTCAACATTTGATAATAATGGCATTTTTAAAGCACACAAAATAAGCAGATTTGGTGAGAGTGTGCATAAAAGCTTCTATGGTTAAACTTAAAAACAGACATTCTTCTTTTAAAGTACAACTGCTAAGCAATACCAGGCCATATACCTGCCAAAGGGAAATCCTAAGTAAGGAAATATGAGCTTCTTAAGTCACTCAAGATGAATTAGACACACTCCATTTTTAAGAAGTTCTTTGGTCACACATGAATAGTGCCAATTGCAAAAAACCTCAAAAGTGTGTTAAGATGTTAATAGGAAAAGGCAAGCTCTTTTACAAGAAACTAATAAAACAGGCATGATAGGGTATGCAAGAGGTTTCTGGAACAATTATTGGCAGATTCTGTTATCCAGACACTGTGGTTGTGCACAAATCATACATTTTAAGTACATTCCACCACTAAAGAATTAAGGGAATTCCAGTGTACCCTACATGTAACTGCAATTCCCAGCACCCTTAAACTACAGCTCCCAGGATTCTTTGCAGGGGGTGTAAATGTGCTTTAAATGTACATTCTGTAAGCAGTCCGAGCTGGGACACACAAAGAAAATGTCAACCTTTCCTTGGAAAAAAGGAGAAGCCATTTTACTGGCATAACAAGATTGTAAAGCCAATGTATAGTGTTAACAATCTAACTATCTCCTCTTATGAATAGTGAAAGGTCTTACTACACATGACACTGTGTCTAATCCTCCCTTCTTTTCTAGTTGCAATTATGCTTAAAATCAACACACGCTCCTCATGCTGCAGTTGTGGGGGGAAACCAAACTTCTATTCCGTGCATCAATTGCAGTGTGGAAGGGATTTTCGCTAAAATCATAGTGGTGGGTAGAATGATTAAACTTCCTCTCCCTGCACACTGTGGGTCTGATATCAATCACCCCCACACCTATAATTAAATAAGGGGAAATGGCAATGTGATTACAAACAACACAATTACCATCATCTGTAGTTTGCCTCTAAGAATTGTAGTAAGGTATGGTAAAGGACCCTAGTAGCACTTTTGTTCACTGGTATAATGCCTAGTTAAAACACTTTTCACAATGTCATTTCAACGATAATGAGATATACTGTGTCATAATTGTTGTAAAACTTGCTTAGATAAATATAAATATAAATATAAATAATTATGAAATGAAGCATTTCCCAGTATAAAATAAGGGAAAGGTTTACACAGGCATTTGATGGAGAAAGGGAATGTCTAGCTAATGATGGCATACGAAGTAAATTGAAAGTTTAAAACATGGTTTTGTATAAATAATTATGCTGTTTAAATTCAGGTACACATCAAATTTATTGTAGATGCCTTTGTGTGTTCTGCAACTTATCCAATAACATTGCAACTGTAAGTACAGCTACTGGCATCTGTGCTTGAACTGCAAATATTCATTGTAGCAGAAGAACAATGAGAGAAAAAGGCTCAGACTTAAGAGAAGCAGACCTTTTTCTCCAGGACACCAAACAACAAATACAACCAGTCTTAAAGAAACTGTGGTGTTCAATTTAGCTTCTCTAGAACCCATCATATTGTCTTCTTAGGCTGTATTCCTATATACACACTTACCAATATGTCTTATTGAACTAAATATGGCTTACTTCTTAGTAAAATATATAGGATTGTAGTGTTACAAACCTTACTATTGTTACAAAAATTGGATGCCCCTCCAATCTTTGCCAAAAATTGGATGCCCCCCCAATCTTTGCCAAACCAAGCCAAGATTCTAGGGGGTTCCAGGAACTCACCCAGCGTCTGTGCTCCTTTGAAAAGCAAGACAAGGCAGAGACTGTCATTGTTTTAAGCTATATTTAATAATAATAACATAATAATAAATATTTATTTATACCCCGCCATCCCTGGCCAGGGTCGGGCACAGGGCAGCTAACACCAAATATGAATTACAATAAAATGTAATAGAAAAACATAATCAACAACAACAACATACAACAGTTAATTAAAAAACAGCTTAAAATACAGCTTAAAATACAGCCTCATTTTAGTAGTAGCCCATAAATCAAGACCATAAAGGAAGGAAACATCAGATACAGTGGTGCCCCGCAAGACGAATGCCTCGCAAGACGGAAAACTCGCTAGACGAAAGAGTTTTCCGTTTTGGAGGTGCTTCACAAAACGAATCTCCTATGGGCTTGCTTCGCAAGACGAAAATGTCTTGCGAGTTCCTGCGGGGTTTTTTCCTCCCCCCCCTTTTTCTAAGCCGCTAAGCCGCTTATCAGCTGATCCGATAAGCCGATAAGCCACTAAAAGCCACTAATAGAGCTAATCCGCCAATGGGCTTGCTTCGCAAGACGAAAAAACCGCTAGACGAAGAGAATCACAGAACGGATTCTTTTCGTCTTGCGAGGCACCACTGTATTCACCCGAGCCAGCTATCCATGCTGGTCCTACATGGGCCAGCAAAAAAGCCAAGGGAAAATTTATATACCAAATCCCATATAAGGGGTCAGAGTGAGTCTAAGCCGAAGGCCAGGCAGAACAGCTCCGTCTTGCAGGCCCTGAGGAAAGATGTCAAATACTGCAGGGCTCTAGTCTCTTGTGACACAGTGTTCCACCACATCAGGGCCAGCGTTGAAAAGGCCCTGTCCCTAGTTGAGACCAATCTAACCTCCTTGAGGCTTGGGACCTCCAAAGTTTTTTTATTTATGGAACTTAAGGTCCTCCACGGGGCATATCAGGAGAGGCGGTCCCGTAGGTACGAGGGTCCTAGGCCGCATAGGGCTTTAAAGGTCAAATCCAGCACCTTAAACCTGACCCTGTACTCCACCGGAAGCCAGTGCAGCTGGTAAAGCACTGTATGAATGTGATTCCGTGGCAAGGACCCCGTAAGGAGCCTCGCCACAGCATTCTGCATCCGCTGGAGTTTCTGGGTCAGCTTCAAGGGCAGCCCCGCGTAAAGCGTGTTACAATAATCAAGCCTGGAGGTGACCGTCACATGGATCACTGTGGCCAGATCAGGGCGAGAAAGGTAATGGACCAACTGCTTAATACGGTGGAGATGGAAAAATACCACCTTTGCTGTGGCTGCAACCTGCGCTTCCATAGAAAGGGAGGCATCAAAGGTTACAACCAAACTCTTGACAAAAGACACTGGCACTAATTGAGCCCCTGCAAGAGATGGGAGTTGGTCCCCCAACCCCATGTCATCCCAACCCAGCCAGAGGACCTCTGTCTTCAAAGGATTTAACTTCAACCGGCTCCCATGCAGCCATCCAGCCACAGCTTCCAAGCATCTGGTCAGTGTGTTCGGGGCCGAGTCAGGGCGGCTGTCCATCAATAGATAAAGCTGGATGGCATCAGCATACTGATGACAACCCAGCCCAAAACTCCGGACAATCTGGGCAAGATACTGGAAAGCATCGGGGGAAAGATTGCGCCCTGCGGCACTCCACACACCAAGGAGTGCCGCGACAACAACTCCTTCCCTAGTGCCATCCTCTGTCCCTGACCTGAGATAAAGGAGTGCAGCCATTGTCGGACTGTGCCCTGAATCCCCACGTCGGCAAGGCAGTGGTCCAAAAGTTCATGATCGACCATGTCAAAGGCTGCTGACAAATCTAAAAGAATCAGCAGTCCTGACCCGCCTTGATCCAGCTGTCTATGACATCATCTGCTAGGACGACCAGGGCCGTCTGAAGTCGGACTGAAATGGATCCAGAGCCGATGTTTCATCCAGAAACCTATCAAGCTGTTCAGCAACGGCCCTCTCAATTACCTTACCCATGTATGCTTTATTCACAGATATACTCCTTCAGTCTGCATGAAGTACAGATCTTACAGAATGGTCATCTCAAGAAGACTTGTTCCCAACAGCAGTGCAGCACTTGAATCCAAGGCATGTCTCCCAACATGCCTTCAGCCATCCTGCCCCAAATGGATCATCTTTTTTCAGCTATTGCAAGTCTCATGCCAAAGGCCCCAAACTCTTCCTATGACATCCTGCCCAGATATCCTGGAAACCTTCCAAATTCTGTCTCTGTTTACATCTCAGAAGAGAGGGGAAGGGCAGTACTCTTGCATTGCCAATAGTCCTGTATTGTTTCTTAATGGGCCTAGCTTGGCCAGGTTGTTTTTTGCACGGTCTAGTCCAGGAATTCCTCTGCAGCTTGTATTTTTCCTTCATATCCCAAATAATCAAAATCCTACCATTTATTAATTTCTAGGGTTTGGGGAAACCCCCCAACCTATAACCCTATTTTAGACCTTATGCTCGCTACATTCCTTACATCTTCTGTCACTCTAATCATTGAAGCAGAGGGACACACTGTCTTACAAGCTTGCTCTTATGTACCTGCCATTTCCCACTTCAAGAAGGCTATTGATTCTCAAGCCTGCCTTTCACTTGAAAGTGAAACATTTTAACACTTCTCTTTGAAGTCTCTTTCTTGTTTAAAGTTAAGCTTCACCCTCTTCATTTGCTGTGCTTTCCATCAGAACAATCAGCCCTATATGGAAATTATGTGTCAATGTCCTTCCCTAAAGAAACAAGGGGGATGTTTAATGCCTGTCAACAATTGTCTAGGTGTAACTTCTAAGCCTGTCAACCAGTAAAAGAATGTTCAGTTGATTAATTGCCCACCTTTTAATTGATTAAATTTAAATAGATTTGCATGTTAACAAAACCTTTTTGAGATATGGAAGGTATAAGATAGCTTTTGTTTGTTAAATATTTTTAGTTACTGTAAGGAGAATTTACCTTCTCCATTTCCTATTAAGTAACACACCCAAACCAAAATAACCTTAAAAAATAAGCATTTATGCTCCCAACTATGAGCCTTGCTGGCCTCACACTCCCCCAGTCTTACCCTCAAAAACAATACCTTTATTTATTTTCTCAATGGTGTGAATAGCTTCAGAATGGGCAGAATTTAGGTAGGACAAACCACCGGGGGAAGAGGACTAAATGCTCCATCCATCAGCTCTCTCCATCAAATTCAGAAGCCACCATGACTGCTTTTAATCAGAATATTGGGTGATCCAATCACAGAGCTCATGCATGATATGTGGTCTGACTCTAAAATGGGTTTTTCCTTACAGGATCAGAGAATTCTGCATTCAAGTAAAATAAATGTGGATGTTGCATCTCCCCAGTCATTGCAGAGAAAGGATAGGTAGAACACAAGTCTGATTTTGCCCAAGCAAGACTCAAGTAATGTCTAAAATCTCACTATATTACCCACCATTGAGAAAGAACTGTAAATCTTTTCAAGTGCCCAAAGCTGAAACCTTGCAAGTGATACATTTGCATCTAAGGCTCCTTTTAGTTTTGATTTTAAATATTTATCTTAATCATTTTCAAGCAATTATTTCACATAAATGTCATCTCATCTAAGGGGTAATAGAGGCCTATTTCTTTATGAAGCCTCAGAGAATGGGGACAATACTAAGTTCAGTCACTGAGTTGATTCCAAAAGTGGCCTTCCATGAATGAAAGAAAGAGGTACTGTACTTTTATTTGCTGAAGAGCCCACTTGCTGTACTGGAGAGTCCCCTATGTCTGGAGCAGATTTTTAGCAGATGGAAGGTGCCGCAGGGGAAATATTCAAAAATTGCCTCTTTTAGGGGAGGTGTCTGCTGGATCAAAAGACTTTCCATTTACACAGCAGAGTCAGTTACCGGTAGTTGTTAGTTGCACAGTAGCTGGGAGAGCATTGGACCAATAAGCCTTTTGCCATCTGACTTCTGGTTCATGGGACCTGCCATAGGAGATGCCAAACTTTTGCCAGAATGAAACCTAGAAGGAAAACATGTTCCCACCCCCTAGATTAATATGAGCACATTGAAAATACTTTTATTCAAGGAATGACAAAGGCAGAAAGCCGCTTAGGGATTTCTGACATGTATAATTGAAATTTGGTTGGGTGAGCAGGGTATGTGTGTTAGTTCTGCCTAGCTTGCCCACTGGGGTACCTGGGTCAGCTTGAGGGGTGGGGATCACCAGCAGCTCACAGCCTATAGGTTGCTTTTTCCCCCCTGGAGGAATACCGGTAATATGGCGTGCCAGGAGGATGACAGCATGGGGTACATGCTGCCAAAACACAGAAGCCGTGCGCTCTTCGAAGGGGCTGCGCGGCTTCTGCTGATTTTTCTACGAGGTGGGGAAATTCCCCCACCTTGTAGAAAAGCCCGCAGGAGCCGCGCACCCTTTAAAGAGAGTGCCGCTCTTGGGGGCTTTTCCCCGAGGAGGGAGGAGGGATTGACTGGCCGTTTCAGTCCCTTCTCCCTCCTGGTCGAAAAGCCCGCAGGAGTTGCACGCGACGAAAACTCCCTGAAACAATCTTCCTCTTTTCGAAAGAGAAATAGTAATTGAGTCTGTGCTTTTCTAGGATGCACCAGAGTGTAAAACTACACTGCTCTACCTGATCCTCCTGAGGGTAATGATGACTCTAGCAAGAATTAAATCAGTTGAGAAAGCTTCAGGCAATGGACTAAAGTGAAGCAGCTCACTAACGTGATGCATCCAAAAGCAAAAGATTGAAAAATGTCAGAGATTTCATAAACTGCACATCTTAAAGTTGTCCTCCTAGGGTAATGGCACAGTTAGAATTACTTAAATTCATCCATACCCCAACCTATTACAACATATCTAAACATTAAAGAAAACTGAATATAAGTGCATCCTTGATGGTGCATAATCACAAGGGCTTACATACTATAAGCAAATGCTTCTTTAAAAAAAATCAATAAGATACAAATGGCCTTCAAATGTTGGAAGGAAAGAGGCTTGTTTTCTGTATTTGCCTTCAGCTTCAGCAAAGTGTAGAAATGCCCCAAGGAGATGGATCCTGCAGCACTGCTGCCACCCTCTGGCCTCTTAATGGACCAAACAGATTGAGGAAAAAAAGTATGCCCTCTTTGGTCATTTCTTAACTTCTCTTTATGATGCAAATAAAAAAGCTTTTTATATTATAGAATTGTTGTGATTGTTTGTACACACTCACAAAACTCTTCATATATTTTTAGTAAGATACTACTTTTAATCAAAATAGGAAATACCATAACAAGGACTAGCTAAGTTCCCCATCCTTCCCAAAACCCAGTGTACTTCAAGTTCATGCTTCAATGCTTTTTTGTGGCAGGTAACCCAACACAATAAGGTAGTTTTTGTTGTCTTCTTCTTCTTCGATCACTCGTAGCCGAGTAAGATTGTCTTCCATAAACACGTTTTTAAAAATTTAAAAATGTGTCCGTAAGTGACCGTGGAGGCCAATTCTGGATCCACACGTCCTTCCACAGTGGGGACACTGGTTTCCGGGTGGGAGTTGATCACAGTGTGGATTTGCCAAGCATGCCTTCCTCTTAGCATGTTTCTCCCTTGTGTCCTGAGTTTGAGTGTCTTCAGAACCCATGACACCTTTGGTAAAGGCTATTCTCCAACTGGAGCGCTCACAGTGACAGTGCTTAGTTTTCTGCTGTTTAGTCGCCCAGCTCAGCATCTTCAATAGGAAAAACCCATTTGAGGTACTAAAGTTCGACAAACTGAGATATTACTGATACAACAAGTACCTCATAGAAATACTGCTGTGCTTTACACACTAAAAATAAAATATGTGCCCAGACAATCCAAATTATGCCAAGAAAAATATAATTCTGTAAACTTTATGAATCATTTGAACAAATGTTCCCAATTTATCTTATTTAGCATTATTAAAATTCTAACATATTTTATTCCAATTTGGTAGTGAATGTCATCCCAGCAAATGTAAAGCATATTTTTGGATAAAGCTTTTTATTATTATTTCATTTTATAATCTATATAAAACAGAGAGAACAATTCTAACAGATGAAAATTAATAATAAAAATAAATATAAAAGTGGCATGTAGAGGTTATACATGAGCTAAAATAACAAAGTCAAAGTAAAGACTATCATTGTTATCAAGTATAGTTTCAGATTTGCCAGACTTGTGAGGAAAGTTGTCTTGAATCATAGAACTGTGGATTTGGCAGGGACCGTGAGAGTCATCTAGTTCAACCCCCTGCAATGCAGCAATCCTTCAACCCAACAGGAAGCTCAAACCCATGACCCTGAGAGTAACAGTCTCCTGCTTTACCAACTGAGCTAGAAAATGATGGTTCCACTGTATATGTCATAAAGGAATGCCAAATCATATAAAAAGGATCTGGATGTTCTAGTTCTTGCCAAAATCTCCATTACAGCTATATTCCAGAGTGAGAGGTACCAAGCGTCCAGTGTAGGATTTGGGTTTGTTCGTTTTTCACGCTCAGTTTCATAGTTTCTTCTGGTTAATTTACCTAGTTGATCTTTAATAATGTCAAAATCTTTTTGCTATTCTGCAAGTAAGAAGGCATGCAGGTCTTGTACATTAATTGCCTCCATCAGTGCTGCTTCAGAAGCAGTATCTCCAAGTCCAGGTTTCTTTCCCTTTGTAGCTATTTTGCGTACTTTGTTGTCACTCTGTTTTTCTTTATAAGATTATAGCAAGCCACAAAGGGAAAACTCACAGTTCTGGAGGATGCTGTTTGCTGTTTTCGTTTGCAAGATCAAAATATCTTTGGAAAAAATTAAAGTTCTGTTAAATCCATTGAAATCAGTTGCAAAGACTTGGTAGGGTCTGAGTTGTTTCTTCAAGCTGCTGTTTAGGTTCTGTGCATACATGCCCTGCCTCCCCATGAAAATCATACTGAGCCAGTTCTCTGGCTTCTGAGGTTTGAGAAGCCTACACATTTTGAATTTATCCATTTCCGCACTCTAAAGGCTTTGTGTGTGTGTTGTGTGGGCATCCGTCTGTCTCGAGAGAGAGAGCCTTTGGGGGTGAAGTCAAACTGCTGGAGAATCACAGCGCCTGCTGTGGCTGCAAAGACTGGTAACTCGTAACTGCTACTTCCCTCCCACATTGTTTTTTCTGTGTTAGCAGCACAAGCAGGCACAAGCCTGGGCAATGTGAATGGGAGTCCTGGGATGCCGAGACAAGACCCCCATCTCGGCCTCGCTGATATGGTCCAAAGGAAAGCAGAATAATACATTTGGTACTATATTTGGCTGCAGGAGTTGCTGGAAGGAGGCGTACAAGACACCACCTAACTGTCTTGGGACTCCACTCTGGATTTATGTACAATTCCCATAATCCCTAGCTAACCTTTTCTTCTGAAAATGTCCTGCAAGACAATGGGTACAGATTTTTCCTCGGGATTTACTCCCAAAGCCTCTCATGAATGAGTATAGCTGCAAAGTGGCAGAGGCTTCGAATCAAGAGTTTTCATTCCCCTAGAATAGATGGAGTACCTTCCCAGGTTGATGAGCCCCATCTGCCTCAAAACTTTTTCTGTACTCTCATGGTACTGCATCATGCATGAACGAAGCTGCACTAACTAGAATATGTGGCAAAAATGAGCTATTTTCTTATCCTTTTATACAAACACTGTGGAATTAACATCAAGAACTATGAAAAAGCTGTAGCTGTTGTTTTCTTTCAGTGTTGTGCTTGAGGTCAGCACAAATTCTTAACAGTCATGTTGAGATGACCTTAACCTCCCAGATATTTGAGATGAAGTACAGTATTAAAAAAAAAATCCTGAGAAAGAAGCAATATTTGACTGCAGATTTAGAAGCTCAATGTAAAAATATTCTTTTGTTAAATTCACTCTCCACAGTGTAAAACACACATCTACAGCAAGTATATTATATTTTCTTGATCGACAGATTCATTTGATGATGTTTGGGGGAAGTGGGGAATTCAATTCTTTTCTCAGCATGAAAGGCATGTTTTGAATACTGAAATGTAAAAAAAAAAAATTAAAGCTTTATTTTATATATACTGACAGCAATGCACCACCTGCATTGAAAAATCACAACTCCATGAGTTAGACTTTACTTTCTTTTCCTAAATGTATCATTACACTCCCTTAACATCCAACGCCAAACAGGTTTCTAATCAGTTCATGTCAGGGAACTGCCATCGGAAGGACAGGAGGTGCAAAGGCTCCCTGAGGTTGAAAGAGACGTAGCAGCTGAAGAGGGAACCAGTAGGGGGCGAGCAGGAACTTCCAGGGAAAGTGAGTCGGAGGGATGGCTCAGAGACGTTTCCAGCGAAAACAGTGGAGAGGTTTCAGGACCTCCTATAGGGACACCCACTCCTCGCCGGAAACTGTCACGCAGAGAGTCCAGAAGACGTGTTTCCGTGAAAGAGCTCTTATGTTGGAAACGTTTCCGAAAACAACCACTTTCGGATTCTACTAGCGATTGACGCAGCCATGCCGGAGGGGCTCCGTCACAGGCAGAGGTTTGAAAACCTGATCAAACTCTGAGGGACTTGCATTTTACGCACAAGCAGCTCATCATCCCATCACAGCAATCCGAAAGTCCCTGAAAGCCAGCTTGTGCAAGCAGCGGCATCATGAGCGACCCAGCCGGAACCGGAGGAGCAGGAGCAGCTGGAGGAGGTCCAAGCCTGGAAGAAAGGTACAGGGCGTTGGAGATCCAGCTTGCCATGCAAACGGCGAGGCTTGAGGAGAGGAGGGCTCAGGATGCAGAAAAGGGAAAGGAGAAAACCACCTCGATCGCCAGAAAGGTGCCAGGATTGGTGCAGAAATTCGGGGGGGATCCCAGAAACTATCATGCCTTTAGAACTGAGATGCAATACGCTCTCAACCTGCAGTATGATGACTTCCCCGACGAGGAATCGCGAGTGGCTTTTGTAATTGGCCATCTCGAAGGGGGGGCGAAGGATTGGGTTCGACCCCTGATGGCAGTGAATAATGAGATCCTAAAGGACACGAGGAAGTTTTTTCGTGCCATGGACCTGATGTTTTCCAGCGACATTGAGCAGGGAGTGGTGCGAAGGCAGTTAATGGCTTGCAAACAGGGGAGTCGATCTGTCCGTGAGTACTGGACTGAGTTTACTATGTTGATTCACAAATTGGGGTGGGACCTATCGGCGGAACCCATCCAGATGCTTTTCGAAGAGGGGCTTTCTTCGGCCGTTAAAGATGAATTGTCCCGGGGGCCAAGGGCCGAGTCTATGGATCAGCTGACCAAATCAGCGCTGGCCATAGGAGCGCGCCAGGAAGCGAGGGCTTTGGAAAGGCGGGAAGGGAAAGGAGAACGTTGGAGGGAACTGCGCATTCCAGACATTCCAGAGCCACCTTTCCCGCCGGCAGAGCCGATGGAAGTTGGAACAGCGCGGGCGCGCGCAGTTTCAAATCCCAGTGAAGGGCGGAAGAAGGAGGGAAAGAGCGCCAAGAAATGTTATCTCTGCCAACAGCCAGGGCACTTTGCCAGAGTCTGCCCACAAAGAAAGGAATGGCAAGGGATGGCAGGAGCTGTTGGGGAGAGGGAGGAAGAAAGCAAGGAGCAAGTAAAAGCCAACGCCTGGCTGCCACCGTTGGGGCACAGCAGCCAGGCCAAAGAGCAGTGAAAGTGCCCACGCCAGAACCACCCAGACCTGCTTTAGTGATAGAAGTGTCACTAGAGCTGCAAAATGGACACCCACTACAGGTCAAGGCGCTTTTGGATTCAGGCAGCTCCTGTAATTTTATGAGTAAGGAGTTTGCAGCTGAGCACCAGATACAGACCATCCCTTTAAGTAACCCCTTGCAGGTGACCACGATTGACGGCAGAGAGCTGTTGGGAGGAGAAGTTAGCCAACAGACTGTCCCAATGATAATGAGGGTGGCAAGGCACACTGAACCAATAGCATTTAATGTGGCCACCTTGGGAGGAGCGCCCATCATTTTGGGGATGAGCTGGCTGGCGCTACATGACCCGCTAGTGGGCTGGCATCAGAGGGTGGTCTCATTTGGGTCAGCGTATTGCCTAGAACACTGCAAGCAGGGGAAGGTTCCGGGAGGAGCTGGCGTCACCCTAGCCGGGATGGAAGTAATGGATAAAGGGAAAGTGCCCCCACAATACGCAGATCTGAGCAACGTATTCAGCGAAAGGGAAGCAGACAAGCTGCCGCCGCATAGACCCTTTGACTGTCAAATCAACCTACTCCCTGGGGCTCAACTCCCAGTGGGCAAGCTGTACGCCATGTCTGACAGGGAGATGCAGGAGTTGAGGGAGTTCATTGACAAGAACCTGAAGCGAGGTTTCATCAGAGAGTCACGAGCGGTGGGGGGCAGCCCAGTGTTTTTTGTGGACAAAAAAAACACCGATAAGCCGAGATTGGTTGTGGACTTTAGGGCCCTCAATGCCGTGTCGGAACCCCTGGCTTTTCCGATGCCCCGAATTGATGACCTTTTGACCCGGGTGAGGAAGGGGAAAATTTTTACAAAGCTGGACCTGCGGGGGGCGTACAATCTGATACGCATAAGGAAGGGGGATGAATGGAAGACCACCATGTTCACCCCTTTGGGGGCCTTTGAATACCTCGTTATGCCCTTCGGTCTACAAGCAGGCTCGGCGTGCTTTCAAGCTTTTATGAACCACGTCCTGGGACCTTTGCTCTACAAGAATTGTGTGGCCTTTTTAGACGACGTGTTGGTGTATTCGGAGGATGAGGAGCAGCACGTGAAGGACGTTCGAGAAGTGTTGGGCAAGCTGCAAGCCAACCAGCTGTGGGTGAAACTGGAGAAGTGCCAGTTTCATACCAAGGAGGTGGAATTCCTGGGGTACCGCTTGTCAGACAAGGGATTGGCCATGGACCCAGGCAAGGTCCAAGCGGTACTGGAATGGAAGACACCGAAGACCAAGAAGGATGTGCAAAGATTCCTGGGGTTTGGGAACTTTTATAGGAAGTTCATCAAGAACTTTGCACATTTGACGGCGCCCATCACCGACTGCCTCAGCAGCAAGAAGAAATTTGTTTGGACGGCGGAGGCGGAGCGAGCATTTGAAGAACTAAAAAGGGCTTTCGCCTCGGAAGAACAACTTCTGCATGTGGACTTACGAAAACCCATGAGAGTGGAAACCGATGCGTCCGACCGGGCTATCGGAGCAGTACTTCTTCAACCCGGGAGGAGTACGTTGGAGTGGAGACCTTGTGCCTTCTTCTCGAGGAAGCTGAATAAATCCGAGAGGAACTACACGGTGTATGACAGGGAACTACTCGCCATCCACGAAGCGTTCCGCAGGTGGAGACATTTATTGATTGGGGCACAACACAAGGTGCAAGTGTGCACCGACCACAAGAATTTAGAGTATTGGAGAACAGCTCGAGTACTCAACCAACGACAAGTCAGATGGGCCCAGGAATTTTCCAAATTCCACTTTGAAATTTGTTATGTGCCAGGCCCAGAAAACGTCAGGGCGGATGCCCTCTCACGCAAACCAGAGTATTTGGAGGGGGAGGGGGCAATCGAAGAGAGACATGTCATCCCTGAGGACCGCTGGGTGTGTGGGGCGGTGATGGTGGGGCAACGTGAACTGGTACAGGAAACGGAAAATGATGAATATGCCCAGGATAAGCTCAGAGGTCTCAGGGGGGAGGGCGAGAGCCCCGGAGGTTTTGAGGAAAGAAATGGGGCATTGTATTACAAAGGGGCACTGTATATACCCGAAGGTGAATTGAGGGGAAGAATACTCAAGCAGTTGCACGATAGCCCCACGGCGGGACATTTTGGGCAACACAAGACCATGTGGTTGGTGACCCGGGAATTTTGGTGGCCCAAGGTGAGGGAAGATGTAAAGGAGTATGTAAGAGGGTGTGACCAATGTCAGCGAGCCAAAGGGGAAAGAAGGGCACCGGCAGGGTTATTAGAACCATTACCCACACCAGAACGGCCTTGGGAAGCGGTATCAATAGATTTTATGACGGATCTGCCGAAATCCAAGGGGAAAACAGCCATCATGGTAGTAGTAGACCTGTTAACTAAGATGTGCCACTTTGTGGCATGCTCACATGCAGTCACAGCGGAAGAAACAGCGAAGTTGTTTGTAGAACACATCTTTAGGTTGCACGGCGCCCCCTTGAGGGTGATCTCAGACCGCGGCAAACAATTTACTTCCAGGTTCTGGAGGAAGCTCATGAGCTTGCTGCATGTGGAAGTCAATTTTTCGACTGCCCGGCACCCAGAAACCAACGGGCAGGCGGAAAGAGCAAATGGCATACTCCAACAATATCTGAGGTGTTATGTCAATGACAGAGAGAACGATTGGGCCGAAAAGTTGGCGCTGGCAGAATTTGCCTACAATAATGCGGAGAATGTGTCCACAGGGATGAGCCCCTTTTTGGCTAATTACGGGTGTCACCCCAGGGCTTTTCCAGGGGAGGGAGGGGAGAGATGGAGCGTCCCAGCGGCCGAGCATTTTGTAGAAGAGATGGAAGCGATCCATCAGCAGCTCCAGCTCAACTTAGAAAGGGCCAAGGCACAATATAAGAAGCAGGCAGACAAGAACAGGAGGGAAGGTGAAACCATAAGGGTGGGCGATCAGGTGTGGCTGTCAACCCAAGGGTTGCCGTTCAAAGGGGGCTGTAAGAAATTGAGGCCCAAAAGATTGGGACCCTTCGAGGTCATTCAGCAGGTCAACCCAGTGGCTTTCAAACTCCGGTTACCCAACCACATGAAATTGCACCCAGTGTTCCACAGGTCGTTACTGTCACCATACAGGGGGGGGCGTGCAGGGGAGCACGCCAGGGGACCAGCCTTGGAAGAAAGGGAACGCAGCAACCATGTAGCGGAAATTCTCGATTCCAGGTGGAAGGGAAATCAGGTAGAGTATTTGGTGGCGTGGGAAGGGGAACCGGAGTCGGAAAACACCTGGGTGACTGCAGGGGAGGTCAATGACGAGGTTTTAACAGAAACGTTCCACCGAAGATTCCCTAGGAAACCACAGCCGGTAGAAAGGTTTAGGAGGGAGTACTTTGGCACCACCGACGAGGAACAGGAAATGGAAGGATTCGCGGAGTCGGATTTGGAAGAGGGAATAGACTCCGATGACGAGGAGTATCGAGAGACGAGGGACAGTAGCAGGTGGAGGGAAGTGTTCGAAACTTCGGACGATGATGAAGGTTCTTTCAGGGGTTTTACTTCCTCCCAGCCCGGAGGGGAGGAGACGGGAGGGGGTGAAGGGGGCCCTGGAGGGGAGGTGGATGTCAGGGAACTGCCATCGGAAGGACAGGAGGTGCAAAGGCTCCCTGAGGTTGAAAGAGACGTAGCAGCTGAAGAGGGAACCAGTAGGGGGCGAGCAGGAACTTCCAGGGAAAGTGAGTCGGAGGGATGGCTCAGAGACGTTTCCAGCGAAAACAGTGGAGAGGTTTCAGGACCTCCTATAGGGACACCCACTCCTCGCCGGAAACTGTCACGCAGAGAGTCCAGAAGACGTGTTTCCGTGAAAGAGCTCTTATGTTGGAAACGTTTCCGAAAACAACCACTTTCGGATTCTACTAGCGATTGACGCAGCCATGCCGGAGGGGCTCCGTCACAGGCAGAGGTTTGAAAACCTGATCAAACTCTGAGGGACTTGCATTTTACGCACAAGCAGCTCATCATCCCATCACAGTTCATAATCCATTGGTTAGAAGTAGTTTGGCCATTGGCCCATCTTATCACTGAGGAGAGGAACAGGGCACACCAAGCACACACAAATACATATGAGTGCTACCATCACCATAGCTAGCATGGAAATATTACAAACTGCAGAAGATGGTGGGACCCTCCCTCCTGGTCGATCGTTCAGGAGCTTCAAAAGCTTTCTTCTGCCCGAACATCACAGCGATCGATGCCAACAGACATCAGCACACTTAGGGATCCGCAGAGTCTTCACAGTTTGCGTAACAGACCTCAGCAACTCAACATTTTGGCTAATCTACTTTATTTACATATAAACACACATGGAGCACTGCAACATGGCTCCCTCTCTCTCTAGCATCAGACGGCAAAGAAAAAAAACAAAGGACAATAGTCCCACTTCACGGAACACAGTAACACAAATATCCTGTCTCCGTCACTTCCCACTTTGTGGAGTCAAAACATACACCATCGTGTGATAGACAACAATCCCATGACAGCAATCAGGGAGCAGGAATTCTAACATCCTCCCTCAATTCATGATCTGTGTTGTGGTCATCAGTGAAACTGCAACAACCATACAGATGTCATACACACAGTATACCTCTATCACCCATTCCACCATTTGAACTACCTGCAACTGGATTAGCATTGGGCCTTACCATCTTGCACTTCTGACTAGTCTTGGCACCATAGCTCTCCTGGCTATCAAGAAGTTTCACACCTGGCTTTGTTGGGACTTGAACCCTAGCCTCATTTCTCTTTGAGGAATCAGTGTTGGCACACACAGCCTTTGGATGTGGTCCAGCTTCCTACTCCAAGGAAACAGTGTCTATTCTTATAGCCTTTGGGTGTGGTTTCCCATCCTTTGAGGACAACCCCTGTACCCCTTTCAAGACTTTGGGTTTCAAGACCTGTGTCGAGCCACTTTGTTGTTTAGTTGTGTCCGACTCTTCGTGACCCCATGGACCAGAGCATGCCAGGTACTCCTGTCTTCCACTGCCTCCCGCAGTTTGGTCAAACTCATGCTGGTAGCTTCGATAACACTATCCAACCATCTCGTCCTCTGTCGTCCCCTTCTCCTTGTGCCCTCCATCTTTCCCAACATCAGGGTCTTTTCCAGGGAGTCTTCTCTTCTCATGAGGTGGCCAAAGTATTGGAGTCTCAGCTTCAGGATGTGTCCTTCCACTGAGCACTCAGGGCTGATTTCCTTAAGAATGGATAGGTTTGATCTTGTTAGCAAACTCCTGATCATATCTGGTGGGCTTCTCACCCTTCGTAGCTCCTCCTGATCTGCACACCTGGTGCATCTCCTCCACTGTATCAGTGGAACTCATCTCAGTGCACCTGCTGTTTATAACAGCAACAGACTTAGTATCTAAGTCTCCAGCAATGGAGTAGCCTAGGAAAATACACACGCCCCCCCCACTCTGCTCTGCACTCAACATCCCCAGTGAGTAAAATCAGCTCTGACTTTGGTTTTACTCCCAGACAGACAAGAAATCAGAGACTTTTGAAGTTCTGCTGTTTGCCTTGGAGGTAAGCATTACCAAGCTCTTGGGGCATGTTTCCAAGCTTAAGCCTACTGACCTTTGCTGGCATCTCTAAACTTGAGATGCTGCACTAGCAACCACACAGCTTGCCAACTGGCTTCAATAAATCAAACTCCTAATCTTAAAGCTGGTTCACTCAAAAACATTTCTAAGAACATGGTGCTTAGATTAAAAAGAAAACTGCTGGGCAATCACACAAGCTTTTTCTATTGCTTCTGCCCTGTAATATGAACCAATAGAAGATGCCTGCAGGTTTGCTAAGCACATTTGCTACCATTTCCTTCTCCTCTTCCTTCCTAATGTAAGGCATGCTAGACTCAGGCAGCTGTAAAGTTAAAATAGCAGCATTTGAGTCCTGGGGAGATACCACTGATAAGAGATCAGCTAGCAACATTCCTGGGGTCAGAGTTGGGGGCAGGCTGCCAGTTGCCAACTACTAGCATATATTTTCATTGCAAACCCAAGGACTAGAAATGTACCAACTATGTGAAATGAAAACTGGGGAGATTTTCACAATTCTGCACACAGAATTGGAGTTCACAGCTCATTCTGATCAATGTTAAGTCCAGGTAGTATATGAATGTTCCCACAATGGGACACATTGCAGTGGGACTTCTTCATTAATAATATATTATCAGGTCTTAAAAATTCAAGTGAGTGCACCTAATATTTGACTGTTTGCTGAAGTTTCCCTCAACCCCTATAACTGATAAAAGTAAAACAGATCATCCCAAGAAGAAGAAGAAGAGTTTGGATTTGATATCCTGCTTTCTCACTACCCTAAGGAGTCTCAAAGCAGCTAACATTCTCCTTTCCCTTCCTCCCCCACAACAAACACTCTGAGGTGAGTGGGGCTGAGAGACTTCAGAGAAGTGTGACTAGCCCAAGGTCACCCAGCAGCTGCATGTGGTGGAGCGGAGACACGAACCCGGTTCCCCAGATTGCAAGACTACCGCTCTTAACCACTACACCACACTGGCTCTCAAGAAAAAACTGGCTCTCAAGAAAAACAAACACAGAAAGAGAATGATGAGGATAGTAGTTAACTAAGGAAAAGGACAGAAAAACATGAAAGAAAGGGGAAAATTCAAATGTATCCATCCACAAGAAGAATGGACACCACTGGTAGAAAAGATTGCCCTCCAGACTATAGCCCCTCTCTCTGGTGCACCCTGAGAATCTGCTCTGGAGGGCTCTTGGGTAGCAGGAGAAAAAGATAAGTCCAATGAAATAACTGCTTCTGAAGGCTCTTTGGTTTGTTTCTAGAGCATTTTTATATTCAGCCACAAATGGCAAAAACTGTATGCACAGACTTCTATGGCATCAAAACTTGTTTTTTCAAATGTATATCCCACCCACTTGTTTTCAAAACTCTCTTGGCAAAGCTGTAGGAATGAATGTTGGGGAAGAAAAACAAAATAAAAAAGTCTCAAAAGTAAGTGAAATGCCAAGCTCCACAGCTATAGAATAATCTTATATTTTGCTATGGTTCAGTAAGCAAACACAGAAGAACAGATTGATAAATATTCCCTTAAGACCATTAAGTTTTAAAATATAATTTGCAAAGATCTTGCAAATCCCAACAGTAAAGGCTTACACTACTTAGGGCATATTTAATAAACCAAGAAGTATTATTTATAAGTAGGCTGACTTTATGCAACAGTTGGACAGCTGTGCTGTTGGTCTCCAAATCTGTCAGTATTTGCAGATTTAGAATTGTAGCTCAAAAGGATTCCCCATGGGACAAGAAACTAAACACATTCTTTTGTGCAAAAGATAGTGTTCAAAGGGATGTATTAGTAATCGGAAAAAAGTATTTTTGTTACTCAAGTGATTTAAAAGTATATAATAAGTTTTGTACAATGTTTATTGTTGTCAATAGCCTTTTATATTAAATGGTTTCATAATCCATTTATTGCAACGCAATAAATGCAATAAATTATAGCTTTGTATGCCTGAAAACATTATAGGAGCAGTCATCACTGAAAAGCACCATACTGATATGACAAACTAAATAACCTCAGGGGGCTCACGGACTAGGGACCTCATTTTATAACTCATTTGTTTAGCAAATGAAACACAAAACACTGCTTTCTTTTCCCCTCTGGAAGCAATACAGTTCTACAAGCCTCACACACATAATGGAAGGAAGTAATGGAGTGAGATAATCCTCACGTTATTTCTGATGGCTGAAATCACTGGAGTTTGCCATGCATTTCAGACAGTAAAAATGAAGACCATTAAATCTATGAAAGCAAACAAACAGCTAAGCTGTTAATGAAGTGTTACAAGAGAGACATACTTTATTTCTTGGGAATTATTTTTAAAGTCAGAACCGCCTAGTCAAGCCATTGAAGATATTAGCAAATTAGTGCAACTAAGAATTCACCCAGAACACTTTTGCTTTTAAGGAAGATAAGTAACTCGGTCTGGAAACCAGCCTTTATGGGGAAAGGCTGAAGGAGCTGGGTATGTTTAGCCTGGAAAAGAGGAGCCTGAAGGGAATCTTCAAATATCTCAAGGACTGTTACATGGAAGATGGAGCAAGTTTGTCTTCTCCTGCTCCAAACAGTAGGACCCAAACCAATGGATTCAAATTACAAGGAAGGAGATTCTGACTAAACATCAGCAAAGGTTGGATGGCCATCTGTCATGGATGCTTTAGCTGAGATTCCTGAATTGCCAAGTGTTGGACTTAGATGACCCTTGGGTCCCTTCCAACGCTACGATTCTAAGTATTTTAAGAACCTATATATACATAATTAGGGGCAGGGTATCCACACAGAAAGAGGTGTTTGAACCAGCACCCAATCAGAAAAATATTAAGCAGTTTCTGTGGTGATAGCAATGTTCACCCTTTGTTCATATATTTTCAAATATTAACTCCATGTGGATATACCTAGTGTCTTCCATAGTTACAAATTCTAAGCAGGTAACTGTGTAAGCCGGTCAAAGCAAAAATAACAATTTTGTGGTATTTTAAAGACTAACAAATTCTTTTCTCCTGCATTATAACGGATATAGCATTGGAATTTAAACCTTCCTCTACTGCTACAGCCTTGGGAAAAACCTTCCCTGTATAGATAATATTTGCATTGGGGGCGGGATTCATATCATATGACTCCTATGTCTTTTAAAATTTCCATAAACAACAAAGCAAAATGAATATGGACATGCAAAAACTAGCATACACAATATAATTATTATTATTATTATAACAACAACAACTATTATTATCATCAATAACAATTAACATGTCAGCTAGGGCATCCTTTTAAAATGTGTATTATCCTAAAAAAATTAAAATGTATTATTTTATATCACTTTTACTTAAAATTAATTTCATTTCCTCCAGAATACAATATGAGAGATTTCCAACTAAGGCATATTCAGAGCATGCCAACTGACTTAATTCCATTGATTTCAATTGATGTACTCTAAGTATAACTAACAGATTTGTTTGAACAACTGGTTGCTATTGAACTATTCAACAATCTCAAATTTTGAACAAAAGTTTTAAGTTCTGTTTTTCACTCTTATATAACTCATTAATTTAATGATTAATATGTAGTACCACAAGTTCTCAAACTATTCATTAACCACTAGAGCAATCTTAATTTCAATACATTGCTAAAACTGAATTAACGTAGTTCATTGTAGTGTGGAATGCACTGATCGACAGTTTTAAAATTCAAAATGCTAATGCATCCCCCCCCATTGTAAATAATAAATAAACAAATAAGCAAGCATGGAAGCTCTAGTAAATATTATAACCTATAAATGAAGTTCACAGCATTGGGAAAACAGGGTGGAAATATAAGGCTCTGTAAAGATTGAAAAATTATGGGCCTATAAAATGTGGGGGGAAAACTACACAAATATTATGAAGCATCCACTTGAATTTGACGTGTATTTCCCTTCAAATACTAAAAAGTGCAAAGAAAACATTGGAAGAACTTAGCAATAATATTAAAAGGATTATGTAGTTGTGGTTGTTTTTAAAAAAAGATACTGTTGCATTAATTTTAAAAACATTTCAGAAAACTTTCCATAATGTTAGGCAGCACTTACAATGAAAAAGAGTAAGAATAAAAAACAAATAAAACTATTTTCATTGTTTGTAAAGTACTAATAATGGGCACAATACAGCCAACATTAAGCATGTTTCAGTTAAACTGATTTCAGTGGGAGAGAAATGTATGCACATGGTTAATCTGCCCACTGAAATTAATGGGACCTAAGGGTGCTTAGCTCTGCTGATACCCAATAAGGTTTTGGCTGGGATCCAGTAAGCTATTTTAGGTTTTAATAGCACCCATGTCTTTCATGCAATTTCTTTCCTATGCCTGAAAATTTATAATATCTTGTCACAGAAGACAAGCAAGCACCATACCAGCAGGAAGCTGTGATGTGGAACGTGCGGATGGGAAGAATACACACACACACACACAGACACACTCAATTCATTTATACCCCACCCAACATTTTCTCTGATGGGACTCAATTAAGCTTATAGATTTTTAAAAAATGGAAACCTAGAGCTACACAGTCCAGAATTCCTCTCAGTTTGGAACATCAGACTCCACTGTTTTGATAATTTCCTGTGGTCATCCTCTATATGTCATGTATATTAAAGAAGCTGCACATCTGAACTTTCCCTTAATGAGGGTAATATTGAAATGACACTGTCATTTCACTTGAATAATATATTAATGTTATCTGTAGAATTAATTTTTCACTAGAAGGCTTAAAAACTCTTTATTTTTGACTTTTGTAAGCCACTTATTTACTCCGATTGGGGCCAATGGTATGATTTTGAGTAGAAAAGCAACCAGTTGCCCACCACCAAAACTGCTTCAGCAGACAGACTCTCAAAGGTGATGTTATTTTGTTTTAATATTCATACATAGCACAGGGCAGCATCTGGTTTTAAACTTATAAGGCTGAAATGACAAATGTCTAGAAAACAGACTTAGCAATGACACCTAGCAGTACGCTCCAGATTTTACAGCAAAAGGATCAAGTCTGGATGACAGTAGCACAGCAATACCTTGAGTTTTACACAGAATGTATAAATTTGAGCACAGCGTGTATTTAGTTCTTTGTAGATGCAATTTCAAATCTAGATTTCTTGATGTATTTTATGCAAGAGTACAAGTCTACACCCTAGTCAGCCCTTGTATCTAAGTAGGATAGCCTAGAAGACTTTGGTCTATCCCGTAGGTACTTCTATATTGATGCTCCAAAACCCACTTTCTCAGCCATGCTCTGAAATCACTGCAACAGTATTCAAGGGTTTTCACATCCTTTTTTGCTTTGTGAGGACAATTGCTTTTTGTTACCACTCGACATGGCAGTCCAATGGTGACACTTCAGAGTAGAGAAGAAATGAGAATAGGGAACAACTCTGACACCCTGCAATTTGAAAAAGGGCAAATCATGACTCAAAGCACTCTTTTTATAAGCTACTCTGATTCAGTTTAGTTGTTATGGCCATTTTGTTGTACTGATAGAAGCTAAAAACAAAATTAAATTTAATCGTAAAAGAACTCTGAACTGGAACTGTTGCCATGTTCATAGTGGCTTTGCACAAGATGCTCCATAGCTCATATTATGAGAGATCCAGAGAGCCACAAAACAAACACTAGTATCCTGATTCAACAATTAAAGCTTCATACATCTAAGCCACTCCTTTCTGACTTAAAACTGCATTGCTCCTGCTGATAAGGACTGTTTACTCTGCAGTTCTTTTGCAGTTATAGTATCTGATATTCCATCTAGATGTGAATTCACTTCAATGATTTAATACTATATACTATGGCGTTGGTGGTATAGTAGTGAGCATAGCTGCCTACCAATACTATATATCATCCAGTTCCTTTTCCCTCTGTTCCCATGGCATTATCACTAACCTCTACAGATGAGGAGTCCTGGATCTATTCTGCATTGTATCCTTTCATCCTGCAAAGCCAGAGTTCAACCTTGATAAGGGAGTCCAAATAAAAACATAGCAAATGGGTACATCATTTGAAGAGCTGTCCCTGTGGCAGGCACTTGCATTCTTTTGTAGGAAGATAGGAAGCACCCTTACATCTAATCAAACCTAGCTCAGTTTTATCTCCTGTAGGGATCATGGGCATAGCCAGGATTTAGGGGGACGACGACGATGACAACCAAAGTCTGACTAAGTCTAGCTGATTCGGAATGAAATGTTTCAACAACAGTTTTAAATTACTTTCTTTTCACCCCCAAGTGCTAAGAAAAAAATCTGTCAAAATCTTGTCATTTGAAAACTAGGAAGTTAAATTAAAAATAAACATCAGGGAGTACCTTTCATGATGTTAATGAGTATGTTTTGAAAAAAGACACCTTTTCCCATCTTATTTTTTAAGAATCTAAACTAAAACTAGTTTTCTTGGATATGCTGAAAACCTTTTCAGCACTCCCTTCTCAAATTCCTCCTTTTTTCCAAAACAGTTTTTCGGTGCACACTCAGTAAGCATAGCCCATTAAGACGCTTCCCTATCATCACCGACCTTAGCCAAGTCTTTACTCTCCGCAAGGTACTGAATGACCAGTCTACAGTACAAGTGGTGCATGGCTGAGCAAGAGAGATAGCCAGTTAGACCCACTGCTGTAGTATCTTAAATTCTGGTGTTCTGCAGAGAATGGCTCACAAATTTCATTGAAGGATGAAATGATATGCTACTTGCATAAGTGTAACAAAAACCTTAGGGGAATTACATATTGCTACACTATCTCTCTATCCCCAAAATCAATTTACAACTTTACAGTTCAACTGATGTTCATATTAATACAGTAAACTCCCCAATGGTTTTTTTTAACTTTGCTAACTTCTTAAAAGTCTCCAGCTCCCCACCCCACAACACTGCCACCAAGGGGCTAAAAGAGACTACAATCACACCAGCAGAACTTGCCTCAAGTTTTTTTTAAAAAGAAAATAGAGGGGAGTATCTTTTTTACCTGGAAGGCCAAAGGTTCCCCATCCCTATTGAAGGAGTCATTTGTTTCAATACTAATAATTTTAATTTAGCTGGGTAGCGCCAGCTACTTTTAAATTAAGCCATGATGCCAACAAGTGCCGAGAAACATGGAACCCAAGCCAATGCATGCTTCTTCAAAAATAAGTTTGCACACAGTTACAAGCCTAGTATTTGAAACAATGTTATTTGAAATAACACTGTTGGTATCCAGTTAAAAATATTTTAAGCCAAAATATTCGAGAACCTTTCATCCCAATCTGACACAAGTCAGTCAATTCAGTTTATGAAGCAATACAACAGATTTGATCAGCAAAAACACTAACTTTGTAGCAAAAGTCATGAGTGAAGCCCCTTTTGTTTTGTAATTTGGCTATGTGCATTGCACATCACTTTTAGGCTCTACAGGAGCATGGTAGTTGTGGGCTGAAATACAAAGTCAAGCGTGGGGGAAACTGCCCCCCAACTACCAAGCACCTCACTGTTTTATTCACAACTCAACACACATAACAACGTTCAGGAGTTCATCCCATGCATTAGGCCAAATGCTCGCAGCATCACTCCCCTAACGCTGCATATCATAGCTGTCAACCTTCCCCTTTTTGCGGGAAATTCCCTTATTCCAGCGCCGTTTCCCACTGCTATCCCGGATTGTTAGATATCCCGTAGCCTGTCCCCGGGACAGGTGAGGCTGCTGATCCCTTATTTTCAAATCTGAAAGTTGACAGCTATGCATATTCCAGTCAGCTTCTCGCCCGGCATGAAACACTATGGAGTTAACACACAAGCTGCCGTTCGAAGCCATAAGCAGCTCCGGTTTTCAAATGGCAGGGGGTCACGCCTCGGGAAACGCTTGTCCCGGGGCGCCAAGAAACCGATGCCAAAAATCGAGATCACCAAACAGCCACGAGCCTCCTCGCACCTAAGGCAAGATGCAAGCCTATTCGACTGGTACACCTGGCTGAGCAAAACCTGAAGCTGGATCGAAAAGCAGCAATGCGTCGCGGAAGACTCCCAAAACTCCCTGGAGCAAAAGGAAATTGCCTAGGCTAGCTCTCTCGGATGGGTGCAACTTAAAGCGGATCTTGAACTGCTGGATCTCTGCAATTCCGTAAGATCACTCCCACTCCCCCCCCCATCCCAGCGAAGGGGACTAACCTGCGGGTGCGGTTGGCGGGGCAGCCCCCCCTGCGCTCCATGGCGGCGGGCACGCAGCTGGTGAGCTCGGTCCAGTCGGCGTGCAGCCCGCAACTCCAGCCGGTGGAGAAGCGCGAGAAGAGCCACGTGTCGCCCTTGTCCCCCTTGTCGCCTGCCGGCGGCGCGGCAGCAGCGCCGGCGGCCCCCGGCCGGTGGCAAGTGCACTTCTTCTGGCCCGCGCGGCAGTAGCAGGGCTGCTCGAGGCGGATGTTGCGCACCAGGTGCCTCCCGAAGGTGGTGCCGCCGGTCTTCTGGATGTGCAGGAACACCATCACGTCGCGGCCGCGCATGTCGAAGCGCGCGCGGCGGCACAGCTCCGACAGGCCGAAGGCGGACCTGCGCCCGGGAGAGCCCGGCGGCGGGCGGGACGGGAGCCCCGCGGGGTCCCCCAGGAAGCGCTGCCTCCGCCGGGCCGGGTGCCCGCCGGCGCCGCAGGGGGAAACGGCCGGAGGATCGGGCGCAGCGGCGGCGGGCGCGCTAAGGCAGCCTCCGCCGGGAGAGGCGTACTGGTAGAGGACGAAGAGGAAGAGCAGCGCCAGGAGCGGCGGCAGCAGCAGCCAGCGGCTCAGCAGCCGCTCTTCCATGGCGCGCGGTGTCGGCGCTCCCTTCACTCTCCGGGTCGGGCTCCCCGGAGCTCCGGGACGCTCCGCTGGGGAGAGCGAGAGACCCGCGACGGCGGCGGTAGGCGCGGCTTCGGCTGCCTCCGGTACCCCCGCAGCCCCATGGCGGCGGGAGGGAGCCCCGCGCCCCGTCAGAGATCACGGGCTGCGCCTCATCCCCTCACGGCGGCTTTGTGACGGCAACCACTGAAAGCTTCGTTGCGCGGTAGTTATGACGACGAGGACATTTGCTTTAAAATATATATATTTTTAAAAACTCCGTCGCCTCAGCCGCTGAGGCAAAGCGCGAGGCGTCCCCACCAGGTGCGACCCCGGCGCTTCTTCTCACTCGCCGGCGCGCGTCCGTTACTGCCTCGCGCACGACCGTTATCACTCTCTCTTCGCAGGGAGAAGGGGGCAGCTTCGCGCGCTTGCGAGCCAACCAACGGAGGGAGGGTCTCCCAAGCGGCCAATAGCGGAGCTCAGCTCGCCGGCAGTAGTAGCCAATAAGAAACCACGGCGAAAGGAGGCGGGGTGATAGTTCTCGGCTCTCTCCGCCCAGGCCCCGCCCACCACCTATAGACTTGGGCGGCCGGCGGGTTTTGCGTTGCGCAAGCGCAGTAGATAGAGGGTGGGGGAGCGGGAAAGTGAGTACTAGCTGCTGGGTCTTTGCACGTGGTGAGGATGCTTTTTCTTCGTGTCACTTGCTATGGCTGGAGGAGAAGAATAACCAGTGCTTTAGTTGATTTGATTGACATCCTATGCACTTTTGAAATGTGGTTCTTTTTTTGGGGGGTGTTATTTGGTTGTTGTTTTTATTTTGATTACATATATTGTGGTTTTATATGTTGATATTGTTTTGTGAAGCACACTGAGACCTCGGGATATATAGGGCACTATATAAATTCAATCAATCAATCAATCAATGTGTTTATAGTGAATTATGACCCATGTGGTCCCTTCCAGCTCTGCAATTCAATTTTCGCCACGCACTCAAAGAAACCAGCACCCTGATTGCACAAGCTGTTTGCACTTGAAGTGGTCTGTTTTAAGGTTTCTTTTCTTTTCAGTGTACAGTTGGGCACAAAATACACAGGGCAGAAACTGTGCAGTTGGAAAGCTGATAATGTGCAGTTGGAAATATGAAGGAGACAAACTAGATATGTTGTATATTTGTTTATTAATTATTTAGCCTGCTCATACAGAGAACCCTGGTTATTGAAACCAAACAAATTCATCAGTCAAAGGCTAGATGAGATTGATACAGTGAGCCACAAAACTTCCACAGAAACTGCCCATTCCTCCATGGCAGCCCTGGCTACTAATATTAGCATTCAACAAATCTGCAGGGCATATCCATCATCCTTCACCAAACACTATAAAATGGACTTTCATGCCTTAGCAGAGGGTATGAGGCTCCTCCAGAATGTTATTTCCTGACAGTAAGTGGCCCCCAGTCTAATTTTGGGGCTTTAGTATGTCCCATTGTAATTGGCTCTGGAGTCTGCCAGGAAAATGGGTCATTGGGTTATTACTTTGAGGAATCCTTTTAGTTGCAGGCCACACCTGCATACAAGCCACTCACACAAGAGCGTTTGTTCAATAGCTGAGTTCAAGCGGACCTGTTCCCAAATAAATGTTTACTGGTTTGCAGCCACTGAGCCTCTTTCTATGGTATGTTCAGCATGGCTAAACCCATTGTTTGCAACTAACAGCGTAGAATAAAGCTGTTGGTGTCAATGCATCTCTCAGTCTCATGCTTGGGAGTCCCCAAATTAAAACAAAACAAAAACAAAACTGGGGAGTGATCTGGTGGGGAGTGATCTGTATTGAGACCATGGCATTGGGGAGTGAAAGATTTAAACCCTTACCGCCATGCTATATACTTGCTGAAAATTCTCCCCTCTGTTCCTAATAGCAGGTTTGGCAGGGATTTTCAGTGAAGAATGGAATTGGGGGAGGGTTAAATCTCCTATCCTGTTTGACAGCCATAATCTGGATCAGAGTCCACCACTTCCCCCAGCAGCTACATTTAGACTGAAAAGACACGTTTAAACCAACCTTGGGATGTTGAATGTGGTTTTAGCTGAAGCATGCGTTGCTTGGAAAATAAACCTCTCTTCCATTTTCACTCAGGGCCCAACTAGAAATGATCTTATTTATGTGTTTGCTTTTAACATGTCTAGTTTTAATATGTTTAAACAGCAGCTAATGACAGGTGGCAGGGCAAGGGGGAACCTAGGTTTGTGGCATGCAGGGAGGGATGACCAACCTCTATGGTGCAGTGCCATTGGAATTAGGGTTGCCATATTTCACAAAGTGAAATTCCGGACACAAAGGTTGTTGAGCTTCGGACATTGAAGTGATTTCCACCCAGAAGCTGTCTCCAACAGCCAAATCCCAGCTACATCTGGGAAATTCTGGACATATGGCAACCCTAACTGGAATGTTCTTCTCCTGAAGCTGCTATTTGTCCCTTGGGACCCTGCAGAATGCAATCCTGATCCTGATGTGACCCTCTGTGGCTGCTACTTTAATTTTTCAAACTAGATGCATTCATTGCCATCACACAATGGCCCTCAGCATGCTTAATCTAGGCTTCTGTAGCACAAGAATGGCTATGGTAGACATCTGTTTAGGGAAGCTTTTAATGTTTAACAGACCACTGTATTTTAATACTTTGTTGGAAGCCACCCACAGCGGCTGGGGTATAAATAATAAATTTTATTATTAATTATTATTCTTATTAATGGGGGCATATTGATGAGGATTAAGCAGTTGCTGCTGACATTTTGGTTTAATTCACAGGTGTAGAATTCAAATCACTTAAAGGAAAAAGTTTACTTTTTTAGTAACTCAAGGAGGGCAGACTTCAGTCTTTTCAGACTGAGGACTAACCTTTAGTTTAAACATGCCACTGGGGGACTTATGTCTTAATTGGTAACTTTTTTGCAGTAGTGCTGGTACTGCAACCGACCTGTGATCCAGTAGCAGTGGGTCCCTGCTCACCAACTGAAAAATCAATATCCTATATTATGCACACCCATTGTACATACTCTCTGTGCTACACAAGCACATATCTTTCCATGCGTGAATTTAACTTAGGAGACCTTTAATGATTTAATAATAAAGGGAAATATGAGGCTGAAGCAATAAATCCATTTCCATTATATATGCAATAGCTTACAGCAGCACTTTCAGACTCTTTCCTTCATGTGTAGCAACTTTGAACATTGATTTTTAAAGCTGTCTTCTCAGTAGATGATAATCAGTGCTGCATGTAAATCATAAAAATGGGAAATTGTACTTATCCAGATTAATTGAAATGGACATAAAATATCAGTCTGCATGATTGTAAAGTAGTACGAATGTTCATCCTAATTATATTTGGTATAAATAATTACAAGGAATATGGATGAATTTACACAGTGCATTTGATATTCTGGGAAATGACTTGAAATTGCCTCAACAATTTCTAAAAGGAATATTACAGATTTATACTAACTGAGAGGCAGCTGTGCTGGTCTGCAAAAAAGAACCAAACCTTGTGGCACCTTAAAGATGAATAGTCAGGGGTTGCCAACATTTTTGAAACCATGAGCACATCTGTAAACCAGAGAAATATGTCAGCACAACACACATGGCACAACCAAGCAGAAGGCCTCAAGGCAAGTTTAGCAGCAGAGTGAGCTTGACAGTAGGGTGAGGAGGCCATGGAAAACTACTCTGCCCCTTCTTTCCTTGACGTAAACAAATTTCAAGCCCCAAAGCAACTTGATAAATGGGGGGGGGGGGGGACGGGGACGGACGAATAGTTGTGCAGGTAGAACGCCAACAGGGCTGTTTCACCAGAGTGGTGCATGCTCTGGTTACCTCCCGCTTGGACTACTGCAATGCACTCTACGTGGGGCTACCTTTGAAGGTGACTCGGAAACTACAACTAATCCAGAATGCGGCAGCTAGACTGGTGACTGGGAGCGGCCGCCGAGACCATATAACACCGGTCTTGAAAGACCTGCATTGGCTCCCAGTACGTTTCCGAGCACAATTCAAAGTGTTGGTGCTGACCTTTAAAGCCCTAAACGGCCTCGGTCCAGTATACCTGAAGGAGCGTCTCCACCCCCATCATTCTGCCCGGACGCTGAGGTCCAGCGCCGAGGGCCTTCTGGCGGTTCCCTCATTGCGAGAAGCAAAGCTACAGGCAACCAGGCAGAGGGCCTTCTCGGTAGTGGCGCCCGCCTTGTGGAACGCCCTTCCAGCAGATGTCAAAGCGATAAACAACTACCTGACATTCAGGAGACATCTTAAGGCAGCCCTGTTCAGGGAAGTTTTTAACGCGTGATATTTTATTGTATTTTTTGTTTTTATGGAAGCCGCCTAGAGTGGCTGGGGAGGCCCAGCCAGATGGGCGGGGTATAAATAATAAATTATTATTATTATTATTATTATTATTATTATTATTATTATTATTAGCTAGGACCAGCCCAAGTTGCTTCGGCACCTGCGGATGGAAGTGTCCAAGGTGCAATATGCTCCTGGTTCTCAGAGAACGGATTTGTTCCCTTAAGACCAAAGTTGCCGACCTGGAGAAGCTGAGAGGCAGAGAGGTTGGTGGGATATCTTCCCCTTCTGTCATCGAGAATGAAGACCTTGGCTTGGGAAAGGGAGGCACCACTCTGGGGAAGAGGGGAACAATTCCTTAGAAGGGACCCATTCCTTGAGGACAAGCAATTATCCTGCCCTGCTGAGGACATTTGTTGGGGTGGGGGAATATTTTTTTGCAATGGATAATTCAGTCATTAGGAGCATGAATAGGTTCGTGTGATGGGCATGCAGACCACATGCCTGGCGTGGAGTTTGTGTATATCTCCCATCGTCTAGTTAGCTAACTGGGTGCAACTGGTTGTAGGGTTTGTTGGCACCAATGACAGGGAAATGTAATCCAGAGGTCCGGGAAGTGAAATGTAGGTTGCTAGGTAGGATATTGAAAACCAGGACCTTGTAGCTTTTTTTCTGAAATGTTACCGGTTCTGTGTGCAGGGCGGGCCAGACAGGCACAGCTGTGTAATCTCAATGTGTAAATGAGATGGATGGATTGGAAGGTGGGGTTCGATTTTGTTAGGGAACATTTTGGAACAAGCCAAGCCTGTACAAAAGGGATCAGGATGCAGCCAGACTGTTGGCGCTTGAAATATATAAAAAAGTGGCAGAGCAGCTTTCAAACTGATGGGGGGGGGCAAGGGTAAGCTGGCAGGAGCTGAGGAACATCTGGTTCAGAACAAATCTTCCTCTTGGATAAGGAGGAAGGTGGGCCAAACAATACAGTAATTTAAATAATGGAGGAGTGGAACTAGGCATTGAGAATGCAGGGACACATGAGAGCAATTAAGAGAGGCCAGAGAACCGATCAAGGCTAAAACATACATGCCGGAGACCCCTTGGAATAAGAATCCTTTGGGCACATGATTACTCTCGCAACTTAATCCTGAAATGCACCCCAGTCCAGTGAGTGAGATCTATGCACGGAAGCAGGTTATCATGCTCACAGCTGATGCTGATTCAAATGTGTATCTCGCTGCACTAAGCTGGCTATGCCTTCCAAGGGAATAGGGATGCGTGTCTCCATCGAAAGCCACTGATAGTTGCATGTAACTACTTGTACACAGACAGAGTTTGGTCACAGTTAATTGATTTTTAATTAGCTGTGTAAAAAGGCTGCAGCTCTCCCCTCTGCCCTCTGCATGCAGCAGACCAATAAATAAGCCATTTAAGTTGAGAGTTTTGGATTAACATCCAAATTGCAAACATATTTCTCTAAAAGTAAGTCCCATTTATATCAATAGGCTATTCTTTTAAGCTCCTTGTTTGGAAGCAAATTGCACTGAAATTAATGGATGCTTTTTCTATGTTAATGTCGTTTATGGATGAGGTGTATATCTGCTGGCCACGGTTTTTGTTTTGATAACTGCATAGTGAATAGTGAATTAAAATAATCAACTAAGAGCACAACCTGACCTCTGATGTTGATGGCATGTGGGAAAGGATGATTAAGATAACATGCAGCATCCTCCCTGTAGGTGGAGCAGAGCACAGACCTCCAAGTGTCTCTATTTTCCAGGGACAGCCCTGGATTTACAGAAGCAGTCCTGGATTCTGATTTGATCCCAGAATGTCCCGCTTTTCCCACGGACGTCCCTATATTCATTGGAGAAATGTATGAGAGCACCATTAGTGATGTGGGACATTATGGGCATAGCTAGGATTTTTGCTGGGGGGGGGGCAGGTCTTTTGTTAGGGGGGTCAGAACCTCAGTTATCTATGTATTTATATTGATTTTTATTGATTGGGGGGCAGCTGCCCCTCCCTGCCCCCCCTTGGCTATGCCCATGTGGGATGTACATCTCATTTAACTCATTAACACTTAGACTAGCATAGGATTGTGCGGCATGTCACAGTTTTTTCCTGTACCTGTCTGATGTGCTAGTATTTGGCTGAAGATCAGGGTTATCTTGGTGTCCTCCTCCCTCATATGTTAAAATCCGCTTTCACAAATAAAGTTTTCTTTTTACCACAGATGCTGATAAAGCTTCAGCTTTATTTCCCTTTAATGTAACCCTTACCATTAAGTATACTGCAGTCACTATGATTTATACTAAGTGGTTGGACCTTATTAAGACTCCTTCATTAATCATGTCTTCTGAACACAGAAATAGCTTTAGCAATAATTTTTTATCCCCATGATTGTCTGTTGTGCAACCGGTTTTAAAACGTTTCTTTAATTGTATTATTCTGCCAAAATATTTTCCAGCTGCAATCCATCAACCAGTTAAGCTAGAGCATTTGGCTATTAGCTTAAATCCACAGTTTCTAGTTTGGGTGAAACAGGAAGCCAAAAAATGGGTCAGATCAGATGAGAGAGCCCCATTTACTTCCATTTATTACGTGAGTAAGAAAAAGGGCAAGTATTGCACCTGTTTTCCTATCCCACCCAGTACATCTGCCTGCAGTGCCACCAACCACATACATGACCCACATGCAAAAACTACAGCATGCATACACTCAGATCACACAGTTGGTTTTTCAGGTAAGACTCAGAATCAGCCATACAATCTGAGCCTATGTACTTCTGATTTTAAATGTGGAGGTACTGTTCAAATGTTATGTCTTTCTGCATGTGGGTAGTGGCATCAGAGGTGGAGCAGACATCCTGGGTAAGTGGGAAGGCAATGCAAACTTTTGTTCATGCGTCTTCTGTGCCATGTGGGGTGGGCGTGACCGGGACTATACCACCCTGTACAGTGGAAACTGTCTTTTAGATGTACCTTTCTTGTTTGCTTGTTTACAAAACTACAAAATATACTAATCCACACAAAACGTACTACAGACAATTTGTACAATACGTCTCAAACAGATCAAAAGTGCCCAATTTGAACATGTCATTATTTATTAGTAGTAGTAGGACCTTTAGCATCATTAAAATTACTTTAACGTATTAGGAAGCAGAAGAAAATTAATAGCTTCCAGAGTTGAGAATATGACACAGTGTTCCGCTAAAGTTTACTACCTGAATGATGATATTGACTGGGCGGCAACTGTTCAAGGACTATTAGATTCAATTCATATATATATATACACTTAATTTTGTTTCTTGGTTTCCTTGCCACTGTTGTACATTATTTGTCTAAATATTACTGATATGCTATACAAAACTTCATAGCTTCACCAGAGCCAGTTTCCTACACTCAAAATGTAGACGTTTGCTTCAAGCTGCAGTCCTAAACACAGTGACTATGGACACAAAGGGGGGGGGGAATTCTGAGTCAACATACATAGAAATAGGATTGTGCAAACTAGGTGTAATAGGAATCTAAAATCAGTCACTTTCACTTGGCATATTAGCCTACCTTGCCCAAATTGTGGATGTGATACACATACAGTGGTACCTCGTGTTACGTACTTAATCCATTCCGGAGGTCTGTTCGTAACAGGAAACCTCTCATAACATGAGGCGCACTTTTGCTAATGGCGCCTCCCACTGCTGCTGCACCACCGGAGCACGACTTCTGCTCGCATCCCAGGGCAAAGGTCGCAACAAGGGGCATCTACTTCCAGGTTTGTGGAGCATGTAACCCACAGCATTATAAGGGGGACGGTACGTAACATTAGGAACCACTGTACACACACACACACACACACACACACACACACACAAATATCTCACACACATGATAAATAAATATAGACTCTCATATTTCACACACATTTTTGCTATTTTACAGCTCCTTCCCAAATGCTCACATACTAATAATTTCAGAATTCAGCATGCATTGCTGAATGCATTTTGTCAAGCACCCAGGCAAAAAGGGGAAGGTATGCTTCAGGTCTAGATTCAAATTCTATAGTATGGTGTCTGGACATTCCCCCTCCACAGCAAACATCAGCTTGGATAGGGAAACATATTTGGAAGCTGGTGCAGAGGAAAGTGTGGATCTTCCCTCCCCATCTATTTTTTTGATGAGGGAAGTGGGAAATCCAGTCAGAGCTCTCCCACTGAGTTCAGTCCTAAATTCATGAAATACCGTATTAGCAAATAGATCCAGATGGAGTAGTATGTAGTACTACTTATTGTATGTACGCCACTTCATATTACAATCAGAGCTGCTTACTGAGAAGCGATTCCTACTGGGTTCAGAATGGCTTACTTATAAGTAAATGAGCAGACGACGAATGACAGCTTTACTTTTCAGTGCTGTGTAAAGAAGCCGCTGTTATTTATCCAAAGCTGTACAGCTGGGTGGGGTGGACAAAGCAGCACGTTTACTTAAATGTAAACTCAGCAGTAATCGGTTAAAACATAAAGTTAAGAGGTAGCGATATTGGGCGTCATATGGTGCAGCAATAAAACTGCTTGCACAATTGCAATGCTAAGCAGGGTCTGGTATGGTTTCAAACTGAGATTCCTACATTGCAAAGGGCTAGATTAGATGACCCTCAGAATCCCTTCTAACCCTATGATTCTAGTGATTTGGGGGCCACATGCAAAATGGATCACTTATAAGCGCCATCTCTAACTCATTGAAAGATTCCATCAATGGTGTCTCTGAAAATTTTTACATGTCACTTGGGAAGACAGGCGAAATATTGCCAGTGTACTGGAAGAAGCAAAGATCACCAGTGTCGAAGCAATGATTCTTCAACATCAACTTTGTTGGATTAGTCATGTTATGAGGATGCCTCATTATCGTCTTCCAAAGCAACTACTCTATTTTGAACTTGAAAATGGAAAGCGTAACGATGGTGGCCAACAAAAGAGGTTCAAAGACTCTCTCTCAAGGCAAATCTAAACTAGTACAGTGGTACCTCGGGTTAAGAACTTAATTCGTTCTGGAGGTCTGTTCTTAACCTGAAACTGTTCTTAACCTGAGGTACCTCCACTGCTGCACAATTTCTGTTCTCATCCTGAAGCAAAGTTCTTAACCCCAGGTACTATTTCTGGGTTAGAGGAGTCTGTAACCTGAAGCGACTGTTACGTGAAGCATATGTAACCCGAGGTATCACTGTAGTATAAACACTGACAACTGGGAAACACTGGCGTGTGAGCGCTCCAATTGGAGAACACTCTTTACCAAAGCTGTCATAGACTTTGAAGATGCTCAAACTCAGGATGAAAAGGAGAAACGCGCTAAGAGGGAGGCATGTTTGGCAAACCCTCACAGTGATCAATTCCCTGCCGGAAACTTATGTCCCCACTGTGTGGATCCAGAACTGGCCTCCACAGCCACTTACGGGCTCACTGTTAAGACCGTGTTCATGGAAGACACTCGGCTACGAGGGATCGCCAAAGATGAAGAAAGAAGGAGGTTCTCATCTCACCACCTCCAGCTGCGCTTTACAGGCACAGCTGAGAGGGGCTTGAAGTACCAAACATGCTTTGCTTTCTGCATCAGGTCCCCAACCTATCACCAATGTACTACGGATCCATCAACAACAATATGTCCGTAAACATGTTATGTTAAATTAAGTGAAAACAGCTTGCAGATACTTAATTGGCTTAGGATTTCATTTAAGTGATGAATTAATAGGTTTAATTTCATAACGTGACGATCTAAGGATGTTAATGTTTAAGTTAAATTATTTTAAGAACTATGATTTGGTAAACCGTTAAAAGGATATGCAGTTTGAAATTCAACCAAGGGGAAGCGAGGAAGTCACTTAACAACGTTAATAAGTGTAATTTTTAATAAGGTTATGATTTATGTTTGTTTGTTTATAATGTTGTGAAAATCAATAAAAAATTTTTTTTGGCAACAATACGTCCGCACTACCAATAACGCGGATCTGGGTTGCGGGGCATCGCGTTGGGTAAGCTCAGCATCTTATAACGGTTCTCGTTCGGCCGGCCCCGCCCCCTCCCTCCAGGCCCCGCCCCCTACTCCGGCGGCTGTTGCGTTCGTCTCCGATTGGCGCTTTCCCGTGGACCAATGGGAAGAGCGGGGCCGCGATCCTACGGGAAAGAAGCGGGCGGGGCCTGGACTGGAGGCGAGCGCAGCGATTGGACGGGGCGGCAGCTGTCGGGCCGCCGCCTGTGCGTGGCAGGCGCTCTGAGGGGATTCTGGCGACGCGGGCGAAGCGGGCCATGGCGAAGAAGGTGGCCGGGGTGCCGGTGCTGGTGGCCGGGGTGCTGGTGCTCGGCTTGTGGCCGCGCGGCGCCGAGAGCTCCCCGAAGAAGGCGGTGGCCGCCCGGCTGGCGGCGAAGTGGCCGGCGACGCCGTTGCTGCTGGAGGCCAGGTGAGGGGACGAGAGGGAGGGTTGCTTGAGGGGTCAGCTGAGGGAAAGCGAGGGCAGCTGAGGCGCACCTCCAAAAGGGGGCGAGGGATGACCCGCGTCAGGAACAAGGAGACTAAGGGGAAAGGTTGACCTCGGGATCTGCTGCCCCTGTGGATCTGCTTGCCTCATGGGTGCGCCTGCCCTGGGTGGGGAGATCGAGTTGGAATCCTCCGCTCCCACCATCCCACGAGGGTCATCTAGTCCAACCCCCTCTGCCCTGCAGGAATCTTTTGCCTAAGGAAGAATGGACAAAATTTAACGATTATTTAGCTAAATGTGTTAAGTTAAACTAATTGGAAATAGCTTGCAGGCAACAGATTGGCTTAGGAATTTATTTAAGTTAAGTGATGTTTCACACGTACAATTTCGAATTGAAAAGATATAAGGATGTTAATGGACTAAATTAAGTTTATAAGAATTAAGATTTGGAAAGCCGTTATAAGGATATGCATGGAAATTCAACCAAGGGGAAGTGAGGAAGTCACTTAACAATGTTAATAAGTGGAATTTTAATAAGGTTATGATTTATGTTTGTTTGTTTGTGTATAATTTTGTGAAACTTAATAAAAAAAAATTGGGGGGGGGGGAAGGAATCTTTTGCCTAACATGGGACTCGAACCCGCAGCCCTCATGCCCTACCTGTTGAGCCAGCACTCCACAAATTCGGCATCCCAGATGTCGGGTACAATTCCAGTCATCATTCCTGGCCCTGCGAGCGAGGGATGCTGGGAGTTGTAGTCCAGCGACAGCTGGGGTACCCAAGGTTGAGAAGCACTGGACTGTGCAACCTCCAACCAGGTCTCCTGGTGGGGATTGGGAATCACAGCTCTCCCAGCTGGGGCTGGTGGACGCCGAGGGAAAAGGACCTCAGGGCAGTCCGATTGGGAGAAGTGGAGACTTCCGGTGCCAGGGAGTGTAGTGTAGTGGTTAGAGCAGCCTTTGTCAGCCTTGTGCCCTTGGACTGCAGACACCATCAGCTCCAGATAGCGCACCTGGCAGGAGTTGGTGTACGTTGTAGTCCCAGCAATATCTTGAGGGTGCCAGGCTGGTTAAGTCTGGAGAAACTCCTTCTGAAATACTCAGCCTTGAAGGTCATACTCTTTCACCTACCTCACAAGGCTGTTTTGAGGAGAAGGGAGGGACAATGAATGCTGCCTTGGAACTAACTTGTAGGAAAGTTGTGATATACATAAGCTGAATGCTGTGATGTATGTAACATTAATTGTCCATGGAAGTCCAGAATTTCAATTGATTTAGGATAGTTTCCTTGAAAATCCATTGGAGTTTATGGAATGATTTAAGGGCCTGTCCCAAATATTTTAATGGCATGTTAGGGAGATTGTTCCAGAGAAAGTGTCTTGGAGTTGTAATCACAAACCAAATAAGTGCCCCTGCATTCCAGCCCTTTTATAGTACTCGTATGAGTTCATTTGCCTTATTGCTATCTCCATTAAGAACGTGTAGCCACGTGGTAAAATACTGAGGTCTTACATATCCAGCAGTATCAAAAATAACAAGAAGCAAGTATGGGTCTTCTGCATCTGGCATGCCCATGAATCTTGTTCCAATGCCATAACATGCCAAAGTGATGTACTGTAAGAACCTTATTTCAAATAATTCTATATGTCACCAGTAACAACTTAATACCTCAGGATGGCTGATCTTCATATTCCAGCAATTTGACCAATGTTGCCACACTGTGTGCACGCTGCATATAACTATGTAAAAAATTTCCCACCTCCTTTTTTATGCTGTCATAAAATAGAAGAAAATGAATTGGTGTGTTTAAATAGCATTATTTTCTGCTAGGTTAAACCAGAAATGTTGCTTGCTATTTAAGCTTATGAGTGGTCCTCAGTTTGGCATCTGCTCCTTTTCCTGCCACCCCCAAAATAGATGCATTTGAATTTGTGTTGTCTCTTAGTAATAAATAATCCAGTAGTTACTCCATGTCTTCTGGGATTGTGCCCTTTTACTACAGTTTGAGACAAAATCCTATCCCAAACAAACTTTTCATTGCAGAATTTGCACAGAAGTAGATGTAGGCATAGCCCTTCTAGGACTTTGTCACCTGCACATCCGTAAACAATGTCTTCCACTATACCATTTTGTTTCTATAAAAAAAGAAACGTTTCTGTAGTATAAAATATCACAAAGAACAAACCTTGTTTACAACTCATGGTATGTCTGAAGTAAGGCAAACTATAGAGCTGGGTTTGGATGACACATTAAGCCAAATTATAACTCAGCCCGAGGAGTGTAACAGCCATATCTCCTCTTTGGGAACCTGTGCGTTTGCGCTAAGCCATGGTTTGCTGTGGCATTACATGCAAATGAGTCACTCTGTGCAAAAATACACAACTTCTGAGCAATTAGGAAACAGCAAGAATGGTTAGATCATGTAACACAGTTATTATCAATAGTGGTATGAATATCACATAATTTAAAAGTAAATTAAATAAAATACATTTATGTAGTTAAAATTTACTAGTTTGATCTGTGCAACATCAGAACTTAATTCCAATTGTATATGATTCAGAGTTTTCCTTAGCAATGAGCATTCAATATACCTCTTGTACAATACCATAAAATTTTGCGCTGTGTGTGCTACATGTATGGAGGAATGAGGCAACATAACTTGCATGTCTCATCATACTCAGTTTTCATCCACCCCTTTTACAGTACAGGCCTGCCTGCTGAGCTCATGGGTGACTGAATGTCTTTAAAGTCATTCAGCGTTAATTGTATAAATCTAATTTCACTGGTGTACTTGCTGAGTGTGCTAGGGTGTCATATGTACATAGCAATTCTAAATATGTTTAATTAGAAATAAGTCCTACTAAATTTAACAGGATTTATTCTGCAATAAATATGTTTAAGATTGCAGCTTTTACCTCAGTTTCCTGTCTGTAAAGTGAGAATTATCCTGCAAGCCTAATTTGAGCAAGTGCTATACTGTATAACTGAATGAAAACATCTCTGCCTTAGTTGTTCAGTCTGCATTGTTTTTAAATCTATCTTTAATTGTTTTTGGACTTAAGAAAAATCTGTCTAAGCTGTTTTTATTATATATTTGTAAATTTCCTTAAGGGGCATGTAGAAGGGGATTCATAAATCAATTAATTCATAGGTTGACAGCTTAATACAAAATATACTTCCGGGGATCCAGTGCTCTGGCTATGTAGATTATGTCTTCTTGGTTGGTGACATGGGTTATTATTCTGCAGAATGTTTGCTATGTAGTGTTGTTCTACTGATCTCAAAGGACTTCTACAATTCTGGGGTGAGAAGTAAATTATGTCTTTAAATCATTTAGGCTTTTTCAAACACAGGGAGAATTGGCACAGCAACATCTTCTGGGATGTGTGAGGTTAGGATCCCACAGATCCCTAGCTGAGCTGGGAGGTTCCCAGTGGATTTGGGCTACACCTGCTTGGCTTCTTCATCCTTAGCGCAGCTGGAGATACACTGACATATCACCCCCATCTGTCTTAGCTGGATCCCATTTTACTGAGTTGAGCTCAGTGGATCTTAAACTGGTGTAAGCCTTGAAAAATGAGTTTTCTAGAGGCATGGTGGGGTCAGTACTGGAAAGGCTTGATCCTAAGCCCATTTAGCTCAGTTACGTGTCCTGGCAACCTGGGGTAAATTAAACCAGGAAAAAGAGTAGTGTAATTCAAACACAATTTTAAAGACTTGTTCCCCCTCTGCCAGGTTTAGGCGGGCTCTGCTAGCAGAAGCCCCGTTCCTGAATGGAGTTTGGATCCGGTGTAATTTTTGCACCAGCTTAACTGATGCCAGGCCTGCTATATGCCAGCTGCTTGTGTATAGGATCGCTCACTTGCGCTTCTTCTCAAAATGGTTGTTTGTGTCTTATGAGTTATACTAATGGATGAATTATTACACACATTTTTAACAGTGAATTCATTGCAGAAGAAGGCAATGAGCAATTCTGGCAGTTTTTGGAAACGGTGAAAGAATTAACATTATACAGGAAAGGAGGTAAGTTGTGTTTGTTGTGTGTATCCAGACTGGCAGACCTTTCTGTAAATTGTACTGTGTAATAGTGTTAATAGTGTGCATGCTTTCAACCAAGAGTGGTTAACCTGGGACTCACCAGTTGTTGTTGGTTTGCAACTCACCCACCATCCTTGACTATTACTGGTGCTGGCTGGAGCTGATGGGAGCTTTGGGGTTTTTAAAAATCTTGCCTGTAAGTTGTGTTTTAGGAAATTTTTATTCTTTTTTATGCAAATCACTTAGAGATTTGATTATATTAAGCAATAAAATATGTTATAGAAAAATAGTCCAACAACATCTGGAGAGTCACTTTAAATGCACAGTGTATTCTGCAACCTGTCCTTAGTAGCGGTTCACTTTCTGGTTTCTTCACATTAAAATAAGAACGTTGAGACAGTCCAAGACATGTTGATGCCTGAAGCAGAAAATCAGAATGATACTCTTCCTTCCCAAAATCCACTGCATAAAGTAGGCTGCCTTGCCCTTGCTGATACCTGGACTTTGCAGTCAGCCACTGATTAGACTGACGGATAGCATGGACAGGTCCTTTTCAGTGGTGGGTCTGTACCTCTGAAACCTATTTACTCAGCAGATATGTGGGACCTCCTGTTCTAAGAAGAAGAAAAAATTCAAAATATTTTTATTTCAGTCTCTCTTATTCATCATGGTATTGGAATTGCTGTTGCTCAATTTTTAGAGGTGTTAATGTGGTTTTCATGGATTCTGTAGGTGATTATGCCTTACAAAGTGGTATGTAAATATAGTAAGCAAGAAAATAAATAAATAAATAAGCAATGGCTTTTTAAAATATTTGCCCAAACCTTTTTCATGCCCCCCATCCTTATTTATATTCTGCATCATCTTCTTAGTTATCAGAGATCTTTTAAAAAAGATTTCTGATGTAAGCATCCCAGCATTTGTTGGTGGGGAGGGTAAGCAGCATGAAGGAGAGTCTTGATTTTGGCCTTATGAGTGAGCCTTGCCACTTGGCAATTTCATAATGTCATATCCGGGTTCATCCTCTTTTCCGTTCACCACATGAAGTTACTGATAAATGTGTAGGTACAGCATTTTTGTATCTATAATAACCCAGAGCTCTTTTCTGCAGCACATCAAAGGAGGCGACTGGAAGGTTTCCATAGTTCCCCATTACCTTCAAACTTGGAGAAAAGTGATTTGCTTAAACGCTTGCTACTGAGAACAAACAAGAATCAAACAATAGTTTCAGATTCTTATTTACTAATTAGCTAAAACAATGTTCTCCAAGTTTAGATGTAGCAGTGAATCAAACATTGCATGCTAATTTTAATTGTGTCCAGTCATTTGGGCACATCACAACATTTTGTTTGTTTTGGGGATTTATATTCCTCCTTTAAATGCCCATGGTGGCTTCCATTAAATATTTTTTTTAAAAAAAATTCCACAGAAGGGGGCGTCTACACCTTCTGATGTTTGCTTTGTACAGGTTTGTGCATAACTCTAAACTATGGTTAGTGCACATCAAGATTTATAAACCAGCAGTACACCATGGCTTGCAGGTGAGGTTTGTTCATGTTTAATAAACCATGGTTAGGCTGCTGCTATGGATTCAAATGATCTAATAAACTGTAGCTTAACATTAAGTGTGAATCACATCATGATATGGTCCTAGAGTTGTATACTGTTCTCTTTAGGTCATTGTTCCTCCTTAGTCACTCCCCACCTCCTGGGACTGGAGAGTTTTTCGCTGTCCCAAGCACTAAGAGGAAGGAACAAGGTGCCACAGCTGGTCCTCTTGTCTCCATACTTACGTGTTATGGTGAATTAAAATATTTCCACCCAACCCCAATCAAACTGCCACACAAGCTGGCTGCCATTAAATATGGTTGTTACAGAATTGTTGTCTTTATAATCTTTAGTCCTTGGGGACTTGCCCAGGTGTTCAGTTAGGATGGCAGCTGTAATTGCTGTTTGTTAAAAGAAAATTATATGCATAACCACTCTGTGGAATAGCAACCTGTTTTCTGTCTTTTGTTTATCTGTACTAGTACTACTTTATTTTTTCCTTTTCCACAGCACTGTCTGTCTTGTCTTCCTCCATTTTCCTCTTTGCTTTTTCAACAACACAGCACTTTTTGCTTGTTAGTTCATAGGATTTCAGGCATTTACCTTAGCTTGGGCCATTTTATTTGGTAAAATGGTTAGTGATTAATACATAGTAATGCTCTCTGATTCAACTTCTGCACCACTCTTTTCAGATTGGCAAGAGAAACCAGTTCACAAGTCAATATACCTGCCCTTTGATGGACACTTAATAGTATGTTTTATGTTTAATTTGTAAGCCCCCAACTAGAGAAATTGTACTTTGTATTAACAAAAATTTTAGAATTGGCCAATCATCTGAAATCCTACAACTTTCTATATTCCAGATATTTTTATTTGCCAACACGTAATTGTAATTCAGTGATTTTTGGGACTAGATGTTAACATCTCACTTGTATTTCTTTTCCTTTTTTAATACAGTCTCGGAGCATTCTTATTACAACTTAATCCTGAAGAAAGCCGGACAATTCCTTTCAAATGTGCAGATTAATCTTTTGAAATTTTCTCTTTCCTTACGAGCACATTCCCCAACCATTCAGATGTTTCAGCAGGTGTGTAAAATGGGCTGGTACAAGCTAGGAATCTGGATATGGCTTTGGTTCACTTGCTAAAGAGGGGCTTTCAAAAATGGCTCCTCATTGTGGCTGTTGTCATACTGCAATCCATTCTCTTGCAGAAGCTTGCAGCATGGCTAAGAACGCTTTCTTCATACTGCTGCAACCCTCCCTTCCAAAATGTTTTGTGGTAGCGTGATGGTCTGCGTGCTAAGCTGCTGTAGAACTATAGTGCTGCGTGGAAGGGAAAAAAGACCAGAGGGATGGATTTACAGTAGCATCCAAGTGATGGTGGTCTTCAAAGCAGCCCTTAATCTCTAGTACAGTGGTGCCTCGCAAGACGAAATTAATTCGTTCCGCGAGTTTTTTCGTCTTGCGGTTTTTTCCGTCTTGCGAAGCACGGTGTCGGAAAAGTTTTGGAAAAGCTTCAAAAATCACCAAAGTCTTCAAAAACCTCAAAAAAGGCTACCACACCGCGTGCTATGAGTTGCTCCTCGAAGTCAAGTCGCAACTGTATTAACGGTTTTAAGAAAAAGGAAACAAATTTGCAAGACGTTTCCGTCTTGCGAAGCAAGCCCATAGGGAAAATCGTCTTGCGAAGCAACTCAAAAAACCAAAAACCCTTTCGTTTTGCGAGTTTTCTGTCTTGCGAGGCATTCGTCTTGCGAGGTACCACTGTAGTGTTGTTAATATTGGTAGGACTGGTCTGGAGAAAAACACTATTTGCTTTACATACATATGACCTCTTCAGGTGATATCCATCTGCAGTATATAGTTCAGTGTGAACGCAGAAGCAAACCTCAAATCGGTCCCACGCCATAGAGATACTGGCCTGGCTTGCATGTAGTGCTGAGCGAAACCATGGCTTCCAAAGAGGACATAATGGCTGCTTTGCTCCTCCTTGTCATTATGATATTGTGCTGTGTTGACCCAAGTCTCCTGCAAGACAAACTGCAAGCTGCAAACAAAGACCTAGGAGTTTGTGGTTTGGATGTGAAAGCTAAACCACAAGCATGGATTTGGATGTCATGCTAAGCCAAAGCACAGCTTAGTACATTGGCAAAACAACTTTGGAGAAGAAAAGCTTCCATGATCTCCTCTCTGGGAGCCTGCCCATTTGCAGTAAGCCATGGTTTGGCTTAATGTTATGTGTGTAAGACAATAATGAGTGATCCAGGAAGACTCTGTATTATAATAAACACATGGTGTCCCAGTTCATTTCTTCATTTCTGCCCACTAATGGGGTGTGTGCAGAGTTCAGCCCCCTAGATTACAGGTTGTCCACATGTGCTTTAGAACTAACAAATTCCCTGTAATGTCTAAATGGGAGACTCTCTCCCCACCCCAACTATAGTTAGTTAAAACAAAATATGGTCAAACAACTCACCTGGCTCAACAGAAAATGCTGAAAACTTGCACTTACTGATGTGAAAAAGAAAGCTGTATCCTATTGATGTTGACACCAAAGCTGAGTCTGATCTTAAAGTGGGTATTTCTGAGGGTATTTTTGGAAGTAGAAGAATAGACATGGTAACTATGAATTTGCCTATCAGCAATTTTATAAAATCAGCTTATACTTTATAAACTAGTTTAATAAAGGGTGTCCCTGCCATGTGAAGTAGGCACATGTTTCTGCAAAAGTTTGTATTAAAACTGTCCAAAGATTATGTATTTTGACCTCAACTGAAGTTGGGAAATGTGAGAAAAGATGATAGCTTCCCTGTTTACTTCTGTTATTTCTAAAAAAGGTGTGTTTTGTTATCTTAATAAAAAAAGAAAATTGATTTCTAAAACATCCAAATAACTGTTAATGGTGGGCATTCTGAGATAGGATACATTGGTGTTACTTGTAAGGCTCCGATCTTTTCATTATTTTCTCCTCACATACTTGCTACTTAGACGCACAATGTGATAGCAGCTGATGAGCTGTTTTAATCAAAGGAAGGTGCATTACTTTTAGGATGAAATGCAATTACACCAGCTGGGTTGAGTGTAATTGTTGAAATATTAGATTGCAGCTGATGAGCCGCCACCAAAAGGTTGCAGTGCATTTGTGGTTATCCATGGGAAGAGCACCTGTAAGACTAATGAAATTTGGAAGCTTCTGAAGAAAGCTGCTACAAGGTAAATATAGTGAGCTATTTTGAACGAACAGTTCTTAAAGCTTTTGTTCCACAGCATCACATTTTTATTTGTTTTGGCAGCACACATTTACCTTTGTACCTGGATATTGGGACTCAATGATACATGTTGGTCAAAGATGCCACTTTGAGTTGCAGCTGTTGCTTTATCTCAGGCGCCTGGGAGGAGTGATTGTCTGCAATCCTTCTTCCATATGAATTTTACATTTCAGGCAGTGCATGTCAGTTCAGCTCCATCTCTTGGTCTGCTGCCACCTCCATCCTATCAGGTGGCTTCCCCTGACACTCCAAGAGTTCTGATTCTCTGATTCTGCAAGAGAGTGTTGAGTTCTGCCCATGGAACTGTGTGGGATTGCCACATAACAGCTATTATTTTCTTTTTTAAAGATTGGTGGAGCTTTTAAAACCATGAGAGAAGTAAGATGTTTCTGTGAGATACTACACATTGCACCTTCTCATTTAGAAATATTAGCCAGGCTGTCTAGTGCCTGCTCCCTGCCACTAATGAAATTTGGCAGTTTTCAAACTAGCTGACTAACTTTTCTCTGACCCAAGTGGTCACGTGTGTGGTTCTGACACAGATTATATGGATACAGGATTATACCTGTGGGATTACCACGCACATTATCACACACATTGAGACAGAATGTGGCTGATATGACATTAACAGATGCGTTATGGAAAACCAGGCTAGTTTGAAACCAGCCTCATATAACCAACATGCATAAGTCAAATTAATGCACTTCCCCTAATCTTGGGAGGAGATCTTCCTGAGAAGCTCTGTGTGTAAAGAGGTTTGAGCTGGTTGTTCCATCTCAGCCACATGGTTCTCACCAGCCACTCCTGAGTTCCTTTACAGTAATTTAGGAACTTTCACCACTTTGTAAGCTAACTTTTACTGCCTGTGCAACTTCTGACTGATGTCTGGAAAAGCACATGAACCTAACCTTTGAAGAGTTTGTAAGTAAACCAGTTTTTAACTTATAAACGTGTGGTCCATTCCTATGCTGGAACGGAAATTTTGGAACTCACTTTTAAAGGTCTAACAGCCTATATTTCCATGCTTTGCTTTGCTGCATATTTTGTGACATTAAATCTCTGCTGGGGTTCTCTCACCACAGAGTACTTGCCCCAAATTTGGATCTTGGCATCCAGAAATTATCCTTTCTATATATATTTTCCACCAACAATATCCAGCTAAGTCCTACACAGAGTAGGCCATTTCAGTCAATGCACCTACCTTAGCCATGTCCATTAATTTCTGTGACCATTCTCTGAATAGAACGTAATATTGAATGCAATCCATAGATATACATGATATACATTTGCATGTGCACACACACAAAAAGTGACCTTGATATGCACTGGCTTCTGGCTCTCTACTTGCTTGCAACATTTGAAGGCTACTTTGGCTGCAGTGATTAGGTGCATTATTTCAGCCCTTCTGATCTTTCCCCAGATCTGAAGACAATGGTGTTTGATCCCATTGTCTGCCAGCCTACATATAATTGATGAGAACTGATACAGACTTCAAAGCATATGCATGCCTAGATTTCTTTGGCTGAACTTCAGCATGTTCTAAGGAACATTACCCCTAGTGTCCCTTAAACTTTAGTTACTTTGGTAGGATAGAAGCACTGTGCATGCTATGAAAATGAACCTTGTGGCTTGTTCCCCCCACCTTGCTCTGCTCTCTGTGGATATCCTGCTAGCAGAATTAGCCCATAAATTGTGAGATTAACAAACTACACATAGTTTAAAATGGCACAGGATTGCAAAGTCATTAAATTCTCAAGTCAACAAATTCTTGTTGTTTACAAGGCGCACACATTATGCATAGGATTTTGGCTTGCATAGGACTAAGTTCCACCAGAATGGGATGAAGCTACATGTATGTTTTGACTTCTGGTCATGGTGAGAGTATTGCTACTTTTTCATGAAACAGAGCATAAATTCAACTAGAGCTTGAACTACCCATGTCATCTTTAGTGATCGCATTCCCTTTAGTCTAATAGCTACCATGAACGGTACTAAATAAAAAGTCTGCATGTGCTGGATAATTAAAATAGCATTCAGTGCTTTGTGCTTGCAGCTGTGTAGCTTTTTTATCTGTGTCTTGATAAAATGGCTCATGCTGAGTTGCATCTTCAGTTGGAAACTAACTTGGCTTGCTCTGAAACTAGTTTTAGCTACTGTGATGTCCTTATCTTAGTATGAAATCCTATATCAGGCATCCCCAAACTCGTCCCTTCAGCTGTTTTGGGACTACAGTTCCCATCATCCCTGACCACTGGTCCTGTTAGCTAGGGATGATGGGAGTTGTAGTCCCAAAATAGCTGGAGGGCTGAGTTTGGGGATGCCTGCCCTATATGGTACTTCCTTATCTGAGAGGAAGCCCCATTGGACAAAGTGGGTTTTACTTCTGAGTAAAGATGTATTGGATTGTGTTACATACTTTTGTCAATTGTTCAGTAACCAGGCAGTGAAGTCTCTCCCATTCTGACACGCTCAAATTAAGTGATTCCTTTTAAATTGACAAATTATTTGTTCTTAATCCAAGGCCCAAGCCATATCTGTTCAAAGGAGATCATAAATTCCCTACGCTTAAAGAGACCGGCCCAGTAGTGATCCTTTATGCCGAAATGGGTACAAAAGACTTCGCTACATTTCACAAAATTTTGTCTGAACAAGCACAAAAAGAGGAAATTGTTTATGTTCTTCGACATTTTGTCCAGGTAAGTGTGTGTGCAGAAGGGATATAGTTAACTGCAATTGAATTAAAGTTTGTTTAAACCTTTCCAAATGTCCACGAAGCCCTGTTGTTGCATACTTTGTTGTCAGTTTCAAAGCTTTTCAGCTACAGTTTGCCACAAAAGGGGAACACTGGGGCTTTTGGCCTTGTGCCATACTCATGGGTTTCCTATATATTCCTTCAGATATAACACAGTACATTGAAATTAACAGGAGAATGACTGGCTTCAGATGAGCCTACAGTCAGCCACCAGAGAACTGATATATCTAGTAATAATAATAATAAGAATAACAACAACAACAACCACAACTTTTATTTATATCCCACCCTCCCCAGCTGAAGCTGGGCTCAGAGCGGCTAACAACAGTAAAATGATAAAACATTCTAAAAGGATGTTGTAAGGAAAGTAACAGGTGGCGTTTTATTGAAAATGATTATTTTTCCTTCACCCCCATTGTTTTTAAGTTCCCATTGTGGGTGGCCAGATGCAAAAGAGGACAGGGTTCCTGTGCCTTTCATATTATAAAACATCTGCTATAGCTCCCACTTCTGCACAACTATTAAACTACTGTCTTCTTTTGCATCTGTTCGCCCTATTAGTGAAGCACTTCCTTCTTTCCTCTAGAATGTTCTTTACAATATGTCAGAATTCTTCCCCTGTACAAGCACAGACTGCAAACCACATGCATATACCGCATCAAGCATCCTCCAAGTTAATATTGCATTAATTGGATCCCATAGGACGCACCGGCCCATAGGATGCACCTAGGTTTTTTTGGGGGGGGGGGAATAAAGGAAAAAAATTCCCCCTTTATTCCCCTCCCCAAACGAGGTCGGGGAATCCAAACCAGGTCGGGGTACAGCGGGATGGCGGCGCTGCGCCTCCCCGCTATCCCCCAAGCTTGTGGGGCTGCCTGATGTCTGCCCGGCGCGCGGGGCGCTCTGCTTCAGGGCGCCCCGCACGCCGTGCAGCAGGCTGCTATCCGCAGCCTATGGAGCCCTGTCGGAACTCCCGCAGGGCTCCCCAGGCTGCGGATGTCTGCCCGGCGCGCGGGGTGCTCTGCTTCAGGGCGCCCCGTGCGCCGTGCAGCAGGCTGCTATCTGCAGGCTGCGGATAGCTTCCTGACGCCTGGAGAGCGAGAGGGGTCAGTGCGCACCGACCCCTCTTGCTCTCCAAGCTTCGGCGAAAGCCTGTATTCGCCCCATAGGACGCACACAGATTTCCCCTTCATTTTTGGAGGGGGAAAAGTGTCCTATAGGGTGAAAAATACGGTAAGTCCCTCTGAATTGTATGGGGATTGCGATCAGGGAAGTGGGCATAGGATTGCAGCCTTAACGGGCAATTATTTGTAAAGTATAATCCTGATCTTGTGTATGTTTACTCAGATTTAAATGTGATTTACTCTCAAGTAAATCAAGTAAATCTAAGTTTAGAACTTATTTAGAAATGGCAGTACTTAACATTCCTCCCTTCTGTTCTTTTCGAAATGATGTACTCGAGCAGAAACCTAGCTCCGAGAAGATGTATTTGTCTGGATATGGTGTGGAACTTGCAGTAAAGAGTACAGAATACAAAGCGGTAGATGACTCTCAGACCAAAGGTACATTTTTCTCCGGTGTGTGGTATTACTAGAGACATTATCATCACAAAATATTTGGCAGTGTCTAGAATTTTGAAGGCAGTAATCTTCTACATTGCCCCATTGAAGTTAATGGAAAATGTCTTATTGGGTCAGTAATTCACCCAGTATTTGTTTTCCTGACACACACCGTTGGTTGTGATTGCATTTTTGTGGGATATGGCAAAAGTAGCCACAGGCGTTGAGAATCAATACAAAAATGTACATCTGTAATTTTGTTGTTGATGGAATGGAAAACTCCTATTTTCTAACTGTATGCCAAACCTGATCTTCCTCCTTTGTCATCTATTTGAGGACCTGTCTTAATTTCTTTCTTCCTCTCATTTTAGGCAGTGAGTTAGTTTCTTTGATAGAAAAACTAGTAATTGTAATCAGTTCTAGAAAGAAAATATATTGTAATATTTTTGTACATGTGTTTTGTTTAGCTACAAATAATGTAACAGCAGAAGGAGCCAATGAGGAAAGTGAAGTCCAGGGCTTTCTCTTTGACACATTAAAGTGAGTTTATGTTAATTATAATTCCATACTGTCATGCTTGCTTTTATAAACTTGTGTTTTTAGTGCTTGAATAAGATCTGTTGCAAAATCATCTTTTGAAATTTTACCTGTTTTATGAAGTTAATTTAAACTGGTAGTTACAAATGTCTTGATGTATGCAAATGATGTTGAAATGTTACTTTTGACCATATTCCAATTGTTTTAAGATCATGCTTCTGTTGAACAATGGATTTTCCTGCTGTGCAAATAAATATATTTTATCTTTTTAAAAAGGCGTGTGATTTGACCATATGAGGATAATAACACTATGCTTGTTTACTTACATAAGCACATCTTTTTTATTTTCAGTTAGGATAAAACACCTTTTGTGCTGGTAAATGCTTTATATATCATAAAATATCCCCGAGAGGAAAGTAACAAACATGAGGAAGAAGAAAATTGCACCTTTGCTCAGCATGTCCCTATTTCGTACAATAGCACATTTTTGAGTGAAACCAAAAGCTACCATACTTCATCACATCATGTACACCATTACATCCTATAAAATACTCTGGACCTTGAACCAGGAATTCCGGAAGCAGAACCTGCACACATAATAGCAACAGCAATACTATTTCCATTTCCATTTCATTTCATTTCATTTTTATTAGTAATTGTATCATTTATATTCCACCCATCTGACTAGGTTGCCCTAGCCACTCTGGGTGGCTTACGTTTTGCATTAACGTAAAGCATCAGCTCCTTATATGATAACAGCTGCCATTTTTACTAAATGTTGGTCACAATACCTAAAATACCTAATATGGTGAAATGGATGGTTAAGATGCAGGGTCCAGTGGCCATGGCTCAATCAACATCCTTTATTAAGAACTAAGGAAAATCAACAAAAATAGATACGTTTATAGAAAATTAGGCACCATTTATTGGTTTTTGTGGGTGTAGCCTATTAATTCCAAGCTCATATTTATCCTTTATGAAGATAAACTGTAATAAAAATAAACCACAAACTAAAAATGTCTTCATATTTTATTACACAACTATCACTGACGTTTGCTAACTGCCCTAGGAGCCTTTTAGGATGTAGAGTGGATTAAAAATACTTTAAATAAATACAAAAATAGAACACATCAAATATAGACGTTGAAATAAATTTCCTCAATGAGTAATAAACGGCTGAGTCACGTATTAGAGAAAGCCTGCTTAAACAAAAAAAGGATATCAGCAAAAGTCTAAAGACCATTACTGGTGGTGTTTAATACTGGTGGTGCCTAATATCTTACTTCGCCAAACCTTTATTAGGCATTACAAATATAGGCCATCATAAAACATCTATGTACAAAATTTTAAAATATATACAAATAAATAGCCATGTAAAAATATGTAATAATGAGGATTTTCATTGGACTTTCTTTCCACTAAATAGTGCCATTCACCAGAGATACTATTGGTAAAAACTCAGCCACTCTTGCAGTTACTTGCGGGTTAATATTAAACAGATAGAATCTGATATTTTCATTGTGCCATGAAGACTACCCCCCAAAAAGGGGGTAGCATTCATTTGCGTAGCTGGTTGTACAATGGGCAGTAGAAAAGAGTATGTTCTACTGTGTCCGGCACGTTCCAAAAACACCCACAATGTCTATTGTTTCTGGGGATGTTTGAATATCTGCCCTTGACAAAAGCTGAGGGGGAAATGTTCAGCTGGGCTAACATAAAGGCCTTGCATTGGACTGGAATTATTAATTTTGAAATATAAGTGACCCTGTTATCTGTTGTATTTAAACCATAAAACTTAGGGGAGCAAATTTGATTTACAGCTCTCAATGTTTTGTTTTTCAGTGTTCCTTAATCTGATTTGAATATTATGATAAATAATTGTATAACTATTATAACTTGAATTATAACTTGAATTATGCAGGAGTTCTGCCTAATATCTATAGAAAGGGAGGTACTACTACATGGGAGATCATTACTGTGTACCAGGCTTGGGAGGGTGAGCTGAATTGGGTGAAGGGACCAGCCAAGCTCTCCCAGCTAAACCAGCCTCCTGCCATTGGTGCAGTACACTTGCACCCACCAGACGGGTAGCTGTTAGTGCCTCTGGAATGCTTGCCAGCAGTAGCCAGCACAACGCTCTGAAACAGGGTGTTCCAGGGGTGAGGAGGGGCTGAGCTGGCCCATATCTGTCGGATCCTGAGCTGGTTTCACAGTCATTGTGTGACAGCATCAGGCCTATGAATGCTATGCCAGCTCCAGGCTGGCACAGCGACCTTTCTGCCCCCCTCCCACCTTCCACCTTGGCAACCATATGTGGCAGGGCTGCAAATGTGCTGGTGGCTTTGCTGCACTGTAAAGCTGTGGGCTGGGAGAGAGAAGATTTGCAGCCTAAAACTCCCATGCCTAATGGAAGGGAGCGACCAACTGGAAGGTCAGTTGGCCTACAAAAGCGCCATTATCTGGTTCCGCTACATAGGGCTGCCACACATCCATAATTTCCTGGGTAGTATTTTCGAGAATTGGTTGAAATGTCCTGGAAAACCCAGGCACATGGCAGCTCATATCGGACTTTCCCCAAAAGTAGCTAATGACTTCATTTATTTGGAGTTTTTGTCAAAAAGCTCAACAACTTTGGCCTATATGGTACGACATTTATTTGGAGTTGGCTCCTATGGTTGCTAACCATGGTCAATGGTAGTCAGCGATTGAAACTTTACTTTGAACCCCGTCTTCAAACTTTGGTTGTGCGGGACAGTAGCATTAATAAGTTCCCCCTTCTGGGTTACGAGAAACATTAAAACTACAATTTTCAAACGTTTATCATTGGTCTTTACGCCAACCGAATTATAAGATCCTACAAGTGTTGTGTAGTATTGACTTGGTTTATGTTTCATAAAATCCAGGCAGAACTATCCTGACCTCAAAGACAATCTTCAAGAGCTGAGGAAATACCTGATTGAAAGTAGTGATGATACAGAGCCTTTGAAGGTTTGGGAATTGTCAGGTAATAACCTTTATACTAGTTGTTTGTTTTTTGGTGTAATACAGTGGAAGAATGAATGGCAGTGTATTTGCACCAGTTATATTGACATCAGTGTAATGTTTACAAAACTTGTATGTGCAAAGGGGTTGCTGGTTTTTGGGAAGGCTCTTCTGAGAAAAAAATTCTCGAGGTGTACATTGGGAAATAACTGCTGTGCACACATAACTTTTATCATCCGGGCTAAAAAAATAAAATAAAATGTGAATCCCTTGCTCACACAGGCTCCAGATTAGCCATTGTATTCAGAAACTGGATATCCGTTATGCTTCTTTTGCTATGTTGCTTAAGGAGTATCTCCCAGAACTACATTTTCATGGAATACATTTTCAGTGAGCTGTGTTGATCTCCCAATGATAATGGTAATTTGCTAGTGTTATGAAAGTATCATGCTGAAAACCTGAGGGACCATTCTAGATGTTACGCCTAGTTCTAAGTGGTGCAGTGGAACAGGAAATGGGGAGGAATTAATCTCTGGGGCATTTTTTTTGGAACAATGACATCCTCTGCTGGAGCACCAGATACAATCCCCCACCCACCCACCACTGCCTCTGTTCTCATGCCTCTGGCAAGCGAATGAGATGATAACGAGGCTTTCAATTTTTACTGTTGTTTGTAACATATCGCCATAAAGGAAATTGGAGAATGTGGGCAATAGTAAGAAGCTGGCTGCTTTTGTTTCCTTTCTTTGCGGTTCTTGCTTCGTGTCAGCCGTTTAAATGGTAACACCTTTTTGTAAAACGGTGAGCATGGCTGATCAAAAGCGAAAGGTTGGACTTTTGTTAAAGCTCAGTGTGTTTTAGCAGGCTGATCCTATGCCGTTAGAAACAAACTCGGCTGAATTTAGTAGCACTTACTCCCAGGTAACCATGCATAAGATTGTACTCCTGCCTCATGGCTGATCAGGCAAGTGATTCCAGGTTAAGCGGCGCACCACTTTCTGCCAGCCCAGTATTCTAGGATCGGCATCAGATCCCATTAAGTTGGGTATTATGCCATGTCTACTAATCTTTGAGGTGTACATGTGTCATAGTAGATCAAGAAAGCTGCCTGAATTTTTTAACTCGGGAGTGTGGCTATGGAAGGCTGTCAATATGCGCTTCTGTACTTCAGAATTTATGTCCTAGCATCAACGTGCAATGGGTTTTTTCAGGCTCCCTTCATGTAACCGACTTGGGTGGGGCTGGGGAACTAGACACGCAGCTGCTACTTTCAGCAGCCGCCGCACATTTTGGTTCTGTGATTGGATCCTTGTAGCTTTTCTTAAGTTTTCAGAAATAAATCAAGAGATTAATATATGGTCAGACTCAAAACATTTGTCCTGGCTTCATTGACAGGATGAAACACCAAGAAGCATCTATTGTTCTCTTCTGTGAATCTATTTTTAACTAAACAGTTTTAGATTTTATTGGTAAACTGCTGCATCAGATGAACAAAGTGCACATAAAGCTCTTCAGAGAGGTGGAGGGAAGGGAAAGATGTTAAATCTTCCTATCCTGATGACCTGCAGGAGGATCTTGTGTGGCTGAAATCATTGTGGTACAATTTATCTTTACTGTTTCTATTAATGCGGCACAGGAGTAGGCCATGAAGTGTTATCATTGCAAAATAAAAGCCATAATACTACTTTAAAAGCTATTTCGTCATATCTATGATATGTTGAGGATGAGGGAAATTGACCATGAAGCTTGTGGAAGATTAGGCTTTTTTTCATAATACTGTAAAAGTAGCACGATATGATGCCTTTTCCCCTTTCAGCGTTATTGGTAACAGTTTCTTGTATGCTTTTATGTTACATATAGGATATCCTTTTTGGAAATAAATAAACAAGTTAATGAGAATTAGTTAGTTGTAACTAAATTAAGTTCCATTGCTTTCCCTGGGTCTTATAGCATTATGCATGTCTACTCAGAAGTAAGTCCTATTGAGTTTAGGGCGGATTACTCCCAAGTAAGTGGGTATAGGATTGTAGCTCTACTAAAGGCCAACATTGACTGCATTGCAGAGAGGAGAATAGCCTTGTGCTACTCATGATTCATTAGTTGAATTAGATTTGTTTGTTATAAGCCACTAGGAGTTCAAACAAAATAGATGGAATATAAATTTAATGAAACCTTTTGAAACTGGGCAATATAGCTATTACTGTGTTTCCTCTATAGTTATTATTCCTGTTTTCCAGTGTTCCAAAATCTGTGCTATAATAAGCTGAATTCTGTAACCTGTATAAATAATGCAAATTGAGCACCCCCTTTTTATGCTGCTTTTGAATAATCAATACTATTTTGCCTAACTTACTCTGATTTTTAGTATTCATGAAGAGTGGCAAGAAATTAAATTGGAGTCTGAAACTTCTCCCCCAACTGTTGGAAATTTGGTGTCGCACCTATGCTGCGTTTCAGCAACAGCTAGCAGAACAGTTTCAAGGCTATCATGAAACTTGTTCTGGAAAGTTTAAATTTCCAGAAAGCTTGAATTCTAGGGGTTTTCTGCACTCCGATCAAATCAAAACATACAAGCAGTCCTGACAGATGCATGCAGATGAGGTTTGAACAATCAGAAATGCGAGTAGAAGTAAAAGCAGTTCAGTGGTAAGATTTATGTATGCGACTGCAGCGTCAAGAATTTTGTTGGCCCCAAAATGGAAAGAAGAAGACCCGAGGAAAGAACTGGATACAGAAACTCATGGATTATGCAGAAATGGCAAAACTTACCAGAAAAACAAGACATCAAAACTACAAACTTTTTATAAAAGAATGGAAATTGTGTATTGGATATGTACAAATAAATTGTAAACAGATAAGGACATTGGCAGGATTATTGTAATAACCTGCAGTTTCATAAGAGTAAATAATTCAAGTAGTTGAATAAAAAAATAAGTTAATTCAGTATATGCAGGAAATGATGAATATAAATTTAAGAAACCGCAGAAAGAGGAAGAAGGAAGTCGAATTTTGAAATGTTAAAATGACTGTAAAACTATTGGAATGTATATAACTGAATATTACAAATAGTTCAGTGGCTAAGTTCAGACATTCCTACAAACCATTTGGAGAACTGGAAACAAGACATGTGCCGCGTCTGAGTTAGGGCAGTGCAGGCAGTTGCCCCACACAGGGTGCTGAGCCACGGAGGCACAAAATTGAGAAGATCCATAATTGAGAAGATCCATTTTGGGGTTCCACGTTTTGGGCTCGCTCAGGACGCCATGTTAACAAAGATTGCCAAAGTACACACCTGACATGTGTGTACAGCACTCTCTGTAGTTTGCCAGTTCAAATATCATGACAAACTATGGTTAGGTTGGAAGAGCAAGTACCAACCCTTGCTGTTCTGTTGGGTTGAAATAACCGACAGACGAGTAGCAAGTGTCATGTGGGAGGCATCTCTCGAGCAAGCCTCGAGGAGTCCCTTTTATTGAATATTACAGCAATTGCCACGTATGTGCTTATTGTTGATTGGTTAACACAAGTACAAAGCAAAGGTTACATATAGGCATTAATCACCAATAGATTAAAGGCTGGGAAAGGGAGCACAGAACTAGACAGGCATGAAAACCTCCTAATTAAATTATAACTAGTGATTGATATAGCAAAGCTTAAACAATTACATTCCGATAGATGTGGTCAACTATGCATTAAGAACAGGTCAGAGTGTAATGTTTCCATGAACTCAATATGAACTGAACATTCTGGGATGATGAGGGAATGTCTTAGTATTAGAACAGTTTGTGTAGCATCATGTGCAGAAGCAAAGCTTAGAAGCAGAGCTTCCCATCATGCCACAGTCATGTGCAGAAGCAAAGCTTACCTTCACTGCTCTGAAGTAAATTGGGGGTCAGCACTAAACAGGAGTCGGAAAGGGAAGCAGCGTATGTGCAAGCCTGCAGCTCATTCATAAGCGGAATAATTTTCTGACTAGAGCCTTTGAGACAAAACAAGCTTAACCTGCTGCCACATCTTACACCTAAGGAAATTATTTAATTACAGCTGCATCTGTAGTATAGTTGAGACTGTTTACTATCTCTGGTCATGGTGACAATTATAACTTGCATCATGGCTGTGTACTATCATAGTAGCCTCTGAGTGCATTTGTGGAAAATGTGTATAGAAATAAGACTGCTGCATTTTTTAAATTGGCTTTAGGGCAGTGGAAGTCACTTACCATTTCAGACGAAAAGATGTGTCAAATAGTAGTTGAAATGGTACAGTTTTTAATCATGTGTTACGATGAATTAATGTATTTTTTATATATTTACCTTGTGGCTTATCTTGTTGCTTTTATTAACAGTGTGTGCAAATGACCTGATTGGCTAATGATGAATATAATTCTATTTACAGTTGTTACTTATATACCCCTGTCTAGTCAACATATATATGCTCCAGGCATGTGACCATAGTCAAGGAATTGGGAGTTGACCCTAGGATTTCCTCTTCCCTTCTCTCCCTAAATTCTACCTGCCAACATAACTGTAGCTGATCGTTAGATAAACATTGACCTTCAAGTTAATTAAAGCCAGACAGGTTTTGCTATTAACAAATGTTTTAAATCCATACCTAAGGTTCTTCAGTGAATGCTTTGTTTTCTTGTAGACATTAGTTTGCAAGCAGCCTCTCGAATTCTCTCTGTGCCCGCTTATAATGCATTAAAAGTCATGAAGGACATTGCACAGAACTTCCCAGTCAAGGCCAGGTAAGGCTAATGTTATTTCCAATTACAGTGGTACCTCGGTTTAAGAACAGTCCGGTTTAAGAACAATTTGGTGTACATACTCCGCAAAATCGGAAATAGTGTCTTGGTTTGAGAACTTTACCTCAGTCTAAGAACGGAATCCGAATGGTGGAAGGGCACCGGCGACGGGAGGCCTCATTAAGGAAAGTGCGCCTCGGTTTAAGAATGGTTTTGATTTAAGAAAGGACTTCCGGAACGGATTAAGTTTGTAAACCGAAGTACCACTGCATATTAATGAATGTCTGGATTTTTAGTTACAGATAGGTAGCCGTGTTGGTCTGCCATGGTCAAAATAAAAAAATTCCTTCCAGTAGCACCTTAAAGACCAACTAAGTTAGTTCTTGGTATGAGCTTTCGTGTGCATGCGCTGTTTCAGTGTATCTGAAGAAGTGTGCATGCACACGAAAGCTCATACCAAGAACTAACTTAGTTGGTCTTTAAGGTGCTACTGGAAGGAATTTTTTTTATTTTGTCTGGATTTTGAGAGTTTATTTTGAAACTTTATTTACATTTTTATCCCACCCTTCTTCCAAAGTTATTAGGGCAGCAGATGTGACTTTCTTTCATTTTATTCATTCACCAATCCTAGGAGGTAGAAAGTGACTGGTCTGAGTTGAGCTTTCTGACCAAGTGGAATTTTAGCCTGGTCTCTCCAGTCCAAGTTCAGCACTGTTGTCCACTACAATATGCTAGAATAGCTTTCCAATAAACTCTACAAAAGCTGCTAGCCTGACTGCTGTCATATATCTATGTAAGTTGTCTGTGTCAATAAAGAAAATCAGGATCTACCCCACATCTTGCCTTGAAGTTGATAAGAATCATGTGACCAGGAAAGTGGTTTTTAACAAGCCTAAACAACAGTTAATAGAATTCAACAGATGGAAGGATCCAGTATGTAAATCCAAATGCTGTCTTAAATGGCCCATTGGGTGCAAGTTGTCAAATTAAGAAACATAGCCATGATCATTCATGCCACAATAATAGGCAATTCTTTGTCATCTTTCTATACCAAGAGATTACTCATAAGAGCAGCGAAGCTAGCTTTCCAGTGTTTATACAACTGGTATCATGTCGAGATTTCCTTCATTAGCAGACATTGTCATGATTGTAAGTGAACTTTTTATAGCGTTTTTCGTGGATAAAATGCTTTACAGTTCTTATCTCGTTTACCCTTACAACAACCCTGTGGGTCTCCCTCTGCTACAAAAGCCAAATTTCTTTCCCTACTGTTCTGTCAAACAATACACTATTGTTACAGTCTGCGATGCCTTGAATCCCCAATACAATCCCATACTTATTTGACATTGCAAGGCACAGCTGGCTGTAGTTTTTGAACTATTGTGACAACCCTTAGACAGAATAAGGCGGAGATGAGAGTGCATGGTTGATGTTAGACACGAGCAGTAATTTCTGTTGTCTGGCAGAAACTTGAATAACTTTTCTTTGTTCCTGTTTGAATACATCTTGCATAAAATTTGTATTTGAGCATATAACAACTGTTGAAAATGATGCTTAAGTCAAGTACCACACTGTCTATCAAAAGTCTTTTCTAAAAATCTTTAATAGTCATTTTACTTTAGAAGAAAAGTTTACAGGTCTTACTAGATAGCAAGAAATTGAGAGTGGACATCTGCTTTGAACATGCCCTCACCTGCCACAGAGGGAAAAGCCTAGTTTAAGAAACCATAGCTCAAGCTAATTGTAGTTTCCAGTTCAGAAGTTAACTACAAATTGGTTAGCTTAAACCAGTTGTTTCATTGTGGTTGGGTGTTAAAGGGGATATATTGAGGGGATATCATTGCATGCAAAACTTTGCCTATGGAGTACTTTATTCCCTCAGAATAGGTGGGGGAAATGCCGAAACACAGAACAGTTCATGATTTCTGACTTTTTCAGATCCCTGACCAAAGTGTTAGTGAACCTGCAAATGCGGAAAGAAATAAAGGAAAATCAACAGGTTTGTTACTGTTCTTTTTATTATACAAAATAAAGCAATTGATTATACTGTGTCAAGAGATGCATATATTATACAATGCTGGGAGATAAACGTATTATGATGTAACTTAAAAATGTAAGCAGCAGAATTTCTAAATGTGGACTTGTTCATCATTTGCAGTCCTTAGCTTCTCATGACACCCTCTGCTCAAATATTGCATGGCTTGGCCTGATTTGCTGAGCAGCCCTTCCAGCTACAGTGAGCGATGAAACTTAGACCATTAATGTTCAGATGTTACCTTCAGGGCTTGAGCTTTAACTCTGAACTAAGCTGCTTTAATTGACCACTGGAGTTGAACATAAATCAGTTCAGTACCCAAATGTCTGCATGCAGGATAATTTGCTCTGTCGATAATGTATTTTAATGTATTGCAGAATTATATTTCCCTTAACGCATGGGTCATTTGAGATCTATGTTCTTCAGTGTATGTTTTAAAATATAATCCTCCTTCCTCAGCTTCACCCCTATCATCCTAGATCAAGTCAGTAATCTTCAGCTACTGTCCCATTCCAAACAGCCCCATGTTTGTGAAGATTGCTTTGTTCAGGATTCATTTTCTTATATGTATAGTGGATCAGACACTCATTGACACTTCTTTCCGCTCTTCCCTGATTTATATAAAATATGCTTGATTTGCTACTCACAGAGGTGTAAAGAATTTTATTTATTTATTAAATTCCTTGACCACCCTTTATTTGAGGAACTTGTGGATGTCAAGGGTGCGGTACCAGTGATGCGGGCAGAGTTAGGTTATGGACCAACCGCAAGGTCTCACCCCCCCCTTTCTCTGTGCATAACATGTAGACAACTTCAGGTCCTCAAAATTATCTATGTGCTTTTGGAGGGTCCCTTATCCATTTTGATAAACTTGTCAGAAAGACCCACCCTTTTTATCCAACACTACCTATCTGCTGCTAGGTCTGCACTTTTCTTCCTCCCTACCTCCCTCGTGGAAACTATATCTTGCAAAAAATCAATCCATGTGTTGTTGTTGGATTCTATCAGCCCCAGCCAATATGGCCACTGGTCAGGGTTGATGGGAACTGCAGTCGTCCAACAACAGCTGGGAGGTCAGCAGGTTCCCCACCCATGTGCTAAATTATGGTTTCGTGCTGCAAGATTGTGCAGGTATGAGCCTCAGGCTTGCATGCCGTATCCTGATAATAACGTAAAAACCCAGCTGGGTGTTGGGGACTGGACTGAGGGGGATAAGACTGAGGAGGAATGGTGGAGACCTCCCCTCCCTCCTGAACTTCCCAGAGAAGAGGAAGGTTGTATTGAATTACAGCAGTGGTTTGAGGAAGGTCACAGGTCAGAGACAGGTGAATAGAAGAGTTGGGAGGTGTTGGGAAAAGAGAAAGGGGGAGACAGAGACAGAGCAGCCAGCTGACACGTTATCACTGGAGAGCAGTTTTGACCCCCCTTGTCCCAGAACCTGGCGTGCACTGAAAGTGGAAGAGCAAAGGACTCAAGAGACAATTAGCCCCCAGCGGCCACCATCAAGGGAAGTGCTGTTGCTAGGAAGGGAGGGGAAAGGAGCTCAGTTGGAGCAACGCCATTGATGGGAGACAGACTGCATTCCTTCATCGTTCTCTGTGAATTATTGAATAAATCTTGCTAAGACCTCTTATTTTTGGCGAAAGGCCCAGAGCTCCAGCATTCTGTTCTCACAGTGGCCAATCAGATGCATATGGGAAATGCACCAATGGGACCCCAGTTCAGCAGCACTCTTCCCACTTTGTGGTATGCAGAGGCATTCTGCGTCTGACCGAGGAGGCAGGACATAGCATAGCTATCACATTTGGTAACCTTAACCTCCATGAATTTGTGTAATCTTCTTTTAAAGCTGCCCAAGCTTAGCAGCTCTCTCTGCATCTTGTGCGAATAAAGATGTACCCAACATTAGAAAATTCCAGCCTGGGGTTGGTAGGGACCCATAGATTTCCAGATTCAAACGAATTTTGTTAAACTCTGACTGAAAGATTGTCATCTGCAAAGGGAAGAGGGGACAATACAAGCCCAAGATGCCTGCCTGCTTCTTCTCGGCATTTAGCTTTTACGTCTGAATACTCTCAAGGAGGCTTTGACACCTTATAGGCTAACAGATTTATCGTGGTGAAAAAATTCACCAGCTAGAATCCACTTATTGATTCATTATGCCCTGATAAATCTGCTAACCTAGAAGGTGCCGCAACAAAACTCTTTTGTGTTTTCTGGAAGAAACTAACATAGCTACTGCTCTGTATTCTGCTGGCAACTATTTATTTTTTATTTGGGATTTCTGATCACTCTACTGAGAGTGCTTCAGAATGGGTTGTGCTAAGATGTTTCTCTTATACACTGCTGGCATTACTGGTTTTCAGAATAGTCTTTCAAAAATACCCAAACTAGGCAAAATCCACTCATAGAAGGGGAATATTTGATCCAGACTTCAGTTCTAAGCTTGGTTATGAGAAGTAAGTCCCATTGAATTCAGTGGGGCTTATTATTTTCTGAGTAAAGATGCTTAGCACCAGGCTATAAATTTCATTTTGTAGATGCTTCAAAGCAGTACTGAACTTCATGCCCATGAAAATCACTATTAAATAGCACAGTGTTTTTCATGCTTTCCTGACACTTTTACGTGGTTGATCTAAAACAAATACTTCTTTTAAAGCCCTGGAGCTATTTTTTTTATTTGAGCCATTTGATCTTTTTAATAAGCATCTTTTAGTGAATTCCTATTTAAGTTTTCCTCTTTCCTCTTTTTTTCCTTTCTCTTTCTCTTTTTTTTTGCCTTACTGCAGATTACTCATTTTTATTAGACTGCAGCAGCTGCACAAACGCAGTGTAAAATGGTATCAAGTACTGGTAGTTAAATAGCTCTTAAAATAGACCTGAATACATTTTGATGCCAGTTGCTCTCTTTTGGAAAATCCTGTTACCTAACAGAAGAACTTTTGAGTCTTTCTGTCTCAAGTGTCACATCCAAAGGAATGTTTGAGTAGATAGGAGTCTAATATACTTGCAGAAATTGTTCTATTGGGGTATTGTGTGTGTGTGTGTGTGTGTGTGTGTAAGTTGGTTCTCTGTATTTTAAACTTACTACATCAGAGAATTCGGACATAATTTTGAAGAGAAGTAATAAAACAAAATTTCATGAATCAGACAACATTTTGGCGAAACCGTGACCCCTGCGGGTCAGGGCGCCAAGAGCTCATTTTATGGCCTACCGTGATAGGCACTGCCAAACGTTGCAGGAGCCAATTTGCAGGTGTCTGGCACCATTTTCGAGTGAATCAGATGACATTGGGTTTTCAGGAAAATTGCGACCCTGCAAGTCAGGCTGCAAGGGCTTTTTGTGGAGTGCCTTGAAACGTGGGATTTTCACTGCCAAACATTGCAGGGGGCCTTTTGCTAGTGTTTGACGGCACTTCTGAGTGTATTGGATGACTTCGGGTTTTTGGTGAAACCATGACCTCGTGGGTTAGTTCTTTGAATATAGATAATGAAATTTGGGGTTAATCTGTGCAAATTTAACCTGGCTGCATACATAAAGTTATTATCTCTAAGGACCGCATGAAAAAATGCTTTGGGCGCACACGAATGCAGTGGTGAGAAAGCAATCTCTTTGTCTTTTTTGTCTGTCTATAAATCTGGCAGCTATTCAGACATCAGTAGTAGAGCAGAATAAATTGTCATGCACATTTTTGAGCTACAGGATATTCGTCTAGCAGCAGGAGAGGCATGATTTCAAGCTGTGCAGAACTGAAAGATTCTCCTCTAAGATAATGTAAGTTGAATAGAAAATGCAATATGGGAAAGAGGCTAAAGCCTATTAAGGACTGAAAAGTATATGGTGATTAGATGCAGTCAGAATAGCTTTCTAGGATAAGTAGCTATGTTACGGAAGCATGTAGTTGTTGAAGCCTAAATAACATTTCAAGTTACAGACTCACCTAAGGAAGCCTTCCTTTTGTTTTTGCTCAGGTTAGCTGTCTAAAAACAAACATTGTATGTTCCACGTTATAAGTGTACAGCCATTGTACCAGGTCCAGTGAAAAAATGTTTCCATTAGACCAGCCCTGTTTGTATGTACCGTATTTTTCGCCCAAAAATGAAGGGGAAATGTGTGTGCGTCCTATGGGGCGAATGCAGGCTTTCGCTGAAGCCTGGAGAGCAAGAGGGGTCGGTGCGCACTGACCCCTCTCGCTCTCCAGGCATCAGGAAGCTATCCCCCCAGCCCGGCAAGCTCCGGGAGCGATGGCGAGGTTGCGCGCAACCTCACCATTGCTCTCGGACCCGTTCTGGGGGCTGGGGTCGGGGGAAGCTCGGGCTTCCCCCATCCCCAGCCCCGCAAGCTCCAAGAGCGCAACCTCACCTTCGCTCCCGGACCCCAGCCCCGACGCTAAAAACGAATCCAGGACAGCGAGTGGGATCCATCCCATTCACTGCCATGGCTTCTTTGCTCTTAAGTGGGTCCTATGGGCCGGTGCGCCCTATAGGGCGAAAAATACGGTATATATATATAGAGAGAGAGAGAGAGAGAGAGAGATTGTCCCTGATCTTATTTGCCTTTGGTGCACATTGTAGCGTAGGCCATTTGGTAACTCCCATTTTACAGACTGAGAAAGGACCAAGAGAGGGGTGTGTTCACATGGCCATCAGCGTGCATACAAAACAGAATTTTTAAATCAAATTCAACACTGGCAATATATTATCTAAACACATTTCTATGGAACCAATTATAACAGTAATATATTAAGTCAATAATATTCAATAAAATTTCAAAAGGAAAAGAGAAAAAACAATCAAAGACATCAAGATTAACATTCAAACAAGCCCATCTAGACTTGGACTAACTAGATCAGCTCAGGGCAATTGCTGAGGCCCATGCAGTCTAAGAGCCAAGTCAATTAAAGTTAGAACAGTACAGTAGATTTGTGAGCTGCACCCCAGTCTGAGGTGCACCCCCCCCCCAGATGTTGGACTCCAACTCCTATCAGTCCCAGCCAACATGGGCAATGGTCAGGGGTGATAGGAGCTAAAATCCGACAACATCTGGAGCGCACAATGCCTACCCCTGCTGTAGCAGATAATCTTTTTCATGATCAAATGGTGCTTAGTATCCTATTTCTTCTCTTTAAAAGTTGCTTTAACTGAGACTGCTTCATAGTACACCATGTAAATGTTCTTTATTGTGGGAAAATAGGGAAATGGCATCTAGCTCCGGTGTAGGCACTGCCAGGCAGCACATTGAATCCACTGCTGGGTGGCGAGGGTGGCGATATAATAATAGATAAATAGGTACCGCTGCAGCGGGAAGGTAAACAGCGTTTCCGTGCGCTCTGGTTTCCGTCACGGTGTCCTGTTGCTCCAGAAGCAGTTCAGTCATGCTGGGTGGCGATATGATCTAAACCACTGAGCCTCTTGGGTTTGCTGATCGGAAGGTTGGCAGTTTGAATCCCCGTGACGGGGTGAGCTCCCGTTGCTCTGTCCCAGCTCCTGCCAACCTTATTATGACGTATAGCACTTTGGGAGCATCCAACTTCTTCTGCAATTACCTTTTGAGGCTTTCCCTCTTTATGGAGGGTCTCAATGATGGCTTTCTGCACAACTGTCAGGTCAGCAGCCTTCCCCATGATTGTGCTTCCTACTGAACCAGACTGAGAGACCATTTAAAGACTCAGGAACCCATTGCAGGTGTTATGGATTGAATAGCTACTGCACCTTTTCACAATATTCTGATTTTCTGAGATTGTTAATTTGGGGTTTTCATCAGCTGTATGCCATAATCATCACAATTACAGCAAATAAAGGCTTGACATATCTCGCTTTGCATGTCATGAGTCTATCTCATATATTAGTTTCACCTTTTAAGTTGAATTACTGAAATAAATGAACTTTTCCACGATATTCTAATTTTTCGAGTTTCCCCTGTATAGCGAGCAAAAACTGGTTTGCTTCAAAGACTCTGGTGTGTTCAGCAACAAATGCCGAGCCTAATTTCCTGAAATATAACTTGTCAAACTAAGTTAAAGCCTGTCTTTCAGGTTATTTGGTTTTTCCTTTCTGTGAGCAGTGAATATGTAAGAAAGGATGAATGATGTTCATGAATAGTTAGCATCAAGCCTACTCTGCAGAAGAGGAGAAATCCCTTATCTACAAGAATAATTAGAAGATTAAATTTTATCCAGCCAAAATTAATGTCATCTTGTTCACATAGATTTCAGATTTGAAAGATGAGGATATTCTGAAGATGGGTTTTTAAACTGTCTTGACTAAATTATACTAAGCTTGACTACTTCTTTTTACTATCTTTCTAGCATCTGAATGAAGCTCTTGAACTTCAGCCTGGTGAAGCACGTTTATTTCTAAATGGTCTTCGTATGGATTTGAATCTTCATGATCCATTTAGGTAAAGTATTAGTTATGCAACTTTCCTATATTAATTATACCGAAAAGGCCCAGTGACTTAATCCATAGACCAGCTAAGCTGTGGTTAGCTCTATATTGACAGCCCGAAAAAGAATATTAAGTATAGCAATCTGATTGTTTTGTTTAATTTAAATTGAGAGGAAGAACAAAAGAGTTCCTAAGTAAATCATATATTTGTGTTTTTTTTTAAAAAATAGTCTTTTAGAAACTTTGAAGGTAGAAGAGAAAGCAATGCGTGGACTTCACTCCCTTGGAATTAAAGGAGATGTTCTTAGTAAAATCATGAGATTAGATGCCCATTCTGATGATGACGCTTATGCATTAGACATTCGTCACTCTTCAATAGTAGTAAGTAACCATATTAATTTCTTTATCTAGCTAACAACTTTTAAAGTCCCATGAGACCCTTGGGGTGATACTCATCTAAGTTTTATTCAAGAGTGGACCTATTGAAATGAATAAACCTAGCTTTCTCATGTTCATTTATTTTAGCAGGTCTGCCCTAAGTAAATCTCAGTTGAATTCTACCCTTTGTTGTTTTTTGCTGCATCTAAATAACATGGCCGCCTCTCTTGAAAACTGCATTTAAGGCTTTAACACTAAAAAGTCCAGCAGGTATTCTGATTCATGAAGTGAACAAAGTATAGTTAAGACTTTAACTGTTTTTCTAGCTTAGTTTAAATGACAGATACGGGACAGGCTGCATTCATTTTCTTAAGTGCTGCTACATTATGCTTTCTGGCTACGTTTGCATGAAACCCTTGAGTCTTCCCTTGAGCTGCTTGTCGAAACCACTCTCAGCAAGCAGTGAAATATGTCTGAGTTTATTGTCTGTCTCTCTATGATGTGTGTAAAATGGGTGTGTGCCCATTTTATGCAGCATAACTTGTATAGAACTTTTACAGGATAGTACAGACAGCAGCAGCAGCAACAGCAGTGATCACTTCCATTTGCAGAAGGGCCACTCATGTTTTAAGGCAGGGGTCCCCAAACTGTAGTCCATGGACCACCAGTGATCCGCATTCAAGTGGTACTTGGCATCTCTGCATACTCATGTTGATTTTTAATTGTGTTTCTGTTGCTTCTTTTGTATATTGTATTTCCTTGATTTGCAATTTGAATTCAGTGGAATGCAAATCGTAATACAATAAAATACAATATAAGAATTAAAAGAAGCAATGAAATACAGTTTAAAATCATACAGCATCTTGTGCAGTGCATTACAAATACTGCAAGAGGCAGAAAAAATCACCAATTGCTCCACCAAGATCATCAGAATGAGTGAATCTTTATTTGCATCAGCCATCGGCCATAACAATAAAACAACAATACAATATGCAAAGAATAGAAAAAAAATGTCAATTATATAAAATACATTTTAGGGTTTTGAATCAATAGTCAAATAGTGGATCTTATTCTAATTGCCCCAGCTAAAAGATCATCAGAAATTTTCATATGCTCCATGGGAAATAAAGTTTGGGATCCACTGCTCTAGGCAAATATTGCAAATGACATTCAATAAAAAATGAGTCCTATACCAAGCAATCTTTATTATTATTATTATTATTATTATTATTATTAGTAGTAGTAGTAGTAGTAGTAGTAGTAGTATACTACCCTATACTGAAATACACACCCCTAAGTAAGAAAATTAGCTTTGTATATTTTATGAATTTGTTTGAAGGAAAGAGATTTATTAATTGCTAAGATTCAGGTTTCTTACAAAGTTCTACTGGTGAACTTGATAACCACTGGGTAAGATTCAGGTGCAACTGCAAAAAAACAAAACCTTATTCCTATGTGTAGTTGCCATATTAAATGCTGCATTTATTAACTGTAAGTGTACATCAGTGGATAAACAGTCTTCAGTATCAAATGACAAACTTCCTTGTAAGTGAGGAATAAATTGAAGGGAAGAACCTCAAAGGATGCTAAATTACCCTTTATTGACAAGTATATGAACACAGGTAGTAGCTGAGAAATTTTTAATTACTTGCTTACTGCATTATATATCGTTGAGTTCCCAAGGGGACGAAACCCTCTTCTCCTTTATATGTTTAATGTGTGTTTCCTTAAACTGTGTAATTTGTTAAAAACTTGCATGCAATTAAATCTATTCAGAGTACAGTAGACCAGTATTAACTTTCTTGTCAGCACTCTCACGCTCTCTTGTTTCCTAAATGATTGTCATGAGATTTCCAGTGTATACTTTTTCTTACTAATAGTTAAACGCAGACTGTAGGTACCAATTCTCAGTGCTATTTTTCTAGAAAAAGAGGTGCCAGAACTTACCATGAATCCCCCCTTATTCTCTTATAACAGCAATGACACCCAACTCAGAGGTGCTAGAACTAAGTTCTGGTGAGTCCCGGCTGAAAAAAAAGCCCTGCCAGTTCTTTGTATGGTTTTCTCTGGCTGTGGATTTCAGTAATGGTTGAGAAGCTTCTCTGAAAGGCAGTTTGCTCACCTCTGCTGGTCTCACCCTGCAACAGAGCTGCATAGATATATTCCAGACTGGGAAAACCAAAGTGGTGCCTTCCAGATATTGATGGATTGCAACTTTGCAGTGAATGGCTGGTTAAAGATATTTTAAATGAATAAAACAAATTCCCATTATCCCTATGCATTGGCTTTGCTGGTTAGGATTGGACGGCGCTGTCATTTAAAACGATGGTCTCTTTAGGTGTTTGACCCCAGACCTTAAACTATTTGGGCAGTGACAGCATTGCTCCACTTCAGGAGGTTGCTGCTCCACAGAGACAGGAGCGATCCTAATGAACTTATAAAGTTGAATCCTGGGCAAAGAAGAAGCAAAAGCAGACAAGCATGTAAAAAAAATGTTTGGTCTGCTTGTTATAAGATTGAAAACTTAAATGTGGGTTCCCCCCTTTTTTATAATAATTTTTATTAGTTTTCAATTATAATCCAATAATAGCCTCATTATAACAATACTAAATTATAATACAGTTTATTCAAATACCAAATTATATAATTTAGATAAAGTGGCCCCATGCGTTCTAGAATTGATGACTTGATAATTTGCTTAATTTCTGCGTTCCAAAATCTTATAATTTCCATTACATTCCAGTCATAATAATAATCCCTTATACAACAACTGCAATATTAATAACTTCTATTCATGTTAACACATTAAATTATTTATAAAACTACAAGCAAGGAACTCAAACTATATCCTTGTTCTTCCTGTGTGTTGCAGTTATTCTGTCTGTGGTGTTTCTTTCTGTCCTTGTAAGATGATATGACTTTCTTTTCCCTGTTTGTTGCTGTTATCCATCATGCCTTGGATGGAGCTGAGTTGGAGGGGGGGTGTTCTTAACCATGGTTAGCGCATACCATGGTATGAACCCAGTCTATACTTCCAGTTCAACAACCCTGGAAAGGTCTGTTGTGAAATGAATACATACTCTTGAACAGCCGTCAGAATCTTTTGCAATGTATTGTGCAGGGCAGGGTTCCGAGGGAAATTTATCAAGTATTCTCTGGCAGACAAGTAAATGAAAGTGTTCCCTGAAGGGAGAAAGTCTATAAAGTGCTTCTTAAGCTTTGAAAATCCTTTTTAGCACCATATTAAGTTAGACAAGAGAAAACCCTAAGCAGTAACACTGTTTGGCATATCAGATAATATACTCTACAGTGGTGCTCCGCAAGACGAATGCCTCGCAAGACGGAAAACCCGCTAGACGAAAGAGTTTTCCGTTTTTGAGCTGCTTTGCAAGACGATTTTCCCTATGGGCTTGCTTTGCAAGACGAAAACGTCTTGCGTGTGTTCCGATTTTTTTCCGCTCCCCCCCTTTTTCTAAGCCGCTAATAGCCTTTTAGCCGCTAATCCGCTAAGCCTTTAATAGCCGCTAAGCCTTTAATAGCCGCTAAACCGCTAATAGCGCTAATCCGCTAAGCCGCTAATAGGGTTGCTTCGCAAGGCACCACTGTATTGTTTTACTTTTGTCTTACAAAGAAATTACGACCCCTCTTTATCCCTTTCCCTTTTTGTTGGAATATCTGATACCTAAACTGAACACATTTATTTCTGAGTGTTAACAGAGTCACACTGAAGTTGTTTTTCAGAAGTAAGTCCCATTGTAGTAAATGATACTTAACTTCTCAGGCAAGTGTGTAGTAGTAGTCTTAGTAGTAGTAGTAGTAGTAGTAATAATAATAATAATAATAATAATAATAATAATAATAATAATAATAATTTATTTATACCCTGCCCATCTGGTTGGGCTTCCCCTCTGGGCGGCTTCCAACAAAATACTAAAATACAGTAATCTATCAAACATTAAAAGCATCCCTAAACATAAAATACGTAGAATAGAGGCCAGGAACTTCAGTCTTTCCTACAGAATTTCATGGTCAATAGGACACTTGCAATTGGTCCTTACCTACATGGCTACGTATTTAAATGTTCTCCCAACTATGTAGTTGGTTACTTAGGGAAAGGTAATTCCCACGTAGCTGAGGTAACAAAGAAGCACTTAATGTGCTTAAGACGTCAGCCTTACAGCCATGTGAGTATGTTGTCATCATGTAACTGGTTATAATGTTTGGTTTTAATGGTAACTGGCAATCACTTCTGTGTTTCAGTGGATCAATGACTTAGAAACAGATCACATCTATGACAAGTGGCCTACAAGTTTTCAGGAACTTCTTAAACCAGCATATGCAGGAATGATGCGGCAGATTCGGCGCAATCTATATAACATGGTATGTATTGGGTGTCTGGCCAAACTTACTTGTATATTCGCTTATTTTGAGATTAGGGTCTTCTGCATGGAGGTCACGGAAAAGCCCTTGAGCCCTCCCCACCCTCTGGGCAGCAATCCACATGTCTGTGTATGTCATTTAAGATTGTTTCACTTGGTTGTGTGCAAAATATGTATAGCTGCTGTGTTGGTGTATCCGTGAAGACTCTGAAAAGGTGATGTTTGCATCTGACTAGAAAATGGATATCATAAGACATCTTTAAATGTTCCTCTCCTGGCAGCATATTCCCAAGTAGCAAAATCTTGGAGCTGCAGGCAGATAAGATCAGACTGGACTTGGAGGACCTTGGATAGTTCAAAGTACTGTACTTTTCTATGTACAAGACTAGATTTCCCCCCTAAAAATTGACGCTTAAAATTGGGGGGGGGGGTCTTATACACGGGTAGTGCATTGGGGGATGTGTGATTGGCTGCTGCCCAGAAATTGAGGGCGTCTTATACATGGGGGGCGTGTTATACATGGAAAAATACGGTATATACTTTTTTCTGTTATCAGAATCACAGCTTTTACCTCTCTTTCACCAGACTGCAACTCCTGGGCTCCACCACCTTTCTCAAAAGTGGAGAACCCTGAAGGGAAAATCTTCTGGCTTGGGAACCTAGCACTCAGTTGCCTCTTGGTCAGCTGCCAGCTTGTGTATTGGCCGACCTTATGATCCGGCACTAGTCTGAAAGTGGGCAGCAGGAGAATCTATTTAAGGAAATATTGTTTATTGGAGTCCTCATTCAGGAGTCTCTGAGCCAAGGGGCTCCTGACTTGACAAGCTCAGGTTGTGCTTTGCTGGTTGTGTTAATCCACCTGGTTTCTCCTCCACTGTGTCAGAAGTTTGGCCTCTGCTGGGGTTTGGGACATGACATAAGTGCTTTGTATAAGCTGCCCTAAACTGAAGTTGCAGTCTGTATGTGTTTTATTCATTCATACCAAGATAAGCAGCCAGAAAATTGGAACCATTGAACTGTAAAATGCATGTACCTCATCAGTTTCATATTTGTGGGCTGATCTGTCCCGTGCCATTACAGCATGCAGCCCTCTGGTTATTACAGCATCTTTTGTAAAGCTCAAGGAGTTCCTGATTAAAGAGTATACCAGTGTGGTATGGGATTTGGCTACATGGAAGAGGCATCTCGTGCCACAACAGGAACTTAGGAATCAGCCCCCTGTGCTCCTGAGTATCCAGAAGTGTTCTGATATATAACTGAATTTATACAAGCACATTTTATCTGAGATTTTGGCAGTGTGTTCAGCATTTCAGAACCTCTTTAGCTGATTATTCTTATTTTCTACCTGCTGAAACCGTAACCATCAGAGTTTATTTCCAAAAATTCTAAGCTTATCCCAGCAACATGAAAGTATGGTAAAAGCTTGGCTTCTTTTGACTGTGAAAGCTGCCATTGCACTTTTAGAAGCGAAATGTGAATATGAATTTCTGGGATCAGCAAAAGCCATCAAAATACCTAATGGGTTAAACCACAGAGCCTAGGACTTGCTGATCAGAAGGTCAGCGGTTGGAATCCCCGCGACGGGGTGAGCTCCCGTTGCTCGGTCCCTGCTCCTGCCAACCTAGCAGTTCAAAAGCATGTCAAAGTGCAAGTAGATCAATAGGTACCGCTCCAGCGGGAAGGTAAACGGCGTTTCCGTGCGCTGCTCTGGTTCGCCAGAAGCGGCTTAGTCATGCTGGCCACATGACCTGGAAGCTGTATGCCGGCTCCCTCAGCCAGTATAGTGAGATGAACGGCGCAACCCCAGAGTCGGTCACGACTGGACCTAATGGTCAGGGGTCCCTTTACCTTTTACATGATTCAAGTCTAGATGCCATCTTCTGGGAGAAATAACCTACATCATTGCCTAACTGCTGCTAACTTAAATAAAGTAGTTGTGTGGAGAGACACACACTGAGAGCAACTCTTGCTTGAGCTACAACAGCCATGCTCCATATCATTTCTGTTAGTGTGTCACAGAAGAAAGCGAAATTAAGATGTGCACCTCTATGGCTGGTTGGCTTTTAGAAACTAGAACTCAATTTATCCTTCTGTTCTTCCTTGTGATTAGGCTTTTAATTTAAGTACACTTTACTGTCAGAGAGCCTACTGTTGTCTGTCTGGAATACTGCATTAAATCCTGATACAGCTAACATGGCACAACTCATTTCTTTTTAGCATGATAAGTTTATCCTTGGCCAAGCTGGTTGATAACTGCCTGCACATATTTGAAAAGGTTGTTGCTGAGAGAACCAGTGCAGTCACTTTGCTAGCCAGATTGTTGTGTGTTGATATCTGTGGCCAAATGAGTATATGCCATTGTAAGAATTCACCTCCAAAAGTTGAAAATCTTGGCTCCTTTATTTAGGTTCAGCTTCTTGGCTTTGTAACGCGTAAGATGAAAAGTTGCCATCTAAGATATTCAGTAACAACAACAAAATGAAAATAAAAAATACAGCAACCTAGAGTAATAACTTTTCCAGGGTGTAAAATATTTGTAGACAAAATCTAGATATACATATTTTAAGTATTCTCACCACCCCCTGCAAAAGTGGCATTCATCAAAGGTTTGCCGCAGGAAGCAGTAAGCATATACATTTTGGGAGGTTGTGAACAAAATTCAAAATGACAAATCTGCTACTGTTTATCACCCAGACTTTTGCTACAAATGCATAAATTCTAAAGTTGCATTCAAGTATATAAATGGACTTTTATCTTTCCATTTCCCCTAGCTATTACTAGGGATGTGCTTACTTTTTCCTGATATTGTTGAACTAGTAGCTCTCACTGAAGTGATAAATCTGTGTATGGGCTGTACCATTTCACGGAGCAGATGACAGTACAGTGGACGTTCGGGTTGCGAATGTGATCCATGCGGGAGGCACGTTTTCAACCCGCAGCTCAGCGCCACGTCTGCGCACGCGCATGTTGCGATTCAGCGCTTCTGCGCATGCGCAGAGAATGATTTAGTGGTTCTGCGCACGTGCGAGCATCAAAACCCAGAAGTAACCTGATCCGGTACTTCCAGGTTTGGCGTGGTGCACAACCCGAAAACACGCAACCCGAAGCAATACCTCTGTAACCTGAGGTATGACAGTACATCGGAACCTCTGGTTACGTACTGTCCTCCTTACGTACGCTTCGGGTAATGAGCTCCGCTAACCCAGAAGTGGTTGCTCCTGGTAGCAAACTTTGCCCTGGGATGCGAGCGGAAGTCTCATGCCAGCGACACACACGCAGCCGGAGGCCCCATTAGCAAAAGCGTGTCTCAGGATAAGAACGGTTTAGAGTTAAGAACCGACCTCCAGAACGAATTAAGTTCATAACCGGAGGTACAACTGTACACATTTTGGGAATGTCCCTCATACAATTCTCCACATAGCCTACAAGTACATCAGGTGATTTTGCTGGGCTAAATGTCGTCTGTTGGGCATCAATATTTTTTGCGGGAGATAATTCAGTTGTGTGAGCCCAAACCTGCGGTCTGTAATCATACAGTCTAGAACAGATATGCTACCTCAATGTGTTCCTTTGGGCCTCTTAAGTCTGCAAAGTAAAAGAGCAGAGAAAGTACAGGGAATGATATTGGGCCTAAGGATTCTCTTCTCCTGTCAGGTCATCTTTATTGATCCTATGCAAGAAGAAGCAGCTCACTTCATGAAACTTGTAGAAGTATTCTACTTTCAAAAGGTGCCTCTTAGGTAAGTTGAAATATGGGCAGATATGTTTCTTATACATACATGATGGTGTACACTGGCGTACAGTCTGTGTAAATGTCATGTGTGGTGACCCTTGGAGCCCTTCCAGCCATTCTCTTAATTGCGTGTTCATGATTATTTGTGCTCATGATAGGGTAAGGGCAGTTAAAATCCTTTCAATCCTTTGTTTAGTATGGCAGCACCTGCACTTTGGAGCTCCCTGCCTAGTGAGATCAGGCCTTCACTGAACCCTTTTTGGCACCTGTTAAAAACATTATTTCCAAACTGTGTCGCGACACGTTAGTGTGTCGGCTGCAGTGTCTAGGTTTGTCCCCATACATTTTGTTATTACAATTTATATATGTGTCCGTATCTCTTATAAGGGGTTAGTTTAACCTCCGTGTCAGGGAACTGCCATCAGAGGCAAGAGGAGAGGTAAGACGCCCCAATGATGCAGGGGAGGGAACTAGCAAGGAGAGAGAGAGAGCTTCCGCTGGGGAAGGAAATCCAGGGGACACCAGGGAGAAAGGGGAGGCTGAGAGTACTGCGGAGGGAAGGCTCTGAGACTCTTCCAGTGAAATCAGCGGAGAGAGCACTGGACCTCCGCTTGGCACGCCCACGCTGCGCAGAAGGCTTCCGCGCAGAGAATCTAGGAGGAGACTTGGAGTCAATGAATTTCTATGTTGGAGGAAGTTTAGGAGACGCCCACTCACGGATTCTGCCAGTAACTAAGACAGTCGCGTTGTAAGGGCTGTCAAACCAGGGAAAGGTTTAGCTATACGACTAGCTTGGAGCAGTTTGTAGTTTACGCACAAGCAACACTAATTCCCATTACACTCCGGTTTGCCAGTAAAGCTGAATTACTGTGTCGCTAAATGATGCATGCCTGAAAAGTGTGTCACCAACATGAAAAGTTTGGAAAGCTCTGGTTTGGACAAACCTAGCCAGATGCTTTAAAAGTTGAGATAATTTTAATCAATTTTCATATTTTAACTTTGTATGTTTTAAAGAGGGGTTGTGGATTTATCTTAATTGTTTTATCATTTATTTATTCATTCATTCATTTTAATTTATATACCATCCTATACCCGCAGGTCTCAGGGCGGTTCACAGGATAAAATGACAATATAAAAGCACAGAATATATAATCAAAATAAAAACAGAAACTACCGAATTAATCCCCACCCACCCCAGCACATTTTAAAAGGGCATTGGCTATACTAACCAGTTAAAAACAATTTTAAACATGTTTTTTTTTAAGAAATAAACAATTAAAAAACAGTTTAAAAGAATGTAAACAGCTTTGATGGGTTCCAGGGATTCTGTATAATTCTCTAATTCTGTCCAGATAGCATTTATAGTAGATTTTTTTTTGCAAGGTGTTATGGAAACCTTAATCCACATTAAACAGCATTAAAGCTTTCCATACTTTAACCAGGACAGCTGTTGCAAATGGATTACATGGGGTTATAGGTGTTGTAGTTGCGTTTAACGCTGTAGAGATGAAGCAAGCTAGACCCCCACTGGGCCTTCCACCTTTGAAGTTTTCCACATCAACCAGTGTATAAACTGTATTAGGTAAATAAAGAAATACTGTTTGCAACTGCAAGAGTTTCAGGACCGATATACTACTTTGCTTCCAATCAGTGCATGTCCTGTAACTCCATAGATTTGACGGAAGCTTCCAGAAGCACATGTGACCAGAAAGCTAGATTAGATGAACCTTCATCTCCTCTCACAGTATTTTGTATTATCAGTGGAGAATTGTTGATATTACTTTGGATTTGTTCTCAATAGAATCACCATAGAAAACTAGTTTGGGGTCCTAGGACTGGAAAGCTGTGCTTGATATTCTGATTTAAAATACTTATTGCTGTTGGCGGATGGGACAAGCAGAATTTCACAGTAAAGATGCTTAGGAGCTACCAAGTACAGACTTTCAGAGAAGACTTAGCTAAAGTTAGGAGGGAAGGGATACCAGGAACTGTAGAGTCTAGGTAAAAGGGCAGGAATTTTGGCTACTGGAGAATTACAGTGCTGATATAAAACTGTTGGCATCAAGTGACATAAATCATAGATGTTCAGGGGGAATCAGGAATGCCGAGTGCCAAGTCAGTTAAAGACTGAAAATGTGTGAACATTTTTTTTTTAACCTCAGAAAAGGTTATTTATGTATGCAACAACTGAAGCCCATGTTTTGTTAGCCCCAAAATGGAAAATGAGGGAGGTCCCGACCAAAGAACATTGACAACTTAAGTTGACGGAATATGCACAACTTGTAGACTTAACATATAGAATAAGAAAACAAGAAGAACATACATTTAAAGAAGATTGGAAAACGTTTATTGAATATATGGAAAATAATTGTGCACAGCTGAAAACGCTGGCAGCATTAAGATAAATTCAACAGTGTAAATAAGTTTTGATGGATGTAATAATGGAAAACCGATTGGTATAGTTTCTGTAAAATATGCAGGGTTATAAGATATGCAAAATGAACCAAGGAAAGAGAAGAAGGGAAGTCATTGATATCTTAAGTATGTAAAATGTTTATCTGAATTTGTAAAATATAATAAATATAATAAATATTATCTATATCTCTATATATCTCTATATATCTATATCTATATCTATATCTATATCTATATCTATATCTATATCTATATCTATATCTATATCTATATCTATATCTATATCTATATCTATATCTATCTATCTATCTATCTATATATATGTAAAATATGATATAAAATTAAACTATAAAATAAAAACTAAATATAAAAAATATAATTAAAATCATATTAAAAAAGAAAATGTGCAGACACGATTTTGATAGAGTGGTTATGAATAGGACATGGACATCAGTTTTGAGAGGTCAAGGTAGGAGATAAGGTTTCTCAGCAGAAGTAAAGATCACGTTAGGACCTGACCCATCAGCAAAATCAGGGATAAAGGATGACCTCGGAGGAGGGTCCAGTTCTTCCGCTATCTGTGTTTGATGAATAGAAAAGCTAGGAAGTTTACTTCACGAATGATGTGGTGAAGGCAATTTGTTGGGACAAATTTTCTCTACTTCAGAACTATCTTGTTCTAGAGTGAAGTCCCATTAATCTGGAAAATTCTCTTTAGCCTGTATGAATATCTATTTATCTCTATCGCTTAGAATATTTTCTGTAGTAGGAAACTATGTTTCTTACCCAAAAGATTCTTTTGTATTTTTTATATATTCTGGTCAGTAGTCTAACTAGCAGGCAAAATCTCCCATGAACCTATAGCTACATGAGAGCTATCTGCAGTCAGATGTCATAATTGGATTGAGCTCACACAGAAAGGTAACCCTAAATTAAAACCTTTCTCTAAGCAGGTCCAGGCTATCTAGTCCTCCAGTTTACCTCTTTCACTGCCTGCACAGTCATTGTCACTAATGGTAGATGGTTTCATAACAATTAAATTGCTTTTATTTGCTGTAGGCCACTGCCACTCACTTTAATATTTTGAATGTTGCCAGTTTATTCTTGCTGTTTGGATTCATATTCAACGTGTCTATAATCTGCATTTAATGTGGTTTTTTAAAATGCTGCAACTCTTACAGAATTTTCATTTCTTTTCTGAACAGAATTGGGTTTGTTTTCGTCCTAAATACCGATGAAGTCGTTGACGGAAACAAGGATGCAGGTGTAGCTTTATGGAGAGCTTTTAACTTCGTTGCAGATGAAATGGATATCCCTGCGGCTTTTACTGCCATGACGAGAGTTAGTGCTTGTAAAATATTTTTTAAACTATCCTTTCTTTTCAAGGTTACCTATATTTTTCTACAAGTATGATGTAGCCACGGGGCGTACTATTTAAATGCATTTATTTTTTTAAAATACTTTTCCGTAAGAAGTTTTGTTTTCATCATTGCCGAGCTTTCCTAGTGGGGCGGGGATGGATGCAGATCCATGTGCCTTTTGGCACAGATCTTAGCCTGAATGGGCCAAAAACATAAAATTCAGCTGCCTGCCTCAAGATAGAGACGCACGCCCCCAACTCAGTGCATGCAATTGAGACATATAAGCAGGAAGTCTCAGCTAGCTTCAGATGACTCATGCAAACAGAGAAATGCAGCACAGGTGAAAGCAAAGGAAACCTACAGAATCGCTAGGCAAGCCAGCGGGGGGGGGGGTGTAGAGGCAGATTAGAATTTCCTTACTCTTAACCCAACTGTGGTTAAAACTGGAAAACATGGAACTGAATTCAGGTAGATGATAGTTTAAAAAAAAAGGGAGATGGTGAATTCAGTGTTAGGCATTATTATGAAACATATTTAACATCCATCCTTTAGTGCTTTTGCCAGGCCAGTAAGAGGCTGTGTTTGTTTTTTTGTCCTTGTCTGGCCCTGCCCAGTTTTGGGGTGTGGTACCACCCACTGCTGAAATGCAACACACGCACACACACACACACACACACACACACCCCGTCCCGCAAAGAGCTTTCCACACTAGTAATCTGGTTGTCGGACTGAGAGACTTCCTGATCCCCTGGTGTAAATGGCTTCTGCCCACCAGTTTGGGATTGTTAAGGGGAGAAATGCTAAATATATGGATTTGAGAGAGTTGGTGCACTCCTGCTTAACAGGAACCCTGGAGGAGGAAGGTAAATTCCAGGTGCTTAAGCGCAGGTTAAAGCTGAAGCTCGCAGAATAAAATTGTGAAAAGGTAGCTCTTTAATTTTATCTAACACTCTCATGAAGCCATCAGGATTCCTTGCTCCCAAAGCTGTTCTAGGGAGGCTGTCCTAGAATTATGTGCCAGTAATAGAAATCTCCCCATTTCTAACCTAACTTTATTAGTGGCTAATTTATAGCTGTGAGGTTTTATGCCTCCCTACTTGTCTTCCCTTAAATAGCTCTGACGGCTAAGCTGTGATATTTCTAACATGACTGCATATTTAGCAGTTTACTCATATTTCTGGGCTTCTGGAAGAGAGTAGGCAACAAGACAGCTTTATTATGTAAATATTTGCTTTGCTTGCTTGACGCATTTCATGGCTGGGTACTGGAAGGATGTGAGATGGATGCATGTAATTGTGCAGAAAATAAAGGGTGGTTTTATTCTCTCTCCTGAATTTCTCCTTTTCCCCTAAGTGCCCAGAAATCCATATGATGGATGAGTTTAAGAGTGAAAGTTCATTGAAGTTTAATTGGCGGAGGCATTAAAGTGTGCCGTCTCTTGGTTACTGCTGAAAAACCCGGTAATAAAATGAGCTAGATGGGCCTGGGATTGGGCGGCAGGAGCCTTTAAAATCCACTTGCAGCTTTAATATAATATGAATACATCAGTAGAATGGGTGATCACATTTCTTTATCTGTTCCTCTCTCTCTTTTAATTAGATGTACCATGAAGTAGAAGAGGGAGGTGTACTTTCTGTGGGGCATGTGAAGCGTTTTCTTGTCACAGGATTTCCTCATGCTGACTTACAAGATATATTGGGTGTCGATTCTGATTATGATGAGAACAGACAGGTAGGAACACCACAGAGTTGCAAGAGGATGTACCAAAAAATAAATATATCATTTTTTTAAGTTTTGGGTAGGTGGCACAAATCCACGGGCATTGATTACTGAGGTTTTGGAATATCAGATGTTTGAGGAGGTACAATATTTCACTTCCCACAATACCTATTTTAACAGGGAGAAATGTAAAGTATTGCACTTGGGCAAAAAAAATGAGAGGCACAAATACAAGATGGGTGACACCTGGCTTGAGAGCAGTACATGTGAAAAGGATCTAGGAGTCTTGGTTGACCACAAACTTGACATGAGCCAACAGTGTGACGCAGCAGCTAAAAAAGCCAGTGCAATTCTGGGCTGCATCAATAGGAGTATAGCATCTAGATCAAGGGAAGTAATAGTGCCACTGTATTCTGATCTGGTCAGACCTCACCTGGAGTACTGTGTCCAGTTCTGGGCACCACAATTCAAGAAGGACACTGACAAACTGGAACGTGTCCAGAGGAGGGCAACCAAAATGGTCAAAGGCCTGGAAACGATGCCTTATGAGGAACGGCTAAGGGAGCTGGGCATGTTTAGCCTGGAGAAGAGGAGGTTAAGGGGTGATATGGTAGCCATGTTCAAATATATAAAAGGATGTCACATAGAGGAGGGAGAAAGGTTGTTTTCTGCTGCTCCAGAGAAGCAGACACGGAGCAATGGATCCAAACTACAAGAAAGAAGATTCCACCTAAACATTAGGAAGAACTTCCTGACAGTAAGAGCTGTTCGACAGTGGAATTTGCTGCCAAGGAGTTTGGTGGAGTCTCCTTCTTTGGAGGTCTTTAAGCAGAGGCTTGACAACCATATGTCAGGAGTGCTCTGATGGTGTTTCCTGCTTGGCAGGGGGTTGGACTCGATGGCCCTTGTGGTCTCTTCCAACTCTATGATTCTATGATTCTATGCCACAGAGTCTGGGATATCAGCAAAGCGTCATTGGTGCTGTAATGCAGGAAATGGCCAGGATCAGATGTGTGGATGTATCTTCTAAAAGGAGTCTTATAGGCTCTGTTGTTTGAGGGTCAACAGGGAAACAGAAAACAACACTATCCTAATACATCTTACAGGCAGCTGATCCATTCTTGGTCCCCTGGGAGGCGTGCCCCATTGAGCTCAGTGGGACTAGCTTTTGAGCCGCCATGCATAGGATTGCAGTGTTAGTCACCCTGAATCCACTTCTGTAAATTCAACTTGATGCTTGGCTTTGTAAGTAAGCAGGAAAGGCAGATAGGCAGCTATCATTCAAAACAGTGGCGTTGCCTTGTTTGACTTGCCTGTCATGAGATCTTTTTTCACCTATGACAGTGCATGTTCAACCAGCTTTCCATATTTTCATCAATGCATTGATTTGAAAGAATAAATAAATCAAGTATTCTAATGTTGTCAACTAATATGCAGGTCTAAATGAAGTCCAGAGGGTTGGATAGAGAAGAAGTTAGTTAAACCTAGTTTTCATTGAAATTTGTGTTCGTGTTAGTCTTGACTTGTCCCATTGATTCCAGTGGGAACTGAGTTCAACTAACTTAACCTGAATTCAACCCAAATACTGTTGATGCATTGTTTCAGGAAATCATGTTCTCAGCCGGCGATTGCCAGTCCCCCTGCCTTTAAAATAACTGTTTGAAAAGTTGTAAAGGAATAATAAATCACTTTGCTCCTCACCTGTCCCAGCAAGCGATGCATAGATGTTTGTGTTCATTTTCTCTTGATATCTAATCACTACTTTTCCACAGTCAGCTCTATATAATTGGGACATCTTTGCTCCATCTAGGCAGGAGCGATGTTTTATAAGAAGACTGGCCTGGGTCCATTGCCTCAAGCTCTCTTTAATGGCGTGCCCTTTAACAGAAAAGAGATGAATCTTGCAGAGCTACAAACCTCTCTGGTGAAGATCATGGATGCCACAGAGTCCTTCCAGAGGGCAGTGTTCTTGGTATGTTTCGCATTTTATTTTATTTTTAAGCAAATGCTCAGTGAGATAATGGCTAGTCGATTGCTTAAGTTGTGCTTATGTTCTACATTTTTTATAATGAGGCGGTTTGGAATTAATCTTGTGAAAACCTAAATGGCATCATTATTTTAATTTGCAGTCATGATTTTGAAACCTAATATATAATTATTATCCATGCTTTAGAATTTAACTAAGCCCTTGTTAATCCTTGAGATGCTTGGAACCACAGTATGAAATGTTGCTACAAAAATGTGGACTGGATAAGAAGACATTTCTCCCCACTATCCTTTTCTTCAAATGATTGAATAGTTTGTGTGACTTCACTTTTTCCTTCCTCACCTTTTTCTTCACAGTAACCTCTGTCTTTTGCCCATTCTAATCACAATAATAACAACAACAGTAAAAGCCCCATTTGCCTTATCTGCTTGGCTTTTTCTTGCCTTCCCTTCATTCCTGTTCTCCTGTGGTTGTTTTAGCGGAAGGCGGAAGTGGAGTACAATGTATTTTTTTGCCCTTTGCAAAGCTCCTCACAACCTGCTCTGGATCCACGGCGCCTGGTTGGAGGTGTGTGTTATACTGGCACCCAGTGGCGTAGCGTGGGGGGTGCAGGGGGGGCCGGCCGCACCGGGCGCAACATCTGGGGGTTAGGGTTAGGGGGCGCAAATCCACGGGTTAGGGGGCGCAAATCCATGGGTTAGGGGGCGCAAATTACTTGCCTTGCCCCGGGTGCTGCCTTGCCTTGCCCCGGGTGCTGACAACCCACGCTATGCCACTGCTGGCACCCCAACAACTGCTAGTTGCATCTCTGGAAAGGGAGAATGACAGCAAATGAGCCCACAATTTCTGCCTCTGACAGCTACATTGTAGCTTGCAAGGCAGTTAAAAAGGGCAAGCACCTGGAGACAGCAGAGCAGGAGCAGGCCATCAGCATTCCTGCGCAAGTCATTAAACCTTCAGAGCAGGAAGCCACGTGATCCCTTAGGAACATCTGCCTGAAGCTTGTTTAACCGCTTGTTTCCTTCTTCATCTGAGAAGCAGAGAAGATTCAGAGCAGTGTGAGCTCTTAGAAATGCTTTATTCTACCTCAACCTCCAGATAATGAGGAGTTTTTAAGGAGTCACCAATTCCCCCTGATCAAAAAATTATTATTTTTAACTCTCCCTTGCCCTAACTCTTTGCAGCCCAGCAGCTAACCCATCCCACATGCTTTTAAGCTTAATGCTGATGTTCTGAGACAATTTAACCAAAGAGGCATTTCTGGGAGAAGTTTCCTCTGAACATGGGGACAAACTTTGACTCCTTCCCATCCTCCGTCTCCTTATGAACGTAATGGTCAACCTAAGGCTGTTTTGCTATTAGCTTCCTGGCATAAAGCCCTTCACAAAATTATATAAGCAGGTGTGTTCTAACATTCTTCTTCATAGATGGCATTCTTCCCTGGAGAGAGAAGAAATTGCTCCACAATCTTCTGATCATTTTGTACTGATTTCAGACAACCTTATTACCAACACCAGGGGCTGACCCATGTGACTCAATTGTTAGTCCAGAATATGATGATGGAGACTGGGTTGACGGGTCTCAAGTTAAAGATTGAGGGGTCTCAAGTTTCGCATCACCTCTTTTATAACTCCCTCTATATGCCACTTCTATTCGCAACTCTGGCAGCTCTTCCTCAATAGCCCTTCTGCAGAGCAAACCCAACGCCACTTAAGTGAGACGGAGTGCTGATTGAACCCAAATCCATTCTAGCCTCTGTTCCATTTTTTAAAAATAATGGGATTCACCTTCATTATAAAAAAATATGTCTTTGGCTAACGAGTATTATAGTCTAGAGCCTGAATTTATGGACTCTTGGAAGCTCCCAGCAGCTGAAACCCCAGTCTCTAGTCTCCAAATTTCTCCCCCACAAAGATGGGGATGCTCAACTGAAAAATGCCACTGAGGGGAGGCAGGATTTCACCTTCCACAGCATCCTGTAGAAGGTCATCAGGACCTAGCCCCTTAGGAAGAAGAAGAGTTTGGACTTGAAATCCCGCCTTACCACTCTTAACCACTTACCACTCTTAACCACTACACCACGCTGGCTAGGTGTCCTACATTTTTCATGCACTGGTAGCTCTTTTATTTAGCTCTTTTTTATCAAGATAGTATGCATTTCCCCCCTCCTTTTTAGTGTTGGTATAAAATTCCAATAAAATTGGTGAATGTGCAAACTGGATTATGGAAGCTGCCTACTTCTGGCAAGTTCTCTTCCTGCTTTTGACCACAAGTTGGAGTTGTTACCCACCCCAATGACCTTTTACAGGCACTGGTGCTTTTCAAATAGGTACCAATAGAACGATCTAAAGTTATTGAGTGTTGCGGAAACTGAACAAACCTGCTGTTGTTTCCCTTTCAGGGCGTGCTGAATGACCATACAAACGCAGTAGACTTCATCATGGAGCAACAGAATGTAGTTTCACATATACATGACAAGATTCTTGATCCTCAAAGAAGATATTTGAACTTTGCATCCCCATCAGGTAAACCCAAGCACTGCTTCTTTTCTTTCTGTCAGTCCTAAGTTTGATTTCATATTTGATATTAACAAGCCACGTTTTAATTTTTGCAGTGCCTATAGATACAAACGATTTCTCAACTTTTTCCTTCTTGGACTCTCAAGATAAGACTTTTGTTATTTCAGAAAACATGAAGTATGTTACAAGGAAAGGTACATTTTGTTTTTGTTTAACTGTTGTTATGTAACATTCATAGAGCAATGTCTGATGCAAGCTGAATGGTTTACCAAGATTAGTTATAACATTGTATTGTTGCTTTAAGCTATGTAAAAAACCCTCAAATATACATTCAATATAATTTGATTCAATATAATTAAAATATAACAAGATCCTTAAGTGTAATTTAAATATAACAAGATCCAAATTTGGGTCAAATACTCTTAGGTAAGAGAACCCCAGCAGTGATTTAAAACCACAAAATACACAGCAAAGTAAAGCGTGGAAATATAGCCTGTTAGATCTTTAAAATATGCCCCTCCAAGTGAGTTCCAAAATGTTCCCTAAAATTTTTCTTTCCAAAGTTTTCCTCTTCCCCCTAGCATAGGAAAAGGCCACAAGTTTGGTAAGTTTAAAAAATGGTTTACTTACAACTCTCCAAAGGTCAGATTCATGTGCTTCACATTTATTGAATAAATGGAAAATAATTGTTATTATTTACACAACAGTGTAAATAAGTTTTGTTGGATGTAATAATGGAAAGCCATTTGGTATAGGTTTTGTAAAATATGCAGGGATATAAGATGTGTAAAATGAACCATGGAAAGAGAAGAAGGGAAGTCATTGGTATCTTAAGTATGTAAAGTGTTTATCTGAAATTGTAAAACAGAAAATTTAATAAAAATCATATTAAAAAAGAAAAGATTCACATGCTTCAGAAAAGTTTTACAGGCAGTAAAACTTAGCTTAGTTACAAAATGGTGAAAGTGCCTAAATTATTAGTATAAGAACTTAAGAGTGGCTTGTGAGAGCCATGTGGTTGGGCTGGAGCAACCACCTCAAACCTCTTCAAGTGCTGAGCTTCTTAAGTAGACTGGGAAGAACAAAGGCTTGATTACCTACCAAGGTGAGGGGAAGTGGACCTAGCTAAGCCTGGCAGGACAGCTTACTCTATGGTATTAACCCCTTCATGCATTGATTAGACTTAAGCATATTCGTTATATGCGACTGGTTATCCCACACATGGGGCATCTGTTAATGTCATATCAGCCACATTCTGTCCCAATGTGTGCAATTGATTGTGAACACAGATTCAACAACTGGTTCTTAAATTGGCTTAGTCGAAATACAACATTCCCAGTCAGTGACAATGGCTACTTCAGTTGGCGTGCTGTACACTTAGTGAGGAGATGTCGGCTGCACAATACTTCCTCCTCCTCTTGCATGGGATTCCTCCCTTTGTAGAGCTAATCGTAATTCGGCATTATATTTGTGCCAGCAATAGCACTTAAGAACATAAGCCTTCTGCAGTCGTTTCTCCCTCCTGTCGTGCAATGGGGAGAGTGGGGCCGCGCTCAATGGCCGTTCTGGTGCATCCCCTGCCAGACCCATCCTCTTCCAGCTGCACTTTGGGGCTGAGGTTCGGAGAGTACACCAGCTCTGAAGAAGATTTAGAATCATTGAATCATGCGAGGGGCCTACACGTGTAGACTAGGCTATCTGATTCAGACATTCAGGCAGGGGGTGGGTCCAGTAGGGGCAGCGTCCTGCCCTCTCCTTGCTGTTTCAGTCAAAAGTCACATTCTTGTAAGAACATGGGGTGAGCGGTGCTGCCCCAAATACTTACTAGCATATTTTAAAATAGCTCTGTACAGTGGTACCTTGGGCTACAGACGCTTCAGGTTACAGATGCTTCAGGTTACAGACTCTGCAACCCAGAAATAGTACCTCGGGTTAAGAACTTTGCTTCAGGATGAGAACAGAAATTGTGCAGCGACAGCAACGGGAGGCCCCATTAGCTAAAGTGGTGCTTCAGGTTAAGAACAGTTTCAGGTTAAGAATGGACTCCGGAACGAATTAAGTACTTAACCCAAGGTACCACTGTATACAGCAATCCATACTTCCGTTCTGTCAGTGCACTCTTGTTCATGCACTTCCCTTTTTATTTATTTTTTTAATGTTGAAAAGTGAAAATGTTCCATCTGGGTTCTCCCCCCCCCCTTTTTCTTTTTTTAGATGAAGATGTAGTATACCCAGGCACCATATGGATCGTTGCTGATTTTGATAACCCAGATGGGAGGCAACTGCTTTCAAATGCCCTGAAATACCTGGTCAGTGCCATAAAATTCCTGTGTCTGCATAGTATGAGTGCAGCCGGGTAATCTCTCTCAGTAAGGCTCTGAAGGAGGATAGCGGTGGAAACATAAATAACGGCAACAGTATTTGATCACTATGGAATGGTCTCACTAGCCTAATATCTTATCTCCTTTCCATAAAATGAAATAAAAAGTTTTAAGGAAATAGGCAAGCTTGTGGAAGTATTAGCTACTGAACAATTCTCAAAGCTGGCAAGGAATTGGACTGAAAAAGCCAAAGAGAGTTGGAAGAAATAGGCCAGAAAGATGCTGACTTCTTTTGACTTCTCTGTATTATATGTAATGGTACAAGCTCATTATACACATGCAATTTACTATGTCAGCACCCAAACCTTTCATTTAGCAAGAGTGTTTCTAATAAGGAACTGATTATGGGAATGATCCAATCTCCATACCGAGCAGTGCATACCCATTTCTGCATTTGGGATGGACCGAATGGTTGCCTAAATAAACAAAATTTTAAAGTATCTGACACTTCCAGAGTAAATAACTGTCCTATAAATCTGGTTTTACCGTGCCAAACTGATTTTTTCCCTGGACTTTCATAATGTTCAGGAAAACAGCCATTGCAGCCTCCTGCTATAAAAGATAAGCTGGCATCTTTTGAGTTGGATCCAAACTAAGGTAGTCGTGCTTTAGTCACATTTGTCTTTGTTGGCTTGATTGTTCAGAACATACCACCTTTTATATGCTGTATAAGATTTCAGGTCAGTGATTAAATTTAACAGGACTAGTTAATTGTGACCAGCATAAGTCCCATTGATTTCAACTGGACTAATATATAGCTAACTTTGTCTGGACCCAACACTATATCTTGGCTGCTCCCACCGTAACAGTTCTGAATTCTGCTTTACATTCATGAACTATCCATAAGGTTCAGCGTTTTGGATACTTTAGTGCAGGGAGTAACATAAATTCTACTCATTACTGATGCAGAGCAGAACTCCGACATATAGTTAGCAGAGTGAAAACTTACGTTGCAGGATTCCCAAAGAAATAGACCAGAGGCAATTCATATTTCACCCAGCAGAGCTTTACTGCTACTTAAGGCAAATAAGCGTAATGGTCACAAATCCAATACATTCAGGATTCGCACTGTCCATAAGAAATCCAGTTGCAGCAGACTTAAACTTACAATAAGACTAAAACCTTAACACTAAGCGTACTATATACAGAACACTACACCAGAAGGAAAGAGATAGAAAGTGAAACGGGTTCCTTCTGGCCCTACTTTTATAGTCAGCATGACCTTGACAGAAAGACATTGAACAGAACCAGTTTAAGCCCGCTGTACTCAACTTCTCTGAAGGAATAACCCAAACATCATGAACCATCTGCTTGTTTCTAGGCAGAATAGAAACTTAGGTGTCAGGTAGAAACTTCCAGCTTGCACCAGTTTCTCTCACACACAGAAGCTTCCATAACCTTCTTGAATTAATTAAAATAGGAAAGATCTCTACACGTCAGATCAATACTTTCTGTACCAAGAAATGCAAACTGAGAGGGAGGCGGGACTATAATATTTATGCCCTGCTTGTAAACTTCCTAGAAACTTGTCGCTGGTTGAGACCAGATTGCTAGACTACATGGAGCCTTGGTTTGATTCCATAGGCTTATAATGCCGTTCTCAGAAAAGAAGAGCCAATTCACACTACATCAGTAAGCCTGTTTATTGCGTGTACACCATTGTTTGCAGTGACAAACACAACGAAGTGTAAAAGGGAGCTTATTCGGCATATATGGGGAGCCACAGCCAAATGCTCTCATTTTTTCAAAGCATCTCCCCATCAACCTGAGCTGCTTTGAAAACACAAGAGTTGATAACAAGGAAAGGAGAGGCAAGGGTACTGAAGGATGAATGTATTTAGGCTTCACTCCAGTTGCAGATGCAGACTGACAGGCTTATCAAAAGGCTTCATAGGAAAAGTGGGTTATGAGAAGGGATTTGAAGGAAGAGAGAGAGAGAGTTGGTGGTCTGGGAGGGACTGGCAGGCATTAACTTTAATAATAAGTAAACATGTAACGTCTATCTGTGTCTTACAGAAAACTAGCAGTCATGTACAGCTTGGGGTTGTGCATAATCCTGCATCGAAAATAACTGAAGATAACACTGTCATTGCAAGGGCAATCTTGGCAGCTTTTCTCACGCAGAAAAACGCTAGTCTGAAAAACTTCCTCGGTCGGATTCTAAAAGAGGACACGGCAAGATCTCTCGCTACGGGAACTAAAATGAAGACACTTCTTGTTCCGGTTAGTAGTTTTACACTCCCTTTGCTCTCTTTGCATTTGCTGAACATACAACACGGCGAAGTAATTTTAAAGGAGGGCCCTCTTCAGTTGGTGCCGTTGCACTGTGAATTTAAGGAGAAACTGATTTAAGTGTTTGGAAGTGCTGTTGCCAGGCTGGATTTGACACCCAGTCTCTCTTTGGGGGAGATGTTTTAGCTTTTCTGACCTGGGAGACATCTTGCTACTTTTCTGTTCTAGGGCATGAATAACGATGCGTTTGAGAAGAAGTACAACACGATAGGCATCGATCTGATTCAGGCTCACCAGGTGTTTTGTCGGGAGGTTCTTAAGCTGCTTCCTGGGCAAATGGCTGTTGTTAGTAATGGCAGGGTAAGTAAACAAGTAAACTCATTGGTAGGACGAACTTCACTCAGCTTATCAAGAAAGCCCATCTCTTGCTCTTTTTTCATCTCACTGGCATCTTCTTATCCACCATTCCAAACCAGCAGTAGCGAACCTCTGGTTGTGGACCTCATTTGGCACAGAAGGGTCCTAGTTTTACCTGCAAGGTCCTAATCTTCCCCAGACCAGACCCGCATGCCCTACACCTGATGTCATATATAAGGGTTTGCAGGAAGATCTGGCTCCTTTCTGTAAGCAGACACTGCTGAACGGCTGATGGTTGGTGTCTTCAAACCTCTGAGCCTTTACTCACAGAGTTTCATTTCATATCACCCAAAGGACAGCATTTCTGCTGATGTCTCAGTTGCATTATTGAAACATCCTGCAGGGGTTGAGGGAGGTCAGGATTCAGGCTGCTGGCTGGATCCACTCTCCACCCAAACACATTGTACTTGGGCTTGGGGTCCTATTTTTTATTTATTTATTGAATTTCTATACCGCCCTATACCCAGGGGTCTCAGGGCGGTTCACAGAACAAGGTCAACATAAAAACCACAATATATGTAATCAAAATAAAAACAACAACCCAATAACACCCCCCCCCCCAAAAAAAAGAGCCACATTTTAAAAACGGCATAGGATGTCAATCAGATCAACCAAAGGCCTGGTTAAAAAGGAACAATTTTGCCTGGCGCCTAAAGATGTATAATGAAGGCGCCAGGCAAACTTCACTGGGGAGAGCACTGCACAGACAGGGAGCCACTGCAGAGAAGGCCCGTTCTCGTGTTGCCACCTTCTGGACCTCTCGGGGACGAGGCACACAAAGAACGGCTTGAATGGGTCTTCGCCACTCCAGCTAAGCCCTTCATCTGAATGAAGCTAGCCAGGTGACTGGGAATGGCTGCTGGGACCACATAACACCGGTCCTGAGAGATCTGCACTGGTTCCCAGTACGTTTCCAAGCACAATTCAAAGTGTCGGTGCTGACCTTTAAAGCCCTAAACGATCTTGATCCTGTATACTTGAAGGAGCGTCTCCACCCCTGTCGTTCTGCCCGGACACTGAGGTCCAGCTCCGAGGGCCTTCTGGCGGTTCCCTCACTGTGAGAGGTGAGGTTACATGGAACCAGGCAGATGGTCTTCTTGGTAGTGGCGCCCGCCCTGTGGAACGCCCTCCCATCGGATGTGAAGGAAATAAGCAGCTATCTTATCATTAAAAGACATCTGAAGGCAGCCCTGTTTAGGGAAGTTTTTAATATTTAATGCTGTATTGTTTTTAACACTAGATTGGGAGTCGCCCAGAGTGGCTTGGGAAACTCGGCCGGATGGGCGGGGTATAAATAATCTTCTTTTTCTTCTTCTTCTTCTTCTTCTTCTTCTTCTTGGTTCAGCTGGTCTCAGCACCCAATGGTATATAAAAAACCGAAGCTGCTGGCACAGCACCATTTACTTCTGACTTCCTTGCCTCTTCGCAGGGAAGTGATACAATTGTATTCTCAGCTAGGATTCAGCAGGTCTAAGAAGGTGGTGACCTTGACAGGTCAGCAATTGTGTAATAAATGCAGCCACCATCTACAGTGAGATTCTGAACCAGTTTGGTTGTCCAGAATGGAAATATTTCCATGCCTGAGTGTGGAGTGGGCCTGCACAGAGTATTGGTGAACCGCCTAGCTGCCAAGGCAGCACTGTGTGCTCTTGCCTCTGGATCAGGGGAACCTACCCCATGGCTGATGATGCTCCAGCACATTACACTAAAGGCCCTACAAGGGGGGAGAAGCACCAGTGCCATCATCACTCTCGTTTTGTCATCCAGACACTATATGAAAGAGTGCATGCAAAATGCACAGAATATAACACGCAAGTACGTTGAGTTTCACTGGCAGCTAGGTTCATTCTAGGTGCAGATGCTGGTTTGAAGCCTTGAAAAGCAAAATGTAGCATTCCTCCCCCATCCCAACCAATGTCTTAATTTGTTTGTAACAGATAATAGGCCCTCTAGGTGAAAATGAACTGACCGCAGAAGACTTTGACTTGTTGGAGCAAGTAACGCTAAGTAAGGCAACAGCGAAGGTCAAAGCCCTGGTCAAGGAAATGGGTGTTGGCGGTAAACGGTAATATTTCATTCAATTTTTTTTATATTAAAATATTTTTGTGGGGTTCTCTTGGATTGTAGCTAGAGCTTTCCTCACTAGCCAAGGCAGTGCGACTTTGGACGTTCACTCCTTTAGATCCAAATCAATTTGACAGTTTGCATTTGAGTTTTAACGTCTTTTGAAAGCCTTCAGAATGTTATGGTGACACTTCCTGGTGTATATTTTAGGGGGTAAATATAGCTGATTGTTTGCCTTGAAGGAAAAAACCTTTTCTTCTTTTCTTTAGCGGCAGTAATTTAGCAATGAAAGTGAGTGCGCTTCTTTCTTCCTTGCCTAAAAGTGATGTCCGCCGAGATATTGCCTTTCTCAAAGAGAAGCACAGGTAAAAAGCCTCTAAATTGTTGCATGTTAGTTTTTGCCACAGTGCATTTGTCGTTGTGAAATCTGAGTGATACGTAAGATGTTTCAATACTTAATTAAACATTTTTAGCACTTGATTTATTATGTGTACAGGCAATGAACAATCCACACATATACCCAAGAACAGAACTTGATCTAAAAACTTGCTATCTAAGACCATAGTTGATTTAATTGTTCAGAGCTGAAAATAAATGTTCTTGATGCTGCTTTTAGCATTCATTTATCTCTGCTGATCAGGCATGTGTGGATAGGGTCACAGGGTCAAAACCCCAAAGACAGTGCACAGGAATGGGGGGTATCAGCAGAGCCCTGAGGTTTGCAGAAGTACATAAAAACTGGTGGTAACATAGACCTCAAGGGGGACTCCCCCCCCCCCCGCAAAAAAATAATCATCAGAGTCCATGAAATGCTGACTAATTATTGGCAGGGGAATTGGATGGGAGGGACAGGATCATGGATTGCGCAAAACACTAAAACAGGAACACTTCAAGCTGCAACATTTTGTTGTGGGTTTCACTTGATGTATTTAATAATCACATCAGTCAGAACTCTTATGAAGCCTGGCTTTTAGAAATGGATAAACTGCTACATTCTGACATGCCTTAATGACTGGAGTTTTGGGGATTTCTCTGTTGTTTTGTAATTATTAATTATGTGTGTGGCAACTGAGATTAAGTCACTTTCTTTAGTTTGTCCCAAATTCTTCAGTTCGGAAACCTGTTTATATTGTGGTTCTGCTTTTAAGTCATATCCCATCACTTCAAGAAATACTTTAAAAGTCTTTTTTCCTGTGCTTTGTAATTGCTTGATGTAAACCTCCACTTGACACAATATTTTTCTCTGGAGGTAGTTCATTCCATCAGCTGTGTGTTAGGAAGCAATGAGATATCTGTTGAACCAGAGCATGCTTTCTAAAAATACAAAAGGGTTATATTATAAAATTCCAGTGTATGCCCTCCCTACAAATCATACTTGCCCTTTTATATACCTTGCTCAACACTGGGTGTGTTTACTCCCCACAGTGTACTAAAGATAGATCCAGAACAGAAAAGCGAACCCTTCTTTGACGTTGTTGGCATTGTTGACCCATTGTCGAGAGAAGCACAGAAGCTGTCACATTTACTGATTGTAAGATCATACTGATTTCTTGCATGCAATTCCAGCTTTGTGATTTAGTTAAGATCTGTGTAGTGCAGAATGCTGTTGGGGGGTGATGAGAGAGAGGGAGGGAGGGAGAGAGAGAGAGAGAGAGAGAGAGAGAACAAACCAGATTCCAATCCTCATTTGACCATGAAATTTACTGGGTGACTTTGGGCCACTTCTCTCTTATGCTAACCTCCTTCATAAGATGATTATGTATATATGTACGTTTCCGAGCACAATTCAGAGTGTTGGTGCTGACCTTTAAAGCTCTAAACAACCTCAGCCCAGCATACCAGAAGGATATCGTTCAGCCTGGACACTGAGGTCCAGCGCCGAGGGCCTTCTGGCGGTTCCCTCCCTGTGAAAAGTGAGGTTACAGGGAACCAGGCAGAGGGCCTTCTCAGTAGTGGCACCCACCCTGTGGAATGCCCTCCCATCAGATGTCAAGGAAATAAACAACTATCTGACTTTTAGAAGACATCTGAAGGCAGCCCTGTTTAAGGAAGTTTTTGATGTTTGATGTTTTATTATGTTTTTAATATTCTGTTGAGATCTGCTCAGAGTGGCTGGGGAAACCCAGCCAGATGGGCAGGGTATAAATGTTGTTGTTGTTGTTGTTGTTATATGTAGCATGGGGGAATATTCAATTTGAGGTGGATTTAGGGCAATGAAACCACTTCTGTTGCACTTGGGTATGGTGTGAGAAGTTGCAAACAAATAAATTTATATGTACGATGAAAGTGTCTGGAATTACGTTGTTGCCCCATGCAAATTGCTGTGCCTAATTCTGGATAGGGCAAAATCCCACACAAAACAATTTCGTTAATACGAGAAATGTTTCTGTTAGTTCCTTGGTCAGGTTGTCAACATGAAACTGAGGCTGTTTATGAACTGTAGATTCAAGCTGTCAGAGGCGCCTTTGAAAAGGTAAGTAGCACGTGAAGTTTATTAATGAAATGTGCCCCATAGTATGGTTCCCACTTAAAAGTAGTTGCCTTGCCTAATGACTTTACTCATTAGGCAGTGAGTATTCCACAATCTTCTGCTAGTCTCATTTACGTTTTCCCACTCTGCTGCTTCTCGATTGCAACTTTCCTTCTCTCCAAATCTTCCTTTCTTTCTGTTTGGAATTACTGTGAGTAATTTTGCAAGTATTGCCACAAATACTTGATCTTCCAGTCCTTTCATGTACCCAGGCATTAACACCCACTTCCTGCTTCTCTGAATTCTTAAATAAATGTGCACATTGGTTGACTGCACTCTGTTAGAAACATGCTTAGCATAAATGCAGTAACTCGTCGCTTGGTGCTGGTGCTTATAAAACATTAGTGGGTATTAATGCAGAAAAATGGTCCTTTAAGCAAAGTATATCCTCATAGAAAGAGAGCTTATAATTGTAATCACTTTATAATTGGAATCGCTTATCGGAGCTCATCATATTACCATTTATTTATCATTTTTGCTGTATTTGCTTTCTGCCGTGTAACCAACAGCCAGGAAGCCCTTTCCTTTTGCCAAAATAATTAGATCATTTGTTACAATATTATGAGTTTTCTGTGACTTGTATTTGCTTTCTCCCAGGCATAAAATGGGTTCTGGGCAGGAAAATTAATCATTGTGTGCCTCATGTTTTTGAAGGGCTTGTTCACTTGCCCTATATAATAGGGCTGTCGCATTCAGCTGGCTAATGCTGGTGTCCTGAGTTGCGTGTTCTGTTTTTCAAAGGGCTGGTAACACCGGCCGCGTTCTTGGCACGTGTTGACAGTGAAGAGAATGTGTTTGTTGAGGGCTCGGCTGGTAATTGTGGCGCAGGAATCCGACCTGAGCTAGAAGAACTATAAAGCCTGTGGAAATTAAAAATAAAGAAAGGGTGCGAAAGATCTCCTACACTGTCTTGTCGCATGTGGATTAGCTGCTTCAAAAATAGCAGCATTTGCGCGCTCGGCAATGATGAATGTGTAAAATAGGATCAGAGGATTCGAAGGTGTTTTAAAAAAGTTGTTATGCAAACTTTTCAGTTGCATCTTGCCCTTCCTTTCCTGCTCTTTTCCCTTTAACACTGACATTTGTATCCTTGCCGTAGTTTTTATCGTTTTGTTCTGGAGCCCGAACTTGTTTCAGGGGCAAGTGGTTCCTTTCCTCTTGCACCGGGAGCAAACTTCTTTGAAATGCCAGAATCCCCTCTCCTGACCCTCAACATGATAACTCCAGAAAGCTGGCTGGTTGAAGCGGTGAACAGTTCTTATGACCTTGATAACATTTATTTGAAAGACGTAAGTACTGTTTTCTAAACGTACGCGTAGGAATTGCACAATTCATGACCGACAAATTAATAATTCTCCCCTCCCTTTACAAAAACATTCAGGATTTGTGTTTTATTTAGGGCTTGCAGGCCAAAAATGCCTCAAGAAAAATAACATGATAAATGTTTGCACTGTTTCAGATACACTGTTACAATCAGATAGATAAATCAGGTAGATTTCGTGACAAAAAAGATTTTGAATGTGTACTAAGCATGAAACCAAGAAGGAGCGGAAGCCATAACTTGATGTGTGAATGTTTTTAAATAGTGAATTGTTCTATTTTCAAACTTTACAGCATACCTAAAGGTTTGCAGTTGCACTGTATGCCTTTACGGTGTAAATTCTGGGTCTGTTTTTCTATAGCTCATCATAGACTGTTTTTGAAACACTTGCCTGACAGTATAAGAAGTTTTGTATTGGTGGTAGAACGAGTTGGTGGCAATAAACCAGGAGTCCTGCTGAGTTACACACATTTATGTATTTTGCCTCTCCTTATATTACAAAGAACATTGCTTTGTTTCCATTATTTTGGCATGGGTTTATTTTTGCCTAAGGATGAGTATTTTTGTATTCAATAATTTTGTAAGAGTACTGTAGCTTCCTCATCCTAACTGTCTAGCCACTAATGGCTAACAAGCTTAGGTATTTGCAAATACTTGGACTAGCTTAGGGCCCCACCAAAATGAAAACGTGACAGGGGATTTTGGATTAATCACTTTTTAGGCAGGGCCCATCTAGGTCTAAAACAATAAAGCTAACATTTTCTATCTGGGAACCCTGAAGAACATGGAGTCAGCCCTGTTGTGCAATTCATTTTTAATATATTTGGACGAAGAGTAGTAAATAAGGAAAGCTACCACTGAAATTTGCTGCATTGGCATACAGTGCCAAAAAGCAGTAGAGGAATGGCCCTTAGCTCAGTAGTAGAAGGTTCCTAGCATCCCCAGGTAGCATCTCTTGGTAGAGAACCCTGTCTAGAAGTCCTGGAGAGCTTCTACCAGTCAGTGTAGAGAATACTGAGCTAGATGAACCAATGGTCTGACTCAGTACAGTGATACCTTGGTTCTCAAACTTAATCCATTTTGGAAGTCCATTCCAAAACCAAAGCGTTCCAAAACCAAGGCATGTTTTCCCATAGAAAGTCATGCAAAACGGATTAATCCGTTCCAGACTTTTAAAAACAACCCCTAAAACAGCAGTTTAACATGAATTTTACTATCTAACGAGACCATTGATCCATAAAAGGAAAGCAATAATCAATGTACTGTAGTATAAAATAAATAAGGCAGTATTGTATATGATAAAAATTAAAATTACATTTTGATGATAGGCCATTGTTTGGATGGGGGGCTTTTATCCATTTCTGCAGTCACACAATCAAATCAATCAGTAGCTCAACTAGGTTCCACAGTCACAAAAACAAATTAACCAAAAAAGCCTCAAAAACAAAAACGCAAAATAAATAGCAAAAACAAACGCACCAAACTTAACCCGTTCCTGAAGGCCATTTGACTTCTGAACTGTTCAAAAATCAAGACGCAGCTTCTGATTGGTGCAGGCACCTCGGAAACAATAGCTGACAGCCGCATCGAATGTTCGGCTTCTGAAAAATGTTCGAAAACCAGAACACTTCCAGGTTTTCCCCGTTTGGGAACCAAGGCGTTTGAGAACCAAGGTACCAATGTATACAGCGGCACCCCATGTTCCCAGCTTCTTAAGAGAAGCAAACTCCCTAAAAGAAGCATAATGAATTCTGGGTAAAAAACTGAATGTCAGTTGAAATCGTAGCTGCTGCAAAATTAATTAATTCTTGGACAGCTGGGGGAAGGGACCCTTTCCCCTCCTTCTGCCTTATTAGAAAGGACAGAGCTTAAATACAGTGGAAGCAAGGTTGAATCAGATCTAATGCCTTCAGTAAGACTAAGCCTTCTGCACAGGTCCATAGCCAAAATGTTTGACTATCCATATATGCCTCCCACCCTCTAATTTCTGGAATTCTAAACCAACGAAATTGTGCATTTTCACAGGTTGAGAGTGTTGTTTCAGCAGAGTATGAGCTGGAGTATTTGTTGCTTGAAGGACATTGTTTTGATGTAGCCACTAGACAGCCAACTCACGGACTGCAGTTCACTTTGGGAACTAGGAAAAATCCTGTTAAAGTTGATACCATTGTGATGGCCAATCTGGTAGGTTCTGGCTAAGCCTGGCAATGGAATACTTTATTTGACCAAATGCTTATTATTGCCTACCTAAACACAACTGACCCATTATTATTTGATTCTTTTATTCTTTTGGGCCCAGAAATGATGGTTAATTACAGTGGTGCCTCGCAAGACGAAATTAATCCGTTCTGCGAGTATCTTCGTCTAGCGGTTTTTTCGTCTTGCGAAGCAACCCTATTAGCGGCTTAGCCGATTAGTGCTATTAGCGGTTTAGCGGCTATTAAAGGCTTAGCGGCTTAGCTGCTAAAAGGCTATTAAAGGCTTAGCGGCTTAGAAAAAGGGGGGGGAGTGAAAAAAAATCTCAAGACTCGCAAGACATTTTCGTCTTGCGAAGCAAGCCCATAGGGAAATTCATCCTGCGAAGCGCATTGAAAAACGGAAAACCCTTTCGTCTAGCGGGTTTTCCGTCTTGCGAGGCATTCGTCTTGCAGGGCACCACTGTATAACGGTACATATGGCTGTTTCAGACAAGCTGAAGATTTTGCTTCAGCTTTTGACTTACTACAGCTTAGTGTTGCATCTGAACACGAACGGACTGCTGTTAATCTTAACTATGGTTTATTAAAACAAGCCAACTTCCTAACATGGCTATGTCATGTTTTTGTGAGCTATAGTTAAGTGTGACCACAGTTTAGGATATAGATCCTGCATTTCAGTGGATAACCCTTGGTGTCCATTTGAACTCTACAATTCTGTGATCCTATGACCCAACACTAAACTGTTTAATAAAAAATGGAATGGAAGCTTCTAATCTTCTATTTGTGGTTGCACAAGGGTCAAGGATTTCATGAGCTTGAGGTTCCTACAGACTCATTCTACATGCAAACACAGGGGCAATAGCAGAAAAATGCTCCGTTTTGAGGTCACTATCCCATGATATTATGTAGGATGTGGTGCCATGAGTAGAATTTCCCAAAGGTTCTAAGTCAGCATGACCAGACTTGGCCCACCAGATGTTTTGGGACTACAATTCCCATCATCCCTGACCACTGGTCCTGTTAGATAGGGATGATGGGAGTTGTAGTCCCAAAACATCTGGAGGGCCAAGTTTGGCCATGCCTGTTCTAAGTGATCTTTACAGTTCTATAAAGGGGCCATGATTAATGTTAACACTGCTTTATTTAAAACAAACCAGCTTGATCAACCATAGTCTGAAGTTGGCTTGTTCCAAAAACTATAACCGCTGCTTGTCAGATTTAGACAATGTGACTGGCTGCAGGCCAACTAAAATAGAAGTGAGCTTCCAAACTCTGCTTCCGGGACTACACTCGGGGAGGAAGAACAGGCAAATCTGGGGGCAGGCTAGGCTTTGTAGAACACAGCCACTGTTTACAAAGAAAGTGTTCCACCCTCCTGCTTTCAAAGCAATATTTTCATTTTGTTTTGTTTCCCCCCCTTGTAGGGTTATTTTCAGTTGAAAGCAAATCCAGGTGCTTGGATTTTGAGACTACGTGAAGGAAGATCCGAAGAAATCTACCAAATATATAGGTAAGTCATAACATGACATTTGCTAATGGTGTGGCGGTCACTGGAACTACTGCAGAGAAACATTCAGGCGGCAGCTAAAAAAGCCAATGCGATTCTGGGCTGCATCAATAGAAGTATAGCATCTAGATCAAGGGAAGTAATAGTGCCACTGTATTCTGCTCTGGTCAGACCTCACCTGGAGTACTGTGTCCAGTTCTGGGCACCACAGTTCAAGAAGGACACTGACAAACTGGAACGTGTCCAGAGGAGGGCAACCAAAATGGTCAAAGGCCTGGAAACGATGCCTTATGAGGAACGGCTAAGGGAGCTGGGCATGTTTAGCCTGGAGAAGAGGAGGTTAAGGGGTGATATGATAGCCATGTTCAAATATATAAAAGGATGTCACATAGAGGAGGGAGAAAGGTTGTTTTCTGCTGCTCCAGAGAAGCGGACACGGAGCAATGGATCCAAACTACAAGAAAGAAGATTCCACCTAAACATTAGGAAGAACTTCCTGACAGTAAGAGCTGTTCGACAGTGGAATTTGCTGCCAAGGAGTGTGGTGGAGTCTCCTACTTTGGAGGTCTTTAAGCAGAGGCTTGACAACCATATGTCAGGAGTGCTCTGATGGTGTTTCCTGCTTGGCAGGGGGTTGGACTCGATGGCCCTTGTGGTCTCTTCCAACTCTATGATTCTATGATTCTAACACAACTCTGTTCATTCTACTGTTTGCAACAGCACAGTCTGACTGGGTGTTTTGCTCCTTGCATCTTCTGAAGGAATGATGTTCACCAAACCGTCCTGGTTCAAAGAGAAGCCTTTGGAAGAATTCACATTCTTCTCACTTCATCTGAATTGGGAATTTGGCAGTCTTAACAGTACAGTCCCAGGCTACAAGACTTAGGAATGTTACATGAGTACAGTGTCTTACTGCCAAAAGCTTTAAAATCACAGGAATAAAAATTCTGTAACGGGTATAAACAGGGAGTTTAACATCCTTAGCATCCTCGTTTTTTTAAATAAGGAAAGATAATTTCAGAAATGGGGTAAATTAAAAGAAACAAACATGTGCAGATTTGCTTATTCGTTTATTTTATGTTGCAGAGTTCAGCTTTTCTTGGTACAGAATTTGGGCTTATTATTTAAAGCACATGCATAACCACCGTGCAATTGACAAAGAAGTGCACTAAATCCGATAGAATTTGTTGGAATTAAACATAACAGTAGGCTGGTTTCTGGATGCACTAAACGATCTGTTTTTTAAAAAAAGAAATACATTGGTATTCAGGTTACTAACCTCCTCCTTGAAATTATCTTTTTTTTAAAAAAAAAAAAAAGCTCCTTTGCTATTTAGACATTTACGGTGACACTATTCATGATGGCGATCGTCGTTTTGAAGCAGCTGCACCTGTAAAGCAGAATTTCTTATGCAGTGTAGCTTTGGATGACGCCAGATCTAAATTTGGCATCTCTCAAGTGACAAGATTTCAGTCTAATTATTATGATTCATTTGCAGTTCAATCCAGTGCTTCTCTATTTATAGTGCTGTCAGGCACTGCAGGGTTTGGATCAGGAACCCTGCAGGTCAGAGACAGGTTTGCTACTGTCTGCACCATTTGGGCTGCTGAACTCCACAAATGCTGGTGGTCTGGGGAATATTTGACAAAAGAAGCAGAACTCTTTCAAGCAATGGCTTCAGCTGAGAGGGTAGATGGTTATCAAAGAATTCTGTGTTTGAGGGGTGATTACAATAACATTTAGAGATTAAATTGCTCATTCTTTAAATTGATATCCCTACATATGTAAATTTGTTCCTTATTGTCCTGGATCTTAGGCAAGTCAATTGGCACTTTTGTAAAAATAAAAATCAACAACTTTTGGGGTTTCCTGGTTTATACTTTGTGAAATATGGCAACCCTATTATTGTTGTTTAAATCCTGACCCTGTCTATTGATAGCTTTTTATTGTTTTGTACATTTGTACTAGAAGAGTAGGATAAAATGATAAAATGATAATAATAATAATAATAATAATAATAAATAATAAATAATAAATAATAATGAAAGACTATAAATATGTGTCTACTCAGAAGTAAGTTCCACTATGTTCAATGGGTCTTACTTTCAGGTAATTGTATGAAGGATGCTGGCTTGGAAAATAAAATAAAGCAATAAACTGGGGTTTCTGGAATCCAGATTCTGAGCAATTTATCTTAAAGCTGGGTAGGTTTCCTGAAATATGCGTTGATATTACATTAATCAAGAGACGTGGGTGGTGTTGTGTTTCATCTCTCACTTCAGCCCCAAGCTTTTTAATGGATTTTTAAAATAAGTGAACCTGCCATTGTTTAAAAGATGTTTAAAAATAAGCGAACCCTTTGACAGTGATGCTCTGTAATCAAGCTCCTTCCCAAAAGTAATGCAGCTCTCTTAAGCTCAGTGTTATAAATGATTGAACGTTTAAAAAGTGGTAAGATTTTAGAAGGAGATACCATATTGTTGTTCTCAAATTGAAGGCTGTACAAATAATATGAATTCATGAATTGAAGTCATTGGGGGGGGGTATTTTTGTTGTCTTTTGTTACCAAACCCGGGACCCCAGCTGCAGCTGATGACATGGGTGTTACCTTCAGTGCTGTTTGTCAAACTGATCATTTTGCACTGACATTTGACTATCTAAGGAACAAGATAAAAATGGGTGCTTAAACTGAAGGAACACCAGGATCTTAGGTCGTTTGGACATTTGAGTCCTTTCTATTCTCTCCCATTGCTGTCTGTGAGGCAAGGAGTCATTATGTCTAAAGGTTGTGGGGACTTCCATCTATTAGAGACCCAAGAACTACATCAAATATGTATTACAGGAATACGGTAAACAGATACAATAGAACGAGCCACAACTTTGGCTTGTGCATTCCCTCCTATCCTTGTCACAGTTGCAAGGAGGAGTTTCCATTTTTACTTAACCACAGCTTGTTCCATTGTCTCAACAAAGAAATTATATTATTGATTGATTGAGTTTATATACCGTCCTATACCTGGAGGTCTCAGGGCAGTTCACAGCATAAAATAAAAATGTAAAACCACAATATATATAATCAAAATAAAAACAACAACCCAAAAAGAAATAAAAGACCACGTTCTAAAAGGGCATAGGATGTCAAGCAGCTCAACCAAAGGCCTGGTTAAAAAGGAACAATTTTGCCTGGTGCCTAAAGATATATAATGAAGGCACCAGGCAAACTTCCCTGGGGAGAGCATTCCACAGATGGGGAGCCACTGCAGATAAGGCCCCGTTCTCGTGTTGCCATCTTCTGGACCTCTCGAGGAGGAGGCACACGGAGGGCCTCAGAAGATGATCTTAGGGCCCGGGTAGGTCCATATGAAAAGAGAGGGTCCTTGAGGTATTGCAATCCTGAGTCATTTAAGGCTTTATACGTCAAAACCAGCACTTTGCATTGGGCCAGGAAACTAATTGATAGCCAGTGCAGTCAGACCAGGATCGGTGTAATATGCTCAGATTGTTTTGCTCCCGTGAGCAACCTGGCTGCTGAATTCTGCACCAGCTAAAGTTTCTGAATGGTCTTCAGAGGCAGCCCTACATATAACGCATTGCGGTAATCTAACCTCGAGGTTACCAAAGCATAGACAACAGTAGTTTGGCCATCCCTGTCCAGATAGGGGCAACTCTATCTGTTGATGGATGGCCATCCTGACTCGGCCCCAGACACACTGACCAGATGTTTGGAAACTGTGGCTGGATGGTTACGTGGGAGCCGGTTGAAGCTAAATCCTTCGAAGACAGAGGTCCTGTGGCTAGGGCGGGGCGATATGGGATTGGGGGGGCAACTCCCATCTCTTGCGGGGGCGCAATTAGTGCCAGCACCGTCTGTTAAGAGTTTGGGTGTAATCTTCGACGCCTCCCTTTCCATGGAGGCGCAGATTGCAGCTATAACAAAGGCGGCATTTTTCCATCTCCGCCAAGCTAAGCAGTTGGCTCCTTACCTCTCTCGCCCTGACCTGGCCACTGTGATCCACGCGACGGTCACCTCCAGATTGGATTATTGTAACTCGCTCTACGTGGGGCTGCCCTTGAGACTGACCCAGAAACTCCAGCGGGTGCAGAATGCCGCAGCGAGACTCCTTATGGGGTCTTCGCTGCGAGATCACATTCATCCGGTGCTACACCAGCTGCACTGGCTCCCGGTGGAGTACAGGATCAGATTTAAGGTGCTGGTTTTAACCTTTAAAGCCCTATACGGCCTAGGACCCTCGTACCTACGGGACCGCCTCTCCTGGTATGCCCCACAGAGAAACTTACGGTCTTCAAATAAAAACATCTTGAAGGTCCCAGGCCACAGAGAGGTTAGGCTGGCCTCAACTAGAGCCAGGGCTTTTTCGGCTGTGGCTCCGATCTGGTGGAACACTCTGTCACAAGAGACCAGGGCCCTGCGGGACTTGACATCTTTCCGCAGGGCCTGCAAGACAGAGTTGTTCCGCCAGGCCTTTGGCCAGGGCACAGCCTGACTCCCTCCCTCGGCAATCTTCGCGGAGCTCTGGCCCAATGGTTGCCAGTGGCCTGAATTAATTAATTTTACAATGAATGATTTTAGAGTGTTGTTTATGTTATACTTTTATACTGTTTTATTGTTGTTAGCCGCCCTGAGCCCGGCTTCGGCTGGGGAGGGCGGGATATAAATAAAATTTATTATTATTATTATTATTATTATTATAGCTGGGCAACCTGTAGTTAAGATTAACTATGTTTTGCGTGAAACAAGCCATCTACAAACCGTTAACACTGACCGTAGTTCAGGGTTCAGAGAACACACTAAAATGTGGTTAATGAAAATGGCACGTGAACAGTTATGAATTCTTCATCATAGCTGCACTGAATGAGTGTGTGAGCCCAATGGTTTGCTGCAGCTTGTTCCTTCCATGCTGTCGCTAAATGTTTGGTGGACAACTGCCTAATTTCCTATGGATGTGCAAATCCTGGAGCCAGAAAAAGGAGTGGGGGAAATGGTAGGGAAGAGCAAACAGATGGAGCAGGGGAAGGAGAGAGGGGAACCCTCAGCAAGTGATCAGTTCAGACCTCTGACAAGGGCAATTTGTTCCCTGGCCTCCAGCAGCCTGCTGATCAGGGAGGAAAGGTGGAGATGACCCTGCCCACTTTTGGTGTTAGCCCTGCCCACCAGTAGCGAACTGCTGCTGGCAGATGACCCCGTTGGGAACACAACCCTCAACAGAAAAAGAAAGTTTCCCACAGTCAATGCCTAAGGCGAAACTCCTTTGTTATTTTTGCTATTGTTTTTTTTTAAATGATACAGTGGTGCCTCGCAAGACGAAAAGAATCCGTTCTGTGATTCTCTTCGTCTAGCGTTTTTTTTGTCTTGCGAAGCAAGCCCATTGACGGATTAGCGGATTAGCGCTTTTAGCGGCTTTTAGCGGCTTTTAGCGGCTTATCTGCTGATCGGATCAGCTGATAAGCGGCTTAGCGGCTTAGAAAAAGGGGGGGGGAAGGAAAAAAAACAGCAGGAACTCGCAAGACATTGTCGTCTTGCGAAGCAAGCCCATAGGAAATTCGTTTTGCGAAGCACCTCCAAAACGGAAAACTCTTTCGTCTAGCGAGTTTTCCGTCTTGCGAGGCATTCGTCTTGCGGGGCACCACTGTATTTATTACTTTTTCAACATTTTCAACACAACACTACAAACAAAAAAGAAAAGAGAAAAAACAATACAAATACAAAAACGCTACATGGACTAACAAAACAAAGCAAAAACCAACAAAAACAATTTAAAAACACCTCAAACATTTTCAATATCTTATATTTCATTCACTTATTTCCAGCGACCTCCTCACACCTCCCTTTTTGTATTCCACTTCTATTAATTGTTTCAGCAATTCCTTTCCATCTTACTCTGTTTTCTATCCTATAATTATCTTAACACATTCTTGCCTTATTTTTCCTTTAATTTTCTATTAATCTATTTATACTTAATTCCTTATGACATTTCTACTAAAGCCATATAACTTCATTCCAACGTTTTTCTAACATTCCTTAATTTTACAATATTTCTGTAAATAGTCTTTAAACTTTTTCCAATCTTCTTCCACCGACTCTTCTCCCTGGTCTCGGATCTTGCCAGTCATTTCCGCCAATTCCATATAGTCCATCAACTTCGTCTGCCATTGTTGTTATTTTTGCTATTGGCTGCTGCATATGGTTTTTGTAATCTTATTATATTTATAGTATTGAAATGTGGGGTGTTTTTTTTGGGCATGTTTTTGTTTTGCTATGTTGTTGTTGTTTGAATTTATATACTGTGGTACCTCGGGTTACATACGCTTCAGGTTACATATGCTTCGGGTTACAGACTCCGCTAACCTAGAAATATTACCTCGGGTTAAGAACTTTGCTTCAGGTTGAGAACAGAAATCGTGTTCCGGCGGCGCAGCGACAGCAGAATACCTCGTTAGCTAAAGTGGTGCTTCAGGTTAGGAACAGTTTCAGGTTAAGAACAGACCTCCGGAACAAATAAAGTACTTAACCCGAGGTACCACTGTACTGCCTATACCTGGAGGTCTCAGGGTGGTTCACAGAACAAAATCAAAATATAAAACCACAAAATATGTAATCAAAATTATAGTTTGTTACTATGCTATTGCTATTGCTTTGAAATTGTTTTGTGGTGTTTTTCTTGAAATGCATCCTGTTACTATGTTTTAAGCTACTTTGAGTGTGTGTGTGTGTGTGTGTGTGTGTGTGTGTGTGTGTGTGGAAAAGCCACATACAAATAAAATGAATGGATTCCAGGTGCAGTTGTTAGGAACACTTGTCTGTTCCTTTCCCCTGCAGAACTATAAATCTTGGTTTGGCAACTAAGCAAGCTAACCATATTGGAATATCTACATATTGGGGAGGAAATAAACACAATGCTGTCTGTTTATGTTTGTCCGGTCTGCAGCTTGTCTTGCTTCCTAAAACAGAGTGATGTTGGAGACAATTGCCAATAGATTACAACCACAGGAGAAGTTGCCTTTATTGTAAGAAGTGTTTCTGGCTGTTAGTCAATGTCTTAAAGCTGGTTTTGACATCTTCTTTTGCGGTGTGTCTGTTGGTGATATTCTAGACATGCTTGCCTTAGGAAGAATTATTCTGAAGGCTTGCTGAGAAGAGCCCAGATATTTGCAAGAGATTACCAGATAGTTTTTGGCTTCTTTTCTAAGAATGCCTTAAGCGGAGTGGGGGCTTTACTGAAGCTGAATCAGTAAGTTGTCTTTTGTGCAAGAAGCCAGTCTTTTGCATGCAGAGATACTCGAGGGGAGAGATTGGTATTGGCAACTAGGCTTCAGAGACTTGGCAACAGGAGTTTTCCAAATAGCCACTTTTTGCTTTTCAGTGTGATTAGGATTATTCATTCAATGAAGGTACAACTGCATATTTTGCATTTAGAATTAGCTTTTAAAGACGCTGAGCCTGTAGCTTGTGGATAACTGATAGCTCAAGCATGGGTTTTCATGCCAGGTGGCCTCCAGTAGATAGACTTTAGCTCTGGAACTCAGCTGTTGAGCATAATAGCACCGTATTGATTTATGCTTTGTTGAACCAACTTGCTTGCTAAATTGATATGACCTTCCCCCAAAATTTATCCTTCCGCCAGCAGCCTCTGCTGGAAGCATATAAATGTGGAAAACTTCCTAAATTAGTAAGCTGGTACAAACCATGCTGTGAACAGGCAGTTTTCATTCTCATCTGAGCAAAACATTCTACTTCTTTATGTTGTGATTAAAAAAGAAGTGGGTTTTTTCTAATCTGAAGTTAAAATAACTTAACTTTTCCCTCCTCCTAGGCACGAAGGAACTGATTCTTCTGAAGTTTCAGAAGAGGTTGTTGTGGTACTAAATAGTTTCAGCAGCAAAATCATCAGAGTCCAGGTATGTATGCTAATAAAAACTTATGGGAACAATTTTATGTTTCATTTCTTTGTTTTCTGTGAGGCTAGTTTGGCATGGAACTTAGTACGGTCGTACCTTGGAAGCTGAACGGAATCCGTTCCGGAAGTCCATGTGACATCCAAAACATTTGGAAACCAAAGAGCAGCTTCTGATTGGCTGCACGAAACTCCTGCAGCCAATTGGAAGCCGCGGAAGCAAGCCCCATCAGACATCCGGGTTCCAAATATGTTTGCAAACCAGAACAGTCACTTCCAGGTTTGCGGCGTTCGGGAGCTAAAACATTCGAGAACTGAGGTGTTTGAAAACCAACTGTAATGGTGCCTGGTGGGTGCTGTCTGCTGACAACTCAATTTGTTCTCATGTGTAGGTGCAGAAAAAACCTGATGAAATTCATGAAAGCCTCTTGAGTGATGGGGCAGCGGAAGAAGAGGAAGATTTCATGATTAGGTAAACTGGCTTGTTTGCATTCGGGCAAACCAGCACATTTGATTTCCCTTTTTGGGGAATTGAAGGCTGATTACTTAGAAGAAACTGAGCCTTCCTCAATGAAGATGTTAAACATTATTTTATGTACAGCAGTGTAGTGTTGCATTTTGCAGTGCTAAAATTTACTATGATGGTCCCCGTAGCCATTGCCCCCCCCCCCCAGGAAAAGTCCAGAAATACAGGCAGTTTTGTTGATCATGCATATCTTCAAAAGCAGCACTGCATAGTACAATATCAATTTTATTAGGAACAACTGATGCAGAAAGTTTCTTCACTGTGGACATTTATTACTCCATTCTTCAGGGTCCCAGAACAAGTAGCAAAGATTTTTGAATGGGCAGAATGATAACACAGGGACATTAAAATGAGCAGAGCAGCCAGGGTGTATTACTTCCAGCCAGACTAGGAAAGAAAGAACAGTTTTAAAATGTGAAGATTTAAAAAGAGAGCCAAGGTGCTAGAGGTAGTTAGAGTTGGGGCAGGAGAACGAGGTTCAAATTGCCACTTGGCCATGAACTTCACTGAGTGGCCTTGGGCAGTCACAACTTCTCAGCCTAACCTACTTCACATGGGTTTTTTTTGAGGGTACCTTGGAGGAAAGAAGGGATAAAAACATATTCAATAAAATTTAAAAGTCCTGGACAAATAATAATTTTGTTCACATGTTACTGAAAATATGTTAAATTCAGCAGCAGCTGAGTCCTCCCCTGGCGATAGAATTGCACGGTTTGGGCAACACAACTGAGAAGGGCCACGTCTTGGGGCAGTAAAACAGTATTCTGCAGACTTCTCTGGGCTCTTGTGCCTTCCTCCTTTTTCTTCTTCTTTTGTCTTGATGTTCACTTTTAAATGCCAGCTGAATAATGCTCTTTTTGAAGTTCTACAGGAGGGACTCAAAAAGCAGAAAACGAAAAGAAAATGGATATGTTAAATATCTTTTCTGTTGCTTCCGGCCATTTGTACGAACGGTTTTTAAGGTAACTGATTCTTTTCGTTCTTGTATTTTAGGATAGGATTGTGTTTTTCCTCTATAGTTTAACTTTGAAAGTGGAGTGAAGTATTTAACATGGAGCTTTTGAGTGCTGGGGGCAGGTTGCATGAGCAGTATAAGCAAGACATGTGTAGTTTAAGAGGCTTGTTACTGGATTTTTTATTTCCAGTTGTAAAGATCTCAAATATAAAGTTACCTTCCGGCATCTCTGTGGCAATGTTTTGCTGTGCATATTCTAATATGTTAACTGATAAGATTCCCCCCCCCCCTCTCCAGAATAATGATGCTCTCAGTTCTGCGCCACACCAAGACACCGGTTAAATTTTGGTTTCTGAAAAACTATCTGTCACCAACATTTAAAGTAAGTACACTTATCTCCCTGTTAATTAAAAACTTTTGCGAGCCATGAAAATAATAGCAGACTCTTGTTAGCAGAAAGATGTCAGTGTTTTGAGATCACAAATCAAAACTTATATATAGTAACATCAGCATGCATTTTTCAACTTTAAAATGTGACCTTTGTATAGATGGCCTTTGAGAGAGACATTCGTCATCATTGTCTGTGCTTTGAATTCTGTCAGGTCAATTTGTAACTTTTAAAACTCTTTCTTGAGTAAAATCCAGTTCTGAGCAGCTTTATTTCACAAAAGGTTTGGTAACTTGAAAGTGTCTCATTGCAGGTAATAAGATCTGGTTCTTCTATGATTCTTAACTATAGGGCAGGAAAGGGTGGATCAGGGCTACTTATTACATAATAGGCCGATGCCTGAACTGCAGTTTAAGATTGAGCCGTGGGATCACAAATGTTCCCTTCGGTCAAGGGGTACAGAAACATCGTAGCTAAGTGCAGTTAACACTAGGCTTTTTTAAAAAACGGTTTTATGTATTTTTATTTTGTACTTTTCAAGTTTATGCATTTCACTAATTTTATCCATTTCACTAATTTTACAATTATTTTCTCATTGCAAAACTTCCTTTCCCCTCTTTCTACAGTTCCGTAAATTTGTTTTTAATATCTTCTGCATATCCTAATTAACTTAATTTGCTCATTTATTCATCTCTTTTAAATATATACTCTTATGAAACTGCAGGTTATTACAATAATCCTGCCAGTGTTTTTATCTGTTTATAATTTATCTGTATTCTTTTATATATATAAAAAATGTTATTTTGATTTCTTCTTCTTCTGGTAAGTTTTACCATTTCTGCATATTCCATAAGTTTTTGCATCCGTTCTTCCTTTGCTGGGACTTCTGCTTCTTTCCTTTTTGGGGCAAGTAACATTCTTGCCAATGTAAATATATTTCTATACATTTAGGTAGTTCTGTCCCTATAATTCCCAAAAGAAAAGCTTCTGGGTTGTTTTTTTTACAAAGGTTATTTTAAACATCCTTTTCATTATATATAATTTCCCAAACACTAGTCATATTTCAGGAAGCACATTAATTCTGCTCTGTTAATTTTTTCAAACATTTTTTACAATAATCTTCATGTCAAACAGTTGCATTGTTTCATAAATTGACTTTCCACCTGCAATTCTACAGTGTTTTTTACTCAAACCTCACATCCAGGCAAATCTGAGCATATGTGTACCATACTTGGGAAGCACGTACTGTTAGGAGATTGCCAAGATTATCACAATATGTTGACCATCTAAATGGGGGTTGGATTGTTCTCTGACTGGTGTTTGGGATGGAATGGCTGCTAAGAAGTAGGCCATTCTTGATTTAGACATCCCCAGGGAAAATGTGACGCTGGGAATTGTATTGGAAGTAGTGTTTGCCTCAAGTTTCCCATGTGACCTTGACAAGTTTCTTTGGCAACAGCGTGTGTGCAACTTTCTGTCTTTTTATCTTGTAGAAAGTTATCCCTCACATGGCAAACAAATACGGATTCCAGTATGAACTTGTGCAGTACAAATGGCCCCACTGGCTTCATCAACAGGCAGAAAAGCAAAGAATCATCTGGGGTTACAAAATTCTTTTTCTGGATGTTCTCTTCCCGTTGGCTGTGGACAAAATAATATTTGTTGATGCTGATCAGGTAAAAAAGTCCAGTTTTTAAGGAAGTACAGTATGCATCTAAGACTGTTCTTGTATGCATTGGTTCAGCATGTCCCTGATATGCCTGAATGTTGTGCTTCAGGCCAGAACTGCAGTTTCGCTTGGTTAAAGTTTAACCCTAGATTGTACCATTTTAGTCCGTTGAGTGGGCACATTTGAATGCTCCCTTTGATGCACAGACAGAACTAGCACACCCCGGAGAGGATTCAGAAACGTAATCCTCCTCCTGGATGAGGTTTTGTGGAAGAGCTTTTGAAAGTGCAACCCCCACTTGAGTATTGGAGTTCAGGCAAAATCTTTCCCATGTTACATTGTTGATTGAGGGTTCCCAGCTCTGTACACTTGGCTGGGAAGTCATTGCCATCAAGGATATAGCATTCGTGACACCATTTCTGATGAAAAGGTCTGCTTGTAACATTTCCACCCCAAGTGGGCCTTGGCATTGCTAGGGTCAAGCTAGGCATCCTCTTTCAACTGGGAGCTGGGATGGAACTGCATTCCATAATGGCTTTGATTCCTGTTACCTGTGCCAGAAATGTGTGTTCAACATAGAGTATGGTAGTTCAATTCTCAGTGATGTTCTGATGAGATGGGTGAAGAAAGCTTTGAAACACTTAAAAAGCCAACTCCCCCCCCCCTTCCCCCTTCAGTCTCTGTTCAGCTTTTCCTCTCCCCACCCCCAGTTATCACAGCTGGCCTCCTTCCTCACTTTGCTCTTTCCCAGAATTCTGCTTCCAACCTTTAATTGGCCATGCATTCCATGATGTCATATAGAGTGTAGACGTTACATCATCCTCTCTCTTTCTCCTACTGTTTAGATCGTAAGAAGCGACTTGAAAGAACTCCGGGATATAGATTTGAAAGGAGCACCCTATGGCTATACTCCCTTCTGTGATAGCCGTCCAGAAATGGATGGCTACCGTTTCTGGAAGTCAGGCTATTGGGCTTCACATCTTGGAAAAAGGAAGTACCACATTAGGTAGGAGAACTAAACAACCCAATCTCTCTTCTCTGCAACCTCCTTTTTATAGTATGTAGAAATTAATTAAAACATTTTTTATGCCAAAGTTCTCTATTGAATATTTCACTAAGCAGGATATCCTGAAGTACATATAGACAAAGCATGGAACCTCTATGGGTTCTTTTTATGTGTTGAGACCTTATTTTGGCATCATGTTTACCCTTCTTTTGGATACAAAGAAATGTGACCTTAATACATTGCTCTGAAACTTGTCGTTTTTATAGTGCTTTGTATGTTGTGGATTTGAAGAGGTTCCGGAAGATTGCTGCAGGAGACAGACTTAGAGGTCAATACCAAGCCCTTAGTAAGGATCCAGGCAGTTTATCCAACCTAGACCAGGTATGCTGCAACCAGTGGTGCATGTATGTCACAAAACTATTGTCTTGCTTGCTCTTGCTACAGTGACACAGAAGCACAGTCAAGGAAAGAAAATACATCCCTTTGCTTTTAGCATGGCATAGTGCTGTTCAGCTACTGTGTGTAACATTTTACTATTCACAATTTTCGGCTTGTATCTTGGAACTTCAGCAGCAATGTTAACTGGTGATGTGTGTTTTTTCAGGACCTTCCAAATAACATGATTCATCAGGTGTCCATTAAATCTCTTCCTCAAGAGTGGCTGTGGTGTGAAACTTGGTGCAGCGATGAATCGAAGAAAAAGGCTAAAACCATTGATCTGGTGAGCTACCTTATAATAATTCCCCTCTCCCCCAATACACATTCATAGTGAACATTTTATCCATCCTAAAGGAGAATACTGTTGCATGGTGTCTTGAAGGCAGTCCTGCTGTAAACTGTTGGATAATGAGGCATTTCTTCAATCCACGCTGCAATCCACCCTATGGTAACGTCAGGAGGAGGTACTGAGCACATGTACTCATTCCATGCCCTTCCTCCATTGGTGCTGTGGTCTAAACCACTGAGCCTCTTGGGCTTGCCCATCGGAAGGTTGGCAGTTTGAATCCCCGCAACGAGGTGAGCTCCCACTGCTCCGTCCCAGCTCCTGTCAACCTAGCAGTTCGAAAGCAAGCCAGTGCAAGTAGATAAATAGGTACCACTGCGGTGTGAAGGTAAACGGCATTTCTGTGTGCTCTGGCTTCCGTCACAGTGTCCCGTTATACCAGAAGCAGTTTAGTCATGCTGGCCACATGACCTGGAAAGCTGTCTGTGGACAAACGCCAACTCCCTCAGCCTGAAGCAATATGAGCACTGCAACCCCAGTCACCTTTGACTGGACCTAGCCATCCAGGGTACCTTTACCTTTTAAAATGGAGCAGCTGAACTTTACATGTGTTTACTCTGCAAGATACAACCCGTGACTACCACCCAAGGTGTCTCAGGAAGGGGAAAATTGCATAGCAACACTTTCTTGACTTTTCCAGTCGATCACCTTTATACAGGTGTGAATGTCTTTCAAAAAGAGCATTGCTATCCAATTTTATATCTGTTCATCAGATCTCCATCTTTAAGAATCAGATTGTCTGCTGTGGACTCCCTATCAGATTCACATTCTTGTGCTTTTGGTGAAGTTGACAGAAGAGCTTGTTTGGAATGAGGCAGTTTTTTTAAAAAAAGATGAATGGTGGGACTGAGGGCTCCTGGGGGGCTGGTGACAGATGGTTCTGTTTATAAAAAAGAATGCTATCCAGATGTGCAGGCTGCCTAAAGAGCAGTGATTGAAAAGCATGGCATGCTGTTCTCCAGAAATGTATTAATACGTGGATTTTTTTGCCAACATAATTTGTATGGCTGCTGATGTGTCAGCACAGCTACGATTTCTAATTCTGCTATGGACCAGAATGGTGTGTATTTTAGGCCTTAATATGAGTCCCATATGGAAAATAGATACGGGAAGTGGGACAACACTGAAACCTGGGAAACATAGATTTGCTTCCCTGCTATGTCATCTCTGCCCTCCTTTGTGACTTATCCCCAGGGTTTCCTCCATTCTAAAGTGATAGCTGTAGGAGGACTGTGCCAGGTGACACTTCCGGACGACAATAACAGACCCATAATCTGTTTGTAATATTTGTATTTCAGTGTAACAATCCGAAAACCAAAGAACCCAAACTAGAGGCTGCTGTCAGGATAGTTCCTGAATGGACAGAGTATGATTCTGAAATACAGCAGCTTATAAATCAAATAAAAAAGAAGAAAACCATGAGTCAGTCTCAACAAAAAGGTAAGATATAGAAACATTTGCTCATTAAAGACCTTTGGCGGGGGGAAGGGGGTGATAAGCAGTAAGTTCCAACATTTAATTGCCTATCAGGACTGGTGAATTTACAATGCTGGGGTCCTCAGAGCCACTGGCGGAGGGAGGGTGGGTGCTGGGGGTGCAGTCTGCCCTGGGTGCCATACCTGATGGGGGGTGACATCCCCCCCTGCTCCCCCGGGACGCTAGCTCCGCCTCTGCTCAGAACCATGCAAGGATGCCCTTATTGATACCCGTAGAGAGGCCTCGTGAGTTCAGAGAGATCATTGTTTCAGAAAATTACCCTCCAACTCGTGGATGGCAATCAAACTGGCAGCAAGGGTGTGCTTCACCCTCCCCAGGCCCTGTGTGTTTGCATATGCAAATAGAGAATGCCAATGTTCCAATACAGTCTAAGTTATCTGATATTAGAATTTGAGCTGTTTGCTCTTTTCTTTTCTGGAATGAACATTACTGCCTAATAAAATCCAGAGATTCTCCAAGCCCCTGTATAATTGTCTGTGGCCCTTATTGTGAGTTAGTTCCAGAAGTAGAACCGCAAGCTCTGGAGTAACTTCTGGTTGTCTTGTTTCCTATGTGAAGGAACCAGCTTGCAATAGAACCACCAACTTGGACAAGAGATTATGGCTAAGTAAATTAATTGTGATTCTAACGGTGATGAGAAAATGGCACGAAGAATGTCTCGGCTTTTTTCAGTTCTTGTGTGATCTTGGAGTTATTCTGTGTACTCAAATAATAATTATTTTTTTGTTTTTCATTTACAGATTCCAGCCATGATGAACTTTAGCACTATTTGAAGAGTGTCCTGACGACACAGCTACTGGCCATAGACTGGGGGTTAGTGGTAGTTTTTGTGGATGTATGTAAATACTACAGAGATGCTCTATATTTTTAAATAAAAACTTCTGGCATTTTATTGGGACTTGGAACAGAATAACAGAGTGGAAAGGAAACCTAGTAAAGTGTGGGCTGTGCAGTTTGTCATTCAGTCCGATTGCCTTTCCACTTCTTTCGTTTCCAAAGGCATTACAAATTCTGGTGCTACATTTGCTAAGTGTACACTGCTTTTGTTTCACATTACACAAATATTTTGTTGGAGGTCTCTTGTAATAATTTTAAAGTGTCTGTCTGTAGTAAACAAACAAACACCCCCATCACATACGTTTCTTTTTAAAGCTCTATTCCATCTTTCTGCAGAAGCTTCCAAGGAGGCTGATCTGAGACAATACTTGAAGTTGCATTGCTTTTTCTGTATGACGTGTCTGCGTGCCTCTTTGTCGTGTCTGATGTCACTTTCACTGAACTTTACTCTCCTGGTGCAAGAAATCAGTTGGGTTCCATTCCGTGGAGAAAGTGCTGAATTTTGGAGGGTTCAACTCGCCAGCTCAGCAAGGACTGAACAGTCTTGGCACTTGCTAAACCTCAATATTCCCGCTGGGCTCTGAAAGAGATGCTGCGTAAGATCAGCAGCTGCTGCCAGGGAAACAAAGTGGGAGCCCCGAGTCTCACCAAGAGCAGCCACTTAAGTGGTGTGGGGCAAGCAAACTGCAACTACCTCCGATGTTACTAAATGAAGGACTTCCTTTGCAGACACAAATCCTCTGACATCTAGTTCCGGCCTGCAAACTTAAAAGTTGATAATCACTTCTAAAAGTGACTTCTAAAAGCGTTTGGCTTAGACCTCAGAGGAAATACTGGAACTAATGGATACTCGCTTCTGCACCCCCATATACTTTTAACCTTCTTTTCAATCTACCTGCCTAAGTTTCCTTTTTTGGTTCTCCCAGATAGTCTAGCTGCCTAGAGTGGCTGGGGAGACCCAGCCAGATGGGTGGGGTATAAATAATAAATTATTATTATTATTATGTTCTTAACTGCTGCTGGGCCCAAAAATATTTGTCTACCTGCTCTGCCAACCTGGGGCAAACATGGCCATTGTTCTGTTTGCTGCCCTGGGTTCCTTTAGGAGGAAGGGTAAGATATAAATTCAATAATAATTTCCCGTCTCAGTTTCATCTATAAAAACCAAAATCTTTGTTAAGACCCTCGTTCAGCTGCACCAGATTCCAGTTGATAAACCTTTTCCTGCTTCCACAACACTTTTTGTGACTGTTTTATTGCTGTTAGCCGCCCTGAGCCCGGCTTCGGCTGGGGAGGGCGGGATATAAATAAAAATTTATTATTATTATTATTATTGTTTTGAGAGTCTTTGCTGATACACTCAGATTTCTCTACCCCTTCTCTAAAATGCCTCTCTTTGTATAGATTAGCAAGGTGTCTCTTTTGCAATCACTCTTTCTTCCTCAGTCTTATGTTGCTTTGTCTTTTACAATATCAGCCTTGTTACCACTGACATCTGAAGGCAGCCCTGCTTAGGGAAGTTTTTAATGTTTGAGGTTCTATTGTGTTTTTAATATTCTGTTGGGAGCCATCCAGTGGCTGGGGTATAAATAATAAATTATTATTATTATTGATGGGCATATGGTTTCCTGGATCCTCCTGATCTTTAATTTTATGAGTTTTTGTGACAGTAAACCAAACTAATCCATGTCTTTTACTTCCTATCTCTCTGGTATAAAATGATGTATCAGACTGGAACTAGATGTTACAACAAACAATGGACTGCCATCTCCAAATGGTACAATAAGAATTTAACATAAAATAAAAATCAAGCTATTCCCACTTTGTGCAGTAAAATTTACTTCTCTCCTGCTGTGCATCATTTTGATTTCACATCAGAGAAACTGTAGAGGAGAAACTGAGACAGAGCAGGAGCTGTAAGCCCTCCATGAAATAAATGCAAGGGAGATGGAGCTGTTGCTGTAGAGATTTCTTTCACAGGGACCGGGGCTGCTTCTATTATCAGTATTATCCGATACGTGAGACAGTGGTTAAAAAGCAACATTCTACAGTGTTGTCTCCTCTGGTTATTGTAAAACTATGGCACAATTATTTACCTTGGTATAATCTCACTTCATAAAAAAAGATGGCAGCTTGAAACAGATGTAATTTAGACACAGCTTTAATCAAAATCTTTCTTGAATAGTTTGCATCTTTATCTTCAAAACACCTTCTTGGCTTTCATAATGTTTTTAAAAAATAGAGCTTTATTCCAAGACATTTCCAAAGTGCACCCACACTGCAATGGTATATATGTTAACTGATACTGGCTGGTCTTTTTTCACTATAAATCCTGCACTGAGGTACTCTTGTTCACTCTAATTTGCAGGCCCTAATTGCACTTCACCCAAGAGCAAAGCTAGTAGCTCTCGAAAAACCCAAGAATATCCCAAAACAACTGAAATACACACAAATAAAAGCAAGAGCCTCTCAGGAGCCCTCCCCCATTTCATACAATAGGCCTAAAAAGGAATTATTTAAATTACTGTTCAGCATAAATGCATAAGAGCTGCCTTTGGCCACACTTTTGACATACTTCCCTTGGATGCAGGAAAAGCATTAGGTTGGCACTGGTTACATTACTTAGGAAGATTACTGAGAGCAAGATCTGATGTGCAGTTCAGATGCATGTGCTCACAATTCCAAATATCTGTCCTATGCCAGAAAACGTTATAAATTAAGAAGCCACAGGAGCACTTCAACCATTCAATACTTCTCTGCTGTTTTGGGGTGTGTGAAAGAGAATGCGCTTGACCCGAACTGGACATAATTGTACTCCACAATTGACATGGCTTGGTAACAGCAAATCTAGCAAAAGAGAATATATGCAGAACTTACTCCATGCATAGCTCTCACTTGCAAGAACTGGTTAGGGGTTTGTGGATTACTGAATACGAGTAGTACTGTAGGCTACAACATTAGCGGAGTTACTCTTGAACTTTTGACTTGAGAGCTGGAGTGAGAAGGTGGTGAAATATTTAACTAGGCTGCTCTGAGCCCAAAATGCACTAAACTCATTTCTTAATGCTCAAAAATTGCCTTCTGGAGAGAGGCTAGATTTTTCTGAAAGCCACTTTTGCAGGCCCATCATCTCATTATGAAAGGACTCTAAATGCTGTTTTGAATGCATTTCACAAGTACCAGAGTAATGCTAAATTTAAGGCTATCAGAAGTGTCCCAGTTCCTGCAGCAAAGCTAAGATAGAAGTCAACTTTGGTTTCCTATGACATCAAGTAGCTCAGTGGTTTAACAGAATGAAAGAGTGCCTTCTTCCTATATAACTTATGTACCCGAAGCGCTTCTTGGTTATATGCATTAGTTAAGGCAATGAAGCACTAAAAACTGCCATTTGGAGGGTTCACATTTTCATCACATTGTAAAACACTGTTGATATCCTCATCCCAACACTGTCATCTTGACAGTTTCCTTACACTACACATCTCTTTCCGTTTTTCCTTTTTAAGAAAAAAAAAATCTAAGATCAGAACTAGTTCTGCACATTTGGGGCAATGTCTCAGTCGTTCTGCTCAAATGTCAAGCATATGTTGAGTGAAAAGCTCAAAATGGATCTATTTAATTAACACCAACTAAGAATATCATTCTATTTAAGTATCTTTCTGAAGCAACCATAAAAAGAAAAGAGGTTTTAATCCAAACGAGAAAATTGCCCTTGTAAAAATAAGTTAGAAAAAGCCCACAAGCCAGCTGCAGTGGTCCTATATTGGATAAGTAAAGAGTCCTAGTGATGCTTCTCTCGGGAATTATCTTAAGCACTAGAGTGGCTTTTTAGAGGACTTGCATGTTGCAGAAAATCCTCCTAAAAAGTAGTATGGGGACAGTTATACTATCTATACTCAGGCCAATCCATATCCTGCTTTGGCGAGGCAGGCTTTGTCATAACCTGAGCTATGTTTACAGAGTGCCTCAGAGGTGCCAACAGCGTGCAGAAGTGATGGAGAAGCTCCTCCGATGTCTCCCAAGAAAACAAACTTTTCCTCTTAGCAGAAATGAAAACTAGATTGCTTTTCTCACTGTAGCGACGAGAAAGCATAAAGTATCCCATCGCGTTCCAAAGGTCATGAAGAGTTTAGTAAAAAAGAAGAAGAAAAATTAAAGTGCTTTGGGGAAACAATTGCTTCTCTGGTGTTAATGTGTCTCAACCCACTTCAGAAGAAGGGGTCCAGCCTTCCACCTCTTTAGAGATCTAACACCCAAAAGTACAAAAATAACCAGTACTAACATAACTGTTGTTTCGCTCGCCACTGTGGACTTGCTTACTCTTTGCCTATCACTGAAAAGCTGGCATTTATTTAAGTTCAAGGACCGAAACTCCTAATTGAAATTGTCTAGAAATAAAAATAAAGTGAGTCCTAGAAACAAAAAAGGAAGGTGGTGGGGTTGTTTCTAATTGAAGTGGAATTTAAATTTAAAAGGTCCTCCGGAACTGAACGGGTCAAACCCTTGCCATGTATTCCAGCCTCTGTGGAAGTGGCTTCCTCCGCCTTGCTGGCTTTCTGCATCCAGCGGGTCTTCCCCTGCATCAAACTTCCTTCGCATCTCTGAAAAGACACACACGTGGCAATGAGGTCTGTAGAACTGGACACATCATCCAACCGGGCTCTAGGATATTTCATAAACATGGTAGACCACTAGAATTTCAATGGGTGGATAGCCATGGCATGCCTTCCACCCCAGTTGGCCCTAAATGTCAGGTAATCAGCATTTTTCACAAGTGGAGTGATTAAGAAACCTGAGATGGCCAGCCTGGTGCCATCCACATGCCAGCTGCCAGAAACCATCACCATTGTGCTAGCTGGGGGCCTGGACACGGCGGCATTGGCAACGCGTCCGCAATGAAGAGAACTCCTGCTTTTCAAATAGAGATGAAAAGCAAAACATGTTGGCTGCGTGGGTCTATCGTTTTGAGAACGAACTAGTCCCAAAGCAAGCTGCAAGCCCACATACCTGGATCAGTGAGGACTTCTTTGGCAGCTGCAATATCAATAAACTTCTTCTCTGCTTTCTTCTTCTCTTCTTCATCCTGGAAATTATCTGGGTGCCACTGCATTGCTAGCTTTCGGTATGCTTTGACGATTTCTTGTTTTCTCGCATTCCTGCAGAGAGGGAGGGAAGAATCAGTTCTCCAACTGTCTTCACGTCAAGGTAAGTCTTGAAACACAGGCACACACAGAAACAGGACACCTTTGCCAGCACCTAAAGCCCTCTCCAATCTTTCAAAGGGATCACGGGAAGAGCAGTAAGCTCCATACCCAACATCCCATATTGAGTGGGAAGGTTTGAAGGGGCTTTCTAAGTGCATTCAGCTAAACAGGACTGGATGCCTCTGCAGGATCAAGCACCTTCTGTTATTATCAGGGTAGTTGATCGTTCAGAGGTACAGTGGTGCCCCGCAAGACGAATGCCTCGCAAGACGGAAAACTCGCTAGACGAAAGAGTTTTCCGTTTTGGAGGTGCTTCGCAAAACGAATTTCCTATGGGCTTGCTTCGCAAGACGACAATGTCTTGCGAGTTCCTGCTGGCTTTTTTCCCTTTCCCCCCCTTTTTCTAAGCCGCTAAGCCGCTTATCAGCTGATCCGATCAGCAGATAAGCCGCTAATAGCGCTAATCTGCTAAGCCACTAATGGGCTTGCTTCGCAAGACGAAAAAACCGCTAGACGAAGAGAATCACAGAACGGATTCTTTTCGTCTTGCGAGGCACCACTGTATCTTAAATGCATCCATCTGAATGCACTTAGAAGCCCCCTTCAGACCTAGGCAGTGCAAGTGCCTCTCATGCCTCTACAATTTCCCACCCCTTTGCATGTTACTTGAATACTTCAATAGGACTCAAGAATGCTAATAACCCTAGCTTGAATTCTTTAGGGTTTTTTTTTTTTAAGAGACAGTTTCTCTGGTTATGCACAGCAGAGAAAAAACAAACATGAGACCTGCACTAGACAAAAAGGGATACATGGGGAGTGGGGAATAAGAGTAACATCCAACTGTGCTCAATCTATAGACATAGTCTATTTCAAACAAACCCAAAGTATTTATTCAGGGCATTTTCATCAGTCAGCATTTGCAGAGAGGGCATCGCAGCCCAAAACTTTCTGATAACTCCCACAAAGTCATTACCTTTTGAACGTTACCAGTGTTCTTTGGACTTGGGGCCACGTGGAACACTTACTTTGAATTTTGAGCAACCTTAATCTAAGTCTGCTTGTTTCTTACATAGGTTGCCATAAACGTTAACCAGGCGTCTAAAAATGTGTCTGTCCCTTCATGAGGAGGCTGAAATGCAGGAGCAAGAAATCCAAGGAGCTTCTGGGTATAATAATAATAATAATAATAATAATAATAATAATAATAATAATAATTTATTATTTATACCCCGCCCATCTGGCTGGGCCTCCCCAGCCACTCTGGGCGGCTTCCATAAAAACCGAAAATACAGTAAAATATCACACGTTAAAAACTTCGCCTTAAGATGTCTTCTGAATGTCAGGTAGTTGTTTATCGCTTTGACATCTGCTGGAAGGGCGTTCCACAGGGCGGGCGCCACTACCGAGAAGGCCCTCTGCCTGGTTCCCTGTAGCTTTGCTTCTCGCAATGAGGGAACCGCCAGAAGGCCCTCGGCGCTGGACCTCAGCGTCCGGGCAGAATGATGGGGGTGGAGACGCTCCTTCAGGTATACTGGACTGAGGCCATTTAGGGCTTTAAAGGTCAGCACCAACACTTTGAATTGTGCTCGGAAACGTACTGGGAGCCAATGTAGGTCTTTCAAGACCGGTGTTATATGGTCCCGGCGGCCGCCCCCAGTCACCAGTCTAGCTGCCGCATTCTGGATTAGTTGTAGTTTCCGAGTCACCTTCAAAGGTAGCCCCACGTAGAGCGCATTGCAGTAGTCCAAGCGGGAGATAACCAGAGCATGCACCACTCTGGCGAGACAGTCCGCAGGCAGATAGGGTCTCAGCCTATGTACCAGATGGAGCTGGTAAACAGCTGCCCTGGACACAGATTAGTCACTGTAGACACAGAAGGGCAGCCTGACCACGTCCTTCACCCTAGAGCTGCAGGTGGGGAACCTTTAGCCTACAGACCAAACTTGGCCGGCATGGCTTCTCCCCACCCATGTCCACCTGCCCCACGCCTGGAGACGGGCAGGAAGAGATGTAGAGATGTACCATCAGGAGGCTTAAATGGTGCTTCCAACTGTTCACTGGCAAGGGCAAGCAGACTTTGGCTTTACACCCATCATCATCTGACGATGACGATGATGATATATTTGTATACTGACCTATACCCATGGGTCTCACAACATAAAAATTGCTATATTGAAAGGTTTTTGGCAGAAGGTAACTGAAACTATCAACAGAACTGTACGGAACAACCTTACATTTACAGAGCAAGATACCCTTTTTGAATTAGATACCCAGCACATGGAACCTCACAAAAGGACAATACAAGTGGACTCTCTGTGCCCTTATCACAGCAAAAAGACTGATACTGATGAATTGGAGAAATAAAAATGCGGCTCCCTTCTACGATTGGATTGAAGACAGATACATACTTATACAACTTGCATATAAACGCAGACGTGCCATGGACAAATTCAATGATTTTTGGAATCCATTCTTACAAATACTGTAATAGGTTAAGATCTGGTGAATTACAATAACAACTTTGTAAAGCACAGTATACAGTTTGGGGTTCTCCCCCCTTTATTTTCCCTTCTACACAGGTGCTGTTTCTTTTATTTACGTCTCATCATGTTTAGCGCACATATCATCATGTACTTTTTGAACTTCCAATAAAGATGTCTGGAAAAACAAAACATAAAATTGCTGATGGGTACTAGAGCTGAGGCCTGTTTGAGTGGCTGCAGTATCAGATGCCTGGCTGTGCTCTGAAGCCCCAACAGCCACCTGATGTCTTTATGATGTCGTGCGACTGACAGGTGAGCAGCCCATGAGGCTAGTTCCTGACAAAAGTCTGGCCTGCAGAGCCAAAAAGGTTCCCACCCCTGCAGTAGAGCGACAACAATGTAAGAAGCACCTACAAATCCACTGCAACATTTTATTTTTGCTAATGCAACCAAGCTCCTCCTTTCGTTAAACCTCCTTTCGTAAAAGTGTGCCATAATCTGGTTACTTTTCATCTGAAGGAAAAGCGGTTGTGCAGAGAGACAACTGCTTCTTGTCAAAACCAGCTTCTTGTCAAAAGTCTCTCCCTGCTTCCAGCTGCAATTTGCTTCCTCGAGGGGTGCTGTTTGCAGCAAACTGCGCAGGGGAGAAAGCATAATTCAGACAGCAGCTTTCGCTAAAAGTGCAAAGTGGTCAGCTGAGGACAGGCAGAGAGCGAAGAGCAACTCTGCACCAAAGCAGCCGGGTGAGGTGGGAGAAAGCCTTCCTGCCCAACTCTTGTTGCTATGCTCTTAAATCTCTACCCTTTTAAAGACGTGATTTTGCACACGGGAGACTGGTATTTCTAGAAGACACTTCTGAGCAATCGCCTCCCTCACGTTCCAAGTTGTTTCAGCCCTTGGTCTTTTATATCGTTCTTTTTTTCCTTCCTTGGCTATTTGCTTTTCTGTAACACTGGCTTTGTTCTTTGTTTAATACTTCATCCAGCCTTTAGCTAATGAGGCTTTTTGGTGCTGCCTGTTCAAATGAATTTGCTCTCCGCTCAAAATTAACATTGCTTTAGGACGCAGCGTACCCCTTTGGAGGCCAGAGCTTATCTAATCACGGTTCTCTCCAGTACGTGCGTGTTGTTGGTTCTTTTGGATTATATTTTGTGTTGATATTTTAGTTTTGTTATGGCTTCTGGCCAAACAAATAAAAAACTATGTACTTTCCTTAGGAGGTTGAAGAAGTCTCTAAAGTATTGCTGCGGGCGGGGGGAAGAGAAAGAAAGTTTTATTTGGAATAAAGAAATAACCATTCATTTTGGTCTGCATAAAAGATGGTCTAGCAACAGGGGAAAGTACACAGTTTTAGGATTAAACATTCAGGAGGACTTCTTCATGGGCTGCGACAGTGGAACAGACTCACACAGAATATGGATGAACTGGATGAAGACAGGAATAATAAAAGGAAGTTACTTGCACCTCACCAATCTTACTGCGTTGCCCCAGTCGCCCTGGGTGGCTTCCAACATATTATACAGAAATACAACACCACAACAGAACATCACACATTAAAAGCATCCTGACACAGGGCTGCCTTCAGATGTCTACAAAAGATCATACAACAGGGCGGGCATCACTACTGAGAAGGCCATCTGCCTGGTTCCCTGCAACTTCACATCTCACAGTGAGGGAATCACCAAACGGCCCTCCGAGCTGGACCTCAGTGTCTGGGCTGAATGATGGGGATGGAGATGCTCCTTCAGATATACAGGGCCAAAGCTGTTTAGGGCTTTAAAGCTCAGCACCAGCACTTTGAACTGTGCTTGGGAATGTACTGGGAACTGGGTGAAGATCCTTTAGGGCCAGTGTTCTATGGTCCCAGGAAGCTGCTTTATACTCAGTCAGATTACAGGTCCATCTAGTTTCTTGCTGTCAACGCTGACTAGCAGCTGCTCTCCAGGGTTTCGGAGAGGGTGTCTCCCCCAGTCCTATCTGGTGATGCTGGAGAATGGATCTGGGATGCTCTGCCATGGAGCTACAGCCCTTTTGCACCCATCACGGATGCTGTAGTAGTGGATTTCTTGGATCGGCAGGGGGCTGGATTACAGGAGCATTGAGGCACCATCTAAATCCACAGAACGAGCTAAGTGACAAGAGGGCCATGCTTGAGACTGAGAAAATGGCTGAACAGGAAAATTGGCTTCCAGGTGGAAAAATCAAAATTAGAAACAGAACTGTTAGAACCCAATACTAAAATCTTGTCAAGAATGTATAACTTGCTGTTGAAATGGAATACACAAGATGAAACAGTGAAATCAGCCATGATAAAGTGGGCACAAGATATTGGTCATAACATTATGTTTGCTGACTGGGAACAGTTGTGGACCACCGGTATGAAATTTACGGCATGTAATGCCTTAAAGGAAAATATTATGAAAATGATTTATAGGTGGTACATGACTCCAGTCAAGCTTGCAAAAATCTACCACTTGTCTGATAATAAATGTTGGAAATGTAAAGAAACTGAAGGTACCTTTTTTCACCTTTGGTGGACATGCCCAAAGATTAAGGCTTTCTGGGAAATGATATATAATGAAATGAAAAAGGTATTTAAATATACCTTCCTTAAGAAACCAGAGGCCTTTCTCCTGGGCATTGTCGGCCAATTGGTGCCAAAGAAAGACAGAACATTCTTTATGTATGCTACAACAGCAGCAAGAATACTTATCGCAAAGTATTGGAAGACACAAGACCTACCCACCTTGGAAGAATGGCAGATGAAGGGGATAGACTATATGGGACTGGCAGAAATGACTGGCAGAATCCGAGACCAGGGAAAAGAGACGGCGGAAGAAGATTGGAAGAAATTTAAGGACTATCTTAAGAAACATTGTAAAATTAATGAGTGTTAAAATGATGTGGCTTTAGTAAGTAAGTGGATTACAGCTGTAAAGATTAAGCTAAAAGAAAAGAAAGGTTAACAATTAGATAAAATTAAGGGTGAGGATTTGCTGAACTAAATATTTGAAATTGGAATGCAGAAAGGGGAGGTATGAGGAGGTTGGTGAAGTAAGTTTCAAGAAAATAAGGATTTGAAATTATACTTGTGTTGTTGTTTTTTGTTTTTTGTTTGTATTGTGGTGTTTGATTATATAATTTGTGAAACTTTAATAAATATCTTATAAAAAAAAGAGACTGAGAAAATGGCAAGTAAATGAAGCCAGTGACTATATTTCCCACTCGCCTATGAAGTGACTCTTAAGTGTGGCTCTGAACATATATAAGGGAGTGCACAAGACAGACTGGAAGTGGCAGCGCATGGGACTGATGTTTCTTTCTGAAGTGCCACCTGGAAATGTTTGTTCTACCCACATAGGGAGGTGAGCCCTGCATGGGACACCCACTCCTGGTGAAATGGTACAGTCTGGACAGTTTTAAAGAAACATGAAGAAAGGGAAATGGGAGTTACTTGTTCTTCTCATTTCCAATGTATTGCATAATGCCTGAAACCACTCAAAGATAAACCACAATCCTTGTTGCGCAGTCACTTCTGGAATGTTGCAATGGTGCTTTTCCTGCTGTCTCCTTGCAAGAACTGTGCTCCATTATATTGCCTAACTGGTTTATAACGAGTGAGATATAAAGAACAATGGATGGTACTCAACCAAATTCTTGCACTAGCACAAGGATTAGTGTTACTGCAATGGGATCCCTCTTCTGCTCCTCTTGTTCATCGCCATCCCTAAATCTGCTCCAGAGGGCTGGAGAAAACCCCACAATAGATTTGGGCAGCAAGCAGTGGGAGGAGAGGCAGAGAATGCTCTATTGTGCAAGGATAAATCCTTTCACTGCGCAAATGCTTGCATTAGTGCTATGTTGAATACAACCCAATGACTCCATCCTCAAAGGATGTTCTGCTCCCTTCAGGAACTATAATTCTATAAATGCCACATGTAATATGCCAACAGACTCAAATCCATGCATAGCAAGGATGTTCACAGGACAGCTTGGGCACCTGAAAGACTTGTAAAAGGGGGGGGGGGGTGATGTTATGAGGACCTGGAGAAAAGGCAAGATACCATGGGCAATAAGCAATATGTATACACTTATGGACTATCAAGTACTCACCTTTTTACTCCTAAAATTTTGTAGTAATCTCTCTTCTGAGATTGCTTGAGTAGCCGCTGGGCTTTCTCTAAGCCTTCCAAAATCTGTTGGTCACTGTCATTGTGGTCCTTAGCAGTTTCATAGTCTTGAATAGCTGCACAAAATAAACAAGGACATGCATACACTTAATGAACTTGCAACAATTAATCTTCAGCAGAGAGGGCTCAATTTCACGTTTTAACATATTCACTGGTTTTGTTTGGAAAATCGAGTCTCAGATAAGTAAGCCAAAATAACACTCTTCACTTTGCACAAGCAGCAAAAAATCTAGAAAAATCTGTTTTCCCTCCTCAGGTGGGCAGCTTTGCAGGCAGCCCTGGGCCTCCCCTGTGAACCAGCCTCCTGCAGGCTGGATCATCATCTGGCCGCCAAATTGGCCAATTGGGGCAGGAATTTAGGCAGTGTTCCCTTGGGCGCGATGCCAGCTGACCAGTAGTGGCGCTTGGCACTGCGCCTCAGGGCAAGGATAAATGCCCAGCCTACAGGGCCTTTCACCCTCTTACTTTCTCACTCACGGCACTGGTTTTCCCATCCACCCTCCCTCAGATTTTTTGCAGAGGGTACAACCTTGCTATGGACAATGTCGCTTGCTGGATTTAGGGGCCGGGCAAGAATTTTCCCCATCTGGCAAACTGGCTCTGCCATGTGGATTTTTGCCTACCTCACAGCAATTGTCGCAACTGTGTAAGGCGTACAGGCATTGGGTAAGCCTAGTCTTGGTTGGAGGAGAGGTTGTAGCCTCTGCCTGCCCTTCCACGGGTAAGGGTATCCAGTTAAAAGGATCCGGGAGGAGTGGATCCTGTCCAATGCTCAGACGGGGCCTAGGGCCATACCACTTCTCCAATGGGAACCACTAGGGGGACAAGCCAATTTGATGTAGGTCATAGGACGTCCCCACCCCCCACCAGCTTCACTCCTGGATGGGCAGGATGGACATACGCAGTTGCTTATCTCAATGCCTATGGCCAAACCTTCACATCTGTAACCAATAAAGTTGTGGCCTTATTTGATCCCAAAACCAACATGCCGTGTGCTGTCTAGTTATTTGCACCTTAGGGAAAGGAGCGGTCATGGCTCCTCATTATATTTGTGCTAGGATACCAGCTTTAAACCACAGCTTATTTTTGTTGTTTGGAAGCCATTAACCATCGTTTCTCAGTTTGGATGCAATGAGTAGCTGTGGATAATTGCAGGTTCCTAGCGGGTGGTGCTGTGGGTTAAACCACAGAGCCTAGGACTTGCTGATCAGAAGGTTGGCGCTTTGAATCCCCGCAACAGGGTAAGCTCCCGTTGCTCGGTCCCTGCTTCTGCCAACCTAGCAGTTCGAAAGCATGTCAAAGTGCAAGTAGATAAATAGGTACCGCTCCGGTGGGAAGGTAAACGGCGTTTCCGTGCGCTGCTCTGGTTCGCCAGAAGTGGCTTAGTCATGCTGGCCACATGACCCGGAAGCTGTACGCCGGCTCCCTTGGCCAACAAAGCGAGATGAGCATTGCAACCCCAGAGTCGTCTACGACTGGACCTAATGGTCAGGGGTCCCTTTACCTTTAGCTTGTTCATTTGTGTGAAAGGCGTGGCAAAGCGGCTGCATACAGGTGCCTAAACCTCATGCCTATCTCAGATTATTAAACTGAGATTTGATCATCTGGTTGGTACTGTTCTATAAAAGCTGAAAATACAGTATTAGCAATGCCAATTGCATGGAAATATGATATTTTCCTCACTTAGCTCTCTACTCCACCTGCACTGCATTAATTGTCCTTCTCTTCCAATATCTCCCATTCATTCTCTTATAAAAAACCCTCAGTCCTTCCTATCAATGGTTCTTCAGAAATCCAAGTGTTGGAACAAGATGAGGAAGTTAAAACCATACTGAGTACAGGTATTAGAAACCAGCACCACTTTGAGTCAATCACTGGAGCAATCCACACACAAAACCATTGAGCGGACACTACAGAAGGTGTGTTTTTGTAAAAATATGAATGTCATTCACTACTAAATGGAACGCTTCAGCTTTCGTCTTAGTGTCCTTCACAGTTTTGCATTTCCTAAATAATGAGCCTTTTTCTTTTCTATTTCTCCGTTTTTAATCTCGGAAAGTCTCATTGTGGATCTCAAGACTTCTAGTTTTTCTAAGTAAGACAAAGCATTTGCATCAGATTATCTTCCAGCAGCTGTTCTCTCTCAGTAGGCATTACATTTATCTTTCTGCTGTTTCTGGGCAAGCCGGCAGGAGACGGTGACCAATTTATATCACTTAAGACACTCAGTGGCTGCACGCAATTCCCTTTCGAAGAAGAACAAAAGGGGAAAAAGTAGTTCTGATGCCCCAGCGATTTAAAACATCCATCCACCAACAAAGCGCAAATCTGATTACTCTTTTTCATTCTCACTAAGCCAGCCTACTGCGATTTGCCACTAGAGTTCTCTGCCTGCCACTGTCATTTCTTAACACTTTGGCCGTTCACTTAGAAAAGCAGCAGGGAACTGGTGTTCAGGCCCATCGTAAACACTCTACAGCTACGTCAGAGTTGGAAAGTGAAGCTCCTGAGATTTCCTCCCCCATCTTGCAGCTTTATTGCTCTGGTAATGTTAAATGCCAGACAACCTCATCCATCCCTTTAAAGCACGTATTATAAAATCTCACAATGAATGAAAGAATGCCTGCTGAAAGTTTGCCTTTTTCGTTCATTGCCACAGGCAACTACAACACACCATGGCTAATGGAGTGAAGATACTTGAATGCAGGTTACATACTGGCAAAGGGAAAGCCAGTGTCATGTAACAGATAAAAGTGATGGACTGGGTTCAAATCTTCGTTCTGTAATGAAATCCATCAAGTTATCTTGGGACAGTTGCTATCTTTTACCCTGAATCCACCTCAGAGAAACATTGTCAGGATACAAAGGGGGAAAGCGTGAAGTGCTGCCAAACCCACTTAAGCAAAATAAAGTGACTGATTTAGGGTTCGTATCATCATCATATTCATCATCATCATAAACTTTATTGCACTAGCCAAAGGCCATGGCACCAGTCACAAAGGGAACAAAAAAAAAGCAACCATAACCATAAAAACATTAGGCACTGCAAATACAATAAACCACGGTCAAATTTCCTAGAACTTATAGAATATCAGGGGGTTCTCCGGTAGAATGTGCCAGCTTAAATGTCCAAATCACCTTTGCAACTGACCGCTCCCCTGCTAGCACCTCCACACAAACTCAAGGGTTTATATCGTACCAGTCGGGCACAGCATGGCTCTCTTAGTAGTTGCGTGTAAGGAAAGATACAACCCAGGGTTAGAATAAGAAACCTTACAGCCCCTGTCATGATCTTGATGATAAAATCCTCAAGTCTCCATTGGTGAAGCTTACTTGATGAAGACATAATGCTCCCGTCTACAATGTGTAGATTTAGCACTTTGCCAATGTTCTCAAGTATTCCTAAACAGATAGGACGGCAAGGGCACCCAAACATACTTTAAAACAAGGCTTCCTAGAGTTTTATTTTCTACTGCAAAAGGGAGCTAGCTTCCCCTTCCCCCTCAATGCTATGCTGTGTTGGACATAAATACCAATCAGCAACTAGAAAAACGGTGGTTGACTGCCTTACCTGCCTCTCAGCCCCTGCCTCAAATGGGCTGCCTTTTTCTTTCTTTAAAACAATTTATATATATATGTAGACACTGTGTGTGCTTTTTTTAAGCAGGAAAAACTAGTTGCAAAGCCACTCTGGGGGCAGAAAGGGGGAGGCAGGCTTGGCAACAAGGCTTGCTACCTTGCAGACTTTATCAGACAAAGGCAACTTTGTGAACAGCAGCAGTAGCAGCTCGAACCCCAGAGAATCCACCCTGTTCAGAGTTGGCTCCTGCTGCCAAGTTTAGAGAGGAATAGTTACGCCTGCAAATAATGCACTGAGCACACTACCACAGCGACTTGACTGTTCAAAATTAAGAATGTGAACAAATGCACATCAGTCACTCTTAATCCGTTTTCCATTGGGACTGATTTTGCATGGTGGCAAAGGGAACAGCTAGACTGCCCCATGCTGCCGCTTTCTATATAAAACCATCCGCTGTTCTTGAATTTTTACCTTCCTCATATTGCTCTTCCAGCAAATACGCTTCGGCCCTGTCTTTGAGAGCATTTACGTTATCTGGTTCCAGCTGCAAAACTTCTGTGCAGAGCTTGATGGCGTCGGCTGACTGCTGGTTCTGAAAAGGGAAGAGGGTCCAACCGCGTCAGCGCTTGCCTTCATTTCCGACAACAGCAACAAAAAAGATGAAACTAAACATTTACCTTCGAGAAGCAGTGGCAGATTCTCTCTTTGGATCGAGTGGTGTAAACGGGAACTTCGGACTCGGTTTTCATCACCGTCTCATATTTACCAATGGCATCTTGGTACCTATTTACGGCAAACGGTGGTTAGTTTAAACTGGGGGCTGGGGGCTTTCAGCCATGGTGGAGTAAAGGGCAGGAAGGAGTGCCCAGGCTCATTTGCGTAGCACTAAACTGGCACAGCACTGCAAGCGAACCAGGCCTTGCCTCCCCTGAGGTTTGGCATTCATTTACCTTTGCTACGAGTGGGTTACAGAGCACCGTGGCATTTGGAGCACACTCTGTGCACAGCACATTTCCTGTCTTCCAAAGCTTTGGTTTGATCTTGTTTCCCCCAAGAGCTAACAATCTGACGAAGATTTATTTATGGGCAGCTGCAGCATTTTAATTGCAAATATGCTGTGATCTCCACATTTAAACGCTGAGACATTAAAATGCCGTTTTAAATAAGAGATGGCATTTAGCGCTAAAACTAACAGCCCTGACACTTTAATTTACTGGGGAGATGAATAACTACGTAAAGCTTTCCACAGAGGCCATGTGGTAAACCTCTCTAATTACTCACAAAGCCAATCGATTCCCCATTTTTTTGTATTTATCAGCAACTGGAGTGATAATGAAGCTTTTGCTTTTCCCCCCTTTGTCATTTCTGCAGCACTGCGAGTTGCCGGCTTACCCACTTCTTGGCACCAGAAGCCGTGTGTGTGTGTTTATGTGGCCACAGAAAACCCACCACACATTCAGCAATCAATATCTGTGAAATGTTTAGTGCTGGCCCTCTTATGAGCCCCCTGAAAGGCTGCATAATGACCATCAAACATGCAGAGAGAGAGATGCTTCAGCCATTGTTCAGGGCTGCAGTGGGGATCAGTATGACCGGATCAGTATGACGGAGGAGCCAACAGCTAGAACAGAAACAAAGACCCCTCTGAAATTCAGACAAAGATAACATGGTAGGAAAGGTAGAAACTGGAGCAACAAACCAATGGAAGATGGGCCTGGTGAATGTTTTGAGGACACCAGACGCTGTAGTCTTACTGAACATACCACGAAGCAGAGCAAGACAGGCACCTCAGGCAGCAAATTTGGGGTGCCATTAAAGGGCAGGACTTAATTATTTAATGTATCCTCATTGCATTTTTTTTCTGCAAGGGATTTGAGAGATTTTCCACCTCAGGTGCCAATCTAGGTGAGGTTAGTAATCTGGATGGGAGACTGTTATGAGTCTAATATACATATAATAAAATGGAAAAAAAGAAACCAGAAATTAGAAGGCAGCACAGAAAAAAATCCCCAATAAATACAGCTCATGCTGTTCGCATTTGTTGTCTAACAATAGTCAATGGCATGGATGCATTTTATTTGGGGTTTGGCCTAGTTAGGTTCCCACCCAGCTGGAAAAGCAAAATCTCATAGTACCGACCAACTATGATAAGAATCACAGGCCTGAGTTTCTGTCTGAAAGAGTTCCCCAGAGTAAACCCATTGCTTTCTCAGCTGGCTACGTGTGGTCCAAGAAGTGGCGTCCGGCCTCACAGAGCACCTAACAATTAGTACCTTACCTGCCTTCTTGGATGAGTTCTTCTGCCGACAAAATCTGCTTATTGAGTTTCTTTACTTTCTTGTAGTGAGAAAAGCACTCCTTATGGTCTTGGTCAAGTTTCAGGCATTCACGCACTTCACTTTTTATAGGGGGAATAAGAGAAAGGAGGCGACGAGTCAGTTTTATTCTGCGGACAGCATGCTAGATTTTAAAGACCTGGATTCAAATCTTGCTCCTAAACTCATTTTGTGTGTGTCCCTTCACAGGTCACACTTTCTCAGATTCATTTCCTCTCCTGAAAAATTGGGATATTAAGGGTTTTCTCAAAGGCCTGTTGGTATATATGTAAAAAGAGGGGTGGGACACAATCCGTTTCCTCCCACTGGGGATACTAGAGGGTTCTTTTCAAGCTAAAAGCTACTCTGGAGTTTACTAATCTAGTCAGTCAGGCAACCCTGGAATTTACATTCTGGAAAGAACACATTATAATCATTTTCTCTCTCTGCTTTATTTGCACTGGATTGCCATCACGCTGTTTTCTGAGGTTCTAAAAGTGGGCAGGGATACGAGAGACCGTTTCTGAGGTTCCAAAAAGCCCTTGTGGGTAAGGTGTTTAATTTAGCTTTCTGGCGTGGGATGTGATGCGTCTGAGAGATCTCCAAAGAGAGTGATATTTTGGTTTTAGAAGGCAACTTGCCTAAAAGCAGAGGCTCCAGCTGAGGACTAGGAATTGCAGATGGGCATCGTAAGGAACAGGTGGGTTTCTGAACCCTGTGCTTTCCTCCAAGTGAAATGTGGTGGAGTGAGGAAGCACTTTTGGAAGAAAATTGGCAGAGGAGAGGACAAAGGTGCTTCGCTCTTCCTCCTCCAACCTTCTCCTTTGAGATGTGAAGGCCAAAGGAGAAAGCTGCGAGAAAACTCTTCCTGCCACAGCCCACCCAATTTTTTCCAGGCCCCACTTAAGCATTTTGAACCCTTCTTTCTCTACCACCCCAAACCCCAAACCCAAAACAAGATCCGAGGGAGGGTGTTGCTGGGGGATTTTCAATGAGGAAGCCATAAGCTTGGGAGGAATAAATGTTTCTCTGAGCTATTTCTCCCCAACATATGTCTCCCAAGCTCCTACGATACCTTGGCAAGCAAAGATTTTGTTCCTGCCAAGGCAAAGCATATTTCAGATAGAGCTGGGTTAACCAGATTTCCACCTTTACAAGCAGCAAATTTCAAAATAGCTTTTGCTGATTGCAATTTAATATTGGATAGCTGTGTATTCCAAGATGCCGTTTCTGAATAAATCAATGCCAGATATTTAAATGTATTAATTTGGTTTATGATGTGTTCATCCAGGTGCCAAACATGCTTTTTAGGGTGCTTCCCAAATACAATGACCTGCTTCTTATCGTAGTTTATAGATAAAGCATTCCTCGCGCAATATGAACTTAATTTTGCAAGCAGCCGTCTCAGGCCCACCTGGGTTCTAGATACAAGTGCTAGGTCATCAGCATACATTAAGACTGAGAGTTTTTGGTTGAGAATTGTGACAGGGGCAACCTGTAGGCCCTCCAGTTCTTTAACCACGTCATTAATATAAAAATTAAACAGGAAAGGCACCAAAATGCATCCCTGTTTGACTCCAGTAATGGTCTTAATTCTAGTGGTGAGATGGCCAGCCAGATCCACCTTTACTTGTATTGATGTGTCAGTATATAGTGTTTTGATGAGAAATAATAGACGGAGACAATGCGTGTCTTGGGACCGTGTCAAAAGCTGACTTTAGATCGATAAAAGCGACATATAATTTTTGCTTCAAATTATGGATGTATTTACATAGCAGAAAGTTCATCACAAAGCACTGGTCCAATGTGGATTTTCCTCTTTGGAAACCTGCCTGGACTTCAGATATCACCTTATTTGTATCTGCCCATTCTTCCAGTCTCCCAAGAAGGAGCCTGGCATATACCGCATTTTTCGCCCTATAGGACGCACTTTTCCCCCTCCAAAAATGAAAGGGAAATGTGTGTGCGTCCTATGGGGCGAATGCAGGCTTTTGCTGAAGCCTGGAGAGCGAGAGGGGTCGGTGCGCACCGACCCCTCTCGCTCTCCAGGCTTCAGGAAGCTCTCCGCAAGCCTTGGGAGCCCGCGGGAGTTCCTGTCGGGCTCCCTAGGCTTGCGGATAGCAGCCTGCATCTCAAAGCCTGGGGTGCGCTGCACAGCGTGCCCCGGGCTTCGGTTCCCTGACCTGGTTTGGAGGCTGGCGGTGGGGAGAAGCACGCTTCTCCCCGCTGCCAGCCCCACAAGCTCGGGGGACAGCGGGGAGGCGGAACGCCACCATCCCGCTGTCCCCCGACCTGGTTTGGGCTTCAGGCAGATATCCGCAAGGCGTGGGAGCCCGGCGGGAAGTCGCGCAGGTCTCCCAAGGCTTGCGGAGAGCTGCCTGTTCTGGGGGCTGGGGAAGTTTGGGCTTCCCCCGCCCCAGCCCCAAGCCGGGGGGGGGGATAATTTTGTTTTCTTTATTCCCCCCCCCAAAAAAAACTAGGTGTGCCCTATGGGCAAGTGCGCCCTATGGGGCGAAAAATATGGTAGTTTAGAGGCTACATCTAACAAACTAATGGGTCTATAATTGGCAGGGTTTTTCTTATCACCATTTTTAATATATTGGGGCAATTATACTCAGCTTCCACCCTTCCTGTATGTGACCTGAGCTGTTAATGTATGAAAGTTTTGCAAAAATGGGTGACCAGTAATCAGGTCTTATCTTATAAATGTCCATTGGGATCATGTCTTCTCCTGGAGCTTTATTGGCTAGTTAGCTTCAATTAGCCTCTTAATCTGATTGGCAGTTCTGATAACTGAGTATAGTAAACTTGTGAGGGTAAGTCAGGACTCGGGCCATATATTCAAAGCATATTTCCAACCTGTGCAGATTTGGGGGGACGGGACACACCCAACTACTTCTGAGGAGACTTTTTTTATTTTTGCCCTTACAGGTAATAATAGTAACCTTACCTCAAAGACATTTCGTGGTCTCCCAGCTGATAGTATATAGTGCTGATCTTATAAAATGCTTCGGTGTTATCGCTCTTCAATTTGGCAGCAGCTTTTAAATCACTAAGGGCCTTCCCAGGCTCTCCCTCCTTGATGTAACATTCAGCTCGAAGCTCCCGCATCTCTGCAGCCCAAACACAAACCTTGAGAAACCAAAAATGAAAGCGAGACTTTGGTCCAAAACGTTTGTTGTTGCATATATATTTTTTTACAAAAAGGACAATAAATGTATTTTGATGCTGCCTCTATGGTGAGGCAAAGATCCATTTCTATACACATTATGAGATTATTGGGTTGCTTGTGTTTTTATTATGCATTTTGATTTTTTTATATTGTTATTGTTTTTATATTTATATTGTTTTTATATTATTATATTTTTATATTGTGATTTTATGTTGTGAGCTGCCCCGAGATCTACAGGTATAGGTAAAGGGACCCCTGGCCGTTAGGTCCAGTCGTGGCCGACTTTGGGGTTGCAGCGCTCATTTCGCTTTATTGGCCGAGGGGGCCGGCGTACATGACATGATTGGTCATGGGGCCAGCATGACTAAGCCGCTTCTGGCGAACCAGAGCAGCGCACGGAAATGCCGTTTACCTTCGCACCAGATTGGTACCTATTTATCTACTTGCACTTTGACGTGCTTTCGAACTGCTAGGTTGGCAGGAGCAGGGACCGAGCAACGGGAGCTCACCCCGTTGTGGGAATTCAAATTGCTGACCTTCTGATTGGCAAGTCCGCGTCCCCTATAGGGTTCAATTAATAATGAAGAACAACAGTAGACAGCACACAGAGCAAGACCTATTAAAAACAATGTTTTTAGGTAAAGGGACCCTGACCATTAAGTCCAGTCGCGAATGACTCTGGGGTTGTGGCACTCATCTCGCTATACTGGCCAAGGGAGCCGGCGTACAGCTTCCGGGTCATGTGGCCAGCATGACTAAGCCGCTTCTGGTGAACCAGAGCAGCGCACGGAAACGCATTGCAGTAATCTAACCTTGAGGTTACCTCAAGGTTTATTTCCTGTTGTAGAAGCGGATGTGAACATTTCAGGAGAGAGGCCACTTTCAGAAGATAAGAAGACGCTGCTGGATCAGACTAATGGTCCACTTAGTCTAGCATCCTGTTCTCTCAGTGGTCCACCAAGATACCTTTGGGAAGCCTTAAAATAGGATCTGAGTGCAACAACACCTTCCCCATTAATGATTCCCAGCAGCTGGCATTTTAAAATGTGGCTCTTTTTTGGGGGGGGGCACGTTATTGGGTTGTTGTTCTTATTTTGATTATATATATTGTGCTTTTTATGTTGATCTTTTCTGTGAACTACCCTGAGACCTCTGGGTATAGGACTGTATATAAATTCTAATAAACAAATGAATAATAAACAATCAACCTAATTTATTTGTTGAGGCAGTAATCAGTGGTGAAATTTCAGCCATTCAGACAATTAGCCAGATGCTCACTATGACCTCAAGCTGAACTGATCTGAAGACTTTTGAGTTATATCGAGGTAGAGTTTGTTCAGAGGAGCTGCTCATCTGCCACCTGCAGAGCCCACAATTATTTCTTGGCAGCCGTTTCCCCTCTGAGACTTACGTTCAGAATTTCATCCAAGAGACCGATCACGGTGTAATAATCCCCCGTGAGATATGCTGACTGCGCTTCCGAATGTAGGCGCTGCATCTCATCGGACTTCATCAGCTGGGTGCGGGCTTCTGTGTCTTCCTTATCGCTAGGATTAGACTGAAGCTGCAAAAATTAACACAGAAAGACAAAGAACAGTTACTGTTAGGATATAGTTCCGTTCCACCTTAAAAGGATCAGGCATGACTGTTGTGTGTCACATGCCTGTTCACTTCCAGCACAGTCTGCTGGGAATTTCCGTTTGTATATTGCTGTTGCTTTCTGCTGTTTGCTTGGACACGAAGGGAAGCAGACATGTTTTTCCTTTGTTCCTGCTGCTGAATAAAATAATGCTTACACATGACTCTGTCCGCCACTTCCGTTGTGGAGATTTATTCACTCTGCTAATTAGCGTGCTCGGTAGCTTCAGAAGGCTACTGAGGCTTGAGTCGCTGATTGATTGATACTGTTCTGTGACCTGGAGATCGCCTGGCTGCCAGCTGGAGCCAGCTGGGGGCTTGCCTGATGCCCCCTTCTCCCTGGCAGCATCTCAACAGTTACACCTGAAACAGAGGCAGAGCCGTCTTTCCCATAGGGCTTAGTGGTTTATTGCGCCAGGGCGCCGGCCTCTCGGGGCGCCCCAGCGAGTGGGGGAGCTGCGCAGCTTTGCCGGCAGCCTCCCCTTTTCCTGCATGCCCGCCAGCTGTGCCCCGTCAACCATATGGCTGTAGGGCGTGCAGCTTGCCTCCCAAGCCTCCGCGGGAGGAGAGCGATCCCTGCAGCGGCATGGGGGAGAGTTGCGCACCCCCCCCATTGGCTGGCAGTGTGCAGCTTTGCGCCCCCCCCATCTGTGATAATTTGGAGGCGCTGAGCGGATATTTGCACCCCGGCGCCGCATCTGCTAAAGACTGCCCTGAAAGGAGGAATTCTACAACCCATCATCTGCCATGTGTTCCCAAAATGATGCCACTGAATTCCTTTGGGGAAATTCTTGGAGCTTGTTAGTCATGACTAACTTAAAACCTATTGTTTTCAATGGGTCTTTAGTAAACATGACTAAGTCTGGATATTACCCCCTAAACAAAAAGATGAAGAACCTGTAGCTGTTCAGATGTAGTTGAACTCCAAATTCTATCATCGCTAGCCTTTATTTTTTGGAGGTCAATAATCTCTTGAGGCCATCAGTTGTAGGATTTAGATTTTATTGTTTTTTTGTAATATGGGGCCAAGAGTTGCTTTGAATGTATATCAACACCCCAATATGTAATGTCCTTGATCCCAAGATTTTACTCACCATCTGAACCAAATTGGTTCGGCCAAAACAACTGATGTGCAAAGTTGAACAAAAGCTTTGTTTAGGAAATACACAATGCCTCACACAATTATAGAAAGAATGTGAAATAAAAGGACACAAGCGTGCAGGGGAAATACAGAATAAAAGGGCTCCTTTCCCCTCCAAAGACATGGAAATTTGCTAGTAATAGAGACAATGTGTCAGCCTGAATCCCAGCAGCTAATCCAACCAAATAACCCAACGTAGCAAAGCACACATCCCTCCCACAGACTATTTCACTATAATGGCTAAATAAGCTGTTGGGAGAATACTGTAGTGTTAGAAATAAATTATGTGCATAAAACAAGGCAAAAGGCATGTTTTATACAGAAGGTCAGGCTACTGAATTTGGGGTTGAGGGAGGGAGAGAGAATAACTCCAGGATATTAGAGGAGAAAATGTTGTTTATTTTAAAAGAAAATGTGTGTAACATATTGAAATTTCAATATGCATTGCCTCATGTTATGAATACAAATATAATTTCTAAACAAGCCAAATGTTCTTTAAAGCCACCACCTATCGCTGAGGAGGTCTGACCTTTCGATGAAACATCACGACGCGTTCCCTTTGGACAGCAGATTCCAGAAGGGAAACAATTTTCATTTCTCCAACCTCCTTCTCTGTGCATCATTTAACACAAGAAAGGAAAAGGCAGAAAGGAAAGGCAGAGAGATTGAGAGAAAGAGAGGGATGGTGGGTGGAAGAAGTGCCACTGTACTCCAGGTGCAAAAAGGCCCAGGGCTGTCCCTGTCACCCAGAGTTAGCTGATGAACGGAAGCAAGCAATCAAAAACCAATTAAAAGGTTTTTTTTAAGCCTTCAGCTCCTGTCATTGCTATTTTCTGACATGCAGTTCTTCAGTCATTTAGACTGTGAGCCCTTGCACACAAGGCAGTTTACTTTTGTCTCCAAACCGTTCCTGGTGTATCTGACACTTGAACAAATAATAAAACGATGATTAAGTCCCCCCAAGTTCGGAACGGGCACTCTTAAAAGGCGTCTTTAGCCTTTTGATTTATGAAAATATATTTATCATGATTACAGAAACACTTGAGCGCTAACAAGAAAGCAAACAAGGCCATATATCCTCCTTACTTCCCACGCTAGTGAAATCCGCGAGTACAAGGGGAACAAAAAGAGAAAGGTATACACAAAAGTGGTATCGAGGCTGGGAAATAGGAGGAGACGAGGTAACAGGCAAATGTGCCACGTTCCTGAGTTCCATTCCAACAACAGCTGTAATATCTTCATAGGAAACCTGGTGCCCTTCGGATGCTATTGGGCTCCAACTCCCATCCGCGCCAGTCCACATGCCAAATGGTTAGGGGTCTGGAGAGTTGTCTTTCAACAAGTTAAGGTGTGTATTAACCTGTAGATATTGCAGGGGGAAACGCTGGCTGGTGCTGATGGAACTGGAATCCAACAACATCTGGAAAGACAGAAGTTTCCCATCTCTTGAATAGCAGTGTTTCTCAAACTTGGGTTGGACTACAATTCCCATCATCCCTAGCTAGCAGGTCCAGCGGTCAGGGTTGATGGGAGTCGTAGTCCAAAAACAGCTGGGGACCCAAGTTGAGAAGCACTGCTTCAGAGGATAAATCACATGCCTAGCTTAGGGTTACCAGACGTCCCTGTTTCCCGGGGACAGTCCCCGGATTTGCGAATAAGTCCCCAGACAAATTCCGTCCCTGGATTTCATCTAATATCCCTGGCAAATTAGCGCAGGGGCTCTCGGATGCATCTTCCGGGCTGCCTCCACCTTCCCTGACCCCAGCTACTAAGTTGTGAAGGGAGGCTTCATGCTGCCTATCGGAGCAGCCTCCCAACTCCTACTTGCGTGCAAGCAGGAGGGGGCAGGGATCTCTCAATTTGGCAACAGGAAGCCTCCCTTCCTAGCTGAGGGATCCCCACCCCCTCCTGCTTGCAGGCAAGTATGAATGGGATTTGGGCTGCTCCGATGGGAAGGGAGGCATCACACTGCCTGAGAGATCCCTGCCCCCTTCCGCTTGCATGCAAGTAGGAGTTGGGATGGGGCTGCTCTGAAAGGCAGTGTGAAGCCTCGCCTCCCAGCTGAGGGATCCCCGCCCCCTCCTGCTTGCACGCAAGTAGGAATGGGATTGGGTCTGCTCCAATGAGAAGGGAGGCATCACGCTGCCTGAGCCTCGCCGCCACCGCTCTCAGCCCTCCTTCTCCGCCTTCCATGCCTGACCCACCGCACACCGCTTCCCCACCACCACCACCGAAGAACCAACAACTCAGTGGCTGCCCAGGCTCATGGAGAAAGGAGACAGAAGCCTCGGAGGAAGGGGAAACGTGGCAGTTGAGGTCAAGGCGGTGGGCATCCCTCTGCCACCGCCATTGCTGCAGCATCAACATCCTGAACATGTAGTAATTAATTAATTAACTAATTAATTAATTAAAGTGTCCCCGGATTCATTGAAAAAAAATCTGGTAACCTTAGCTAGCTGGTTGAAAAGCATGGGGAAGTAGGATAACAAGAATCCATAAAAACCCAGACATACTGATGTATTAACAAGCCATTAAATGGGACAAGAGAACTGGGGAACACCAGCTTTTCAGACCATATGCATTGAAGTTACAGTCCTATGCACATTTACCTGGAAGTAAACCCCACCGACGGGATTTACCATATTTTGCGCCCCATAGGACGCACCGGCCCATAAGGCGCACCTAGTTTTTTTTGGGGGGGGGAATAAAGAAAAAAAATTATTCCCCCCCCCAGGCGCGGGGCTGGGTTGGGGGAAGCCCGAGCTTCCCCCGACCCCAGCCCCCAGAACAGGCTGCTCTGCGCAAGCTGTGGGAGCCCTCCTGAGGCTTGCGCAGAGCTACCCGAAGCCACGGCATGAATGCCCAGCGCGCCAGGGCTTCGGGATAAGAGGCGGCTGTGCGCAAGCCGTGGGAGCCCTCCCGCGGCTTGCGCGGAGCTACCCGAAGCCACAGCACGACTGCTGAGCGCGCCGGGACTTCGGTATAAGAGGCGGCTGTGCGCAAGCCGGGGGAGGGCTCCCGCGGCTTGCGCAGAGTTTCCTGAAGCCTGGAGAGCGAGAGGGGTCGGTGCTCACAGACCCCTCTCGCTCTCCAGGCTTCAGCGAAAGCCTGTATTCGCCCCATAGGACGCACACGCATTTCCCCTTCATTTTTGGAGGGGGGAAAGTGCGTCCTATAGGGCGAAAAATACGGTACTTCCAATTAGACATAAGATTGTGCTACAAAAGATTTTGCTCCTACATCCCAGCACATCAGTGACATCCAGTTTGCATCATCCACCACTTGTCTGCGTGGTCACTGTGCAATATAAATGGTCTAATATTTACATCGCTTATGGGTCTGTAGGCTTTTTAGTGGCCTCCTGTCTCTCTCAGGAAATTTACCCTTTTACAGAAAATGTCATACTAAGAAATCACCACCAGGATAGGGAACATCCATCAAAAGTTTGTCAACTTAAGCTTTCTAGCCATAAAAATAATGATGCCAGCAGAACTTGTGGCTATAAAAAATATACTGCAGTGACCTCCCTATAGCAAGCTAATGTAGGTAATAAAAAAAAATCATTTAGTACAGCTTAATTAGCAGTTTAACAACAGTATAAAATAGATGAGATGGAAGTGGTCAAACTGCTTTTAAAAATTATTTGCATGTGCATCTCATTTCTGCTTTATGAATCTATTTGCTTTGTTAAGCCAAAAACACAGCGACATGTGTTGGGTTTAACAATTTGTCATACTGAGCTTCATCAGCTTGCATTTCTAGCCTGCATATTCCTAAGGTTGGTGTCATGTAATTTATCAGTTTTTCATAGCTAACCAATCTTATAACCCACAGTGCAACATTTTTTAAAAAATAAATAAATCCATAAAACACCAGCAGGCACATTAGAAGTCGTTTCATCAATTTCTGAAAGCAGATTTTTAAAAACCTCACACACACAAAGCAAATAATTCAAAAGAAACAACAACAAATTCAAAACTTTGGATTTGTGTGTGGTTTCCTTCCCCTCTCTTTTCTTAAACTGCTTTGAGAATCAGGGCTTTCTATCTACCTAAACCCAAACCCGACACCCACACAATGCCATTCTATGTACATTTACTTAGAGGTAAGTCACACTGCATTCAATGGAGCTTAGTCCCAGGTAAGTGTGCACAGGATTGCACCCTAACGCCAGGTTCTCTCGGGTATGTTTATCATTTGATCTGCCTAGACTTGGTAACTGACAGCCATTAGCCCCGTTTATGGGTTGCTTGTGTGTTTGGCACTCCAATGTTGTGGTGAAGTGGCTGGAGTGCCAGGCTAGGACCTGGAAAACCAGGGTTCAAATCCCCACCCCCCTCACTGGGTGTTAGAATTCCTGCCCCATGATTGCAGTCATGGGATTGTTGTCTATCACATGGCGGTGTATGTTTTGACTCCACAGAGTGGGAAGTGACGGAGACAGGATGTTTGTGTTACTGTGTTCTGTGAAGTGGGACTATTGTCCTTTGTTCTTTTTCTCTTTGCTGTCTGATGCTAGAGAGAGAGGGAGCCATGTTGCAGTGCTCCATGTGTGTTTATATGTAAATAAAGTAGATTAGCCAAAATGCTGAGTTGCTGAGGTCTGTTACGCAAGCTGCGAAGACTCTGTGGATGTTAGTTTCTGTTTGCCACTGTGCAGCTGCTTAGAGTCACAAGACTCTGTTTACATTCCAGAGACCTTCCACGCTGTTGGAAGTCTTACGGAAGACAGGAGACGAATGTGATGTTACTGGTTTCCTGTTCCTTTGTTTTTCAGTTGCTCTCTGCTCTCACAGAGAGAGGGTGTCTTTTTTTTCTGTCTGCGGAGCTTAGAAAATAAAGCATAGGCATGTAGCCATAAATCTCATCACTTCCGCGTGCTGCTTTGATTCTCTGCTGAATGGGGGATGTGCCTGCAGCCTTATCAGAGGCTCAGGTCATCAATCATGTCGGAGGCGATTCCGGAGGACTCAGCCGGAGGAGGATGAGCTTTATCAGCTTGGTCGAGCGGAGACCAAGTGTGCCAGTGTCTGTTGGCATCGGTCGCTGTGATGTTCGAGCTGAAGAAAGCTTTTGAAGCTCCCGAATGATCGACCAGGAGGGAGAGAACTTGACAGTTGGGCATGTGTCTCTGCCAGGGCCCTACTCGAGTGTAGGCTGAACTCCTGACACTGGGTGCCCTTGGGCCAGTCGCTGCCTCTCAGTCTAACCTATCTCACATGGTTGTTACGGGGATTAAATGTACACCAAAGAAAAAGTTGGGATATAAATGCAATCAAACGAGCAACCCATCAGGAGTGGAGCTGCAAAGCTCTCCAACCCCATCATCACGTGCCATGGCTGGCACCAAAGCAGCTGTTAGGCAGAGGAGGAGCGAGTGGGCAACTGGGGAGTTCTGGTTGGTTCCCCTCTTGCCTCTCTCCTTCCCAGCACTAATCTGGAGGGGGTCTACATAAAAGGAAAAACCTGCTATAAATAAGTCAGAAATTGAATCGTCATAGCAAAATTTTAAAAATGCTATGTAAAAATTGCAAAGATTTTTTTCTTGCTCTCTAGCGCCATCTGGTGGCACCATCTGGTTTTGACTTCGCATGACTTTAGGTTTGTGCAAAGGGCTCTTTCACCCTAATGCAACAAATCAGAGAATTATAGAGTTGGAAGGGACCCTGAGGATCATTTAGTCAAACCCCTTGCAATGCAGAAATATGCAGCTGTCCCATAGGGGGATTGAGACTGCAACCTTGGTGCTATCAGCACCACACTCTAACCAACTGAGCTATCCTGCACTATTTTTTCTTTTTTTATGAATTTTTTATGAAGTGACAGGGAAATGCATTGAGATGTGTAAACACTCCGCAAACACATCAGGATGAATGTTCATTGCTGCATAACCGTCCCGCAAACAAATCAGAACTATGACTAAAATAAATAATAACTGTAAAATAATAATAACTGTAAATATATAATAACTAGGAATCACATTGTCTTGAGAGAAACACTATGGCCTATTTAAAGCAGAAAGGCCTGTAATAATAATAATAATTTATTATTTATACCCCGCCCATCTGGCTGAGTCTCCCCAGCCACTCTGGGTGGCTCCCAATTGAGTGTTAAAAACAATACAGCATTAAATATTAAAAACTTCCCTAAACAGGGCTGAATTCAGATGTCTTTTAAAAATAAGATAGCTGCTTATTTCCTTGACAGCTGATGGGAGGGCGTTCCACAGGGCGGGCACCACTACCGAGAAGGCCCTCTGTCTGGTTCCTGTAACCTGGCAATTAGGGAACCGCCAGAAGGCCCTCTTCTATTGGCTAGGCAGCATTTAAATCAAATAGGCAGGATACAAAACTTAACAGGACATTCTGCATTAGAAAAACACAACTGACAAGAAGCTGACAAAAGAAGTTGGTCTTCAATAATAGTCTTTGCTGGCCTCTAGTGGAACAATACAAAATGAACAATAAGTTTTCCACTTTTGGTTCCCGAGAGAGATGATAGTCTAGTGTCTCCCTTAATCTGCCACACTAGGAATTGTCTGAGTCACCTTCCAGTCCGTGTGCTATCAATTTCAATTTTGTATTGCAAGGAGCATGTCACCAATAATCCCCTTGTTATTAAAATTCTTGTTTTTTATGCACCCTCTGCCAGACCTCCTCTTCATTATACATATTAATACCATTTTAAAAAGATAGAGATGGGGCAAACTCACCAGGGCCCAATTCACACACAGTCCCCCCACTTGTGGCTGATCACACATTCACCCAAATTACCACGGTGCTAAAATCTTTGTAGTTGCATATATTCCACACAGCATAAGAAACACTTAAAAGATTTCCATTGTGCGGCACGGAAGATAATCCCTGTGAAATCTACATTTCTGCTTCCTATTTTCCTCTGGAAGCCAGTTGATAAGGGGTGGGATTTACTTTGAGCTCATCTATTCCAGAAGCCATCTAGAAAAGCTCTCCTTTACAAGTGCAGTCTGCAGAACCACCTCACACCACAAAAAAGACAAAACCGTCTTCCACAGAGCCAAACTTTATGGCTTTAGCAGCACAACTGGTTGATGAAGCCACCTGCCCGCTTTTAATTCCTTACATCTGGAGGGCTAAATTTATTCCTCCAAGCAACACACTAATTCTGCTTGAAAGATGCCACATCGTAGCTTCACACAACATGCCACTTTAACTTTCTCAAGGAAAGCTTATAATTTATTCTGTTTATAGCCTCCCCTTTCTAAAAAAAAAAGGTTTGATTTGCAAAAAGGCAAATGCTAGAAATTGAAATACTTTATTGTCACTTGTACAACTTGTATACAGTGAGATTACATGAGCACCCCCCACTCAGCTCTCTTAGTCTTAATTCTCGTTTACTGACGCACACCCACCAAACCGGAAAGTCAGTTGCCCTGTTGTTATCTTTTCATTCAGCGGCCTTACAGCCCACGGATAGAAGCTGTTCTTTACCCTGTTGGTGCGACTAATCATGCTTCTATATCTTCTGAAAGTGTGATGCTATATTTAATAGGCGTTTACACAGGAACAGAAAGACCAGAAGCTACCAAAAGTGTTATCTACAATGTGAGAGGGAAAAGGTTTCTGAAGCTGGATTATCATAGGAGCACCGCACCACACCCTATGATGATAAAGGTTAAGTAAAAGAGATAAGCATCTTGCAAAGGAGCTGCTATATAACTCCAACTTAAATATTGCCAATGGTTTGTGTGCACTGCATACTCTTGCCTACAGACAGGTGGGGTCTATTGGTGATCACTCCCAATCTGTTAGGATATTTCCGTTCCACCTTAAAAGGGAGCAGGATGTTTGTGTCACAGCCTGCGTATTTCCTGTTTTCACAGGATGTTTCTGTCGTGTCTTTGCTTTCGTTTTCTCTCTCTGTCGGAGACACTGATGCAGGCAGTCATGTCTTTCTATGTTCTGATCAACGCTGAATAAAGCTTGTAAATAATGCTCTCCTGAGTGCGACTTCTGCTGTCAATTATCTGCTGATAAGAGTGCATGAGCTCTGGAATGTGGCAAGATATTTTCTAGAAACTCATGTCGCTAATCGCTGATACTGCGTGCCTACGGGAGATCGATGGATCGTCCGGCAGATGGCTTGGGGCCATGATGGACTTTATCTCTCTGGCAGTATCCCAACACAATCAAGATGCCTTAAAATGGGCCAGCACCCAGGGCTATTCAGGGCCATTGGCACCAGGAGGCATATCAGGCAGATGCTGTACCAGCCCTGGGTCTGACTAATGGCATGGTCTCTAACAAAGTTGTCCCATTAGCACATGCCCTTCCATCTGCGCAATGGGGCTTCCTCTCCTGGAGGTTTTGGGGAAACAACCCACCCCCCGAACAGATTGTGGGGCACACAGAGAAAGGAGCCGCCGTCCCCTTGTGCACACAGAAGTCCTTGCACGAACAGGACAATTCCAATGGATACAACCCACAGTTTTCCCTTGCAAACAAAGATCAGTCGCCCATGGAACCTTAAAAAAGGCTTTTCAAAAGCACAAAACACATTACGAATGCTACATGCACATGATGGGGGAAATTCCAGAACTGTTTAAAATCATAGAGGGCACTCATTGCCTATGTTTCACCAGCAAACAAAACTATGGTAGAAATTATTGCGCTGGGAAAGAGGTGTATGTTTGTTTTTCATATTTTTAATACTTTGGCCTCAAGTCAGTCATGCTTAAATCGTGGCTCTCTTGTCTCCAAGGATTTTTAACTGTCTCTGGATAGAGTTCTCAATCTCCAAACCCTATTAGATTTCAAAATCCCATTTTCCTGTTAATATCTTTGATTTACAGTCGTAAGCATCCCAGAAATGTTATAACAATTTGAATCATTTCGGCTGCTTCCCCTTCATATACATTTGGCTACGTAGCAAAGAAACATATGGAAATTGCACGTTATGAAGAAAGAGAAATTTATGAGAGGGAATAGAACTCAGGATCATCCACTGAAACTGACTAGTGTTAGATCTGGAGAGACCAGTTGCACTAGCACTTCTTCACACAATATTTAAGTCATACAATTTACAGCCACAAGATGTCACGATGGCTACTAGCTTAGATGACTTTTAAAAAAATGGATTGGACAAATTCACGAAGGGTTTGGAAAGTTAAGCTGCAAATTTATGCGCAGGGAGCAAATCGTATCGTACACAGTGGGGTTTACATCGGAGTAAGCGCACTGTGCTGTTAGTTTATTGCTTCAGTTTAGCAGTTTCCTTTCCAGGCTGCTTCTATTGTGGAAATGTATTGAAATATCAGTACCCTATCTAGTCAGTTTTATGCTCAGAGAAGTCTCCCATTTTCCCCTTGTTCCTAGCACTGCACAAATTAAAACATATTTATTCTGCCATTGTGACATAGGAACTACCCTGTGTGACATGCACTGGATATGTGCAAAGCACCACCTTTCTTCAGCACGGGGCACTGTTCCATATTTCAATAACCCCATTATTAAGGTTTCTTACTTACCACTCTCTTGAAGTCCTCTTCTGCCTCATCAAACTTTCCCTGCTTCAGTAGCAGTTGTCCTCTTTGCAGCCTCGCCTAAAATAAAGGAAACAGTTCTGTAACACAGGAAGACACCGTGTAACATACCGTATTTTTTGCTCTCTAAGACTCACTTTTTCCCTCCTAAAAAGTAAGGGGAAATGTGTGTGCGTCTTACGGAGCGAATGCAGGCTGCACACCTATCACAGAAGCCAGAACAGCAAGAGGGATTGCTGCCTTCACTGCATAGCGATCCCTCTTGCTGTTCTGGCTTCTGAGAATTTTTTCTTCTTCCTTGTTTTCCTCCTCCAAAAACTAGGTGCGTCTTGTGGTCTGGTGCGTCTTATAGAGCGAAAATACGGTGCCTAGTGCAAAACTAAGGGAAGTCTGTGTTCCAATCCCCACTCAGTCATGAGAATCCCTGGGTGACCTTTGAGTAGCCCCTATTTCTCATCCCAAGCTACCCTATGCAGAAGGAGAGAGAACCAATTATGCCACCTTCAGTTTCTTGGAAAGGTGGTGGTGGTGGTGGGGGGAATTAAATGAATGAATGAATGAGGCTCTTAAGTGTAGGCACACATACATTCAACACATATTTTCTATTTCAAAGCATAGAGCATTTTGTTGCTGTTCCGTGAAGTACCTTTGCCCCTCCCACCACCCAGGTATTTATTTGGGAAGCTGCCTAGCTAGAACCAAGAGTCAAAGGGCATAGGCTAAATGTCCAGATCGCCAAGGAAGAGAGAATCTGAATTATGAGGCACAGGTCAGTTACCGGGGGTGTGTGTGTGCATTTTCCACTGAGAACCCCCAGTCTTACAAAGCCTTTGGGGAGGCTGTCTATTACCACTCCTGTTCAATAATTTCCCCACTTTAAATAACCCCACTAAATTCAACCGAATTTGCCTCTGAAGAGATGTGGGCTGCATGTGCACTACACATTTCAAGCCCTATGATACCACTCTTAACAGTCATGGCTTCTCCCAAAGGATTCTGGGAACTGTAGTTTCTTAAGGATGCCGAGAGCCATTAGGAGACTCCAGTTCCTCTCAGAGAACTACAAGTCCCAGGGTTCCATGGGAAGATGGCTGACCTTTGGGAACTGCAGCAGGAGTGTGCACAATGTTCTACATTGTTCTACAACATAAGCAAAATGATAGACATCCCTGCCCGTAGGGAATTTGTGATCTAGTGATTTAGGAAAGGGGACCAGGAGACCACTGAAGAATCCATCTCAAAAAACTGACTGAGGGCATGTAAGAATCTATGGAGGCTTGATTTCAATAGTCAGTAGTCACTCCTACTTTGCATCAAAATATCAGCACAATATTGGGTACCTTACAATCCCATAAGAAGCTGAATTAAGGCTTTGAAAAGGTGGCCCTCTCTCCTAAAGCACGTTTTGTATCCTGCAGTTGCTGGAATTTCAGTCTACATTTAACCTCTCCAAGTTATAGGATAATAAAAAGTTTTCTGTTGGATTATGCCACTTACTAGGGAGAGAAAAAAAGATTCCCATTTAAAAGGCAACATAAAAAACAAAGACAAAAGCCGTTTTCATCCACCCTGGAGGAGTCTCTGGAAAGTATTGCTTACCGATGTGAAATCCTGCTTTAATTCAACCACCTTGCTTAAGTCACGAATGGCAGCTTTAGATTTGCCCATGGCTAAATATACTGTGGCTCTTCTGTAATAGGCAAGGTAGTTATCAGAGTCCCCTTCTGCAAGTGAAGAAGCAGCAATCAGAACATAGCCTCAAGCCAGCCAAATCTTTGGATACAACTAAGCATGCAATAAGGAGAAATAACAGTGCCATTACCAGAATTTTTAAACAGCCTGATACCACCATTTAATTAGCGGAGGGAACGTTTCCATAGGACAGCCGTTCAGCACACATTTGCACTATTAACGCTAATGGGGGGAAAAATGAAAATCACACGCACATAGGAGCATTAAGCTTCCTGGTTATTTTTTAGGGCTTCAGGAGCTGAGCATCCAAGTGGATTCCAGCTGTGGAATGAAGTCAAGCCCCCTACATGCTAAAGCTTTTTATCGCAAACTGCAGGCTTGCCTTTCGAAGGCTGTTTTACATTTGGGTGCAGGCTCCAGCGTCTTTCATTTGCGGAAGGCCAAATAACCATCTCACCGGAGATCAGAGGTGGCGTGTTCTTCTAAGAATCCCCATTAATTCTGCTGATACAGCAATCAGCAGGGACAGAAACATGCCAACCCTAACTTCTTATTCCCATCCCAGACAATGAGGATGCTAGGGGACTGAATGGAAGTACAAAACTTTCCTTCCGCACCAAGAATGATGCATTGTATAGGCTTTGCTAAGGACAGGGGTCAGCAACCTTTTTCAGCCGTGGGCCGGTCCACTGTCCCTCAGACCATGTGGGGGGCTGGACTATATTTTGGAGGGGGGAAATGAACGAATTCCTATGCCCCACAAATAACCCAGAGATGCATTTTAAATAAAAGGACACATTCTACTCATGTAAAAACATGCTGATTCCTGGACCATCTGTGGGCTGGATTCAGAAGGCGATTGGGCTGGATCTGGCCCCCAGGTCTTAGGCTGCCTACCCCTGGCTAAGGAGGAGTTTCTCAGTGCTTCAAATCAGATACTTCTCCACAGAGCTTGAATTGTGGGGAGGGGGCAGGAGGGATAAGGTGAGGCTTCATGAAATCCACAAGTCCCCACTCTGCCCAACTTGAGCCAAGTCATGGCCACGCACACCTTTCCAAAAATAAAAAATAAAAAATGGGTTCATGACAAAAAAGAGAGCTACCCCCCTGCAATTAAACTATTGTTTCCTTTGTCCACAGAACTGGATGCAGCAGATGGAGGGATCCTTATCTTCCCCCTATGGGCTAAGTTTGATAGGTAGGCTCATTTAGGTAGGACTCATTTTTGCCCCCGTGGTTTGAAATCAAAGGCACAGCCTGCAAAGCACCAATGATCAGCTGATTGCCAGGCCTTGCAAAGGTCAGAGGGCAGGTAGGTGTGTCTTGGCAGAAATGGCCTGGGGGGGACCCAGCCGCTCTAGTTACGTTCAAAGGCCAGGGGTTTCCTACTCCTGCTACTGAAGTACTTCTCCTGTCTATCACAATTTGTGTTCCCTGAATTTGTGCCTTTGGCAACATTTTTAAGCCATGACCCCAGATAATGGATGCAACATTTCAGCAGCATGGAGATGCCGATAGCCAGAGTAGGGGACACGGACAGACACACACACAAGATTTTAAGACTTTCCCATCACAAGATAAACCATAAACCGCAAAACACAAATGAAACAACCACCATAAATATATATTAAAAGCAATCATGGGTATATACCGGTAAAGGTATCTGAAGAAGTGTGCATGCACACGACAGCTCATACCAACTTAGTTGGTCTCTAAGGTGCTAATGGAAGGAATTTTTTAATTTTATTCAATTCTATTTTGTTTCGACTACCGGTAAAGCTAGATAGCTAAATACCCTTTGAAGCTCCCTTTTGTCCTGGCACAACAAACCAAGCCAGAAAACTGTAAAAGTGGTGGCGACAGGCAGGATTTTCTGGGAAATGCTTCCTGCTGTTCCATATCCCATGCTCCCAATCCTCCCGATACTAAACTTGCAACAATATGAGGTGCCAGGAATCAGTCTTGCTGAATTCCATTCCTTTAGTTGATAACCTTTCTACCTAACACCTGCTGTAAGGTAGAAGTCTGTCATCAACAGGTGGTGGAGAAAATCTAAGAACACGTCCTGAGGCCACATTATGTGGAAAGCTCATGTTATGCAGCCACATGACAGCTTTTGTAACAGAAAACCCAACTGCCTCCTCATTTCCCCAAATTAATCATTAAGTGCCACCTCCCTTGTAGCAGGAAAAGAAATTAAGGTTCAATGTGCTACAAAAAATGCCACTTCTTGGCAGAGAACACCTACAATGGAAGACACCTACAAAGACTCATCTGTTACTCCCTGCCAAAGATCCAGGTTTTGCGATTAGAGGTGCAGGATCACAGCTACCACAGACCATCCATCAGCCCCAGCATCTGTTTACATCTAAAAAGAACCCAAACATCTTATCGCTTGCATAAAAGCAAGCTCAGCGTTCCGAGCCAGAAGATTTCTCCCCGCGCACGAAATGGATGGTTGTTGGTGCCTCGACTTGGTAAATTGGGAGCTCAAGTTTAACCACGTTAGTAGCTAAGAACAATTCAGAAAAAATCGCTGCAAAGTGCAGCCCAAGCTTCATGGGTTGGAAATGCTTATCAGCAGCGTTTCAGGAGCATCCTTGTCAAAGTGGCAAAGCAGAGTAGGGAGAGAGAAGCCCTGAAAGTAGAAAAAGTCAAGGAGAGCCTAAAACATTTGTCACACTCCTCACCACAATGATGTTTGCTAGCTGACCTGCCGCAGAGAAAATCTATCAGGCCCAAACCTACACAAAGTTTCTCCCAAGAAAGGCAGGGAAGCTGAAACACAACCCAAGTGGTGGAGGGTTTTTCTGCAATTATTGACGCAGGATTGAGTCTTTCACGATCTCTCCCATACATGGGAGATCACATTTGCGTAGCACAAATTTCACATGTAAAGCAGCTCTCAATTCAGAAGGATTCAACTGAAACAGGCAAGCCCCTTGCTGTGAACCAAACCTGGTGCCCCAGGGACAGACAGGCAATTTCTCTTTCCTTGCATCAATCTTGTTCACATACAAATACAGTTAAAAGTTACAGGACCAGAGTCCTGAATGGAGACCAAGTGCTGGAGCAACCAAAGGCAAGGAGAAAACATGGGGGACAGTTCAGCATTCCTCTCCCACTCACTCCTCCTGCTTTATATGTGGATAAAGGTCCCATATCGGGTCTGGGCCCATGCCAGGCTATGGGTCAGTGTGTTAACCCCATGGATTTCCCTAAGCAGGCCTGAATCGCACTCTGAACACCCCGAGCCCACAGACATCCGGGAGATTTGGATAAGTCCTGTACAATTCACAATAAAGACTGTCGTTACACGCTGCATTCTTCTATCTGCCATGACTAACCAAGCCTAAAGAATGAACCAAGGAGAACTTTACCACCAAGCATGCCCATTTAATGGACAGAAAATTCAAAAGTCACCACTACTAAGGCAAAGGCCTGCTTCAGACCGCATGACCGCAGTCCAATGAACCATTGTTTACCAGCCTAGAAACAAGCCATGTGTCGGCATGCACCTTCCTCCCCTCACATGCCTAGTTTAACCATGGTTTCCCTGATTTCTAAACTGGTAAGCTTTGGCTTAAGGGCTCCTTCAAACCAGGATACAAAACTAGGGTCAGATCTAACTTTACAGAAACCAGGTCCTTGAATTAAGGAGGAAGAATGCAGCAGGTACACAGCTCATTCCTGGACTGATAAACCGCGGTAGGTCAAACGGGGATTGTTACATCAAATTGGAGCTGCATTTGCAAATTATGACACGTGTACCCTGATCCCAACTACAATCACATGTTGCGAGTAAGTCTTGTTGATTTCTGTGGGGCTTATTGTTACTTGAAACTTTTTTTTCAAAGAGGGCCTGATGTGATGAAGTGAACATGCGTGAGGGCCAACCAAAGTTGTTGACTTTTTTAGGATTGAAGTTGTTGAGCTTTTTTCAGGATTTTGCCCCAGGAGATATACTGCCCCAGGGGCCAGATTTAACCAAACAGCGGGCCGGATTAGGCCCCTGAAACATACTTTGGACATGCCTGGTATATAGTCTTTGTTTCAGCTGTGGATGGGCGGGGAGAGGGAAAAGACTCCTTACTGCAGACTTAGCTGAATACGCAGCTCACCAGGAATTAAAAGAAGAGCAGGCATAACATACTAGAGAACATCAACCAGTGATCCTGAACAAAAGGAACCAGACAGGAGGCAGTGTGCTGCTTACTTTTCAAAATACTACGTATCAGTAAGAGGGATGGTACACCAAGGAAAAGGTTTTTCTAGATGAACAGTGAACTTGTGGGTAAAAGAGAGGAGAACAAAAATTTGGCAAAAGTCAAACGCTATCAAATGAAATGCAACTGCTTTTCGACACACACCTATGGCAGCGTGGAAGTGAGACAAAGCATCTGCCAGCTGCCCAGCTGCCAACAGCTTCTTTCCCATTTCAAGTTGTTTTTCGACTTCTGCGTTTATCCCACATTCCGCACCTGAATGAAGAAAAAATATATTTAATATCGTTAAAAAAGAAACTGAATTGTTTTACTATTTTATTTGCTTCCCTCCTCCCTCCAAGCTGACGCCACAACGTTATCATACGTGAATATGAATAAAACAGAATAAAAATCTGCATACTCTATCAAGCCATGATGCAATTTCTGTTTCCTTTTCTCAAAGTTAAAACAAGTTCACTCCCTCAGATCATTAAATACGTAATAGTCATAAGATTTATAAAGTTAATTCAGTTTGCTGCCCTCAAGCGCATTTTGTGCTTTCAATGGGGTCACCAACGCAAACAAATACAGTTCTGTGTACTTTCTAGCTAGTTGCATTTAGAAAGAAAAGGAAGGAACTAAGGAATATGGGGTTTTTTTAATTCCCCTTCCTTTTTTGGTCTTACACCGATTTCCAAATCAAAGTTGCCATTTTCAAGTACAAATAACTTTTCCCTCTAAATGTTCAACAGACTCACTGAGCTCTGACAGCCAATATGATGATTTCCTTCCCCATTTCACGCATCATCACGGACAATAAAAACTCTGGAGGCCAAATTACATTATATCTGCGCAATCTCTTCTTACCTCATGCATGCCCTCAAAAAATATGAAGCGCGGTTATCTGGGTGTTATTAAGAGAAAAACTGAAAGCAAAGTTGCGCGAGTGTCTATGGAGGCTGTACAAGACTCTTATTACTTGAGATGAGTGAGCTATAAAGAGTTCAACTTTATCTTACGAAACCAGAGCCAGTATTTATATAGCTAGAAATCATATATAAATGCATGCAAGTGTGTCCCTCAAAGACAAAGTATAAAACTCCAAGATTGCAGTTTTCCACATACAACCACTAAATGTAAAGTCAATTTATTCATTCAGAATAACCATGTACTGCTGAGACTGTCCCACTTTAGATGCTAAGGGCACTACCGGCTTACCTGCTACCTAGCCTATAGGTCTCAGAGAAGCTCCTGTAGTTACAAAGCTAAGACAGTGGGGGGGGGGAGAGTCGTAACACAATTCTCTCCTCGATGTGCAAGTTTTCCAATGCAAGGAGTTTTCTACGCCAAAAAACATTACAGCAGGAAACTCCTCCCATCTACAGTCTGAAGTGGTACACTCCAGCAGGGCTGTGCCACGTGATTATTCTAAATGCATAGGGATTGGGCATCATACCTTGAAGCAGATGAACACAATGCTTTTAAAGCACATTCAAAGCACAGGGCTTCCTTCAAAGAAATCTGGGAACTGTAGTTTCCCACACAGAGACCCACAATTCCCACCACCCTTAACAACATTTCCCAGGACACTCTGAGGGAAGCCATGTGGCTTTAAGTATGCGCTGAGTGTGTTTTAAACTTAATTTTTAAAAATATATAGTGTTGATCTACCTTTGCTCCTCAACATATCTATTTGGAAGTGTCACATGGGGGTTCATCAGAGCTTATTTACAGTTAAATGGTTGCTGAAAAGCACAGCAATAGCACTAGACACAATTCTATTCCTATCACAAGACAAGTGATCGTCATATGTGCCCCTGCAAACTCAGAATATTAGGATTATTTCTTTCCTGACATGGAACCTTTCTTCTGACATGGAACTCAAGGTGGCATGTATGTTGCTCTCAGGTGGTCACCCAACTAGGCATTGAGCAGAACTGGTTCTCAGGTGGCAAGGACAAGACCTGCTTAGTTTCAGCAAGGTGGTGACCTTATGTGTCTTCAGGCTATGCCCCACAGCCAATTAATAGACTGCATTATAATAGTATCATACATATGTATGATACTATGTTGACCTATGTATACTGACCACCAAGTGCACAGATCTATAATGCGTACTGCCTTGATAGCCATAGACCCCAGGTCACAGCCACCCATGTGAGGATAAAGGAAGCACAGAAAGGATGGACTTCGAAACTGGATGTTGTGATTGTGGAGATTTTTGTTTACACAGTATTTGCCATTGCCCGGTTCACAAATTAAATGCATATGAACCTACTCTGAGCCCGAGATCAACTTCTGAGGGCCTTCTTAGTGTGCCTCCTGCATGAGTTGTCTGGAGGGTGGTAACATGAGAATGGGCCTTTTCTGTGGTGGCTCCCAGTTTGTGGAATGCTCTCCGCAGGGAGACCTGCCTGGTGCCTTCATTATACACCTTTAGGCACCAGGCAAATACATTCCACTTCAACCGTCTCTGGCTGAATAACATTCTATGACCTTGTACATGTGTTTGTGGGAACGGGGTTATTGGTTTTGCTGTGCCTTTGTTTCATTATATATTTCCTGCTCTCATTTTGTATTATTATGTTGTGAATTGCCCTGTGACCTTGGATAAATGGCAGTATACAGATTTAATTAATAATAATAATATCCAAGGAGCTCAGGACAACACACCAACAACAGCTTTTTACTAACAGGAAATGCTGTGTTATTACAATATCATCATCAGAATTGATATAAATATTTATATCTTCCTACATGCTCAAAGTGCCTCACACACAATATTGCATCATTAGAACAGTTCTGTAACTTAAGGCAGGATGACAAAGTCCTCTCCACTGTACAATTGGAACAGCTGAGCCTGGAGGAGGTGTAGCTTGCCCAATGTCACTCTGAGTGAGATTTGAGCTATGCTGGGAAATAAGCAAGATTTTAGCTGGACACTTCCCAAACCATATTCTTAAACTGAAATCCTAAACAGTTGCTAGGGAACAAGGCTCACCGAATATAACTGAAATAAGATATGTATAGTGCTGGTCTGAAAAATGCTAGAGGATACTTTATCATCTTTGAACAGACACAGACAGGACTCTCATTGCATCTTTCTTCTCTCCAACAATTGGCACAGAGTCATGATCACTACTGGCAAAACTTGACTCCCTCCCCTTACGGACAACACACAATAGGATCCCTCACACATATTTTCTATGCTACACCACCCAAGCCCCTTCCTGAGCCCTGCTAGGGCCGCCATTGGGCCCCGGCCAGCAGAAGAGCAGGTCCATATTCCACACGTTAACCCACGCTAGACTCTGTAGTGGCCCAAAAAGCCAGCTCACATTTTGCCGTTCACTATTAAGTGGAATTTCACCGACATATCCACCCCCTCTCACCCCAAGGAGGCCAGCTTTGCTGTCATTTTAGGGGGTGAAACTTAATTTTTGCCAATTTCTTCAGTTTTTGGGTGTGAGGACTTCAAATCTGCTATTATTTTTGTGGCTGGGCAATATTTAGCTTGGTAAGTCTATGTTAAAGCTCGTAAACTGCTTTCGGAAAACCAAGTAGTTTTAATTTTACCTTAATGATAACAATAACAACATACAATACAACTGCAAGTACTTGGCAGTCATTTCTGAGCATACCTGGATAGCTCGACTAGTTGAGCAGGGTGCTGATAACCCCAAGTTTGCGACTTCGATCTTGATATGAGACAGCTGCATTTTGCAATAAGTTGGACTAGATGATCCTTAGGGTACCTTTCAGCTGTACAATTCTATGGTTTCAGTGCTATTTTACACACACTTTCTACTTACCAAGCACATCTGAATCATACTAATTTAGCCAAAACACCTTTTGGATTCGCAAGCGCTGTGACCACCTTTTTAGCACCCGATTTGGAAGTGGGGAAAGTCGAAACGCCCTAAATTGCAGCACCTCATATATTGCCACAGTTTCCCCACCTCTGAAAAATAAAACAACCCGCTTAACTTTCCTCCTGGTAATTAACCGCCCTACTTCCCGGTTAAGCAAACGCCCGGGCTTGCCCACCCCAGTCCCGCAGCAGCGAGCGCTTCCTCCTCACCCTGGTAGTGCAGGTCCCACAGGACCAGAAGCAAGGGCAGCGCCGAGCCCAGCCTGCTCGAGTAAGCCCGGGGGGACACCATGCCTGCGGAGCCGCTCCGTCCCCACGTGCGCCGCCCGACCCGCCGAGAAGTTCACTTCGGAACTCTGGAACTCTCAACATTCCGAGCCAGGTTCCACGGGGTGGGTCGTGGGAGCCGCCGATTGGCCGCGCTGGCGCCTGCCCCGCCCCCTCGCAAAGGGGAACGTGGAGGGCAGGAGAAGCGAACTGTCAAAAGTCCCCGCCCCCGGCTGGCTTGAGCATGCGCGTTAAGGGGAACCGAAGCCCGCTGCCGCCCTCACTTCGTGCCCTCACTTTCAGCGCCGAGTTTACCTGTTGCCAACTTCGCGATTGGTCTTGTTTCGGATGACTTTTTTTTTAAAAAGACAGAATTGGTTTCCGAAGTTCTGCTGAAGAGGCAAATGTGCGCTTTCGAGTTACACGGATCTCTCCCCCCCCCGCAAGGACACAGAATCCTAAAATTGTAGAGTTGGAAGGGACCCCAAAGGTCATCTAGTCCAACCCTCTGCAATACAGGAATCTCTGCTGGATCATACATGTCAGGGGGTCAGCCAACCTCTGCTTAAAAGCCTCCAGTGAAGGAGAGCCCATCAGAGACGGTTTTAGGGCATTTGGCTGCACCGGGTGCGGGTGTCACAGGGGGAGCCGCAACAATTATGTGGAACCGAGTGCAAGAGGCGGTGTGTGTGTGTGTGTGTGTGTGTGTCACTGAATTTAGCATCGCACAGGGTGCTGCTGAAGTTTGAGAGCCCAATGTTCACCTCTGAGTCCATGACCTCTCATGGGAGTTTGTTCCACAGTCAAAAGGTTCTTCCTGATGTTCATAGGAGCCAACTCCCCCACAATAAAATATTTGCCCACCCCCACGTTGATGGGCATTGCCATTCAAATAGGGGTGGGTGTGTGATGTCTTGTGATCGATTATGTGGGGTGGGGTTTTCCTGGCCTCCCCCCCCCCCCATAATTTATTCAAGTTGTCACCGCTGCTGATGTTGATTTGGAACATTGGTAGGCAAACTAAGGCCCGGGGGCTGGATGTGGCCCAATTGCCTTCTAAATCCGGCCCGCAGACTGTCCGGGAATCAGCATGTTTTTACATGAGTAGAATGTGTCCTTTTATTTAAAATGCATCTCTGGGTTATTTGTGGTGCATAGGAATTCGTTCATTAATTTTTTTCAAAATATAGCCCGGCCCCCCCCCACAAGGTCTGAGGGACAGTGGACCGGCTACCTGTTGAAAAAGTTTGCTGATCCCTGATTTGGAATCTCCTTTCCTGTACCTGGAAGCCATTGCTTCGAGCAGGAGAAAACGAGCTTCCTCCATCTTCCATGTGGCTGACAGCCCTTAAGATATATGACAATGGCTATCATATCTCCTCTAGTCGCCTCTTTACCAACTCCCTGGAGGTAAGCACTTAAAAAGGAGAAGTAACCTGGTAGGCTGATAGTGACCTGGCAGCAAGAAATGTCCTCCATGAGTTTAGGTGCTTTAAATGTAAAAAATATAAAATGCCACAAACACCCACTAGAGGCCACTAAAATTATTCTAATAAATATAGGTACAGTATGTGTATCACAGGCATTGGTGTACAGTACTAACTTATGAATGGCTGCTTTTGGCTGAACACAGCCTCGTCATTTTTTGTGATGTTGCATTTATGTGATGTTGCAATACTATAGCCAATATTCTCTACTTACCTAAAGAAACAAAGAAGTTGGATTATTTAGTTTTGTTTTTAAAAAACAGTAGTACCAAAATAATGTATACAGTAACATTCCATGTTATATTAGTATACATGCCACTTAAAAATAATATTAATTCCTGTAGTGTAACTATGTAAACTAGCAAAACAAAACACTACCTCTAGGCTTTCTGTGAGCTTATACAGACAACAAATAAACCTAATTCTTGCCACTAGCATTTTTAACTTGTTATCACTAATGTAGTGGAGGGATAATCTTGTCCCTTCTCCCTGAGTTTTGAAAAATAATCAGTATAGCAGTCACTGGCATTTAATGGAATGGGTCACTCTATCTGCCCGCAGATGGGTCCCAAATTCAGTCCCAGCATCCCCAGGTATTGATGCTAAAAATCCCTATCTGAAACTCTAAAAAGCTGCTGTCAGTAGACTGGGGTGAGCCAGGTGGTTTGCCTTTGCACAAGGCAGCCTCCTATGACCATAGATGGTTTTATTCCATACACACCTGCAACCACAAGCAACTTGGGAACCATCCAAAATTCAGAGTTGTGTTGGGGGATGTTTTTAAACTTCCACAGCTGGCAAATGTACCTACCACTCGTCTCTCCTTTTAATTGCAATTTGCAGGATGGAGAACCTGCGACCCTTCTGAACATTTTTGGACTCCAACCTCCATCAGCCCCTGCCAGCGAGGCAAATGCCCTGGGATGATGGGAGCTGTAGTTCAACAGTGCCTGGGGAGACCTGTGTTAGGCACACAGATACCCCACTGAAGTTAATGGGAAAGAAAACACTCAGAACTGTGCATAGAATTGCAGCCTTTGGGTCCAGCGTTGCTCCGGCTGATACACATGGAACTCTAGATCCTTTTGCCAGTAGTCCATGTGAAAAGGATCTAGGAGTCATAGCAGACCACAAGCTTAATATGAGTCAACAGTATGATGCGGTAGCAAAAAAAAGCTAATGCTATGCTAGGCTGCATCAACAGAAGTATAGTGTCCAGATCAAGGGAAGCAATAAACCTGCTCTATTCTGCCTTGGTCAGAGACCACACCTGGAATAATGTGTCCAGCTCTGGGCATCACAATTTAAGAGGGATGTTGATAAGCTCGAATGTGTGCAGAGAAGGGTGACCAAGATGATATAGGGTCTGGAAACCAAGCCCTATGAGGAACAGCCGAGGGAGTTGGGTATGTATACCCTGGAAAAGAGGACTCAGAGGAGATGTACCACATTTTTTCACCTGTAAGACAAGGTGTTTTTACCCAATTTTTTAGGTTGAAAAATGTGGGGCGTCTTATCCATGGAATATAGCAATTAAATATATAAATAAATATGGTACTTGCTCTAGCAATCACAGTTTCTGGCAGTGGCGAGCCGTGGGGCCTCTGTAGTCTGCTTGCCTCCTCTCACTCTGCCCGCCCTGCAGCTAGGCAGTCCATTTTTGCTGTGCAGCGTCTTCGTGCGGCTCCACTTGTGCACGGGCAGCGTAACGTTACACAGGAGGAGTGTGGTGATTGCGCCTTTAACTTGAGTGAAACATCGCACCTTGCACTCCTCCTGTGTAACATTGCGCCGCCCATGCACAAATGGAGCCGTGCAAAGACACCGCACGGCAAAAACGGACTGCAAGCAGAATATGGAGGCCCCGTGGGAAAGGCGAAAAGTGCTAAAAGTACCGTATTTTTTGCACCATAACACTCACTTTTTTCCTCCTAGAAAGTAAGGGGAAATGTCTGTGCGTGTTATGGAGGGAATGCCTACGGGTGGCATGCCTACGGATTTTCCTCCTCTAAAAACTACATGCGTGTTATGGTCGGGTGCGTGTTATAGAGCGAAAAATACGGGTAATTGAAAAAAAATCTTCACCACTCTCTCCCCACCCCTGCAAAGAAGCTCAGTGATTGCCAGCGAGGGTACAGCTGATAGGCAGCTTGTTAGACGTGCATGGCTGTTAGCCTCTGGGTAATCCTCCCCCCCCCCCATTTTTTTTCAACAAGTCAGGGCAATTTCCGCCCATTTCCTTAATTTGAAGTCCCTCAAAATAGGGGGCATCCTATACATGGGGGTGTCCAATACACAGAAAAATACGGTATATGAAAGCTACTTCAAATACTGTACATATGTAAAGGGCTGTCATAAGGAGGATGGATCAATCTTGTTTTTTTCCTGCTCTGGTGGGCAGGACCTGAACTAATAGTTTCAAGTTACAAGAAAGGAGACTAAACATCAGGAAGAACTTTCTGAGAGTAAGAGGTCTTTGACAACGGAACAAACTCTCTTGGAAGGCGGTGGGCTCTCCTTCCTTGGAGGTTTTAAAGCAGAGGTTATATGGCCATCTGTCATGGATGCTTAGTTGAGATCCTGCAGTGCGGGGGGTTGGACTCGTTGACCCTCGCAGTCTCTTCCAACTCTACAATTCTATGATTCTAATTGCTTTTTACCACATTAGCAGTCGGATCCTGCACTTCCGGCTGGGGATTCTCCTGCATTTGCTTGTGATGAGGATACGTTTGTTATTGTTCTGCACTGAGATCCTCTTGCCAGCAGGGCCACTCAGCCACACTGCTGACAATTCCAAGCAACCCTCTCATCTCCATGTTTCTTCCCTCTTGCAGATAATGGGATTAGCCTTGGCGAAGAAAAGAGGTGGGGAAGAGAAATGAGTCCAGAGAAGCAGCCAGTTGGGTTGGGGTGCATGCAAAGAAGAGAGGGGGAATCCAATCCCCTTGGGGACAAGCAGGGGGTGGAGGCTGTGCAAGCGAGGCTGCAATGCAACCCACCCACCCTCTTTTACTGAAGGAGGCATGATTCAGCAAGCGGAGATTGAAGGACACTGCCTGGGCACAAGCTAAGAGAATCCCCAGGACAGAGGAGGGGGTGTTGTTGTGGCTGCTTAGCAATAGTGCATGCATGTCTCTGAGATCTTGCTGTGGAGCTGAGTGACTGCTGGGATAGCACCAGTTACTACTGCTGGAAAGGAGCAGCAGCAGATTTTCAATTTCATAAAAAAGGTTATTTATGCATGCTACCACTGCGGCCGATGTTTTATTGGCCCCCAAATGGAAAAGGAGCGAGGTCCCAACCAAAGAAGATTGGCAACTCAAGTTGACGGAATATGCACAACTTGTAGACTTAACATATAGAATAAGAGAACAAGAAGAACATACATTTAAAGAAGATTCGAAAAAGTTTATTGAATATATGGAAAATAATTGTGTACAGCTGAAAACGCTGGCGGCATTAAAATAAATTCAACAGTGTAATTAAGTTTTGATGGATGCAATAAGGGAATACTGAATGGTACAGTGGTGCCCCACAAGACGAATGCCTCGCAAGACGAAAAACTCGCTAGACGAAAGAGTTTTCCGTTTTTTGAGTTGTTCCGCAAGACGAATTTCCCTATGGGCTTGCTTCGCAAGACGAAACGTATTGCGAGTTCTTGCGAGTTTGTTTCCTTTTTCTTAAAGCCGCTAATAGCCGCTAAGCCGCTAATAGCCGTGCTTCGCAAGACGAAAAAACCGCAAGACGAAGAGACTCGCGGAACGGATTAATTTTTCTTGCGAGGCACCACTGTATAGTTTTTGTAAAATATGCAGGTATTTATTATATATAAAATGAACCATGGAAAGAGAAGAAAGTAAGTCAATGATATCTGAAGGATGTAAAATGAGTATTTTAAATTGTATGACAGAAAATTTAATAAAAATTATATATATATATTTCCGATTTCGATTACATATATGTTTTCAATTTCCCCCCACCAACACTCTTATGCTGGGATAGCTCAGTCGGTAGAGCACGGGGGGTTGGACTAGATGACCCTCGTATCCATTCCAACTCTACAGTTCTATAGTCGCATGATTCCTTGCGCAACTACACATCCCAGAGCCTCGTTGTAAAGCTCCTTTCTTTGCAGCAGGGGCAGGCCAAGCAGGGAAAAGGGAGATGGGGCTTCTTCACTTTGGCCCTTGAGACCTGGCTCTCCCTTCCTCTGCCCCGCTACTGTCTTCTTTTGAAGGTGGCCAGAAGTTTGTTGCAAAAATTAAAATGCACTTAACACGCCCAATTCCAGGAACACATTTTGTTTTCAGCCTAGCTAAACATCCCACCTCCCAGTTGCAAGGAATAAAGTTTGCACAGGCGTGCAGCATTTGAATTTTAGCCCGCATTAGAAACAAATCCCAATGTCTTCAATACAAATTCCCAAGCAATTTGCTTAGTTTTGCAACTTTATTTCCCACACTGGGAAGCTGTGTAATCGATCTGTGCATCTTAAAGTTATGTCTGCATTGATTAAGACTGCCAGCTTTAATCTGTATAACTGGTGGCTTAATTAACTTGCATATAAATCTGCAGATTAAAATCCCTTCTCCATTAATTAGTGAGATTGTAATTGAAGGCAAGCGTAGTGCCGTGCAGGAAACCCACACTTGACTCCTCAGGGAGCTAAAATTCACTGGGGGACGGGGGACGACGACAGGGGACTTAACAGTGCAATCCTCTCTATGTCTATTTAGAAGTAAATCTAACTAAACTCAATAGATTATTATTATTAATTGAATATATATACCACCCTATACCCGGAGGTCTTGGGGCAGTTCACAGAAAAGATCAACATAAAAACCACAATATATATAATCAAAATAAAAACAACCACCCAGTAACACCCCCCCCCAAAAGAGCCACATTTTACAAGGGCACAGCTATTTTGCAGGCTGTGTAGAGCCAGGAGGGAGATAATAATCAATAATACGTTTAGAGAAGATTGGAAAACCTTTATTGAATGTATAGGAAATTATTGTGTACAGCTGAAAACGCTGGCAGCGTTAAGATAAATTCAGCAGTGTAAATAAGTAAGTTTTAGATGGATGTAATAATGGAAAACAGACTGGTATAGTTTTGGTCAGTGAAGGGGTAAGCATGCCCCTAAACATTTTGTGAATCCTTGTACTTTTGTCCATTTACTGTATTTATTATTCCCGATTTGAAGTATAAAATAGTGACTTTCTTGAGTCAAAATGAGAGTACCCCTAAACATTTATATATATATTTTTAAAAAGCACTGTTTTCTGTAAAATATGCAAGGATATAAGATATGTAAAATGAACCATGGAAAGAGAAGGGGAGTCATGGATATTTTAAGGATGTAAAAATGAGTACTTTAAATTTTAAAACAGAAAATGCAATAAAAATTAAATATATACTCACTGTACAGTATATAAAAGGAGGGAGAATCCGGCCGGCTAGTTACCTCCTAGCTTGCAGCATGTTTGCAGGGTCCGGTTTCGAACTGGACAGGGGGCGAGAGAACTTCCCGGGGGGGGCTTGTTTGGGTGTGTGGGGTGTGTATGTGTGGTGTATGTTGTGTGCGGGGGGTGGACTAGATGACCCTGGGCGCCCCTTTCCCCTCCATCCTCATTCGAGGGCTCGCGGCCGCCTCACCTCTCCTCGAAGGAGCCTAGGCGGGCCGCGGTCGACCAGGCCCCGTTCCCATAGCAACGCGCGCGACGCGCCGCCAGAAGCGCCAGGCGGCCGCTGGGCCTAGATCCGCCGGGACGCGCAGGAGTCTCCTTCCCGCCTTCCCCTCACTGCGGGGCCGGCCGGGGGATGCGAGGCGACCCCGGGGGAGGGCGGCCGGGCCCCACTGCCGACTAACGGGCCTCCTCCTCCTTCCCCCTCAGGCCTACCGCGCTGCTGTTCTCGAGCATGGCTGCCCCGGCCGAGTCCGTCCCCGCCTTCCAGTTCCGCCCGCGGCTGGATCCCCCGGACTGGCGGCGCCTGAGCGGCGTGGACGTGGAGCGGGTGGCGGCCGAGGTGGACGTGGCGGCGCTGCAGGAGCACCTGGCGCACGTGGCCTTCTGCGACGCCGGCCGGGAGCGCTGCCCACGGTGCCAGGCGCCCGCCGACGCGCTGCTGCTGAAGCTCCTCCGCCTGGCGCAGCTGAGCCTCGAGTACCTGCTGCACTGCCAGGACTACCTGAGCGCCCAGCTCCGCGCCACCCAGGAGCTGCTCAGGGCCGCCGACGCCCACCGGGACCTGCTGGCCAAGGACGTGGCCCGGGGAGCCCAGGAGGCCCGGCTGCTCCGGGAGGAGTGCAAGAGGCGGAAGAAGATCATCGGCACCCAGCAGATGATGCTCCAGGCCGGCGCCGCCTGCCACCAGGTGGGCGCATGGGTGGGTGTGGGGGGCAATGGAGGGTAGGAGGAGAGGGTGCACCAGTTTATCTGCACTTGGCTATTGGCAAGGTGCCCCAGGGCCGGTGGCCAACCCGCCATGCGTCCTTTTGTTGTTTAGTCGTGTCCGACTCTTCATGACCTCATGGACCAGAGCATGCCAGGCACTGCTGTCTCCCGCACTTTGGTCAAACTCATGTTGGTAGCTTGTCCAACCATCTCGTCCTTCCACTGCATGCAAAGACAGGCTCCGGAGGATTGAGCAGATGAGACCAATAGTGGGTCTAACGGTCAAGAAGGCAGCTTCTGCACATGCCGTAGAGGGAAGTGAGGGTTCATCAACTTGGGGAGGTAGCTCATCTTCTTCTTGTTGTTTAGTCGTTTAGTTGTGTCCGACTCTTCGTGACCCCCTGGACCAGAGCACGCCAGGCTTCCACTGCTTCCCGCAGTTTGGTCAAACTCATGTTTGCAGCTTCGAGAACACTGTCCAGCCATCTCGTCCTCTGTCGTCCCCTTCTCCTTGTGCCCTCCATCTTTCCCAACATCAGGGTCTTTTCCAGAGAGTCTTCTCTTCTCATGAGGTGGCCAAAGTATTGGAGCCTCAGCTTCACAATCTGTCCTTCCAGTGAGCACTCAGGGCTGATTTCCTTAGGAATGGATAGGTTTGATCTTCTTGCAGTCCATGGGACTCTCAAGAGTCTCCTCCAGCACCATAATTCAAAAGCACCAATTCCTCAGCGATCAGCCTTCTTTGTGGTCCAGCTCTCACTTCCATACATCATTACTGGGAAAACCATAGGTTTAACTATATGGACCTTTGTCGACAAGGTGATGTCTCTGCTTTTTAAGATGCTGTCTAGGTTTGTCATCGCTTTTCTTTCAAGAAGCAGGCGTCTTTTAATTTTATGACTGCTGTTCACCATCTGCAGTGATCATGGAGCCCAAGAAAGTAAAATCTCTCACTGTCTCCATTTCTTCCCCTTCTTTTTGCCAGGAGGTGATGGGACCAGTGGCCACAATCTTAGTTTTGTTGTTGTTGAGCTTCAAGACCATATTTTGTGCTCTCCTCTTTCACCCTCATTAAGTGGTTCTTTAATTCCTCCTCACTTTCCGCCATCAAAGTTGTGTCATCTGCATATCTGAGGTTGTTGATATTTCTTCCAGCAATCTTAATTCCGGTTTGGGATTCATCCAGTCCAGGCTTTCTCATGATGAATTCTGCATATAAGTTAAATAAGCAGGGAGACAATATACAGCCTTGTCTTACTCCTTTACCAGTTTTGAACCAATTAGTTGTTCCATATCCAGTTCTAACTGTAGCTTCTTGTCCCACATAGAGATTTCTCAGGAGACAGATGAGGTGATCAGGCACTCCCATTTCTTTAAGAACTTGCCATAGTTTGCTTTGGTTGACACAGTCAAAGGCTTTTGCGTAGTCATTGAAGCAGAAGTAGATGTTTTTCTGGAACTCTCTAGCTTTCTCCATAATCTAGCACATGTTTGCAAAGTGGACTCTGGTCCCTCTGCCCCTTAGAAATCCAGCTTGCACTTCTGGGAGTTCTCGTCCTTAGGCAAGGCTAAACTGCTTACACACACACACACACACACACACACACACCAAAATGCACGCACACCCCACCCCAAAATTGCAAACTTAAGTTTTTTTAAAAAAACAGCTAGGAAAAACGAAAAGTGCAAAAATGCTAGATTTAAATCAAAATTGCAAACTTAAGTTTTTCAAAGATCAGGTAGGAAAAACGAAAAGCACCAAACGGCTAGATTTATCTGAGTTCGCAAGATCTAGGCTTATCGCAGATCTCAGCAGCAAAGCCGTCTTTGATTATCTTCAATTGCAAAATCTAAATCTATCTTAGATTTTGGTAGTGTATCCATAATAATAATTATAGTAATAATATTTATACCCCGCCCACCTGGCTGGGTTTCCAATCTTACTTTGCTATGAGTGATTGCTAGAGAAGAATCATTTGCAGCACTGAAATGACTTCTCGGCGGTGCAAGCCTGGGCATTGTATATGAACGTCCTGGGCTGCCCAGACAACACATGGCATCCATATATCTCAGGAGACAATGGAAGAATGATACAGGAGAGACATGTTTTATTGCAGGGGGACTTCTATTACCTGAAAGTCTGATTTTGTTGCTACAGGTGCCACATTGTGTATCAGGCACTCCACCAGTTAAACTCAATCCCCGAAGGTGCACTCTTCCATTGTCTTCTGAGACAGATGGATGCCAACAATGTTATTCTGAACTCCAACAATTGATTATCATTACCTTAGATGGGTTACACAGACTCCCGTGTTAAACTAAATACAGAGGACTAATAGAGTTCTGCTCCCTAGACAATCCTTGGTGAATAACAATAAGACTAGCCTAAAAGTGGCATTACTGCTATGTGTTTTTTAGGTTTTCAGAACTCAGGATAATCATGTTTTAGGACTCTGTATTAGCATAGGTTCGGTATGTCGTGGTACATCTGAGAGCTCGGGTTATAAAGTATCCATAGAAATTGTGAACGTAGAATCAAGAGTTGGAAGAGGTGCCCTGCCTCTTCTTTAAGGCTCCCAAACAGTGCAGTAACTTTTTCAGTTTCACATCATTTTGAGCCATAAACATTAAATGTTGTCACTTTACACGACTTGTGTTGGTAGTTTTCACTGTATCCATTGAGAATAGGACAAGAAGTGAATGGGGCTAATGTTGAAATGAAGTTGCTTTAAGGAGCCCAGCTCCAAACAATATCCCTTTTCACTGTGTGGGAAAGCCTTGCAGTTACATATACCGGTAATCAATGTTTATTTATGAATAAGGTCCTTTCAGTAGCTCCATGCAAGACCTATCCCCAATAAGCATAAAACATTAATGTACCATGAGCTAAAGTAATTGAATGAAGGGTAAAGCATGCAACCGCTACATGGAATTGGCAACATTTCAACATGAGTGTTTGTTTGGATAAAGATATTTCACAGCTGATTTAATACATTAAATCCTAATATGTTTCAGCAGAAGATATCTGTGGCTTGCTGGCATTTCCCTGGCACTGAGTCCTTGACTATCCAAGCTTTGCATGTTCTTGCATTTATCCAACAAAAATGTAACTTAATTATTTATACCCTTAGTAGTTCTTTCAAGGAATTTATATTTAATCACATAGCAGCTATCAGTTGCAGGATTTTAAATAGTTGATGGGGATTGGGAATTCAGCAACAAGAATCTGGTTCTGAATCTGCTGAGCCATTACACACATTTCACATCATATGAGCTGATCCTCCTAAATGTATAGTAGCATGTTACTGAAGAAGATGTGCAAGTTTGAAGTGCATTAAAAGAGCAACAGATTTTGAGACCATGTGTCTACAAATCAGAAGCAAAATAATCTCCCTTTTGCACCAGCAAAATCTGCTCTGGTGTTATGTCCACCTGCCCCTAAGTAGCACCAAGTCCTAGATGTCCTTTACTAGATGTTGGACGCAGGTGGCACTGTGGTCTAAACCAATGAGCCTCTTGGACTTGCTGATCAAAAGTTTGGCGCTTCGAATCCCCGCAACGGGGTGAGCTCCCGTTGCTCCGTCGCAGCTCCTGCCAGCCTAACAGTTCGAAAGCATACCAGTGCAAGTAGATAAATAGGTACCGCTGCGGCGGGGAGGTAAACGGCGTTTCCGTGTCACGGTTTCTGTCACGGTGTTCCGTTGCGCCAGAATTGGTTTAGTCATGCTGGCCACATGACCTGAAAAGCTGTCTGTGGACAAACGCCGGCTCCCTCTGCATGAAAGCGAGATGAGTGCTGCAACCCCATAGTTGCCTTTGACTGGACTGAACCGTCCAGGGGTCCTTTACCTTTTACTTTTATTAGATGTCCTAGCTTTGGGATAGCAGCCACTGCCTTCATTTTGTTTCACATTCTAGTAGCGATAGTAGTGACACTGTTTTTCCTCAATCGCTGGCACAATTTTTGAAAAGGTGATTTTTTTGGGGGGTGGAAACCTGCCTTCCATATGATACATAAGATCAGGTTGCAAGAATGATCTAGTGTAAGTAGTTGTTTACACATTGGCACTCTGATCCAAATATTCTTACTGGTGCCTGTTCCTGTAACACTGGAATAATATGATGGTTTAGTCCAGAAACAGGCACATCCTAAACATGTATTTGCAACTGTTAGGTTCAGGCCAGAGTGTTGGATAGAGTGTTGAACTAGGACTTAGGAGACCTGAGTTCGAATCCTCACTCAGCCATGAAGTTCATTGTGTGGCCTTGGGCCAGTCCCTGCTTTTCAGCCTAGCCTACCTCATAGGGTTTGGGGGGGGATTAAATGTGGAGAGGCAGAACCAATGTGCCCCTCCTTGAGCTAACTGAAGAAAAAGGTGAGAGATTAAAAGCAATAAACAAATGGATAAAGGTACTTAATTCTTCTCCAAAGCTGTAATCTTGTGCCTAGTTGCTGGAGTATAAGGCCCAGAGACTGGTGATGCTAGCATATGCATAACTGATAGCAGGATCAAACCCATTCACGATCCAGTTAGAGCTTTGTGCCTGTCCCTCACCTAGCAGCCAGGACTGCACATGTGATAGTGCTGATCAGTTGTTCAACACAAGAAGGTATGGGTTTTGATTTATGCTTCTCCACCCCCACATCCTGAACAGGACATTACTGCTGTTCTTGATAGTCTCTCCAATGATTTTTCATGCAGAGTGCCAATTTGCCGGGTGGAACGTCTCCCCTTAGGTGTCCCACATGCAGGGATCTTAATATAAAATGCACTTCTTAATATAAAACATGTCTAGTTGGCAAATGCAGCATTAGCACTATTAGTGCTTCCAGTAGCTTGTGTATTTTTGGACCAGGTACTTTGTCACCTTTGAAACTATGTACAGTGGTGCCTCCCAAGACGAAAAGAATCTGTTCTGTGATTCTCTTCGTCTAGCGGTTTTTTTGTCTTGCGAAGCAAGCCCATTGAAGGATTAGCGGATTAGCGCTATTAGCACTATTAGAGGCTTATCTGCTGATCGGATCAGCTGATAAGCGGCTTAGCGCTATTAGCTGCTTTTAGCTGCTTTTAGCGGCTTATCTGCTGATCGGATCAGCTGATAAGCGGCTTAGCGGCTTAGAAAAAGGGGGGAAGGGGGAAAAAACCAGCAGGAACTCGCAAGACATTGTCGTCTTGCGAAGCAAGCCCATAGGAGATTCGTTTTGCGAAGCACCTCTAAAACGGAAAACTCTTTCGTCTAGCGAGTTTTCCGTCTTGCGAGGCATTCGTCTTGCGGGGCACCACTGTATTGAGAAATGAGTAAAATAACAGAGATATTTGATGATTGATTTGTGTGTTTTGTCTGTTACTGCTAAGTCCATTTAAGTGCTTTACATATTTTCTCAAGAATACAAACCTACGTTGAGAATGGGCCCTGGACTAGCACTGAAATATACAGACCTAATTTCTTACCATAGTTGTATAGGTGGATTTCTGTTGTTGTTTAAACAAAACTACATTTATTTTACAGTGTCAATTTTGTGACAAAGCTTTTATGAACTATTCCTTCCTGCACAGTCATTTGCAACGTCGCCACGCAAAGGAACCACACTCTGGTGAGTTATGAAGCAGGAGAGGAAATCTCATAATGGGCAGTGTAATTCATTTTTTTCCCCAAGGTGAAAAAGCAAACAAGAAACAGCAGTGCCACTCAAAGAACAAGAGTGATTTTGAGATATAGCTCCAATCCAGCTATAGTTAATCATAAGTAACTCCCACTGAAAGCAATGGGATTTTAGTTAGCTGTTTCACTGACATCAGTAAAATTTGTTCATGACTAATTGGGCAACTTAATGGAACTACTAAAGTAAACTGAGAATTCCTTTATTCTTTTTTTCACATTTAATAAATGCAAATCTAGGTATAGGACACGGGTGGCGCTGTGGGTTAAACCACAGAGCCTAGGACTTGCCGATCAGAAGGTCGGCGGTTTGAATCCCCGCAACGGGGTGAGCTCCCGTTGCTCTGTCCCTGCTCCTCCCAACCTAGCAGTTTGAAAGCACGTCAAAGTGCAAGTAGATAAATAGGTACCGCTCCAGCGGGAAGGTAAACAGTGTTTCCGTGCGCTGCTCTGGTTCGCCAGAAGCGGCTTAGTCATGCTGGCCACATGACCCGGAAGCTGTACGCCGGCTCCCTCGGCCATAAAGCGAGATGAGCGCCGCAACCCCAGAGTCGGTCACGACTGGACCTAATGGTCAGGGGTCCCTTTACCCTTTACCTTTAGGTGGAAATGTAACAGGTTCACATCTGGATATTTGTCTGTTTGACATGCTTTAAAAAAATCACTGTCAAGGAATCCTGACCCAAGACCCAGGTCAGCACTTCCTTAGTAGGTCTGGATCTTGCTCAGAACCCAGGATCTCTATCCACTGCACCAGGCCAATGTTTTGGGAATGTTTTGAACAAAACATTTCAGTAGAACTTAGACTCTCAAAGTAGCTCACAGAGCTCCTTCTTGTCGCCTTTGGCTGATACTGCTCTGAGGCAGAATACACCTGGCATCATGGTTTGCAGAATAAAATTTGGAAATGCATTCCTGAAGTGCCTCTGTAGGAAGAGCTGTGTTGCCCAAAATAATAAGAAAAAAAACCCCATGTTATCACCAAATATGTATTTCTTTTAATAGATCAGAAGCAAAAAGTGCAGACGGGTCAATTACAGGAGGAGATCAACAAGCTGAAGGAGCAGTTACAGCTCACCAGGTCTCAGTTAGAAGCTGAGCAACACGCTCACATGGTCAAGTTGTCTAAGGTAGGGCATACTCTGCGTCAGTACTCTAAATGCAGTTGGGTGGTATCCCAAGTAATGCATTATGGATGTGATCCTGAAGAGACATACACATGGTTTAATCCCATTGAGTAACAGAGAAAATAGGACCGTAAATTTTCAAATGGCCATATTCCTCTGCCGCACAACATTCATTGCCTATTCAGTGGATCAGGCATGGATAATCTTTACAGGTAGTCTTGAGTCGCTTTGGGAACAGAGATTATTTTGATCCATAAATGCATGGAGGTCTAGATCAGTGTTTCCCAAGCTTGGCTTTCAAACTGTTTTTGTACTACAGCTCCCATCATCTGTAGCTAGCAGGACCAGTGGTCAGGGATGATAGTAACCTTAGTCCAAAAACAGCTAGAGATCCAAGTTTGGAAAGCACTGGTCTAGACAAAAGCAGGCAGGCATCTGGGTAAGTAGGGACAGGAAGTCTGAAAGCAGCTCAGTTTTTGTTTGAGCAGCATGTTTTCTCAGACTGAGGATCCAAGTGAAAATCAGTTTTATGGGACTAGGAGGAACCCTGCAGACCTCTTGTGCCACTCGATTTCTATTTAACTGGGAACTGTCATACCAGAATCTGGCCAGGATGGGCTTTCCTGTTATACTTTCTGGGCTTGATGAGGCATGTGACCCTCACCTGAGCCTATTCCAGCTTGAGGAATCACCCACCTCCTCCCCGAGCTAGCGAGCCCCACCTGGGCTGTGGGTCCTTGTCTGCCTTCCCTCAAAACTAACAGCTGTAAATTCTGGAATCCTGAGGTCAGGGGTGGTTACATCCCATTTCGCCACTTAAGGCAAAACAGAATCTGGTCGTCTGCAGTGGGTGGCGCTACAGCCCACCATAGAGCTAACAGAGCTAGCCAACTGCTCCCTGCTCTGTCAAATCTTCACAGTTGGCCAGAAAGTGAGACACTCTGCTAGAATCTCTGGTTTGAGATCCCTGCCCCTTGCAAGTGCGGCAAGTGATAAGCCAGAGGGATGAAGCAGCAAAAGCAGTCAGAAGCCAAGAAATCTCAAAGCTGAGTACAAGCTGAGGCAAAACGAATTAATTAGGACTGGGGTGAAGGTAGAAGCAAGAGGGTTTGTTAAAATTGGAAGCAGCAGGGCAGAAGACAAATGTCTGGGTCATCCGTGATGGGACAAGGAGGATGCTCAGGAAGTTTAAATAGAAGCAGCAATAACCAATGCCTTGTTGTGCTAGCAAGCTGGCCATGTTTTCTGAAAAGATCCATTATTTTTCAGTGTTAAGTGAAACTCTTGTGAGTCAGAGATATTTTAGAAGAGACAGACTATCAGGAGTCAGTAACCTTTCTAAAGCTGCTGATTCTCACTTGGGTTCTCAGTCTGAGCAAACAGAGGGCATGTGATTCTGCCACCTTGTTGAAGCTAAGAAGGAACCCCTGTGCACGCTGCCTTGAGTTCCCCGATAGAAGAAAAGCAGGATACAAATGTATAAAGTAAAGCCAACCATAAAAAGTAAAAGAATGAAACTCAAAATTTCTCAGCCTAGGACCTGTGTGTTGCTTGGAACTGTTCAGTTTGTTGTATCCATGAGAGAATTCTCAGAATAACATTTTAAAGCAATTTCAGGAGTATGACGAACACAGATCCAAGGAGGAGGAGATTCGGCAGTTATTTCACAAATGGAAAGAAGAAGAAAAAGACAAACTGGCCAGTGAGCTAGAGAAGATGAAAGAGATGTTTATGAAGGAATTTAAAGAGCTAACTGCGAAGAATACAGAATTAGAAAATGTAAGTAATTGAGAAGGGGTTTCAGCTGGCCTGCACACACCTTCAAGGGGTCTTGACTTGATCACTTGCTTAAAGTTCAAGACGTGAGCTTCTGGGGAAAGACGCTTAGGATTTTCTAAGAGCAGAGCTTTATAAAAGCCTTGGTATATTCATAAATCTAATTTCAGTCCCAAGGACCAAAATGTTGCTATGTCATTTAAACACTTGCTGTGATCCAACCAAAGACCATACTTGCATGGAACTAGGTTTTCCGTACATATCCTTAGCTGCATGAGGCTCTTTTATGCAAACATGTGCATGTTTCCTCTGACTCATGCAGCTTGGCCAGACTGTGAACATAAAACCTTCTTGACAGAGCAATGCCACTCATCACAGTTATGTAGGGAGAGCAAGGGGCTACCTCTATTCTCTACCCTGCCACTACCAAACAGCTCTTTTGCATTATTACTATTTTCTAAGAGGCCATTGAATTTACAGGGTTGGGTTGGGATCAATGTTCAAAAAATGGTAGTGGATGGATTCCTAAACATTCAAAGAAGGAATCATACTAGTTATGTCTTCAGGGGAAAGAAGGCAGAGCATGTACACCCAACCTGCGAAATTGCTGATTGGTGTGCCTGTTGTTGTTTGCAAATTTCCATCCTCTAACACAATACATATTTAGATTTTAGCCTTTTATCATTTTCTCTCTCCCCCCCCCCTTGCTCTTAGCATCTATTAGAAGTCCAGAAGTCTAACAATCACCTGAAATCTAATTTGGGCACATTAAAAGATAGCTATGAATTTCCAGAAGAGAAACACCAGAGTGCTGTAGATCAGCAGGAAGCAGTGCAGGCTTTAGAAAAACAGGTAATTTAACGCAAATTCCATTCCAGTTGCCTTGTTTCTAATTTGTGCAAAGTGTATTACCCTGTACATATTAGATCAGAGCTTTCCAAACTGTGTCGCAACAAGTTAGTGTGTCGGCTGCAGTGTGTAAGTGTGTTGCGTGAACACTCCCCATGCTTCTCATAGGGCTGGAAAGGGGTTAGTTTAATCTCCAGTTTGCTGCTTTTCTGGTGGAGACACACACACACACACATCATATAAACTGAAATATGAGTATGTTAATACAATTAACTTTGTTCTGTCTTACGTAGGACACTGAGTGGAAGGCTAAACTACAAGCTCTTAAAGAAGAACATGGCAGTGAAAAACGCATGGTAAACAAGACTGTTGTGATTAAAGGGGTGGGGGAATAGACATTGGCTTGGATCCTAAAATAAGTCATCCTAAAGAAGTTAGCGGAAAGAATGTTTCTCCTCTCCTTCCCACTTCTGCCATCTATGACCCTTAAGATTCTCTTGGGAGGATGGGAGGGCACTCCCGAATAATGTGGGAAGAGGGGCTGCAGGGGAGAAGGGGACAGAAAACTTTCTTTAACTCCCTTACCTCAGGACCCAAGCCAATCTGCTCTCATGACATTATCTAAGGACCTGGCAAACTGTTCAGAATGGGTGTTAAAATTCACTCCTGTTGTGTTGTAGAATTCATTTGAATATTCTCATTGAAGTCATTTCACATTCCGTCCTTGCACTGAAAACTTCAGTACAGAGGTTGACTTTTTGCAATACAACCAGCTGGTTAGGGGGTGGCACCTGGTCTTGTCCTAGCCCTTGAGAAGAGCACAGTTAGAAATAACTTTGGATTCTGTGCTTTGGTATTGGAGGCATCAGCAGAAGTTATGATGTCATATTCACCCAGGAAGGGACATAATCATGTGACCTCTCCCCCCACCCCAAGTCTGTTGCTGGTCTTTTCTCAGCTTTTCCCCAGGACACAGCAAGTTCTTTCTCCTCCTTGTTACCCGTGCTTTGCCTCAGGCCTAACCTCTTCCTGATTCTTGAAGCATCTTCTTTCACTCTTCCAAATCCCTGAGTTCCACACGTGGCTCAAGCTATATTCTATCAGACTGGCCCTCCTAGCTTTTGCCCAGCCTTCACCAGATGCTGTAGGAGAAAAGTGACCAGAAGTCCACTAGCAACAAGACGTTCCTTCTCTTCCTACAACAAGACACCAATCTAGGCCTCAAACCAACTATTCTTTGCAGACAGGTGTCAAACCTGTCATCAGTTCTGCCAAGATCTGGCAACTCGGCTCTAAGGACATAATAATATTCTTACCAGACCTTTATTACATCCATATTATGTCATCTACAGGTTTCAGGAGCTTCTTCTACCTGCTTTGTCCTCCAGCTCATCCCTCTGAGCAGACCTGGTACACACTGAATGTTCACAGGCTACTTAAGGCATGTATTAAAGGCACCACTGCCTTCTGACGAAATGAAAATCTGTTGATGTCTTTTTGTCCTGCATCTGTAAGGAGATTTTTCTCCCCCCATTGCTACCGGTAGAAAGTGAATCAAGGCATGTGTTGCCTATACAAGGCATATCATCTACCAACACGGTTGCACGTTACAGTCACTTCACCTGGGCTGCAGCTGACATGTTTTCCAGGCACTACAAAATAGACTGCTTTGCCTTAGCAGAAGCTGTCTTTGGGAGGGCAAATGTTCCAGCATGTAGTCCTTGCCTCATTCGGAATGCACATCCCATTGTTGGATGTCTCCAGTGTCAGACACAGAATGGAACATCGGTTGCTCCCCATGGAAGTTCCTTTTGTTTTGGCATGTACAGGCCTCGTGCCTAAGCTTGGCGCTCCTTGTAACACTTTCACAAAGCCAGCAATTCCTTCACCCTTGTTACTCGGGCTCCTACACTCCTACTCCCCTTCTGTATTTATACTCTTCTAGATACATTTTGTCTCACGTTTGGCTCCAGGACAGAATTGAGGGATGACTCCCCTCCAGGACTGCACTTTGTGAAGAAAACAAGGTAACGGCAGTCCCTTCATTCCTGAGCAAATGCAGACGTACTAATCCATTGTTTAATAACTCCATACACCAAACCGAACAAACCTTCGTAGTGATTAATCAGCGTCCAATTTCCCATCAGCCATGCCATCAGACTTTCTTCCAGTTTCATCCATTCTTAACGGCTATTTTTTGTGCCATGGATCAGCATAATCTTCCTAGCCAAACATTGCATGGAGTCACATGTAAAAAGCTAAAATCCCACCAGTCAGTTGCTTGAGGAATAGAATGGGAGACTGGATTTCCCCCCCCCCATGTTCCCCCTTCCCCAGCAAACCAATTAGGCTGGGTTTTTACTTTTGAACAAAGGGCTCTGCCTGCGATATATTGGATCAGAATCGGTGTTATTTTTACCCACAGGACAGTTCCCTGTCTTCTCTTTATGCCAACTATATGCAACTGAAATTTGTAATTTCATTCCCTGTTCTTTTAAAGGCTTCTTCTGCATGGTTCCCCCCCTCTTTCTCCAGCCATTATGTCTTCATTTCTGTGTGTGGCTGTTTGCTTATTTACTTACTTCATTTATACCCTATATTGAAATGCACGAGGGCAGCTAACAAAATTAAAACGGCAAAAAGCAATTACGTGAGAGCTTTACACTGCTGCGAAGACTGTAGCCTGCTAGGTCAATGAACTTGTCTGTCTGGTCTGTGATGTGCTTTGTCCCCATGGTGATCCCCAAGGAGGATACTGGTATGTCAGAAACAAATCCACATTGGATGTTTTGCCCCATCTCTGGAACTTCCAGTCAACAAAGCCAGGCATGTCTGGAGAAATACTCCCTTTATGCCCCACCCCCCTCCCTCACAGGCGTTTTGGATGTCACAATGACTTTCAGATGCAGTCTGCTGGAAGGTTCAGGAGACAGCTGACAAACATGCTAGGTATCAAGGTGGGTCTTCGGTGAATTTATTTCCAGCTCCTCATATCATTTTCTTTTTGAAATAGCATCATCAAGAGCTGAACATGACTTTTTCTGTCTGTTATAAGGCTCTGTGCACCCTTAGGATATGCCCACGGAAGAGATAAACTTCCCAAACAAGGGCTAAAATAATAATAACAGCAAGAATTGATAGATAACCTAAGCATCTATTTAAAGACAAAAAAGCCCCTCAGCCATTCATCCTCGTGTGAAGGTAGAGGTTGTGTGTTGCTTTGTAATAAGAGAATGAGCTCCATAGGGTTATGGATTTCCATTTGCTATTAGTCCTTTGAGCTGGAACTTTTAAATGAAAGAAAATAGGAACTAATCCAATAAGCAATTTTTTAAAAAATTAGTGAAATATTGGAATATTTTAGGTCTCATTTGAGATCAATTTATTCTTCCATATTTGACACCTTCAGCTTACGTCCCAAATTGAGAAGTACAAAGCACGAAGTGAGACCTGCAGTGCAAGCAACATCTTCTACAAGAAGAGGATAGAAGAACTAGGCCAGAAACTGCAGGAGCAGAATGAACTCATCACTACGCAGAAGCAGCAGGTCTGTTCATATAATATTGTTATGTACAGTAGTGCCTCGCAAGACGAAATTAATCTGTTCCGTGAGTCTCTTCGTCTAGCGGTTTTTTCGTCTTGCGAAGCAACCCTATTAGCGGCTTAGCGGATTAGCGCTATTAGCGGTTTAGCGGCTATTAAAGGCTTAGCGGCTATTAAAGGATTAGCGGATTAGCAGCTAAAAGGCTATTAGCGGCTTAGCGGCTTAGAAAAGGGGGGGAGCAAAAAAAAATCGGAACACTTGCAAGACGTTTTCGTCTTGCAAAGCAAGCCCATAGGGGAAATCGTCTTGCGAAGCAGCTCAAAAACGGAAAACCCTTTCGTCTAGCAGGTTTTCCGTCTTGCGAGGCATTCGTCTTGCGGGGCACCACTGTATCGAAAACCCCAGAGCAGAGTGGAACATTCCTCTTTGAAACAAAACAAAACAAACCCTTGAAAAATACAGATCGATTTTCAGCTGCTGTACCATATTTTACCAACCCATACATTTCAAATTGTGTTCTTACAAACCATGATCCTGATTTCTGCAGGGCTTAGGGCTGTTAGAGAATGACTTTCCCCAATTTGCAGCCCCATTCACAGGGGGGAAATGGGGGGAGTGAGGGTTATTTTTCCAATTTGGGAAGGGAGGGGTGGGTTGAAAATTTCTGAAGGGAAACCTGTGCTGTGTTTCTGTTTTGCAAAAAGCCTCCTTTCTATTGCTCCTCTCTCCCTCCCTTGTCCGGGGAAGTGATATCCTGGTGAGTTTATTCACCACCTTGCTCTAAGGATGCCGCGCAGAACTGTCATCGGAGCAAGCAGCCACCACTCCTGCCTGGCCAGCAAACTAGCTAGTGCGTCACTTCCTGCCCCCAGGACAAAGAGGGGGAAATAGGAAGGAGCTACTTTGTCAAGGTTAAAAAAGAGGAGGGGGGAAATCTCTTCTCTCCCATTCAATAGATCAACTCAGTTGGTCAAACTGGGAAACAGTTTTAGTATTACAGAGGGATTCTATAGCATTGGCTGTAACAGACCTTAAACTGGCACAGAAATAGCATCCAGTGGCATTATATTGATGGGATGTTCAGAGCACTTAAAGCAACCTCCCTCCTATGATCAAGCCAGGTTTGATCATGTTAGGGTTCACATTAAAAGGTAAAAGGGACCCCTGACCGTTAGGTCCAGTCGTGACCAACTCTGGGGTTGCAGCGCTCATCTCGCTTTATTGGCCGAGGGAGCCGGCGTACAGCTTCCGGGTCATGTGGCCAGCATGACTAAGCCACTTCTGGAGAACCAGAGCAGCGCACGGAAACGCCGTTTACCTTCCCGCCAGAGCGATACCTATTTATCTACTTGCACTTTGATGTGCTTTCGAACTGCCAGGTTGGCAGGAGCAGGGACCAAGCAACGGGAGCTCACCCCGTCGCGGGGATTTGAACCGCCGAGCTTCTGATTGGCAAGTTCTAGGCTCTGTGATTTAACCCACAGCGCCACCCGCGTCCCAGGGTTCACATTAGGCAGGAACAAAGGTCCCTCTCTCTCTTTCCAGCCCCTGAGCCACTCCAGCAGTCGTTATCAGAGCTCTGACTGGGGCTGGCTTCAGATGTTTGAGTCAAGCTGCCGCCTCTTTGTGGGTGGGGAGGGTGCAGCTGGGCTAGTTGTCCAGCCATCAGGGGCTCTTAGGTCAGGGGACAAAACAACCCCACCCTGCCCTATAAGGCCTGCACATGCCCACCTCACCTTGTCAAAACAGCAGGGATTTAGCTGGTACCACCCCACAAATGATAATAGTCGTCTCCTTTCTAAATCTGCACCTACGCTTGACTCTCTCTGCATTTCAGATAGAGAAACTGGCTACAAAAAAATCAGTGGAAAGCGTCAAGTCATCTGATGGTAAGTGGCAGCAAGAAGGACTTTAAAATTCCTTTGTTTTTATCTGCTTGTTCATCATTGCTCTCTTAACAAATTATTCCAAAGTATATAATTCAACAAGTCATCTTTTTTTTCTAATTGCTTTGAGAAAGTCTGTTGAGAAGTACAAGACTCTTAAGCCTATATTTCTTTTCTTTCCCAGTGACAACGTCAACACAGAATGTTGTTCAGCCCAAATCCAGTGTATCGTTCATGCGTGGTAAGTTTTTGTAATAGATCTCACATTATTACTGATCTTCCAGGATGACAGCAAGTAACATCTAAATTTAATTAACACAGCAATATTTTTTTTAATTGAGAGGTCTTGAAAAGATCACTGTCATGGTTCACAGTAGTACATATAACACATAGGCATTTTCTTCCAGTGCAATACTTCTTTCTATTTCTAGACAAAACTGAAGCTTTTTACTTGGAATGTGAAATTCCATTGTAGTGGAATTGACTTATTAGCTAACTGATTTTGTTACCAAATGACCTCCGCGTCTAAATTTAAGGCACCTAAGAATAGGTGCCCGAGGCATCAATTTACCCAATAGTTGAGCTGACCTTGAATAAACCATAATAATTGGATTGTAAAATAGCAAACAACCTCATTACATTTTGTTTTATTTCAAGTGGTCTCTTAATTTTAAAAAAAGCAGCACCGCGAGGCTTTCAATTAAAAAAACCGTTGACTGGAAAGCCTGTTCACAATAATTATTTTATGAAGACTTTGCACCATGAATGCTACTCTGGTGTTTTATTCTTTGATGTTTTAATCTATGTTTTAAATTTTGTACATAGCTTAATTTTTTTGCAAGCCACTTTGAGACCCAGATGTGGCAATACGCAGGGTGTAATAATAGTTAAAATATTCATCGTATGGCAACTGCACTTTTCATTTCACATTTGGGTTGTTTGAATGGTCACTATGTCTCCAATCTCGCAGATATGTTTATGATCACAAGGGCTGTGTTTGGACATAATACTGGCCAAAAACCCTTGTTTAGCAAAGTAGTCTATGCACAAGCTGTGTGTTGGTACACATAAGAATAATTTTATTATTTATACCCTTCCCATCTGTCTGGGTTTCCCCAGCCACTCTGGGTGGCTTACAGCGTATATAAAAACATAGTAAAACATCAAACATTAAAAACTTCCCAATACAGGGCTGCCTTCTGATGTCTTCTAAAAGTTATGTACAGTGGTACCTCGGGTTACAGACGCTTCAGATTACATACGCTTCAAGTTACAGACTCCACTAACCCAGAAATAGTACCTCGGGTTAAGAACTTTGCTTCAGGATGAGAACAGAAATCATGCGGCGGCAGCAGGAGGCCCCATTAGCTAAAGTGGTGCTTCAGGTTAAGAACAGTTTCAGGTTAAGAACGGACCTCCAGAAGGAATTAAGTACGTAACCAGAGGTACCACTGTAGTTCTTTATCTCCTTGACATCTGAAGGGAGGGCATTCCAGAGGGAGGAGGCCACTACCGAGAAGCCCTCTATCCGGTTCCCTATAACTTTGCTTCTCGCAGTGAGGGAACCAACGGAAAACCCTCGGAGGAGGACCTCAGTGTCCAGGCTGAACGATGGGGATGGAGACGCTCCTTCAGATATAGCTCATGCACTCTCTGCTCTCCTCCTTTCATGAGGTGAGGAAGCAAACCAGCATGCCATAGAGTGGCTGGCTTAGCAGAGCACCCAAACCAGTTCTCGTGAGAACCACAATTAGGAAGCCAAGAGCAAACTCTGGATTCTAGATCATGGATCTCCAAAACAAACCACAACCACAGTTTCAGATGTAATACCAAGCTAGACATTCCATGATGTGTTACCCTGGAAGGGAGGGGTTAACTCTGGTTTTTGGTCAGCATTATGCCTGAAGACAGGTATAGATTTAATATCTTCCAGTGGCAGCAATCGTAGCACATTATAGCTCCTAGTTCAACTAATTGGGCTTGGAAAGGTAAAAAAAATGGAAGGAACCTTCTTCACAGTTTTATCAGTCATTGTTTTATCAGGTCCATTTCCTCCACTTTGGACAGGCACCAGGGTGATTGTCTCCATTAAATTTAAATCCATACATGTAATTTCAGATACTCTCCCGACTATACTAAGACTAATAAGCCTTTCTCAGTTTTCGAAACAACTTGGGTATTCATTTTGGATGATTTTGCTGGTGATTTTCTATTTTATTTATCTCTGCAGGTCTTTCCTGTCTCTCTTTTTATCTCTTCCTACCTTGTTCCACCCCCCTGCCTTTTTAAAATTAATTTCAAAATTATGCCTTAAAGGGGAAACACTACTTTTCCTACTTTCTAGCAAACAAGACCATGATTAGTAGAGGTGCATTGTGTTTTCATTCAAGTGAAACAGCTGAAATAGGCAGTGTCATCTTCATGAGTGAATAAATTTAATATAGTATCCCAGTTTTTCTTTCTTTTGCAAAATAGAAGTTTCCATCTGATATTCATTTCTGCTTTTTGGAGAAACAAGCTTAGATCAAAGCATTCATCACTGATCTTTTTTTGTCTTCCGTGGAATTAAATGAAACAGATCCGTTTCAGTACTTAATTTATTTAGATTTCTAGCTCATTCTAAAATAAGGGCTTAGGGAAGTAACTGCACTAAAATGAACTATGACAAAAGCTGACAAATAAAAATGGTTTTTGTAAAAAATGCTACTTCAAATAAAAAATCCCTTAAACCACCCTAAAGTGAAACAAACACATAATCTTGGATGCGTTAAATTTGTCAAAAACAGGATTTGGTCGCTTGTGGGGAGAAGGTTAGTCATGTCAAAAGTCCAGTTTAAATCAGCAGGACTTGGGTTGCAATTCTATATCCACTTACCTGAGAGTAAACACCACTAATTTCAGTGGAACCACTAAATTCAGTAGACATTATTATTAGATTGCACCGTTAGAGCAAAACTCAACATGGCATGGCATAAGAGCTCTATGAAGCGATTCCCTATTGCCTCTTTCCCACTCCTGCACAAACAGTATACAGCAGCGGTTCTCAACCTGTGGGTCTCCAGATGTTCTTGGACTACAACTCCCATCACCCCTGAGCTCTGGCCTTGCTAGCTAGGAGTGATGGGAGTTGTAGTTCAACAGCATCTGGGGACCCACAGGTTGAGAAAGCCTGATCTGCAGGGTATGTGGCTGCATCTGGGGGAAGGTTGCTTAGTTAACCTTTTCTTTCCAAGCCATTTCCGTAATAGATATTATGTCCTGATGCTTCTACCCGGAAATGACATGGGGTGAAAGAGTTAAGCCCACTGCCTGATCCTCTCCCTGCCTGGGTTGAGAACCCCCAAGCTTCTTGGGGATCATTCACAGGTGACTCATGACAACCATGGGGCTGCCCGCCCCCCATCCTGTGATGGGTCACACACTTGTCATGGTCAGATCACTTCCTGGTGAATGTGTGCCTCTGCATGCTTCCCCCTCCTTCCCTCTGAAACCTCTGGTTCAGGAGTTGCCTTCCATGCATGGTGAGCAGGGAAGAAGCCCAGGAGCCTAAGACCTAGCATCTATCTCACTACACATGGAGGTAAGAGGGGAAAGTCCCAGGTACGGCCAGAGGCTTACTTTTGTTCTAATGCTAAAGACCTACAACCACTCCGCTTGCAGGTAAAGCTGAGAAACAACTGCAGCTTAATGTGATGGAAAATATTTCACTTCCTCCATGCAAATTGCTACAGAGAACAGCATTCGCTACCTTAAACACATCCCTACAATTTGAATAAACTTCTATCACGAGTAATGACATTTTTACTGGGCTCTGAAGTTAGTGGCTCAGAAGAACAAATAAAACAAATGCGGCACCTCCATATCATCTTCTGCATAATTTTCACCCTTTGGACCTTTATCTTGACCTGCTTCTGTCTGTCTGTCTGTCTTTTTGCTATTCCTCTGTTTCCTGATTATTAGAACAGGCCCATTTGGTGCACATGCTGGAGCCCATAGAGGAGCTTCCAGAGGATGGAGAAGGTAATGGAAGGGCCGATCAAATCATCTGTGGCCTAACGTGGGAAATGTTTACTAGGAATACTAATGTACATGTTTATATGTTTTCCAGAGTATCAATCACGTAGGCATGTTTTCATACTGCATGGTAAATTACATTTTCAAGCCCTACGCAGAGCTCGGCACCGCAATATTTCCGCCGTCACCTTCCTGAAAGTAGATTGCTCCTCCTCCTTTCCACTAATTCCCACCACCCACTTCTCCAAAAAGCCAATTCCAGTCCTTCCCACACTTCTGGGCAGCTCTGACTGTGCCACTGTTTCAGTTTCCATATAGTGTGAGAACAAAATGTGAGCCTGCTTGTTACAGCTGTTTCTGAGCAGTGGGAGTTTCATTTTAGGCTCTTCCTCCTAGTAGAAAATTCATACCCAAACGCAATTGTCATCTTCCTGTACATCTTCACTTTCTTGCTGGGGTGGCCAGCGTGGACCCCAGCTCCCATCATTCCTGACCATTGACCATGATGGCAGGGATTGATGGGAGTTGTACAGTGGTGCCTCGCAAGACGAAATTAATTCGTTCCGCGAGTTTTTTCGTCTAGCGAATTTTTCGTCTTGCGAAGCACGGTGTCGGAAAAGTTTTGGAAAAGCTTCAAAAATCGCCAAACACCTCAAAAAAGGCTACCACACCGCGTTCTATGAGTTGCTCCTCGAAGTCAAGTCGCAACTGTATTAAGGGTGTTAAGAAAAAGGAAACAAACTTGCAAAAAACGCAAGACGTTTTCGTCTTGCGAAGCAAGCCCATAGGGAAATTCGTCTTGCGAAGCAGCTCAAAAGCCGCAAAACCCTTTCGTCTAGCGAGTTTTTCGTCTTGCGAGGCATTCGTCTTGCGGGGCACCACTGTAGTCTAGCACCATTGGGGGGCACCATATTGACTGCCCCCGTTCCTATGGTACTTCCTTACCTATGTTGGTAATTGTTTCAGGAGGAGAAGGGTTGGCAGGCAGGACTTGTGAGCACAGATCCCTGGAACATAATAAATTGCTATTATTCTCTTGTTGCTGTTACTACAGTAGCTCTTTCTGGCAGATAAAGTGTTTTCTTCTTATCTTTTATCCTTTCACATACCAGTGAGATGAGAGTGCCCAGTGTTTTTGATAGCCAAGCAAAGATTTGAACTTTGAATTTCAACAGGCAAGCTATAGTAATAGTAACTATTATTATTATTATTATTTTTCTTATTACCCCACCCCACTCTATCCAATTCTATCCAAATTAAAAAGCCAGATTAATCGGGCAGAATTAAAAATGGCCTTATGATATGCCTATGCTTATGCATATAATATATTTCAAGAAGGGTTTTAAGTATTGTTCTGTAGTGTTGTGTTTTATATGTTTATGTGGTAAACGACTCTGGAATGTTATGGGATGAAGGGTGGTTTAAAAATGAAATAATAATAGGTTTCTAACTTTTTAATGTAGTTTTTTGAAGGCAGTTCTTCTCTTTTGCCTCTTTAATTGTTGTGGGCTTAGCATATATTGATACTACAATATCGCTGTAAAGAAAACTATCTGTTCTGTTTCAGAAACAGAGAAACATGAGCCCAAAGCAGGGAGGAATAAGCACCATACAGCACATTCTTTGAAGAGCACTCCTTCAGTACCAAGAGAGCTGAGATCTGTTTTGGAGCAGACCCTAGCAGAGAAATTGGAATCCTTGGGAATTAAATCAGTAAGGCCACTTTATAGTATTTAGGTGATCAGAAGATACTTCTCTCCCTTTTAGTTCCTTAACTTCCTCTTTCAGTCAACCTGGGACAATCAGCAATTCAAAATCACTGAGGGCACCAGTGTTCTTCTTGTGCTTTTTCTTAGACTTTAGTGTAAGATTGTAATATCTGCAGTAATCTCACGTGTGTGCAGTCTCACACTACTGTTGGTTACTGTCAGGAAACTGACATCAGAGTAACAGGCGAAGGAGAGGCTCTCTGATTCTGCAGGGGAAGGAACAAGCACTAGGGGGAGACGCAGCTTGATGGAGGGGGAAGGAAATCAGCGTAACACCAAGGATCCAGGAGAGCAAATGGGAGAAGAGGTGGAAGGGCTCCGGGATTCTTCCTTGGAAGTCAGTGAGGAGAGCCCTGGTCCTCCACTACCCACGCCCTCCCTGCGCGGGAGACTCCCGCGCAATGAGAGGCGGAGACGATTGGGAGTCAAACAACTCTTATGCTGGCAACGGTTTAAGAAACGCCCACAGACAGACTCTGCGAGCGACTGAGGCAGCCACGCTGAGATGGGCTGTGCAGTCAGGACAGTTTAACCCAGGCAGCCAAGCTCCAAAAGGGGACAGTTTACGCATGAGTAACTCCAAACCACTACAGTTACACTTACCCTCAAAGCAAAATTTATGCCTGTATCTTGTTGATCAACACACTCCCATATTTTTTCATTTACGTCCACCAAGAGACAAGGAAGGGAGAAAACACGGGCGCAGACGTTTAAGTTCTACGAATTTCAACTGAATTGTCACCTGTCACAATAAGCCACAAACCATGGCCTATGAGCATGGCTGAATTGCACCTGCTTTGGTCCTCCCTGCTAATGCATAGAGAAAACAAATCACGATCCCCGGATTTGCATGCTGCCTGAACCAGGGATCATGGTTTGCTTTGCTTAAACAGAACTCACAATAAGCTAAGAACAAATGTTGGCTTATTGTGGTTTGTTTGGAGTAGACACAATGCAAATCCCTGGTTTGGAAGTAATGCTAAGCCAGGGATCATGGTTTGTTTCCCTCCCGACATGACGTGGGAGGACTGAAGCCAGCACAGTTCCCTCATGCATGGCTAGTCATAGTTTATGGCTCACCACAATGTGTGAACATAGCCAGCAACTCATTAAAGTGCTTAACTTGGGTTGAATTATGCATATTAAGTAACATTCAGTTTAAATCTTCAGTAATGAAGTAGTAATTAGAAGGATAAAATCTGTTTAGTTTGTAAAGAGAATTTCACATACTGAGAGTGATAGTTTACTGGGAAAAATCCTCATCATTCCTGTCAGATGCTGTTGTGGTTGCTCGAGAAGATCCAGGCAGGACTCTGACCTGTCTTTTACAGGCTTTATTTTTGGTGCAAACCATTTACAGTGAAGAGTGTCATAAGTTCATGTCTGGCTCAATCGCTAGCAGAATCCGGGAGTGGTCTGTTCTTGTACCTCCCCCAACATAAAAGTTTCGTCACCCCCAGCCTTTTCCGCCCCTCCTTGTGCCTCAAACTCCTGCGCATGACGGGCGATGGCAGGGGTGTGCTTCCCTCCTCTCCGGCTTGCTCAGGCACGGTGTTAAGGCTCTTGCTAGCATCCTCTGGTCTCTGCACCACTTCTCCACTGGAGGTGGGGCTTTCCTCCTCACGGGAACTGCTTCACAAGATTTTCAGAGGCTCCCTGTAACACAACTCGCCCTCTGTCTCTCGCCTCTGAGCTGATGTCAGTTCCCTGACAATTCCAAAGAAATAAGAAGAGGGAAGTAAGATGATGATGATTATAAAAATACTATTTCTTTCTGGTGGAGAAAACAAACCAAGTTTAAAATTTTCCAGATAGACTCTGAAGACAAAATTTCCCATAAATCTCATTTGTATACTGGATTCAAAACTGGGATTTTAGGGAGAAGTGTGATTATAATCTATAGAACCACCATCTCATTTAAACTAAGCTTGTATTTCTAAAACACAAATACAGAGTCAGAGTTTGAATAATACAGACATTAGGAAGATGACACCATACTTTTAGGAAAAGAAATGCTTCTTAAATAGTGCCACCAAAAATCACATAGGGTGAAGATGTCAGTGCCATTGAATAAAAAAAGGTAAAAGCCTTCACCAGAAGTAGAGAACCTTCTTTCTGTCAAGGACCGCATTACCTTGGGGTTAATCTGCCAGGGGCTGGAATGGGTTGGTCTCTTTGGTAGAAAGGGAGGGATATAAAATAAATACCATATTTTTCGCTCTATAGGATGCACCGGAGCATAGGAGGGGGAGAACAGGGGGGGGGGATTCTCCCCTTCTCTGCTCAGTGCCCCTTCAGCGAAGCGGCAGAAGAAACGGAGCCCCTTCCATTTCTCCTCCCGCTTCGCTGAAGGGGCGCTGTGCAGAGAGGGGAAACTGTGCAGCGCTTCTCCAGCGAAGCGAAGCCTGGAGAGCAAGAGGGATCGGTGTGCACCGACCCCTCTCGCTCTCCAGGCTTCAGGCGGCTATCTGCAAGCCTTCGGAACGCAGCGGGAGTTCCCGCTGCGCTCCGGGGGCTTCAGGCAGCTTCAGTGAAAGCAATGCGAAGCCTCCGGAGCGCGGGGGGAGCTCTCCCTCTGCGCTTCGGAGGCTTCGTGTTGCTATCGCTGAAGCCAAGGATCCTGCATTTGCTCCATAAGACGCACACACATTTTCCCTTAATTTTTGAAGGGGAAAATGTGTGTCTTATAGAGCGAAAAATACGCTAGTAGACAGGGCCACCCGTTCTCTTTTTCTCTCTGTCTCTCTTTGTTACACATTTGCTACAGCATCATCTTGTATGGTCCACACAAAAGCAACATCCTTCCCAAGGATAATTTGTATGATTTTCAAAACCGCGTTTCTGAAAAAGGGAAGCAGTATTGCTTTTTTTTAAAGCAGAAAGTAATTTGCATTTTGTTTCCTGCATATCAGAATGAAACTTTTCATCTTTCACAGGGAGTTCATGGTATCCCAAGTGATCATTTGAACAGGGTCTTAATGTCTGTGGAATCTGCTAGAGAAGAAAGAAAGAAACAGATCCCCGACATTCATCTTATTCGGGAACAGCTCCAGCAGCAAGTCAACTTCAGGGTTATGTCTTGCAGCAGACTTTATTCCAGTTCTTACCTTTCTCCAGAAGGTGTGCCAACTTCCCACCCCTCTCCCTGCCCCAACCACCCCCACCTCTTTCAGGTGTCTGGAGGTCAAGCCACCATGTTACTTATAACTCGAGACAACGTTAACGTGGGCCTGCTTTCATGTGCAGTGTGTTAAAGGTTTTGTTAACAAGTTAATGTTCAAAAGCAGATCAGCTGTTTGTCTTTGGACCCATTAATTAATTGGTGAGCCATTTGCATTTTGGTACCAGCGTTGTTTGAGGGCAGTGGATGAGGGCAACATTTGGACTAGAAAACTGGTCCCTAGCTCATGTGGAATCTGATAAAAGAGGAGCAGGTATGAACTTCCTCAGAATCTGCCTGAGCCTCCTTAAGCAAGTCATCACCACAGTTTTACGGCCCCAGTGTTGAACACATTCTCAGATGTCTGTGTGAACTCCAATCGATAATCCTTTCACAGATTTATTTAAACTATTGTTAAAAACTCCCAACTTAACTTGTTTAAGGACTACATGTTATTTAATTAGCAGTCTATACATTCTTGACCAAAGCTACTTTACAATATATCTTATTCATAAAAAAGTGGAAATCCCGTTACCTGAGGTATTGACCAGTCAGATATTACATTCCTTTAGCACATTTTGCAACATGCTGCTAGGCTTAGGGGCCAGAGGGCACTTTTCTGGCTCAAGATGTAGAGCTAGTGCCTCTTTTGTGAAACCTGTGCCCAATATAGAGAAACATTACTAACATTTCTTGTGAGCACAGCTTTCCCCCGCATTCTCTGTTATTCATTAGAGCAATTATTCCATTGTTGTTGTGTTTAAAAAATGTGCACTCAAGGAGGCTTGCAGTGTAAAAATGGAAAAAACAGTAGCAAAAAACAAACAAACCTGAAATGCAAAATAAACAGGGACAGCTAGGTGACTTTCTGAAATTTCAAAAGAACTCAGAGCACAGAAACAGCCAAATGCCTTCTGAAATGAAAATGTATTCCTGAGATGATGAAGAATAATCAAGGAGGAAGCCAGGCAAGCTTCCTTACTTGGGCAGGTCTATTAGACACAATTCAGCCGGCAAAGTAGAAACTGAATATGTGTCTGTTTTTCTTGTTTCTGCTGATATTGTTCTGTGGGATATATCTTTGCTATTATTATTGTTGTTGTTGTTTGAATTTATATACCACCCTATACCCGGAGGTCTCAGGGCAGTTCGCAGAATAAAATCAAAATATAAAACCACAAAATACATAATCAAAATAAAAACCACAACCCAATAACCCCTCACCCCCAAAAAACACATTTTTAAAAAGGGCATAGGATCCTCACAACATTTAAAGTAATATAATTAAACCTGGACAGGAGCCACTCATTGGAATGACCATGATCTCAGAAATGTCTGTGGCAATATTTATTGGCAACCAAATTGGCCAGATGCCTTTCTGATACAAAGACAAAAATAAGAGTGGGGGGGGGGGGGGAATTAGCTTTGGTTGTTGGGCAGATGTAATACTATTGCTTCATCTTCCGCAAGGGAAAGGCCTGTATCTAATGTTGCAAACAAGTCCTCTTTGCTGAGTTTCATCTTCTTTCTTCTTGGCACTGTTTCTACCGCTGATGCGCTTCCACCAGAATGTTGTTTTGAGTATTTATAACCTGTGTTTCATTGCAGCTAAGAACAGGGTAGCTCACTTGGGAGGTTCGCTGTCAACTGTGTTACCCAAAGCAGCAAAACGTCCATCTGTTGCCAAACGCCCAACCGTACAAAGACCAGTCGCTGCTGAAAACACCCCCGCACCAAAGTAAGAGGAACTGTTCAGTAAAGTTTTGTTTGAGTGTTTGGGGTTGTCCGTATTATCGGAAGCAGCCTTGTGGGCCAATATGGTGGAGCACCTGAACATGTCTTTATTATTCATCCGCTGGGAGAGATGCACTGGCTGCTGATTGGCTGCAGCTCTGTATTGAAAGCCTTGTTACTAACTCAGAAAGCCCTGAGCAACTTGGGATCAGGTTACCTGAAAGGCCCCTGACCCTGGATAGACATTTAAAATTTCTTAGATCAGGGTTTGCCAAACTTGGGTCTCCAGCTATTTTTGGACTGCATCATCCCTGACCACTGGTCCTGCTAGCTAGGGATGATAGGAGTTGTAGTCCAAAAACAGCTGGAGACCCAAGTTTGGCAAACCCTGGCTAAGATCATCTGGGGAAATTCTACCCACGGCTCCACGTCCTATAGAATATTTCAGAGCATGTCTATTTTTTGCCATTGCCCCTGTTCTGTGGAATGTCATTGCCTCTGCCATACATGACACGTCTATTAGTTGCTCTCTGCATCTATCATTTTTCCTGGGCTTTCCCTGGCTCCTAAGATTGGATCCTGTTATTTCTGAGTTCTCTATTTTATAATATTGTTTTTATTATGATGTTGTGTTCTTTTGGATCGCAATTTAGGGTTTCCCCAAACTTTTTCAGTGTTACAAGTTTGTAAATGCTTTTAAATAAAAGAGGAAAAAAAGACAAGAAACGAAAGAAAGGAAATAGGTGTATTGATTTATTTCCTCTAACCCCTCAAAAGTATATTTTAACAAGATAGCGAGACCGTCATCCTTCTGCAGGGAGGGAAGTGATTAAAAAATATTTACTACATTATTCCTGCATTGCAGGGGTTGGACTAAATGACTTGGGGCCCCTTCCAACTCGACTATTCTATGATTTAAATATATTTGTAACATTCATAAACCTCTTCTGAAAGGCAATTGCCCAAAGCAGTGTACAGAATCTGAGTACAGAGTACAGAATCTGTAATATATTAGATAACAAAAGTTGTTATTTTTGTTATTGTTCCTTCCAGAACCAAGAAGAGTGCTTTGGGAGATGAAATCCCCCAAAAGCTGCATAGTATTACGTAAGTCTTCCATTTGGTTTCTGTGTGCAATATTCTGAACTTGATTTAAACAATGCAAAGACGAAATGTCAAATTGTAAACATGGCACTTCACCTAAGGTTCAGGTTTGCCAATTGCTTGAAATGGTGAGGCAAAGAATTGGGGGTGGACAAGTAAGCAATAGAGGCAGAATAAAAGAACAGGAAGGGGAGAGACAGAGTGGTGTGCAGGATACCACCCCAAATGGAAGTGCTGCTAGCACTCCTCTAATCCCATGGCCTTCATCAGAAACTATTCACAGATTTCTACAACTATGGTGGCTGGAAGTCTCTTTTTTTAAAGACACGGTGAATCAGATTGTGTAGTAAAACCCAAGACAGATGTATAGCTATGCTTACTTTGCGCGTGCTTACTATAGGTAAGGTCAGGGGTTCAAATCCGCACAATGGGGTGAGCTCCCATTGCTCTGTCCCAAATCCTGCCAACCTAACAGTTTGAAAGCACTCCAGCGCAAGTAGATAAATAGGTACCACTTCGGCAGGAAGGTAAGCAATGTTTCCATGAGCTCTGGTTTCCATCATGGTGTTCCGTTGCGCCAGAAGCGGTTTAGTCATACTGGCCACATGACCCAGAAAGCTGTCTCTGAACAAACGCCGGGCTCCTTCGGCCTGAAAGCGAGATGTGCACTGTAACCCCAGTCGCCTTTGACTGGACATAACTGTCCAGGGGTCCTTTACCCCTTTACATTTACAATAGGCAAATGCTCAGAGAACCACAGGTGTGTTCTACCTGCTTTTCAAACTGGATAAAATGGTTTGGCTGTGTAGAATCCACCTTTATCCGAAGACCCTAAAATGGCTTTCCACACGTTCCTTACTGCGTATGGGATGTTTCTCAGCAAAGACTCCTTTCTTACTAGTTTCAAAACATGGGGAGAGTTTAGGTGGATGGAAATCAACATCTGTAACCAGTTTTCTCAAGAATGGTGGCATTGTGGATTAACTTATGCTGAAAATGGTGGCCCGCCATTTACCTTGTGGTGTGGACAAGGATCCTAAGATTATCTTATCCAGAGGTTTGTGACTTCCCTACCATTTCCCTGTTGGATGAAAGGATTTGGAGAACCTGGGCAAAGTGTGGCTAAGGCAGTACCGTGTTTGGCAACAGTTGGGTTAAATCAAGGTCTTGCCATGGCGATAATGATAATGATGGAAGGTGACTAACTCCACCAATTTCCCTCCCCCTTAGAACCCCACCATTTAGCTCAGAGGAAGAAGTAGAAGAGAATGACATCATGCAGTCCTACATCTCACCAGAATTGTCTCAGCCTCAGGCATCCAAGAGCAACATCAAAGGCAGCTTGTCAAGATTTGCAAGCCAGAGTGATGTGAACTCCATGGAAGAAGAGGAGGAGGAAGAAGAGGAAGAAGAAGAATTCAAAACAAGCCTTAAACCTTCGAAAAGTAGGGAAGCTAATTTTGTAGACCACCTTAAGGAGAGCAGCACACCTATGGGGAGATGCTCCTCTCATGTTCACACCAGGATCTGTGTTCACCCCATGGTCTCCTTTACTGTGGCTTTTTATCCTGTGCTCAGGATTGTGCTGAACAGCTGATAATCCTACTGGCCGTTAACCAGTGGGATTAATTAAAAAGAAGCACGTAGAGCGAACGGTGAAAAGGAAATCATCTTTTGACAGACTACTAAATGTTAAAGTCTGAGGGGTTGTAGCAGGAGTACAGGGTCCTTGGGCAATTCCCACTGCGCAGCTGCTGCCTAGACTAATATCATTGATTTACGAGTAACTTCCGAGATGTAATCAGCACAGTAGCTGAAGACTCACGGGGCAGTCTACCAGTCCCATGTGTAAGTTTTTTTGGGAGGTGGGAGTGAGGGGAGATGGCATAGCAGCCATTGTTAATCTGGGTTTGTTTTATTTTTTTAATAAAACTAAAATGTGTTGGAAGATTTGTGCTTCCCTGGACGATTTTGTTGGGGAAAAGTAAGGGGACGTTTTTACCCCACTATATTAAAATTGGCTAGAACAACAACAACAGAGCCCTTCAGTGGCAGAAATCAATCAATTTATTGGGATATTTTTGTCTTGGACTCTTGATTGTTTTCAAAACAAAAACCTACAACGCTGGGTTACTTTTTGCTGGAAGAAATATTTACCCTAATGTTACACTGGCACCCCAAATGAGATAAATAAGTACCCCAAATGTAAAATTCAGTTGGTTTTCTTTGGATTATTTGTGTACTATAAATAGCGAGTGACTGAATTTTTTTTTATTACTATGCAGGCAAAGATGTCCTATAATAATTGCATTATAGATCTACCTCTGTGTTGATTCTGTAAGGAAAAGTGTACTGGCAGTGTAATTTTACACCCAAAAGTCTGGATTAGAATTAAGCATTTCAGTTCTAAGTTGCCCATATCCTGTTTTTTTTATTGTGTAGGTGCATTTATCCAAAGAGGGACTGTCCAAATCGAAAAGCTTCCTCCGAGCCAAGGGAAGGAAAATGAATCTGCTGAAGTAATTAATGTTGGCCCTGTATCTATTCAAAAGTGTGCCCAAGGAGTAAAGGTATTAGATTTTATTTGAAAAGGACCTATATACATTGAGATTTTATTATTTCTATTATCTTATAATTGAGGGGATAATTCACTGGTGTAAGAATTTCCTTTGCAAATCACTTTGTAGTTGCTGATAAAGATATTTGTGGTTGGTATTCAGTATGATGATCTTTTGGCTTTTAAATGCAATTCAGGGATTTACTTCTTTTCACTGTAAGTAAAATTTACACTGCAAGTACAAGTCATCCCCCTGGATTTTTAAAACCTGTATCCATGCAAAAAAAAAAAAAAAGGTTCAGGGAGCTACTGCAAAAGCAGCAGTCAGAGCACAACAAGTAAAACAGAGTATTGCAGCTTTGCCCACCTGCCAGGTAAAAGCTATTTGACCCCCTAACTGCACCACCTCCTTCTTTGCTTCCAAGCGGGTTGCAACCTTTGAAAGCCTTTAGTAGTCTAAGCCCATCATATAATCTGTGAGAGCATTCTTCCTATGTGGACCCACTCAGAATTTTGCAAGAAAGCCTAGTTCAAGGTGTTATCTATAAATGTAGCTCTATAGGAACTAGAAAATTGAAGTGCAGGATTTCTTAAAAAGAAAAAGATTTGAGAGGATCGCTCTCTTTCCTCTTGTCACTCGTGGCAAGGAAATCTGGAATCTTAAACCTTTTCCATAAAATGCTCTCTCACAGATGGAGAAGAGGCCTTGTAGCTCATATTATTATTATTATTATTATTATTATTATTATTATTATTATTATTATTATTATTATTATATTTATACCCCGCCCATCTGGCTGGGTTTCCCCAGCCACTCTGTGCGATTTACAGCACATAAAAAATTGAAAAACATTATAGATTAAAAAAAATTCCCAATATAGGGTTGCGTTCAGACGTCTTCTAAAAGTCAGAGAGTTGTTTATTTCCTTGACATCTGATGGGACATAGGTAACAGAGCAGACATTTCATAGGCAGCAGATTCTAGGATGAATCCCAGAGCTCTCTGGTTCAAAAGGTTAAGTAGCAAGTGATGAGGAAGAGCCCTCTCTGCTTGAGGCTTTGGAGAGCCATTAGTAAGAAAGTAGATCACACTGGGCAAAATAGACAAATAGTTTGTCTTGGCATAAGGCAGCTTCCTGTAGTGTGTAAAAAAGTAACAGTAGTTTAAATTACCGTATTTTTCGCCCCATAAGACGCACCGGCCCATAAGACGCACCTAGATTTTGGGGGGGGAAATAAAGGGAAAAAATTTTATTTCCCCCCCAGGTGCGCTGCGCTACACCAGGAGCTTGGGGCGTGCGGAGCTCAGCACGCCCCAAGCTTCTGCGTGCCGGCAAGGTCTCCGCTAGCGTGGGAGAGCCGGGCGCCTCTCCCAGGGCTAGCGGACCCCTGCGCTAATCCAGAAGCTTGGGGCAAGCTGAGGTCAGCGCGCCCCAAGCTTCTGCGTGCCGGCAAGCAGTCCGCTAGCCCTGGGAGAGCCGCGGGGCTCTCCCAGGGCTAGCGGATCGCTGCGCTATACCAGGAGCTTGGGGCGTGCTGAGCTCAGCGCGCCCCAAGCTTCTAGGTGCGCGCAAGCAGTCCGCTGCCGCCCCAAGCCTCGCGCACCCGGTGGGACCTCCTGCCGGGTGCGCGAGGCTTGCAGACACTCGCCCGAAGCAGGGGGAGCCCTCCCGAGGGCTCCCCGTGCTTCGGGCGACAGGCTGCCGCCCCAAGCCTCGCGCACCCGGTGGGACCTCCTGCCTGGCGCGCGAGGCTTGCAGGCATTCGCCCCATAAGACGCACCCCGATTTCCTCTTCATTTTTGGAGGGGAAAAAGTGCGTCTTATGGGGCGAAAAATACGGTAACTTTGAATATTGTTACTAGAGGCAGGGTCCTCACTTGCATGCGATCTAGTTGAGCACAACTGCACACACGGGTGACACTGGGAACCAAGAAGTGGCAGGTAGCTCATGAAGAGACCCTCCCCAGAGCCTGAAGAGGACGTCTTCAATCTCTGGGTGAGGTGGCTTTTGTCCTCAGCAGGGCTTTGTTGAGGCTGCTCAGCTGACATGTGGGAAATCGATGGCTGCTGCTGCGCTATCCCACATGCCAGCTGTTAGGTGGGGTGTCTGAGGAGCTTCAACAAAGCTCCGCTGCGCCTCCAGTTTGCGAAGAGACCAACCCTGGAGCCCAAAGAGGGCTCTGGGGAGGGTCTCATTGAGAGCCACGAGGACTCTCAAGGGTGCTTCCTACTTATGCACGTCCCTTGTGCGCAAGGGGGCCCAGAACGTAAGTGGGACCTGTACAGTGGTACCTCGGGTTACATACGCTTCAGGTTACAGACTCCGCTAACCCAGAAATAGTGCTTCAGGTTAAGAACTTTGCTTCAGGATGAGGACAGAAATCGTGCTCCGGCGGCGCAGTGGCAGTGGGAGGCCCCATTAGCTAAAGTGGTGCTTCAGGTTAAGAACAGTTTCAGGTTAAGAACGGACCTCCGGAACGAATTAAGTACTTAACCCGAGGTACCACTGTACTGCTTTTCACTATAGCTGTCAACTTTTCCCTTTTCTTGCGAGGAATCCTATTCAGAATAAGGGAATTTCCCTTAAAAAAGGGGGAAGTTGACATCTTTGCTTTTCAAACCTTCATGACGCTTTCTAATACAATAAAATAGGGGTCGGTCTTGTCAAAATTAAGAGCATTAGAGTACAATCTTATGCGTGTTTGCTCAGAAGTTAATCCTATTGGGTTTAGTAGGACATAAGTTTGTATAGATTTAAAATCTTAACATCCCATTGCTTTCTTTGTAGAATTAAACACATGCCTGAACGCTCTCATGCTGAAAGGGAGGACATGTAAAACAGTTTAACTTGGGTGTTACTGTGCCCTTTTTGTTTTATATGTAGGTTGTGTGTGTGTGTGTGTGTGTGTGTGTGTGTATGCAGTCTGTACATAATTTAAATGAATTTTGGTATTTTGGCTTCATGTAGCATATTGTAGTCTCCTCTCAGTAGAGGGCACTGCAGTCTTTCTTCAGTATAATGGCTATTCCTTAAGAGCTCTTTTCGCCTTGCCACAGGGTTTGGCACGAATTCAAATAATGTGAGTATTTTGGTCTGCTCTCTTCTCAACCTATTTAGAAAGCAAAACCCAGAAGCACAAAGAGAACAAATCACATCAATTGTTTTTTCTTGTGTTGTGTGTTTCCAGAAATCTTCGCTCTTTAGTAGCTGAACGTATTGACGTCCATCATCTTAAGCAAGCAGCTCCTCTTACAGGATCTGTGTACAAAAAGACTAGCAGATAACTGTTCCTAGGTTTAAGTTTTAAGAAATTTCATTTGTTCCTTAATAGTTTACAGGAGTTGAGGAGGACGACGACGAAGACTGGGATTTATCATCTCTAGTAGAAGATGAGAAACCATCGCCAGCAAAAGATGAACAACCTTTGTTAGCAAAAAATGAAGAACGTTTGCTGGCAAAAGATGAGAAGCGTTTGCCAGCAAAAGATGAAAAAGTTAAGAATGCAACTGCTGTTGAAAAGAAAGATTCGAATGCGGCATCTACGGTCCATGCATGGGGAACTCCATGCGTAGGAAAACCAATAAAGGAAGAAGGTACATTCATGGGTGATATCAATTACTAGTCAATAGCTCTGATGTTCTCAGCCATAGCTGTGCCAGGTTCCCTTGGTGCTGACCTTTAAAGCCCTAAATGGCCCCAGCCCAGTATACCTGAAGGAGCGTCTCCAGCCCCATCGTCCAGCCCTCATACACTGAGGTCCAGCTCCGAGGGCCTTCTGGCGGTTCCCTCACTGCGAGAAGTGAGGTTACAGGGAACCAACAGAGGGCCTTCTCGGTAGTGGTGCCCGCCCATCAGATGTCAGGGAGATAAACAACTATCTGACTTTTAGAAGACATCTGAAGCTAGCCCTGTTTAGGGAAGTTTTTAGCGTTTGATGTTTTGTCGCCTTTTTATTTATTTATTATTATTAATCTGTTGGGAGCTGCCCAGAGTGGCTGGGGAGGCCCAGCCAGATTGGCGGGGTATAAATAATAAATTATTATTTTTATTAATTATTATTCCCTGCAAACCCTGCCTAGAGGGAAGGGAGATTTGCTACCAAGGTCAGAGCCACTGGGGCTATGGGCAAGGTTGATTCAGACCTTTGCAGCTGCAGTACAGAAAAGACTATTTACCTGTGTTGTGTCTATCCTGCTTCTTAATTTCAAGAAAATTTACTACCACTTACAAAACCAGTAAGATAGAATAATAAAAGTGCTAAAATGCAACAAAACACAATTAATAACATAATCTTCCCTAAACATGTATCAGGACTATAACTATGAAATTAAGAAACTTCATCTGATGTCTACACCTGATGTTTAAAGCCATTTTTTCCTTTATTTTTATGGGGTATGTTTTTTACTAGGTACAGTGATAAAGTGATTGGGGCCTTTCACTGTTCCCAACAGTGGTGGTTTTGATCCCCTAGGTGTCTGTTCTTATTACATAGAACAGTATTTTCTACAGACCACAGTAAAACGGTGCTCTGAAACCAACAGGACTGGGCACATTTAAACCTGTGGTTGGATTGTGGTCACCCTGTTCGGAATAACTGAAAGCAGCCAGACAAGGTGTTGGGCTTCTTGTACTGTGGTGCATTTGACCACAGAAATTAATGCACCTTAACTGCTCTGCTGGAGGGCCTATATTATTCAGGATGAACTTTGGTTTAGGTGAGATGGGCTGCTCTGCTCCATAGGCTGCTAAAAAGAGTTTGGATCTGGTGCAACTTAATGCCCATTTAATTTACAGCTGCTTGCCTTACACTAACTTCTTCCCTGTTTAGGCAAGTTTTTTAATGACTGATGTTTGAATGTATTTTTAATCTCCTGTTAGAAACCACTCAGAGTGGCTGGGGAAATAGATGGGCGGGGTATAGGTCATATATGATGATGATGATGATGATGATGATGATGATGCATAGGCCTGCTCCTTAAGGAACTCTGCTGGAAGCGTGGAAAGTTCCTGTGTCAGACTTTGTTTACAGGAGATCAAAATTGTTCTAAACTGTTTTCAGGAAGACCTTCCTACGCCTAAGAATGGTAGAGCACCAGAACGTGTTGCAGAAGAATGGTAGCATCTTTACCCTTTCGTATCTTTGAAAGCTAATTTTGCTATTTCCTTTTTAAACAGCCCTTCAAGATGAAGATATGAGCACAAAAAGCAGCTCACCCACTATCACAGACTGGAGCGACGCTTCGGTTATTTGATTGTTGCAGATAAAACCTCATTCCAAAGACAACCGTCTGATTCCTGTTCATTTTTTTCTTGTGCGTTAACAAGGAACCTTTTGTTTACAAAACTCTGGTATCTTTAGTTGATTTAATGCAGGGCCGATTAATACTTCACTAAATCTCCACTTTCAGGTAAGAAGTGTTCATCAATAAACAGCATTAACTGATCCAGTATTTTAAGTAATCTTTTTAAAAAATACAAAAACAGTTTATACATAACTTGATATAAAATGTGAACATTTTAAATAAACTATTTTAACTCAAAGGTTACTTTCTTCCTTCACAAACACACAGAAAATTGCAATGAAATTAGCATCCCTCTGGCGGCCAGAGGATCCCGTTGATCTCTGTTGGTTCCCTGAGCAAAAGAGGGGTTGGGTTTGTAGGAGAGCACCCCTGCCGCACCTCTCCAAGTCAGTGTATTTCGCCCACCCTGTCCATGTTATTAGGACCTTTTCAAGGCCTTGCATGCAATACTTAACTGCAGAGACAATGCATAACAGCTGCACCAGTCAAGCTTAAACCACAAAAAGTCTTGTAGCACCTTGAGGACTAACAAATTCATTGTGGCGTTAAGCGTCCGTTCCCAGGTAAGCATGGCAGCTAGATGCTTGCCTGGTTGCTGGGAAGTTTTTGCCTCTGCACATGAGTCTGAGAATGTTCTGAACAGTTCCCATTGAGTTCATGAAACACTGCACCTGGTGGCAGTGCTTAGACATTTATATGCTTCGAAACACTGAGACCAAATGCAGCCTCTGCACCTCCTTGCCCTCTTCCGCTGCTTAATACTGTATATACAAGCAGAACTGGTACATTCTGCCTTACAGCAAGAAGAAGAAATTGACCGAGAGGTCTGGCGGACAAATAGTGCCAAGACTCAGCCCCTGCCACCTCAGTGACTTGGAGCATTTGAAAATATACGGTAATCAGCTTCTGTAGATGAAAAGATGTCATTATTGACATATTTGTTTGAATCAAAATCTGGAATGAATGCTGGAGGGAGAGGGTAAAACTTGTAAAAACAAGGACATTTATCCAAGGTCAATCATGTGTCCCTCCTTAAATAAAAATAGCTTATTGTCTTATGATATCCTCAAGAGAGTTTGGCCATTTTCAGAGATTTGTGGCTGCAAGTTCTGGAAGGAGTGGGATTGGCCTTGTGTGACACAATCTCAACACTATCCGGCAAGGATGGGTTTCAGCCCATAAGCTTGAAGTTTTAGGAATCGGTGTCTAAAATTAGGGTTGTTTTTGCACAGCATAAAGGACTTGGATTGTGTTTCTGTTTACTTGGCTCACCTTCCTTCAGAGTAGGCATAAAATAGATAACACAATCCTATGTAACGTCTTTCAAATTGAGCCCAAGGTCAACGACCCACCTAGTGCCCATCTAAAAATTAACCTGTGGTGCCTTGATCTCCACCAATTAGCCATAACCAATAGGACGTGACTTTATTTGTAAATATGTTCTTTTTTTTACAGAAAGCAAAAAATGGCAAATGATTTACATATATAATTTATGCATAACATCAGTACAAATCTTAAAATGAGGGAAGAGGAAAATTTACATCAAGTAGGTAAAAGTTCATTTATAAAATATTCTTGTTTCTGGTGCTAACGACACCAGAAATCTCCCTTAAAAATCATTCTGTGAATGAACAGCACAAATGTGATTTTTTTAAAAAACAACAACACGCTACACGTAGGCATTTTTGTCGAAGTGCTTTGGAGGGGCTCTAGGATTTTTAAAGTCTGCTGAGCCATTGCAGCCCTTTGTTCGAATAGACATCGCGGAAGCTGCTCTGTTGTATGTATATCCCATCCTGAAAAATGAGAAAGTTACAGTTTACAGCTCATTCTGTAAATACTAGCAGATATTTTAAGAGCAAATCCCACCCTTCGTTAGAAGAAAAAAAAGTCTGACATGAGCCTACTCACTGTCAGTGCAAAGTGGGTAGGGACTATTCTGAGAAACTACAGTGTTGAATAAAAATGCAGTGGTACCTTGGGTTACAAACACCTCGGGTTACAAACACTTCAGGTTCAGACTCTGCTAACCCTGAAGTAGTACCTCGGGTTAAGAACTTTACCTCAGGATGAGAATAGAAATCGTGAGCTGGCAGTGTGGCAACAGCGGGAGGCCCCATTAGCTAAAGTGGTACCTCAGGTTAAGAACGGTTTCAGGTTAAGAATGGACCTCCGGAATGAATTAAGTTTGTAACCAGAGGTACCACTATAGGGGCAAATTCAGCACAAATTCTTAGTCATAATTTATATTGCACTTCTCAAGGTTCAATAGCAGTTCACTTACATATCAGTTCTCGTGATGCTAAGAAAAACTATGGCTGAGGGACTCTCTCTTTTTAATAAAAATAAAATCAAATAAACATTACAAACATAACTAGAGTGCCTCTAGTGCAGGCTTCCTCAAACTCGGCCCCCCAGATGTTTTTGGCCTACAGCTCCCATGATCCTTAGCTAGCAGGACCAGTGGTCAAGGATAAGGGGAATTGTAGTCTCAAAACATCTGGAGGGCCGAGTTTGAGGAAGCCTGCTCTGGTACCTTGGCTTAGTGTTCTGCTCATAGTTTGTCTCCCTCTAGACAAAGAGATGCAAGCCATGAGCCTGGGTTCAGACATAATGCTAAGCCAAGCTTCGGCTTAGTAGCCTGGCAACAGCAGAACTTGGGGGGCAGAGCAAAACAGCAAACATCTTCACTTGGAGAGTCTACACTTTTGTGTATTTGTGTTGAGCTACAGTTTGGCTTGTCGTTATTTCTGAACTAAGTTACTATCTTGATAACTTTTTAAAAATAATAATCTATCAAACAGTTCTGAAGCACTGCCTTTTCTAGACAGGCAACTCACAATTTACGCCGGGGTTATGTTCGTGGTGCCACACGTTTGAGTGAAATCGAGTATATTTGAAACAACATTGAAAAGACTCCGCCCTGGCCCCACCCCTTTTTGTGACATTTTCAGGTCACTTTCGGGTTCGGCACGATGCGCAAGTGCACTGTCACAAACATATTGGACGCACCTAAAATGATCACTGCCTGTATTGGCAGATTGAGGGCTAAGGACTTTCCTCCAGCCACTTAGTAATTTTTTATAACGGCGTTTTCCAGTTCATTACCTAACAGTGCACTCCTATACGTGAGACTTACTTCTGAATAAACATGTCAGTTGGGCTACAATCTTCTACATGCTTACCTGAGAGTAACTTAAAAGGTAAAGGACCCCTGACAGTTAAGTCCAGTCGCAAACGCCTATGGGGTTGCGGCGCTCATCTCTCTTTACTGGCCAAGGGAGCCGACGTTTGTCCGCAGACAGTTTTTATGGGTCATGTGGCCAGCATGACTGAGCCGCTTCTGGGGAAACCAGAGCAGCGCACGGAAACACCATTTACCTTCCTGCTGGAGTGCTACCTATTTATCTACTTGCACTTCATGTTTTTGAACTGCTAGGTTGGCAGGAGCAGGGACTGAGCAACGGGAGCTCACCCTGTCGCGGGAATTTGAACTGCCGACCTTCTGATCAGCAAGCCCTAGGCTCTGTGGTTTAACCCACAGCGCCACCCATGTCCCTAACTTACTAGGGTCCAACTTACTAGGGTCCTAAGGAATATATGCACTGAATTGTGTGTGGATGTGAGTTTGATGCATGAGGTTCGGATGTGACCCCCAGCTTGGGCCGCTAGTTAAATACAAACCTTGTGACTCCAGGTGGCTGGGATCACATGTTCAATATATCCTCAAGTTGGCTGACTGGACATTATTACACAACCACGAAGGAAATATATGAAAAGGTCAACTCTGGCAAATTATTTACTCTAATGTGGAGTGTACGTTGCACCGAGGTCTCCTGGCACCCTTTGCAAATCTTTTTAATTCTGAAACAAAGCAGGTTAGGCAAATAGGCTAGTGGGGTTGGTTTGACCTCCCTATAGTTTCAAAATTCCACTGGAAAAACGGTTATGTCCCTGTGGAGATGGCAGTATTGAGTCAGTGACTCATGTGCTTCTGGTTTGCACGCTTTGTAAAGATTTGAGGAGTGAGTTTGTTACCCCTCTATTATTTCCCATTCCAGGTCACTCAACCATTGCTACTGTGTCCTTTCTTTTAGCAGATCAAGATGATCAGGTGGCAGCAAAAACTGTGAGGTTTTTAGCATGGGGGCAATTAGAATAAGATTTATTATTTGATTATTGATGTAAACCTCCAAAATGTATCTTGTAGAGTTAAATTTTTACCTCTTCAGTACAGTGGTGCCCCGCAAGACGAATGCCTCGCAAGACGGAAAATTCGCTAGACGAAAGAGTTTTCCGTTTTGGAGGTGCTTCGCAAAACGAATTTCCTATGGGCTTGCTTCGCAAGACGGAAATGTCTTGCGAGTTCCTGCTGGTTTTTTTCCCTCCCCCCCCTTTTTCTAAGCCGCTAAGCTGCTTATCAGCTGATCCGATCGGCAGATAAGCCGCTAAAAGCCGCTAATAGCGCTAATCCACTAATCCTTCAATGGGCTTGCTTCGCAAGACGAAAAAACCGCTAGACGAAGAGAATCACAGAACGGATTCTTTTTGTCTTGCGAGGCACCACTGTACATTTTATTTTACTTTATTTTATCATTATGGCTAGTGGCTGATGCAAATAAAGATTCTTCTGATTTTTATTCCCTATAGTTTCATGATGGGATGGTATTGTGGTAGGGTTAAGCTGAAAGATAAGGAACTGACAGAGTTGGTCAGTATGCCTCTAGCGCTGGAAATTAAAACCAACCAGCCATTTGGGGCAGCTAGGAGGAGAGGCCTTATTTTGCCAGTCTTGGGGAGAAGTCTTTCTGTGACCAAAAAGGATGGAATCAAAGTCAAAACAAGTTTTTAGGGCAATCTTCCCAGGTTGCAGTGGAATGCTCTCCTGTCACTAAAACGGCAAAGCGTCGGAAGAATGCAAGGATGTATCTGCCCACAAGGCAATTAACAAAGATCCCACATTGACTTCTGAATTCTCAACATGCCCACATCCATCTTTGTGTCTAGACACCCAGAACCACAATGAGTTTCGTGCAAAGCATTCCCATAGCTTTGCTTCATTGACCGAGGGAGCTCAGATTGCCCCTTAAGGCCTGAGGTTACCAAAACATGTAGGTCAAACGTTTAGCCCAGCAGGGTCAAAAGCATGGAAAGTCGAGTTAATGGCCAAACCAAGGAAAAGAAAGCTGCCATCTAATGATTACGAGATCTTCATTTCTCAAAGAAGAGCTGAAGCTGTGGAATCCTTCCTAACAAAGGCCAACGTTAAGAAATTGAGGCAAGTGACAATATTGCCTACATTTCGTACTAGAAATGGGTTTACCTGCTTGGACAAATGGTTGGGGGGAGGGCATGAATGTGTGCCTATCAGGGCAAAGGAACCAGTTTGGAAAAGGCTGGTACTTTTATCCCAAAGAATTGCAATGCTCCAGTTGTTTTCAGCAGTCACTTCTTATCATTTAAGTCATGCATTTTCCATATTGGTGTGATTGATATTTTTATTTTGCATATTTGGGCCTGGATACAAAGGACCCAGAGCCCAAACAGCCTGCAGAGTTCTTTTCTTTTTTCCTTTTTTCCTTTAGAGTTCAATGGCAAATTGCATATATATATTTATAACATTTTTAATAGCATTTTCATAGCGTTTTTTCTATAACTGTAGAGTGTAGATTATAGAGTATTCTTCCAAGATGGAAAGACAGAGGAAAGTCTTTGACCCAGTAGCTGAAGTAAGTAGAATTACTTAATTGTAGTTACACTCTCTGTCTACACTGTAAGTACACATAGTTCAGATCACTAGAAGTGTTGGCACTAATCCTATCCTGCTCATTCATTTATTGATGACAATCATCAACCAACTTTCAATAAGATTAAAAAATTCTTGTTGCCTCCCTATCAAATGACCTAGCCCATTTATCATCCCCAATGCCTGGTGCCAAAGGGCTCTTCGCGTGGTCTTCAGCCCGTGGCTTGTATTATCCCTACATGTGTGCAGTATCTTCACCCAGGGATGCAAATGTTCTTTGTAGTCAGCTCTGCAGGTCACGTTTGTTTGCCATCACTGGGAATGCACAACTTTTGTGTGTTGGGGGGGGGCCTTCAGGGGAGATTGTGCAATAGGAATCGTGCAGGTGTCGGGTCGCCACTTCACAGCTGGATTGCACGGATTCAGGCCCCTGCCAATTGGGAAATAGAACGTCCTCCTAAAGAGTCACCTAAAGAGTCAATCCTCCACATGAACCACAATATGGCTTCCTTGCTCCTGCTTTCTTGAAGTGATCAAGAGCCACGTTCATTTCCCTTTTTTACTTTCAGCAAAGAATTCCAGGTCTCCTTCACTCCTTATGTCACCACAGAACTGTGTGAGAAGCATTCTGATTAGACCCAGGGAACATACGGCCATCCAGCTGTGGGATGCTTTGCATCCCGCACCTGGAGAAATGAAAAGATATCTGCAGAGTTGCCCTAGTTCCTTTACTGTAAAAGAATTAAAATATCTCCTAGATTCAGAGTTATCAGCCCTTGGTTCCTGAATCATGAAACCTAATTGTCATGAGCCCCATGGAGGTGTCATGGAGGGGAGGATCTTTAGGAGGAATGAGAGGAGCTCAGGGTACTGGATAACCATGGGGAGGGTCATAGCATGAAGAGGGAAGTGAAATAAAGAAGTGCTTGTGGTTAGCCAGTTGTCTATACAGGCGTCCTCCCACACGATGTGTCTGTGTGAAATCGTGTAAAGTGGGGAGCACCCTCTGAAAAGTCTCTAAGTGCCTATTTCCCCCTGCTCTCCAGCTCTCTCTCCAGCTCTCTCTCCAATCCAGACCAAAATATCTGGAGTTGAAGCTCTGGGGCCGTCTGGAGACTGGAGGACGTGTGGGAAAGCAGCTGCCGCTGCTGCTGCACTGCCTCACGTGCCAGCTGTTAGGTGGGGCGACTGAGCAGCCTAAACAAAGCCCTGCTGAACCTCTGGTCTCTTTGGGGCTTCCTCTGTCCTATATATACAGGGGGATGCCTGTATAAGTAGCTCTCAACTTACACACTTTTATTTGGTGCACGTTCAGCTTTGCACACTTGGCAAAATAAATTAAAGGGGGGGGGGAGCAGAAAGAGGGTGAGAGTCGGGGGGGGAGAGACTTTGGCAATCTCACCTGCCATTGAACACAATGTCTTTTGATCATGCACGATTTTGCCTTTATGCGCTATCCCCAGAACGTAAGTTGAGTATCATCTGTGCAACTTAGATACCTCCTGCACTGTGCAATCTATGCTGATCTGATTCACTCATCAAAGACTTTGGCAGAGACAGGAGTTCAGGTTCTTTGTGTAGCAGCAAAGGACAGGACGCTATGCTTCTTAAGAGCGATGAAAACACACGAGATACCCCTTTAGAGAGGAAACATTAAAGGCATCTCCATGATGCAAATGGAGCTTTTGGTATCAGCTTCTGCCACACAGCATCTCACGTTGCACTAAAGCCTTATACAGACAACTAATATCAAAGAAGAGTTTCCTTAAAGGTGTTTTATCCCCTCCACATTTCAACCAGTTGTTCCCAAACCCTAAGTTTGTTTTTGAAAGATATGCAAACTGGATCTGCATAGCTTACTTTCTTACACGTTTAATAATTAGAAATATGCTAATGCATTAATTTCAATAAAGCTGGTGTGATCTGTACCTTGGAGTTTTATTGTTTTCGGCAATCGAGAAGCAGAATATGCTGCCGCCAATTATGCAAAGTGCCGATCCGGCCCATCCAATGAACAAAGCCGCTCCTAATTCATACCTGCAGGTAAGCGATACATTCTTGCTTCGTAAATTGTTTAATCAGAAAATAGGTTTCATTCATTTCGTATTTTTGGTGTGACACAGATAAACAAAGCCATGCAACATATTAACATATATTTTCACTGAACAACTTTGTGGGAGCAGTACACAGTGTACTTCAGAACAGAACAAAAAGTCACCAGAACTTCTGCTGTTTTGGATATTTGCCTTTTTCATTTGCCATGTGTTATAGTTCTAGACTCCAAACACCCTTGGCAAGCAACCGCCACAGGCATGGAAGCATGTCCATAGATTCAGATGGATTTTACTTCCAGCAAAACAGGTAATCCCTGTTAAGGCTGATAATAGATAAATGAATGTCAAAATTTTGACTAGGTTTCCCCCCCTCTCCCAACTTCACTTACCTGGAAGTAAGACTTATAGAACTCAATAGGACTTATTTCTGAGTAGACACGGTTAGCAAAGTACAGAGCTTTCAAGATAGGCTTACAGAACTCCTCAACAAGCAATTAAATATATATATATATATCCCATCCTTCCTCCCTAATGAGCTCAGGGTAGCAAACAACAAGACTCAAAACAATGGGAGAAAACCCCTCTTTATAACATTTTAAGAAACATTCTGATATGGATGAAAACTGGGGAAGATCTAAAACAACATATTGAGGGCTACAGGTTTTTATATTGCATTTCAATGATGTGAACCGCCCTGCAGGTGTAGGGAGGTATACGAATTTAATAAATATTATTAACAATAAATAATCCCTGCTGTAGCAAATTAAAATAATCACTGCTGCCATCTCATCCCTGTACTTTAGCCTCTGGTAACCATGTTTTGAGCAAGCTGGTTTTCACTCCTTTGAGCCAGGTGCAAAAAAAATATTTTCTGGAAAATGCACCACATGCTAAATTTATGTGTATTAAGCTGGCTGTTAAAGGTGTAAGGCATGATAAACCTAAATATTTACTGTGGGTGTCCTAAAGCAGGTAAGTGAGTTACAGGCCCATGCAGCCTCACTACTTTTACAAGTTTTGATCTACTTATTCAACACAGAAATAAGTATGACCCGCAGAAACATGCAGTCATACCTTGGAAATCAAACGCCTTGCGACTCAAACATTTTGGCTCCTGAACACCGCAAACCCGGAAGTGAGTGTTCCGGTTTGCGAACGTTCTTTGGAACCTGAATGTCCAACGCAGGTTCTGCGGGTTCTGATTGGCTGTAGGAGCTTCCTGAAGCCAATCGGAAGCTGCACCTTGGTTTCCGAATGTTTTGGAAGTCAAATGGATTTCCGGAACAGATTCCGTTTGACTTTCGAGATACCACTGTACTACATTCAAGAATACAATTTAACTACAACAACGAGGTTGATGAGGATGCATCTCTTTGGTGCTGTTTGTGTACCTCAAACCTTGCATTTTTGTACAGTGGTACCTCAGGTTACATACACTTCAGGTTACAGACTCCGCTAACCCAGAAATAGTGCTTCAGGTTAAGAACTTTGCTTCAGGATGAGAACAGAAATCGGGCTCTGGCGGTGCGGCGGCAGCAGGAGGCCCCATTAGCTAAAGTGGTGCTTCAGGTTAAGAACAGTTTCAGGTTAAGTATGGACCTCCGGAATGAATTAAGTACTTAACCTGGGGTACCACTGTATTTCTAAAAAACCTGCAGTAAATTTGGATCAGAAGACTCAGTTCCAGGCCAGGAGATTCGGTTGCAGTGAGGCACTTTGCGACATCCGAAAACTAGGGGGGAATTTTTGTTTTAATTATATATTGTGTGTGTTTTTATATTATACATCGCTTACAGATTTTAAAAATCTTAACTGGTTTATAAATGCACTTTTGTTCCATTCTAGTAAGTATTGTACCATTGCCTATTTTAAATATTTTAATAATAATAATAATTTATTATTTATACCCTGCCCAATTGGCTGGGTTTCCCCAGCCTCTCTGGGCGGCTCCCAACAGAATATTAAAAACACGATAAAACATCAAATATTAAAAACTTCCCTAAACAGGACTGCCTTCAGATTTTGTAACCTGCCACAAGATCTTCAGTTGACAGGCAGAAAAAGGACCCCTGGACAGTTAAGTCCAGTCAAAGGTGACTATGGGGTTGCGGTGCTCATCTCACTTTCGCGTTGACAGGCAGAGTATGGATGTTTCAAGATAAATAAATTATTTGGATAATTAAAGGACTTATTATTACATGAGTCACATGCCTATCATTTTTTAAAATAAAAAAAATTGCAGTCAATACTGATTTGATGGCGCGGGTGGTGCTGTGGGTTAAGCCACAGAGCCTAGGGCTTGCCGATCAGAAGGTCAGCGGTTCGAATCCTCGTGATGGGGTGAGCTCCCATTGCCCGGTCCCTGCTCCTGCCAACATAGCAGTTCGAAAGCAGGTCAAAGTGCAAGTAGATAAATAGGTACCACTCCTGTGGGAAGGTAAACTGCGTTTCCGTGTGCTGCTCTGGTTCACCAGAAGTGGCTTAGTCATGCTGGCCACATGACCTGGAAGCTGTACGCTGGCTCCCTCTGCCAATAAAGCGAGATGAGCACCACAACCCCAGAGTTGTCCATGACTGGACCTAACGGTCAGGGGTCCCTTTACCTTTACATAATCATTCATATCTGGGGCATTTATCCAGCAATCTTTTATGTTGTAGCATGTAAAATGTGCACACACACCTTTAAAACTTCCTTGTGCAGCAGAAGAGACAGTAGCCTTTCTCTCACCTCTTTTTCATTTTCTGGACTTGTCATCCACCATCTTCTGCAGCAAAGAGGTTTTGCTGGCAGGTGGCAGAGGGAAGCAAATGAGAGGCTCGGGAAAGACGCAAGATGCAAAAAGAAGGGGCTGCCTCTTTTCTCAAATTTGAGAAAACTGGCGAATCTGAAAAGCCACGTGCAGACAAATCTATCTGCACTCTATCTACACTCCTAGAATCATAGAATCATAGAGTTGGAAGAGACCACAAGGGCCATCAAGTCCAACCCCCTGCCAAGCAGGAAACACCATCAGAGCACTCCTGACATATGGTTGTCAATCCTCTGCTTAAAGACCTCCAAAAAAGGAGACTCCACCACACTCCTTGGCAGCAAATTCCACTGTCGAACAGCTCCTACTGTCAGGAAGTTCTTCCTAATGTTTAGGTGGAATCTTCTTTCTTGTAGTTTGGATCCATTGCTCCGTGTCCGCTTCTCTGGAGCAGCAGAAAACAACCTTTCTCCCTCCTCTATGTGACATCCTTTTATATATTTGAACATGGCTATCATATCACCCCTTAACCTGAACCCACTGAACCCACTTACCAGGGAGTAAACCTCACTTAACTCAGTGGGGCTTATATCCGATTACACCTGTATTGGACCACCCTGTATAGTCATGCTACTTTTGATGGGACATTTCTGCCTGCATTTTGCATATGTAAATTAAAGCATATAGTAGAAATTAAAGAAACAATTGCAGCCCACCTACATATCTTTGAAAAGTCCCAATGCACACCCCTCCCTCTGACTTACTTTTGGGCAATATATGTGGGATCGAAGAATTCCGACGTGATTCGATTTGCATACAGGGAGCAACCAGCCATAGCACAGAGCCCTGAAAAAAAGCAGCAGATGGAGAACCAGATGTTTAGTTAGTACCAGATGTTCAGTAACTGGATGACGATGATGAAATTAAGAACAGCTTTACATCCACTTGGTGTAAAACACAGAGCATTTATAATTTCATATTTACCGCACAGTATGAAAATAAAGCCAGCTAAACAGGCAATTTTAGCTTTCGTCTGGTCCGAGCCTCCAATTTTCGTACATTTCATCCCAACCAGTGCAAAGACGGAGCCAAAGAACCCAAGACAGACAGCGGCAATCATGAGTCCTCGACAGGCCTGGATGTAACCTGAAAAATACAATGGTAAAATTTGGTATTAGGCAGCAGTTTCAACTTCCATAATTCCTGTGCAAGTGAAACACTCCTGATCTTCCTAACCCCAGAGATTTGGAGTGTGCCATGAGTTCATATGCTCCATCCCTCCATGTGGTTAATTACTGAGCCATTTGCACTTCGACAGATCACTCTCCTTCCCAGGCTGAGAGGGAAAATGGTGGAAACAGGTTATTAATTGTGACAGTGTGGTTTTTGCAGCTGCTGGTAAAGTTGCAAAATAAAGAAGCATGAGACGGAGCAATGGAGAATTTCTGAAACAAGAGGAAGAAGAGTTTGGATCTGATATCTGGCTTTATCACTACCCTAAGGAGTCTTAAAGCGGCTAACAATCTCCTTTCCCTTCCTCCCCCACAACAAACACTCTGTGAGGTGAGTGGGGCTGAGAGACTTCAGAGAAGTGTGACTGGCCCAAGGTCACCCAGCAGCTGCAAGTGGAAGAGCGGGGAATCAAACCCAGTTCACCAGATTATGAGTCCACTGCTCTGCACCACTACACCACACTGGTGTAGTGAAACAACAATGAGATATCAGCTCTGCCCAAGGCATGACGGAGAACAGGATCAACCGGGAAAAGATAAGACACAACATTTTACAAGGACAGGAAGAAACACCACGAACAGAATAATTGCCACAAACAGGAAGAATAAGGATATAGTTTGACTGCCTCACCTGTAGTCTTATAAATCATTTAATTTGTCAGTACGAATGGAAGTTGTTAATACTGCAGCTGTTGTGTAAGAGATTGTTATCTTGACTGGAGTGTAATTGAAACTAAGATTTTGGAACGCAGAAATAAAATCATCAAACCATCAATTCTAGCAGGCGGGGGGCCACCTATGGTAAATTATATAATTTGGTATCTTAATGATTGGTATTAGTAATTGTATTATAATTTGGCATTGTTATAATGTGGCTATTATTGGACTGTAATTGAAAACTAATAAAAAGTATTATCATATATGTTCCATCCCTTCTAATTCCTCACATGCAAATCCCTTCCCTTTCCCTTGTCAGCCTTAACCATGGTTTTCTTTTACAGCTGCACTATATTAACTATGGTCAGCACCACAATAAGGTTGCCATATGTCTTCTTTTTCCAGGACATGTCCTCTTTTTCAGGATTAAAATTTCTGTCTGGGCAGATTTTTAAAATTTGGCAAAATGTCTGGGTTTTTTGGTTTTTTGTTTACACTAATCCAAGACGTTTTTAAAATAAAAACAATTTTAAAAGCCCCACGTGTCGTGCTCCCACCCCTAGCTACTAGCAATATATCACAGCTTCTATAGCCTACGTATAGTAGGAGTATTTAAAAGTAGAAGTGGGTCAATGTGTCCTCTTTTTTGCTCTTCCAAATATGGCAGCCCTAGAAGCAAACAGCACAGGAGGATTTTGCACAGGGCAGAAGAGAGGAGGGGGAAGCATTTGACCCCTCAAAGTGTTCCCAGTCTCCCAACTATTGTTAGGAGAGCAGGGAAATTGTGTCTGCAACAGGTCATTGTCCAGCTTACTACCCAAAATTATAACTGTGCTTGCGTTAATTGGGCTCCTTACGATGCATGCTGCTTTGAGATCAATGTCAATAAGTGGTCTGCAGATCTTTCTAAAGAAATAAACCATTGGCCATGGACTGGTTGGACACAGGAATGGCGGGAGGAACCAGTGTGGAAACCACCGAGGGAAAAAGGCTCAGGGCCCGGGCAGTGGAGGTGGGACAACGAGGAGTGGTCAGAAGGAAAAGAGGAAGAAGACTGGGTAGAGGAGATGTTGAAAGGTAACAGGGCTTAGAGGGCTGGGAGAGTCTGTGGCAAAGAACAGTCAAGAATCAGAGGCAGGAGAGTGGAGTGAGGGAGCCTAAGAGGCAGAGATGAGTCAGGCTGGTGAAAAGTCACAAGAATCTCTGGATAGCTCAGTTGCTTAGAGCAAGGTGCTGATAATGCCAGGGTTGCAGGTACGATCCCTGTATGGGACAGCTGCGTATTCCTGTTGCATTGCAGGGGGTTGGCTGGACTAGACATTCCTCAGGGTCCCTTCCAACGCTACAATTCTGTGATTCTATGATTCCCTACTTTTGCAACAAGCTCCCCTCCTGCCTGCCAGAACCAGAAGAGGAATGAAAAGGGAGCAGAGGAGAGGTTGGCTACACACAGGTACAGTCTCTGATTGCTTGGGGAAAGCCCTGAGGAGGCATGGACTTTCAGTCCCGGCAACTGATTTGCTCCAGTCTCAAGCAGTATGATCGTCAGGGACTGGGGAGAGGAGGAATGGTGGAGACCACCTCCCCAGCTTGACCCTTCCAGGGAGGAAGAAGAGGAAGAGAGTTTAGATTTACAACAGGGGTTTGAGGGAGGTCACAGCTCAGAGGCAGATGAGGGGGAAAGTTGGGAAATAATGGGAGAGGAGGAAGAGGAAGAGGAAGCACCAGGAGGGCGACAGCTGATGGACACAGTGTCTTTAGAAAGCATTCCAGATCCTCCATCTCCCAGAACCCGGCAGGCCTTGAAAGTAGGAGAGCAAAGAGCTCAAAGACAGAGGGCACTGATCAGCACCCATAGGAGAGACAATGAGATTGATGAATTATTAAGTGGGAGAGATGGGAGGGGGGTGCAGATTCACTTGGGGAAACACCATTATCCAAGAGGCTGGGTACTATAGCTTCTCTCTGTAAATACTGAATAAAAAGCAGACAGTAAGAAACATTTCCTTGTCTCTGTACGTTCCTGGGCAACTGGCCGGAAGTCGCTGGCAGCAGCCTGACGATGTGCTGCTGCTCACACCAAGTACCTGAAGCCAGAAGTAGTAGGTCTGTGGCAACTACTAGTTTCAACAATTCCCACATTTGCTTAGCATGGCTGGATGCCTGCATAAAACCATTTCCTCTCGACTGTTGCCATAAAATTTAAAGCAGTGCAAGAACATAATTTTGCGTAAATACTCTTAAATAGCCAAGAGTCTCTCGACACACTTTCTTCCTCCTTTCCTCTGTTTGCTAGCTCAGCCTGCCTTCGGCAGACGTCATAATTTCCGACATCCACAGAAATGACGCAGAGAAACCTTGTCATAACAAAGGGATCATCCACTGTTATGGCATCCAATCAGCAATTTTCCTTGTATTTTTCAACAAGGAACTTTAACCCTGCACATCATGGTGGTAGGGAGAATTGGGGTGGAGGGAATTGCTTCTATAGTACAAGGTCCAGGGGAAACTTTTGCTAAATTTATAAGCAACTGTGACATTGCCTATGACAAGGGCTTTCAAAATATGCCTTCTTAGTGTGGCATGGGTGGGTAGTCATAAAGACTTTTGCTAGAAGGAAAGGAAGACTTTCTTAACTGGTCATAAGATAATCTCTGTAGAGGAGAGAAAGATGATTTGGTTTTGGAGCAGGAAGCACATGAAACGAGAATGAATTATGATTTCCTTTAAATGTAGGGATTTTTGGCCAGACACCCAAAAAGTTTGCTAGGGAAACTTTCCCCAAAGTTTCTAGAACAGGAAAAGCTTCACCTGTTTAATATTTGTACCCTGGATTTAGCCAAAGGCACAGGAGCAGGCTCAATTTAACACAAAAAAATGTAGAGAGAATTAAAGGAGATGGACCACAGATTCCCAATTATATTACCCTTGTGGAAAATGGACATTTGAGCAAATCCTCCGTCGCGCTTTAAACATAACGCTATGTGTAATCATTAAGGGTTTCAGACCGACAGCCCAATCCGAGCTTGAAATTGCCTTTAAGCAGACCTCTGACCTTCCATCAACCATAAATACATAGGCATGATTTCAAATTCCAATGCAGGCACGCAGTGCAGCTTGGCAGCAGCATACCCTGCGACAAATCTCACTCTCCCTATTTTTGTTGCCTATAGGAAACTGCAAAAGAAAGAAAGAAAGAAGGGCATTAAACCTGGAGGAGCAAGAAGTGCTCCTCCTGAGCTGGATTCAGATTCAGCCTGGTGAAAGCCTCACATGGGTGTGCAGACTTGGTTTAATGTTACTAAAAGTGGGTTTTTATTCCAAAGCTCTTCCCTTTGTGCCCTTGCCCAGTTCTCTTCTTCTGTAGCTACTTTGTGGGTTGCATTCTTCAGCTACACCTGTAGATTCAAACTAGCCAAGGAAGCCATTATTTCCCGACAGGTCCAATTTATTGGCACCGTTAGTAGCTAATTAACACATTAAGGGTGATGAAGCATGAAGGTATTTACCCAGAGGTCCTCTCCCGTCTAATTTATGGCTAAATCTCCTAGGCAAAGCAGTAAACATTCACCCCAGCCCAAATAATTAGCGTCTGCTAAAAACAACATGGCTGCCATTTGCTGGTCAAAGGCCAGCGCATGTTTTGTTAGGGAGACGGGTAGCAGGGGGTAGAGAAAGCAAATGTGTGATCAGCTCATTGAACCAACACAAATTCACAGAGTGGCAGGATAATAATGAGGGAAGTGGTCATCCAGTCCCAGCTCCCCAAGGCAGGATCAGGCAAATGCAATTGTTCCTAAAGGGATTAGTTTCCGGGCATGTCAAAAGGCAAGTGGAAAGTAGGAAGCATATAGGAACATCGCGGCAGAGGTACGCTTCAAGGCAGTTTCACAAGAGTATACCGTATTTTTCGCTCTATAACACGCACCCGACCATAACACGCATGTAGTTTTTAGAGGAGGAAAACAAGAAAAAAAAATATTCTAAACGAAACAGTGGATGTATGATTTTTGTGGTTCCTGCTGTGGCCACAGACATGTGATCTGACGGTGAGTTTGGGGTAGCCCAATGCAAAAATCCTGAGGATCCATGTGGATCCATGCTTTGTAACCACGTTTTTGCACCACTGCGGCCCCAGGCAACAGTGGGTGCGTGATTTTTTTGGTGCAAGCTGTAGCCATGGACATGCTATGTGATCTGCTGGTGAATTTGGGGTGACCCGTGTAAGCGGCTCCTCTCCTCTCCCGCTTTGCTCCTTTAAAGCAAGCAGGCTCTCTGTCCCTCTCTCCTCCCCACTCAGCGGCTCTTCTCCTGCTTTGTTGTTTCAAAGCGAGCCACGGAGGAGGGAAGGAAGGGGAACCATGGATCCTCTGCTCACGACCACAGCAGATCCCCCCGCCATCCGTAGGCATTCGCTCCATAACACGCACAGACATTTCCCCTTACTTTCTAGGAGGAAAAAGTGAGTGTTATGGTGCAAAAAATACGGTATATTTACAGTAGATAATTAAATGAGCAATTGAAACGAATTTGGATATGCAGAAGATATTAAAAAATAAATAAATTTAAGGAACCGCAGAAAGAGAGGGAAGGATGTCAAATTTTGAAATGTCAAATTGATTGTAAAACGAATGAAATGTATAAACTTGAAAATTATAAATAAAAACTAAAAGAAAAAAGATCTAGATTAATCACAGAAACTTCCTTAAGATGCCTGCTGAAATAGAAAGGTCTTTGTAAAGCATCTGAAGCTCAGTTGGGACAGGGGGGCTGTCCCATCCCAGACAGTGGGGTGGAGTCCACAGAGCTGGGCATCGGAGCAATGGGGAACTCACTGAAGATCCCAGTGATTAGGCAGGGCTATAAAGGATCAGGCAGGACTCAAGGCATCCTGGACCCAAGCTGTTAAGGGACTGGCAAATTAAGAGATGATTCCCGAACTTAGCCTGGTAACATATCGACAGCTGGTGAGATAATAATTTAATACTAATTTATTATTCATACCTCGCCTCTCTGGCTGGGTTTCCCCAGCCACTCTGCACGGCTCCCAACAGAATATTAAAAACACAATAAAACATCAACCATTAAAAACTTCCCTATACAGGGCTGCCTTCAGATGCCTTCCAATAGTCAGATAGTTGTTTATTTCTTTGACATCTGATGGGAGGGCATTCCACAGGGCGGGCGCCACTACCAAGAAGGCCCTCTGCCTGGTTCCCTGTAACCTCACTTCTCGCAGTGAGGGAACTGCCAGAAGACCTTTGGAGCTGGACCTCAGTGTCCAGGCTGATCGATGGGGGTGGAGATGCTCCTTCAGGTATACTGAGAGCTTTTAAGCATCTGTGTTATGTGCTAGGGGTGGTCTCACCCCACCAAAAGTATAGCTACTGCAATAGCTTATGCTTCCTTGCTCAAGAGCCCTGCAGGGATTGGGAAAGTCGTGAGCACCTAAATATCACTCGCATTGAGAAAGGAAGCATAAGCCACACAGAGAACATTATCAATTGGTTCTTCATTGGCATCCATCTATTTCGGGAGACAGCGGAAGACTGTGCCTTCAGAGGTGAAGTCAAACAATTGGAGAGTTAACAACGGGCTCCTAGTGTTTGAAGAAAAATGACACAACAGTCACTTCGTGTGTGCATGATGCTAAGCCATAGTTTGTCTGCTTCCCAACCCCCCCAAACCCCCTTGCATGGCTGAGGGCAATAGACTGGAAATTTCTGGTTCCTTTTAAAACTAATTGTAGTTTGTTATTTTGTCTGAAGCAGGAACTACAGTAAGCTTTAGCAATGGTTTATCCAAACAAGCCCAGATCATAAACCATGGTTTTTAAGTTCACTCGTTCAAACAAACCACAGTTGGAGCTAACCACAGTTTGTCCCAGTTCAGATATAAGGACAAAGCAGAATAAACTGAAAATGGAAGTCATTGCTTCTGATCAGCTCCTTGTCACAGCAGTGGGGAGGCTAAATAGAAAGCATACCAGGACTTTTGCACCATCAATACTTGTGTAAAAGAGGGAATTTCAGCAAATGTAGCAGGTGAGAGGAGAGAATACAGGTCCAAAGGAAATTCGTGTAACCCTAAACCATAGTTAAGTGTTACATCAGAACCAACCATTGCACATTACTTAATATTAGGGTTGCCATATTTCAAAAAGTAAAATTCCTGACACCCACAGGAAAGCTGTTGAGCTTTTTTGGGCAATTTTAAGCTTTTGCCACACATTTGGGGTGACATTTTGTTGATTTGGCAAAATTACCCCCCCCATGCCATTTTTACACCCGAAAACCAGGACATGTCATGAGTTTTCCTGACGTATGGCAAGCTGACTTAATACCCTCACTCTGTCACTTTTCCTAACATTCTGAAGCAATCTTGATTCCAAATGCTTAATACAGAATTGGGAAATAAACAGGCTATTTCCATGCTTTCCTATCAAAAATGGACAAAAAGTGGTGTGCAATAACAGCAGTTAAAAAAAAAAGCACCACAATATAAAATAAGCAGCAAAAAAGAACCGAAAGCTGGAATATTGTCAGAAAACCACCCACAGTTGTACAAAGTACTTAATTCGTTCCGGAGGTCCGTACTTAACCTGAAACTGTTCTTAACCTGAAGCACCACTGTAGCTAATGGGGCCTCCTGCTGCTGCCGCGCTGCCGGAACACAATTTCTGTTCTCATCCTGAAGCAAAGTTCTTAACCTGAAGCACTATTTCTGGGTTAACGGAGTCTGTAACCTGAAGCGTATGTAACCTGAAGCGTATGTAACCTGAGGTACCACTGTATTTTTAAAACACTATTCACTCATTTGCTATTTGAGTACCGCGTGGTTGCAATTGCTTATCACATGCAATAGATAGTCACTCTCTGAAAATAAAGAGTTGCAGAACTTTTAAAAGACGTTTTCTTCCTATGCCCCCAAGTGAAACGATAATAAATTGACATATGCTTTCTAGAAAGATGTCTAAAGCAGAACTGAGTTCATGGTTGTCTGCTGCCAACTTTGAGACCTTTTTTGTTTAAGAGCCAAAGGGCAAAAAAGCATTCCTTAACAGCCACCCAAAATAATAGCCAATTCTGAGCTATGACAGGCACCAAAACCAAAATACCACTGCAGTTCAAAAGAGCAAATAGATTAGAAAGGGAGCTGGGTAGCTTTTGTCGTCACCTTGCTCTTTCTATGAAGCAGGTCAACATGGTCTGAGGACCCCAGTATATCCACATTCAATACTGATTTTTAATTGCATATTTGTTGCGATGCCATCAAACGCAATATACAAGAAGGAAAAGAAGTAATAAAAGCACAATTGAAAATCATACAGTTTCTAGCACATCACATCACAATTGCCGCAACAGGCGGAAAAATTACTAAGCCATCTCCAAAGACCATCAGGAATTTCAAAATGGTCCATGGGAAAAGAAATTTAAGGAACAGCAGCTCTGAGGATGATCATTGATCGTCACATTGGACAAAACAATTCTTGTATTTCCAACATACAAGCATCAATACCATTACTGATTTTCAGAAAGGAGACAAAGCCGTTGCATATCAACAAAATATTCAGAAGCACGTGTTTTTACAAAGCACAGGAGCAAATGGTGATTTCATTGCATCAGCCCACAACAGTTAAGGAGAGAAACCTATTTTCTTTTCTTTTTTAAGTGCATTATTCAAACCAACTCGGTAGGTTAAAGACCAATATGGATTCACTACTCTCTTAATTAACAGGGAATTAATGAACACATCTGAGATGAAGGCGGCTGCAAGACTAGCTTCTCAGCCCCATACCTGGTGCCCTTTTTGATGTCAGGTGTGAAGAAGGAGGAAATATGGCGGCCAAGCATAAAAAAACCCATAATGGTAACTGCAACAGAGTGAAGCACAGAGGTCAGCTATCTGGTAGCTGCAGGAAGCCCACTGGAATTAACTGTGCTATGAAGTTTCCTAAGAGAAACTACAGTGCAGTTGATCACTTCCTGTCTCTGCCTATCAGCAGTTACCATTATGGGGTTTTTTTTATCCTGTTTTTATTGATCAGGACAGCCTGTTGACTTTTCACAGCTGTCGAAAAGATCAACAAACGCATGTTTTTTAAACGACACAGCTGACGCATGCATTGCATTCATCAATCTTTGCAATAGCAGATGTGACCAATATCTGCACTGCTAAAGACTTTTTATTATTCTGCACCTAGATATCATTCTTGAAAATAAATGGAAATATACAAAACAACAGCACACCGCTGATCGGCATTTACAAGAAGCCCACTGGGATCATCCATGCTGCGACGTTCCTGGTGGGGAACTTTGTAATGCAGTCAATGCCTGCCCAAAACTCAGCTGTTCATTACTGGGAAATGATATATAATGAAACGAAAAGGAGGTTTAAAATAACGTTTGTAAAAAAACCAAACCCAGAAGCTTTTCTTTTGGGAATTACAGGGACAGAACTACCTAAAATGTATAGAAACTTATTCATGTATGTGACCAGTGCATTTTTTCTATAAAAAAAATGTTTAGGGGTACTCTCATTTTCCTACTCATATTGAAATACTGCCAAACTTAGATTCACAAAATGTTTAGGGGGATGTGTATCCCTGCGTCCCCCCAGAAAAAAAGCACTGTATGCGACTACATCGGCAAGAATGTTACTTGCCCCAAAATGGAAAGAAGCAGAAGTCCCAGCAAAGGAAGAATGGATACAAAAACTTATAGAATATGCAGAAACGGTGAAACTTACCGGAAGAATAAGAAATCAAGATAACAAACTTTTTTTTTATAAAAGAATGGAAATGGTTTATTGAATATTTACAGATGAATTGTAAACAGATAAGAACATTGGCAGGATTATTGTAATAACCTGCAGTTTCATAAGAGTATATATTTAAAGAAGATGAATAAATGAGCAAATTAAATTAATTTGGATATGCGGAATATATTAAAAATAAATGTAAGGAACTACAGAAAGCGGGGGAAGGAAGTCAAATTTAGAAATGTCAAAATGATTGCAAAATTAGTGAAATGTGTAAAATTAGTGAAATGTATGAACTTGGAAAGTTTTAATAAATTTTTAAAAAAGAAAATAGAAAGAAAGAAAAAAGAAAAACTCTTGAGCGCTTGGAGCAACCACCTGCGAACCACACTTACGGCAGGCCTTGCTGTCTGTATATCTCTTTGGACCACTAGATTGAGTTGAAGATGGCAATGCAAAGGACCTTCGTCTCTAGGCATGCTTGAGCCATACAAACAAAGGATTGGGGGGGGGGTTGTCATCTAGAGCAAAATACAGATTAGAAGGCTCAGTTAGGTCAGTATCGATTACAGTATACACTTCCAGAGTTAACGCTAAATAGAGAGCCAGCCTGGTGTAGTGGTTAAGAGCGGTAGACTCGTAATCTGGTGAACTGGGTTCGCATCTCCGCTCCTCCACCTGCAGCTGCTGGGTGACCTTGGGCCAGTCACACTTCTCTGAAGTCTCTCAGCCCCACTCACCTCACAGAGTGTTTGTTGTGGGGGAGGGAGGGAAAGGAGATTGTTACCTGCTTTGAGACTCCTTCGGGTAGTGATAAAGTGGGATATCAAATCAAAACTCTTCTTCTTCTTCTCTTCTAAATACATTGCGTCTGTTAATGAGCTACCATAGCTGCTAGAGGGCTGTGAAAATTTGTGTCTTGGGCTTTTTAGACTCATCTACCCATGTACTGGGGACGTGGGTGGCGCTGTGGGTTAAACCACAGAGCCTAGGACTTGCTGATCAGAAGGTCGGCGGTTCGAATCCCCGCGATGGGGTGAGCTCCCGTTGCTCCGCCCTGCTCCTGTCAACCTAGCAGTCTGAAAGCACGTCAAAGTGCAAGTAGATAAATAGGTACCGCTCCGGCAGGAAGGTAAATGGTGTTTCCATGCGCTGCTCTGGTTCGCCAGAAGCGGCTTAGTCATGCTGGCCACATGACCCGAAAGCTGTACGCCGGCTCCCTCGGCCAATAAAGCGAGATGAGTGCCGCAACCCCAGAGTTGGCCACGACTGGACCTAATGGTCAGGGGTCCCTTTACCTTTACCCATGTACTATCTGAAGCCCAAGGGGCACACTGGATGCCAAGTGTGAAATGTATTGACATTATTTTCAGCTCTCCTACTGCACTACTGGGGGCAATGAGAGACTTGCCCTGATTCCAAACTCCATTCAACTCAGTCCTGTGACTTAGCAATCCAGTGAAAGTTACACTGGCAAAAGGGGAGGGGGCGTAAGTCAAACTCTTTTTTATTGTTTTATTTTCTTTGTTAGGTTTGGGCTGGCTCAGCCGGCAGCAGCCCTGTTCCTGGAGTTTGGAAAGGAAATAGGTAAGTTACACCAGCATAATCTACCCTGGCACAACTTACACCAGCTTCTTACAGCTTGAATTGTTCTGCACAGGAGCAGAAGTCGCCGGGGGGGGGGGGGGGAGGGGATCGCAACCCTCTCCTCTGCTACACCTGTGCTCACAAACATTTATTCACCAAAACTCAATTGATAAACCCCACGTTTCCATGCAAGACTGGAGGGGGAAAAACAACAACCTGCACCTGTCAAAATTCTTCTTTGCAAAACTCTTCAAAGAAGAGGATCTCTCATTCTCTTCACATCTGATCAGCCTAAACCCTAAGATGAAAGAAACTGAGCTTCTTTCAGGCGCTCCTTCCTCACCCTTAGGGCTCAAGTTTAAGGAAAGCTTCTGTTTCACAGGTATGGCTTCCCTCTGAGTGCATCCATTTACCCGGAGGACAAGGTGAAGACATCAATATTTTGCCTTTCAAGCTGAGAAAAGGAGTTGACGGAAGGGACCTCTGGGTCAATCGGTATAAAAACCTGCAATGTAGCACGACTCCTTCGCCTTAATGCATCTCCCGTGCAATAACAGAAGCTTTAAAATATGCCGACACCAGGAAGATTGAGGTCTTTGTTTGCCTCAGAAGCAATATAACTTTATGTGTTGTGACTAGAACAGCCACTATATGGAAAAAGAAGGACACCAATGATGCACAAGATGTTTCTGACTATGAGAGCGATACAAGTGACACTGGAATAAGATTATTATATGGATGACCACATTGTTTGCAAGCAGCAGGTCCCAGGTTAAATCTCTGACATCTGTAATTTGGAGGACAGGAGGAGAGAGAGTTAAGGGTCAGGGGGGAGGTGATAGAAAATGACATGCCCTAATAACATAATGAGAAGCATCTATATGAGATCCAAAATCAGGAGAGAGAAGAAATGGGAAGGTCCCCAAAAGCACATTGGAGAAGATATTGCTCATCACATTTGCTCATCCATGCAATAAATAACAGGATGTGATAACATATTTATCCCCCTTGGCCATGGCAAAGATAGCATGATATGGACCCCACCTCTCCTCTAACACTCTAACCACTAGATTATTTTGGCTCTATTCAAGCAGCGGACTTTTTAAAGAAGAAAACGTTAGCAGCAATCGAGACCTTAAATCAAAGATGGATATGTATACACCAGTGGATCAAAAATGGATGAAGCATGGGGAACACTCTTAAAACAAACAAAACACAGAGGCCTGCCTTGTGTTGTTACATGAGTAGAATGTGTGCTTTTATTTAAAATGCATCTCTGGGTTATTTGTGGGGCATAGGAATTTGTTCACCCTCCCCCCCAAAAATAAAGTCTGGCCCACCACATGGTCTGAGAGATGGTGGACCAGCCCACGGCTGAAAAAAGGTTGCTGACCCCTGCTCTAAAGGCTCTGTTTAGGTATCATGGTCAATTGCCATTGATATATCTGCCTTCCCCAAATACTTGTGATAGCTGCTTAAAGTCATCTTATGCAATGATCATCACCATGTCTCACGACAGTGAATTCCATTTCGAAATGGTACTGTGTCAGGAGAACAAGATCACTGAGCAGGCAAATCAGCTCTCAGATTATGAGGGAAAGGACTGCCTTTAATGTCTCCATGCAGAAAGTCCAATGTTGAATCTCCAGGTAGGGTTTGAAGAGAACCCTATCAGAAAGGCTAAAGAGCTACTTGCCAGTCACCAGAGACACTATTGAGTTAGATAGACCAGTGGTCTGGCTCAGCAAAATGCAGTTTCCTATGTTATTAATGTTATTTATATGGAAGGATCAGAGCTCAGTGGTAGAACACCAGCTTTGTCTGCTGAAAAATCGCAAGTTCAGTCTCCGGCATGTCCAATCAAAGAATCTTAGGTTGCAGGGCTGGAAGATGTGCAATACTGGGCTGTCATCCAGGGCTTTATAGATCCTGCCTTATCCTTGCATGTTCTTCATATGCAAGGCTAAGTCATCACACTGGTGCACCCTACTAATACTAGCCCCGATTACAGAAACCAGCTAGGAATCCAGGAAGATTTCATGCTCACGTCAGCATAGGAACTGTAGGGAAAAGATGGCTTCATTTGCAGATATTCTGGGCGAACCAATAGGAATTCAACCAGAACTGAGCCTAAAGAGTTTGGTATTTAAACTATAGGATGGAAGTTTAAGTGTGCATGTGCCATAATTTTATAGACAGTTTAAAAAAAAAATAGAATAAAACATTAGACATCTCTGGAGTCTTTTGCTAAAGTTAAGGTGGGGGAAAAACCAAGGGGGACAATCCGATCGAGGCTGAAACCTGACAAGACAGAAGTACTATTTTTGGGAGGTGGGGCAGGTGGGTTTGGAGGAGTCCCTGGTCTTGCATGGGGTAACTGTGCCCTTGAAAGACCAGGTGTGCAGCCTGGGAATCATTTTGACAGCTGTCAATGGAGGCACAGGTCAATTCTGTATCCAGGGCAGCTGTTTATCAGCTCCATCTGGTATGCAGGCTGAGACCCTACCTGCCCATGGACTGTCTCGCCAGAGTGGTGCCTGCTCTAGTTATCTCTCGCTTGGACTACTACAATGCACACTATGTGGGGCTACCTTTGAAGGTGACACAGAAACTGGAACTAATTCAGAATGTGGCAGCTAGACTGGTGACTGGGAGTGGCTGCTGGGACCATATAACACTGGTCCTGAAAGACCTTCATTGGCTCCCAATACATTTCTGAACACAATTCAAAATTTTGGAGCTGACCTTTAAAGCCCTTAACAGCCTCAGCCCAATATACCTGAAGGTTCAACCTGAGGTCCAGCACCAAGGGCCTTCTGGTGGTCCCCTCCCTGCGAGAAGTGAGGTTACAAGAAACCAGGCAGAGGGCCTTCTCAGTAGTGGCGCCCGCCCTGTAGAATGCCCTCACATCAGATGTCAAGAAAATAAACAACTACCTGACTTTCAGAAGACATCTGAAGGCAGCCCTGTTTAGGGAAGTTTTTAATGTTTGATGCTTTATCGTGTTTTTAATATTCTGTTGGGAGCTGCTCAGAGTGGTTGGAAACCCATTATTATTATTATTATTATTATTATTATTATTATTATTATTATTATTATCAAAACCAAAATCAAGCACTTTCAAGTCCCATTGATTTCAACTGCAGAGTTGAAGCCCTTGCTTCAATTTCTCTCACAGATGTCAAATGAGCAACAGAGCTGGCTTTGGGTGGACTGTGCCTTAAAACCAATAGCATCCATTATTTTTCCTTGTCTCTTTCAGTCAACCACTGCCACCCCTGACCCCCCTCAAGATAAACAAAACAGGTACCTGAATATAAAATAATTTTAATATCTAGGGATTTCTAGGAGAGCTTTCTGATTCCAACAACACTTGTGCTTCACTATTTAGGTAACCTTTCACTATTTCCCCGTGAAGCCACTACAAAAGCTTAGCAAACATTCAATATAATAATAGCCATCCTAGCACTGAGACAATTAACATACCAGCCAGTTTGCTACTCTTGAAGCGTTTATAATGGAAAGAGGAAAAACAACACAACCAAAAAAAACCCCCTTACATCAGGACACAGCAGCATGTTTTTCTTTTGGTATTGCAACGAAGTGTTTAAACAGCTAAATTTTTTACCTTTCAACTAATACCAGCACTCTGTGTGTGTGTGTGTTTGGGAGAGGGCACTGTTAAGTATTCTATATGATTTATGTTGTATTTGTGATGCTCCATCAGGTTATTTTTATCTTTTGTTTGTAAGCCACTTTGGGATTTATTTTAATAAAAAGCGGCACAGAAATAGAATCAATAAATTAATCAATCAATCTCTCAGATAGGACACCCTCCATGGACTCCATGGATTATAGACCCACCCTACCCAGAGTTTTTTTTTTGGGGGGGGGGGTTTCCCTCAGACAGGGCATTGGATAGGGCCCTTTTCACTTCTAAGGAGTGGAACTTTACCTGCCCCCCCCTTGCAGTGATGACAACTGCTTAAGCTCCTCCTACTCACAGGCTGAGCAGTCAGGGAAAGACCAACTGATGCCTCCCCTTGGCCAACCTTCTCCATGATGCCACTCCTACCTCTCATCCCTCACCTGTCCAGCGGCTATTTCACCAGCCCACTTGCTGTTCCTCCTGCTCCTTGGTGAGGGCAGGCAAGCAAGCGGTTTGGGTGGCAAGGAGCAGCGGCAAAACCAAGGAGAACTGGCTGGCAGGCCACAGACAAGTATGTGGTGCTATCAGGGATGAGTTAATAGCTACATGGCTTGTCAGGTTACACTTCATTCTGTCCACTGCACGACTAGCAAAGCAACTTAAAAATGGTTTAGAAAGAGGAGCAGGAATATGGAAGTTCTGGATCGCACGATTCTTTCCCGCTATCAACTCCAGGCACACCTTTAGAGCAGCAGGAGTTTTAGGGTGCAGAGGGTGCCGAGCTGCGCAGGTACAACATTGAGAAGACCTAGAACCAAGAAGATCTATTTGGGGGTGCCAAATTTTGACCTCACGCCTGGGGCCACGTCATGAAAGATTTCTAAAGTCCATCCCTGACGGAGTGTCCAGATAGGTCTGAGAAATGCAGGGCTCAAATCTACCTAGCCCTTGTTCCCAAAGAGTAAGTGCTTGCAGGACACCATTCAAAGCACTTACAGGGGCAAGTGGTGTCTTCCCAAAGTGGTCCAACATAGAGAGCAGGTGGAGGATGGGGAGATGAGGTGCCCAAATGCATGCTGGGCATATCTTTGGCACCTGGAGGCAGGTGATGAACAGGGAGATATTACATGCCCTGGTATAAATAAGTCACTCTTCGACAAATCAGGGTTGGGGGGTTGGGGGGGGGAGTTGCAGAGGAAGAGAAAGGCACCTGCAAAGGAGGTCTGTTTCAGCTATTGATATCCAACCCCTTGCTGATTCCTCCCAGCCTACCTGCATATTCAGTAAAGAGGAAGAGGTAAGCACAAAGCTACCTGGCAAGGATCATATCCGGGACTGTCTTAGAGGTACCGGCACATATTATGGTAGCTTTTGAGGAACTAGTTTATACGCTTTATTGCATAAGCTGAGAAAGCAATATTTCAAAAAAGCACTACATTCCAGATGTTGCTCGGGAAAGTGGGGATTTCTCTTTGTTCTTCCCCTTCATCAGGGCAGGAACCAGGGGATCCTTGAAATCTGTTATGGGTGAGTTCCCAAGGTGTCTGCCTTCCGAGCCAAGGGAAGACTTAAAGGGAAGAAGCTTGAATATTGTCAAAAGCTCTCCAAGACCAAAAAGCAGCGAAAACATTTGGTGGCCGCAAACAGTTTGGTCTCCTATAGAGCAATCAGCAAACCCTTCAGCACTTAAAATAAAACACACAGCAATTATCCTGGGTAGCAAGTAAAGTTCAAAAACAAAGTATTAGCAAAAAAAGAGATGGGGGAAATGGTTCCCAACTGTTGAGATGTTTCCATCTGTACTTGGGGAAAATATGTTCACACCTGTACATCAAACCCCCTTTTCTTATTATCATCAGCTGAAATACAAACTTTATATAATTTTAAGATGGAGACAAACACACACACAAAAATAAAAAACAGTGGGAGGGAAATGGTATAGTTTCAGAATTCATTTTTTAAAAAAAATTATAATAATTGTGAAAATATTTATATTCCCCCTCCCACGGGTCTTAGTAAATGGATCAGAGGTCTCCAGCCTCCTCTTACATTTCTTTGCAGCTGGACCTTTCCCGAGGCGTGTTTCCTCGGAAGTAAGTCTCGCTGGATCCAACGGGGCTTACTCCCAAGTAAGGGGCGCAGAGAAGGTCCAGGGGCGCGCAATGAGCCTCCACCGTGGCCATCGGGAAGCGCGAGGAGCTGTCCCTACCAAAAAAACCCTCTCCTTCTCCTCGCCCTCCCCACCATCCCGGATCTCCGAGGAGACCCATCTGCTTCCAAGGAAGGCGGCGGATAGAGAAGAAGAAGACTTGCGCACCGTCCAGCGCCAGCATGGAAGGGAAATCCTTGCAGTTGGAGACGCCGGTGGAGTCGGTCACACACGTCTTCCACAGGTTGGCCCAGAAGGTGGCCGTGGTGATGACAGTGCCGTCGATGGTGGACACTTTCCAGTAGTCCGTGGGCAGCGTGGACGACACCAGCACCCAGCCCGAGATGACCAGCAGGAAAGCGAGGATCTCGGCCGACGAGTTGGCCATGGCGGGGAAGGAGGAGAAGATGGAGCGCTGCGCTCTCGGAGCGGGAGGCGAGAGCGCACGGCCCTTCCTCGCAGCCTCGACGGAGCGCACGGAGCGACTGAGCGCCCCGGCCGAGCTCCCCACCCGGGCGGCAGCATCCTCCCGGCGGCGAGGGAGGAGCCGGCCGCTCCACGCCCCACCCCGGGCGGCGAGCCCTCGCGGCCGGCCTGGCCAGGGCGACGGGGCCCCGGGAGGAAGGCTGAGGCGAGGGGGGGGGGCGACCCTCCTCCTGCTGCCCTCGCTGGAGAGAGGTCTGTAATTCCAGGTAGGGTTGGCCGTCTGTCTATTAGGATGATGGTTATTACACAGCCTCCAACTTTTCTCTGATGAAAATAGGAACGTCTCATTCCATAATCATAATTTTACTCTTTATACCTCACTCATCTGACTAGATTGCTCCAGCCCCTCTGGGTGCCGTCCAACATATATAAAACATAATAAACCATTAAACATTTTAAAAAACCACCTTCCCTATACAGGGGTGCCTTCAGTTGTCTTCTAAAGGTTGTGTAGTTACTTATCTCTTTGGCTTGGGGGGTCAGATAACGCCATACCCTCCAACATTTCTCCAATGAAAATAGGGACATCCTAAAGAAAAGCGGAACATTCTGGGATCAAATTAGAAACCGGGATGGATTCTGTAAATCCAGGACTGATCCCTGACACTAGGATCTATTATTACTGTAATCATCATTAATAATAATAATTCAAATTATAGACCACCCTTTATCCAAAGATCCTAGGGCATTGTAAAACATTAGGAACGTAATTACGCAGCATAATATTTTCACCTGGTGCCTAAATATATGTAATGATGGCACCAGGTGAGCACCTAAAAGTAAGCAAACAATATTACCCCCCCCGCCCCCGACCTAAAAAGACACACCACCAGCCTGCCTGAAACCATTCTGAGCTGCCCTAAGCCCAGCAGAGGGAAAGCAAACCTTTGAAATAGTGTTTGAAGAACACCACCCATTTTTGCTGACTTGAATTACACCAGGCTGTCAGGTCATGTGACCAAGCCGAATGGGTTTAGGATCCAGGGTGTATTTAAGCTTAAGATCTACTGGGTTTGGCATCTGGGAAGATATGTTGGTAGATCCCTGGATGAGCCAAGGATGAGGGAGCTGAACCAGGATGCGGCCCAGAGGATCCTGCTCTGTAGGATTGCTCCTTTAGTGACAAAGCATCAAAAACAAAAGTCCAAACCGTCTCCAGGTGCTTCCACTTCATGGCCACAGATCTGGAAATTGGGCCCTAAAAGTCCCATAGAACTTGTGACACTTACTAAATTCATCTAAGAAGAGTAACTTGTTCCACCGTGAAACTACTTGAACGGTGTTCTCAACCATACTGAGTTGTGCATTGGGCTGGGGAACCAGGGGTTCTGCAGAAAATGTTTTGTTTGTGAAGACTGTCGGACAATTTGATCACTGCAGCCCTTTTTTTCCCTTCCCAAAATAAAACCTCACGCACCCATTTCTAGTTTCATAAATTAAATACGGATGACAGCCTTATTTGTTCCTCTGCCAGTATAAACAGATTAGGGTCGTCATGCCTGTTGTTCCAGATTGGTTTTTCTTTTTCATTTACACCCGCTTTCTGTTGGGCCACTTCAAACCCTTCCCTGCCCCTTGAATGACATGGTTTCAGTGGGTGCCTGGGTGCAGCCGGCCAAGGAAAAGACAGCTTGTGAATCTGGGCTCTGTATAACCTCTGTGCATATGGCTGAGTTTGTCTGCAGGCCTGAATTGTTAGAGAACCTTTCCTGAATTCTTGCCAAGATATTAAAGACAGGTGAAGCTTTGTCCCTGGGCATGGTGGAGGGGACATAGGCAAGCACATGGGTGATGAATTTGGACCGTGGGATAGATTGGCATCCTCTCAAACTACCCTCCTCTTTCAAACCTCCCTCCCCTGCTGGTGAATATGGATACAGTGGTACCTCAGGTTAAGAACTTAATTCGTTCTGGAGGTCTGTTCTTAACCTGAAGCACCACTTTAGCTAATGGGGCCTCCTGCTGCCACTGCGCCACTGCTGCACGATTTCTGTTCTCATCCTGAAGCAAAGTTCTTAACCTGAAGCACTATTTCTGGGTTAGCGGAGTCTGTAACCTGAAGCATATGTAAACTGAAGTGTATGTAACCTGAAGCGTATGTAACCTGAGGTACCACTGTACTACATTAAGTACTTGGGTTCAAGCTAGCTGTTGGTGCTTTAAACAAATCTTTCCTACCATTACAGTGGTACCTCGGTTTTCGAACGTAATCCATGCCAGAAGTCCATTCGAGTTCCGAAACGTTCGAAAACTGAGGCGCAAACGGCCCCCTGCAAATTTAATAGAGAAAACTGAGAAAAATACAGTGGAAGCCATTCGACTTGCGAGGCATGTTCAAAAACGGAAGCATTTACTTCCGGGCTTACAGTGTTCGAAAACCAAAACGTTCGTCAATGGAGACGTTCGAAAACCGAGGTACCACTGTACCTTAAAAATGTGTCTGGGAAGAAGCAATAACACAGAGGGTAGGGTTGTGAGGACCATGAATGGGAGGAAACTTTTGCAAAGGGTTTTTGCCCAATTTTGCCTCCTTCCCCTCTGCCCCCCCAGTTCCCCATGACACCCCATTCTACTGGGTTTTGGAAGAACACAGGGAGTGGGAAAGAGGAGGCCTTCAACAGACTTCCTTCCATTCGAGGTTCTCAGGAGCCAAATCAAGCATTTTGGAAAGCATTTAAATACACTGAGAACTTGTGATACTCACACACACACATGGGCATAACAAACAATATATACAAACTTCACATGCCTATTGTTGCTAATTTGGCTATTCCTATACAACTTGCATTTTAAGATGCAATAGGTCAAAACAATTAGCTGAAGAAACGGACTGGACTAGGACCAAAAACATTTTCTACAGTAACTTACATTTTTCTTTCTCCATTTAAACACAATGTTATGCATAAAGTAATACCATGAAGCACAGAACAGATGGCTTGACTGTGAATATATTAAAATACGTTTTCAAGCTGCTTAAGTATATTTAAGGATTTAACAGGCAATTTAAACAGGCAGCAAATGTTTTCAGAGTGCCAGCCTTGCTTTGCTTTGCTTACAGATACTCCTTGCAGTCAATCAATTACCTTACCGTGAAACTGTTAGTATGCTTTGTATACGGAAGAAACGGAAAGAGACAAGGAGAGAACATTATACTCTTTAATCCTGCAAATTATAGGGTTAGGGAGAAATGGAGTATACAAAAAGGCCTGGACTGGCCAAACCTGGCATAAATTTAAGTTTTCACAGAAGGAGAGATGTGATGGAGAGCGAGTTACTTGTCTTTTCAACATGAAGTCACCGTGCATCCCAGCTCAACAAACTGGACCACACAAGCTCCCTTCTCTGAACAAAGCTGTTTTGTGATTTTCTTTCAGTCTAGCAAAATTAATCGAAAACATGGAATTCTTCCAAGAGTTTTGTGTTGTTTAACTGGATGGTGTGTGCAAAATACAGGGATGTGACAAGATAGGACCCTCCAAAGCCTTTCTTTGACTTTTGAGCTCAGTTTCCACTTCCCAGTCAGTCCCAAGCCCCAGTGCCAATGCAAAGAATACATAGACTGCAGTCCTAAACACACCTACAGTGGATTAAGGGCCCATCCACACTCCTGCTGGTCCCATGCCCAGAAACCATGGGGCTGAGTGGTTTTCTGTTTGCTCCTGTAGCTTATCCTGGGAAAACCATTCAGAGGTAAAGATCAGGTTTCCCCAGGCAAAAGCAGCAGGACAAGCGGATATCTGAATGAGACCTAAGCTTTGTTGGGAACAATGGTGTTTTTTTTTTAAAAAAAAATCACTAATAAATATGTATAGGACCAAACTGTGAGTCAAATTTGGCAGCTCCCTCTCCAGAGACATGCTGGTTAGATTGCTTCCCCATTTATATAACCCATTTTGTATCGTACAGAGGTCCCCGAGCTTTTCCTCCAGTGGACCGCTTGAAAATAGCTGGGAGTCTTGGCAGACCACTTAGTAATTTTTCTGCCTGTTGCAGCAATTTCAATGATATTTGCTAGATGCGGCGTTATTTTTAATTGCCATTTTACAGACATGCCATGGACCACCTGAATGAAGTTCACGGGCCATTGGTAGTCCTCAGGCCACAGTCTGGGAACTCCTGATCTAGTGGACAACTATAGTTCCATATACTGTATCTACCAGATAGGAACTGGCCAACTTCTACGTAGCAGGTAGGGCAGGGGAAGCAAACATGACTGGACATGCTAGGACACTCAAGCCTTTTTTGCCACAAAAGATTCCTGGAGGGTTATGGTCCAGTAAGAGACATGGGGAAGGCCAACCCAACCAAAGAGCAGGACGACATCTAAGAAAGTGCAGGAGAAAATTGCATATTTACTCATAAAAATAGTCCAATATACCCAGTATTATTTCACCTTATAAAACCATCTCCTATACTTCTCTTCTTCCTTTTGAGAGAGCAACCTAGCCCCAGACACCAACCAGAAAAGAAGCAGCTGCCAGAACATTACTTCTTCCTTCCAGAAAGAAATTTGCTCCAACTGCCTGTGGCAGGTTTTTGCTACCTTGTGACTTCCAGATGTTTTGGACCCAAACGCCAATTGTCCTTGACCATTGGCCATGCTGGCTAGGGATGATGGGAGCTGGGTGTACAAAATTACCTGTAAGGCATCAAGTTGAAGAAGGCTGACCTGGGGGCTATACAAGGGAGCAGGAAGGTTGCTCTGTCCATTGTCACCAGCCAAATGATTAAGAGGTCTGGTATTTCCCCCCCTTCCTGTATTGTAAGCTGTTTTGTAGATCACTTGATGGAAAGGCAGAATGTAAAATCTCTAGGCTTTCGGGTTAAATATGACAGTGGCAACAATGATAGATTTCAGTTTTTAATAGATCCCCCAAATAAACCCCAAAGGAAAATACAGTGTTATCGCTGAGCTGTGGGAATAATTTCACCAAATCCCTATCCATTAAATCCAGTTCTTTAAAACACATCTTCCCAAACTGTGGAAAGGAGCAGAGTAATCATAGTGGGGAATCAGCAGGGAGAAAAAGGCAGCGCTCAAAACCTCTGTAAATCAATAATAATAATAATAATAATAATAATAATAATAAGTGGGGTATAAATAATAAAATCATCATCATCATCATCATCATCATCATCATCATCATCATACCCTGCCTTTCCCCCTCAAGGCAGCTGACATAAAAATGTCACAGAGCCAGCCAGTCAGTATATCACACAGTTCAAAACTGGAGATAACTCTTTATTAGCGAAACACGATCTTCACAGTGGACAGAATTTCAGGCCTAATGAGCACAGCAGCTCATTCCCTTTAGGTCATACTCCATGAAATCAGTTGCCGAGACTAAGAGTCCCCTCCTCCCCACAGCCATCTATGTCTCCTCCTCTCTCGGGACGCGGGTGGTGTTGTGGTCTAAACCACTGGGCCCCTTGGGCTTGCCGATCGGAAGGTCAGCATTTCGTATCCCTGTGACGGAGTGAGCTCCCCTTGCTCTGTCCTAGCTCCTGCCAACCTAGCAGTTTGAAAGCATGCCAGTGCAAGTAGATAAATAGGTACAGCTGTGGCGGGAAGGTAAATGGCGTTTCCGTGTGCTCTGGTTTCTGTCACGGTGTCCCGTTGCACCAGAAGCAGTTTAGTCAAGCTGGCCACATGACCTGGCCAGCTCCCTCGGCCTGAAAGCGAGATGAGCACCATAACTCCATAGTCGCTTTTGACTGGATTTAACCATCTAAGGGTCCTTTACATTTACCTTACCTCTTCTCTAGGTCTTCTTGCACTCAATCAGATACTACACCTGTGTGCAGCCTATCTTTGCTCCTCCTGTTTCATGCCTCTCATGGTTCTGGGAGTTGAAGGGGAGCTCACTGCAGCAGTGGGGTGGGGTAGGGAGACACCTGACTCATCTCTGCCTCTTGACTTCCCACCTCTCACCTGCTTCAGCCTCTGCCTCTGCTTCCTGACTTCTCTCTTTCACAGACTCTCCCAGCTCACTAAGACACCTCCTCTTCCCAGGCTTCTCCCTCTCTAACCACTCATCATTGCCCCACCAGCACTCCCCAGGCTCTGAGCCGACCTCCCTTGGGGTTCCCCAGCTGGTTACTCCTCTGTACCCAACCAGACAAAAAATAAGAACAGGTAAAGATACTGAAGAATTGTTAAACGCAGACAAGGCTGCCCACCCCCAATACACACATACACACACCACGGGTTTACTTGCATTCTCAGATGATGAAAGGAAAGATTAGACCTGACCAAAGTTGATGAGCATTTTCAGTAAAGAACTAGTGGGACAGAGAAGAGTTAAGAAAACATATACAGTGCTATTTTTCTAGAAAAAAAAGGTGCCGGAACTCACCTTCAACACCTCCCTCATTTTCTTAGCAATGGCAAAATGGCAGCCACTTGAGAGGTGCCGGATCTGAGTTTCCGCAAGTTCTGGCTGAAAAACCCCCCTGCTCATATATATGTCTACTCAGAAGTAAGTTCCATTGAGTTCAATGGGGTGTACTTTCAGATAAGCACATTAGTCAGGCAGTAAGTCCCAACAGATCTAGGGAGACTTCCTTCTGCAAAAACTTGCGCAAGATCGCACTGCTTAGATTTTACCTTCAAATAGGTTTTCATGTATCAGATTACCAAACTCATAATACTAAGAACATTAACAATTTGCCCATCGGCTTTGGTTTCAAGTCATTGTGCTATTCCGTGCAAAATATATTAATCATGTGTTACTAAAATCAGCAAATTACCTGGCTCATTGTTTGTTTTCAATGGACCATTGATGAGGAACTATTTCCTCCTGTCTGACTGAATGAAGCCATTTTCTCTCTGTCTCTTGACTGCACTCCCCCTGACTCTTTTGTGAAACACACTGTATAGAATGAAAATAAATAAGAGTTTCTACGATCCTAAACGTTGCAAGAGAAATCAGAACATGAAACACTATCCTTAATCATAATCAATAACAGGATAGATATGGATGAGTTCTAAAGTCAAGTGTACATCACTTCCCGAACCGATGGCGGTAGCACATGGGATACAGGAGAGCAATCAGGAGTGTTTACCCAGCCTTTATCAACACGCTGTTTGTGCTGTTAATCAACACGCATCATTGCTGCCAAGAGCACATCTGCATATATGAATCCGTGGACTTGGGCTCTCCGATTAATTTTCTAAGCTCTCAGGAGGCAGCATGAATCACAGAATTGTAGCGTTGGAAGAGACCACTAAGATCAACTAGTCTAACCTTCGCAATGCAGGAATCTACACGAGAAAAGACTAAAGTTTATTGTTAGGGTTTCGTGTGTGCCGTGTTTTAACTGCAAGGATCAGATGCAAAAAGGTGAGGCGTTGGCCAAACGGAAAACAACCAGGAACGCAGTAATTGAGATGGAGCATGGTGAATTAATTGGTGTGTCTGGTGAGGAACTGGCAGACTCCATTGACAAGGGAGTGGCTGGAATGAGGAAAAAACCATCTGGGTGCTTTCAGGCAGCCCAACGGTAATTCACTTCAAAGAACCGGACCTGGGTCATTCATAATGAAAACCTGGACTTCAGAAATAACAGAATTGCAGCAGTAAGGGTGATTAGGAAGCACAATCACTGCGTTTACATCCGCGTGGTGTCCAGCCTTCTCCAGCAGGGCCTACTCATCCATGAAGCCAGGTGAGATGGTCATTTCAGGTGGCAGATCCAGCTTCTGAACACCACGTCACTCACTACCACCCGGCCCCCTTCACCCTGCTATTATGCCCCTGCGGCCTTCAGTATGTAGGGAGGCTGTGGAAGAGGAGGTGCAGTAGCAGCGTTATCTGTTTGCCCTCAGGCGGCAAAACGTCCTGGGCGGGCCCTGCTCTCTAGGGTCCCGTTCTCAAAAAAAACCATTCTGCAACTTTGCAGCAGAAATTGTCTGTGCCAAACACTGATGATGTCAGTGTTTGTGCCTGTGATGTCACCACTATGCCCGCCTTTACTTCTCTAAAATAGTTTTCGCCTGGATAAGAGGAGAAATGACAGCCGTCTCCCAATATCTAAAGGGCCGCCACATAGAAGATGGAGCGAGCATGTTTTCTCGAGGGTAGGATTCGAACCAATGGATTCAAGTTACAGGAAAGGAGATTTCTACTAAACACCAGGAAGAACTTTCTGAGGGTAAGAGCTGCTGGACAGGGGAATGGATTCCCTCAGGAGGTTGTGGACTCTCCTTCCTTGGAGATTTTTAAGCAGAGGTTGGATGGCCAACTGTCATGTATGACCTAGTTGAGATTCCTTCATTGTGGGGGGTGAGGGGGGGGGGAAGGTTGCACTAGAGGACTCTCAGGGTCCAGCAACCATTCTGTGATTCTGTGTTCTGCTGGAGGAACATTCAGAGCACAAACTGAAATTATGTACTGCTTCTAAGAACCTGTGGTGGGTAGCAATAGAGGCAGGAAATGGAGCTGGGATCAATGGGCTTTCCTCCTTTCCCTTTCTCCTGCTTCTACCTATGATTTATCCCTTGACTGTAGAAACAATTATGACGCTTCAGAATATTAAGGGATTGTTACTTCCAAGTAACAGATTGCATAAGCCCAGGGCTGGCACCAGAGAAAAGAATGGGGTCCCCTTTTGTGTGCCTTCTTCCGTTCTTGCTTTACTTAGGCTCAGTTCTCTTGACCCCGTTAAGAAAGGACTGTGATAGATCATTGCTTGAAGCCTTGTTGTGTATTTCTTGGCTTATGCCCTACCTGCCACTGATCATGTGAAACCAAGCATATTAAAGGAAAAGACGGACCAGATCCATTTCTTTAGGCTAATTTAACTCAAGTGAAAGCAGGATGGCCAAGATCAAAAAAAGGTCAGAGTGACAAAGGAAAGATTATTCTGGACTGGGGATAGTGTGAATAAGCAGCCAGGAAGTAAAAGGGAATGAGGACAAGGAGAAAAATGATTTCAACTATGAGCCTTCAGCATGTGCCTTCCAAAAACAGCAAATTAACTGGCACTCCAATCCTAACTGCAAAATGCGGCTTGTGCCATCATAAACCAGAATGGCATTGCTTGCAAGATAACTGGAAAAGGTTATTCTACATGCCTCTTCTGATTCTGGGATACAAGGTTGGAGGGGAGCTGGTTGCAGCAAGAGGGGGAGACACCTGTGACTCCTCACCAGTCTTGCCTGAGCCACAGATTCATTCATTGGAGTCTGTGCCCCATGATGCCCTTACAAATGTACAGCCACTTCCTTGCAAGCAGAATTGGTGGCTGTTACAGGTGCAGCAGCTGTCAGGGTGGCGTTGATTAGTTCAGGTTACTAGTGCTATGCCAGAAAGTGACACTTCTTGCAAATCGGTCTGTACCCCTGATTGCCTAGGGACTCATTCGCCACCACCGAGGCAGCAAGACTATATAAATAAATGTGATTCTTTAATAACGATCCCTTCTTAGTGCTTGCACTAACTGCCTAACTTGCAACAGGAGTGAAATTTACAATAGATACTCATGGCGATAAAATCTCTGGGGTTGTAATCCGAGAATGAAAAATAAAGGGCCGATAAGATCGGCCAAAGCTTGCTTTCAAAAGAAAAAAGGACTTGGGGACCTGTCATTTGATTACAAACAGAAGCAGGAAGTTGTGTTTCAGCAGTGCTGTCTGATAGCCGTATGAGAAATGACCCAAAACATAGACGTTATTTAGAAAGTTGCTCATGTCGAGGGATAAAGCTACTTTGCAACCTTCCTTGTTTGCGTGCGGTTTTAAACAGTTTTCTTAGGTGTTTGAAACTAGGTGAATATAATTCATTTAAGAGCACACTGCTATTATTTTCTTCTTTGCCAATTAAAAAAGGGAACATGCTGTGATTCTGGGCAGAGTAAAACTGAGAGCTGGTATAATGTAGCGGCTTTAAAATGTGTCAACCAGAAGCCCCTTGTTCAAATCTTACCACAAGTTTGAGCACATTAGACATGGCGGCAATTGTTCTATTCATTTAGACATAGAAATGACAAGTCATGTAGAAAGAGGGAACTCCTGACCTTAACAGCAAAATGACTCAGGTGTTGTGCAGAATTTCTATCCTGCCTGAGACACACCTCCCCACAGTCTTTTTTCCCTAGCAAAGGTAACTTCTGCTGTTGGAGTTTCTGGGCACTTCCAGACTGTCACTGTTTGCAAATGGGATCCGATCACATGCCGGCAAATTCAGGTTGTGCAATTTTAGATGACCGAGAGGTCTTGTACAACAAGCCCTCTTCCCTGGAAAGGCTGGACTTTCTGCAGGGACTGGAAAAATACAGAATAACACTTGCTTTGATCCAATGTCACCAACCTCTCCCCTAACAATTAAAGAGTGAATGCCCATTAAATAGCCAACACTATTTCATCTCCGTGCAAATAAATTTGGGATGAATGCTGAAATAAACAGGTTGTCTGGACACACCCTGGGTTGAAGAGATAAGCTTTTAAGGCATAAGTTGCAGGTGGGGAAATGTACTGCGCTCCTCTGTGGGGCTATTTTGGTCTTAAACACCAGCCCCCTCCCCTACTTCCTATATGATTGGGGCAGGTACTAAACATGACTTCCATACAGTGGTATCTCAGGTTAAGAACTTAATTTGTTCTGGAGGTCCGTTCTTAACCTGAAACTGTTCTTAACCTGCGGTACCACATTAGCTAATGGGGCCTCCTGCTGCCACCATGCCACCGCCGCGCAATTTCTGTTCTCATCCTGAAGCAAAGTTCTTAACCTGAGGTACTATTTCTGGGTTAGCGGAGTCTGTAACCTGAAGTGTCTGTAACCTGAGGTACCACTGTATAGCTGCAGAGAAGGGAAATACAGAGCCCTGCCTTTCCCACCCCTGTGCAGTTAACAGGAGATTCAGAGGACATTTAGAATGATACAGCACAGGTCGAAGCGTTAATTGATTGTGATTTGAGCTACTGTAATGCCCTCTATGTGGGGCTACCTTTGAATGCGACCTGGAAACTACAACTAATCCAGAGTGCGGCAGCTAGACTGGTGACTGGGAGCAGCCGCCGAGACCATACAACACCGGTCTTGAAAGACCTGCATTGGCTCCCAGTACGTCTATGAGAAGAATACAAAGTGTTGGTGCTGACCTTTGCAGCCTCGGCCCAGTATACCTGAAGGAGCGCCTCCACCCCCATCATTCTGCCAGGACACTGAGGTCCAGCGCAGAGGGCCTGGACCTCAAAACTTCTTCACATGTTAGGATTTCACAGAAAATGGAAAGAACTGGACTGCATGTGAAGTGAAAGACCTACATTCACTCCCAGTACGTTTCCGAGCACAATTCAAAGTGTTGGTGCTGACCTTTAAAGCCCTAAACGGCCTCGGTCCAGTATACCTGAAGGAGCGTCTCCACTGCCATCGTCTAGCCCAGACACTGAGATTCAGCTCTGAGGGCCTTCTGGCGGTTCCCTCACTGTGAGAAGTGAAGCTACAGGGAACTAGGCAGAGGGCTTTCTCGGTAGTGGCGCCCGCCCTGTGGAACGTCCTCCCATCAGATATCAAGGAAATAAAAAACTATCTGACTTTTAGAAGACATCTGAAGCTAGCCCTGTTTAGGGAAGTTTTTAATGTTTGATGTTTTATCATGTTTTTAATATTTTGTTGGAAACCGCCCGTAGTGGCTGAGGTAACCCAGCCAAATGGACAGGGTAATAATAATAATAATAATAATAATAATAATAATAATAATAATAATAATACAATTTTCATCCATTTCCACTGCACAACATCAGAGACGACAGCTGCTAACGTAAACTGTATGGAACTGCTGGCAATTGCCCTGGGGGCAGAAGTTGATGGAGTGTGCTAAGCTGAACCAAGTCTCCTGTATTCAATTGGCAAATGTGCCAATGACCAGGTATCTGCTATGGGGATGAGTAATGTGTATTCATTTTCTTCAAGAGCACAAGAGGTGAGTTTGTGAGGGTAGGCAAATGCACTTGGAATCCCATAGCAAGGGGGGGAAACCTGCCTGTGTTAGGTGGGTTGAGATGCAGAAGAAAAATGGCAGGCAAGGAGGGAAAGGTTAGGCATCCCCATATCCTGATGTTGCTTCTTGCAAAAAGAAAGAAAAAGACCCCCAAAGAGGTTTTATTTCCAGCCAACATGACAGCTTCTAAGTTGCGCATGAACTTGTGAACCTTATGCTCTCTCAGATGAGCAAACTGGGTGGAGTTCTCCTCTAAGTAGTTAGAAAAACCTTTATTACTGTGTTTATTGGGATGGTGATTCACACCAAATTCCAGGAGTTCATCCCTTTACCCTTTCATGTGGCATTTGTATAATTGAAAATATTGAACGATGCTTTGTTGTATTGTTGTAAGCCAATTCCATACATCATTGCGGCAAAGATTAGATAGGTGAGCTATCAAACCTATCAAGGGGTGTGAAAATAACAAAGCACCACTCCTTTCCCTTTGAAATAGAATAGACAATTTTTCACTGGCCTGTCTCCTGAGTATCCATGTGTATGAAATATAGTGGGGTGAGGTGACCCCCCCCCATTTTGTAAGGGTCACCCCCCCATATTGCATACCTTGGGTCCCAAATGGTTGCTTTCTGGCCATGATATAAATGTGAAAGCAACAACAGCAACCATGCAAAGGCTGCAATCCTGTCCCCACTTCTCTGAGGAGGCTGCATGAAACTCAGAGGGAGTTACTCCTGAGTAGACATGCATAGAATTGCATTGAAAAACACCAGTTTCAGTTTCTCATATTTAAAATGGTTCAATATGCCCTGCTCCTAGTGCATATTTGCAAAGCTAAGCGGAGTTTGGTATGGTTTCAAATTGGATGGGAGACCGCTTCTGAGATTCCTGTCAGGGAAAACCCGGATATATGGCAACCAGTGCTTTTCCCCTGGGGATATGCAGGGGTACGCATACCCCTAAATATTTTGTGAATCTAATGGGGGAAGAAACTAAACCTTTTTTTAAAAAAGTTTCTTCTCTAGCATGGTGAATCGTCAGCTCCGCTGCTACCTCCGATGGTGGCTTCATTTCCTGTCATGCTGTTTCCTGAGTCTCAGGTGGAAGTGAGCGTTTAATGTGTGAAACAGTGTGGAATGTGGATGTGTGGTGGTTTACTGTCTGGCCTCATTTCAATATTTGTAGAAAAATTACTATTTTTCATCAGAGGAATCAGGAAGATGTTAGTGCACACAACCTCGTGCCAGTGTGGAAGTCACTGTGAGCTGTCAGACAACTGTGTAATATGAGTTAATGCATGGGTAGGCAAACTAAGGCCTGGGGGCCGGATCCAGCCCAATCACCTTCTAATTCCAGCCCGTGGATGGTCCGGGAATCAGTGTGTTTTAAATGAGTAGAATGTGTCCTTTTATTTAAAATGCATCTCTGGGTTATTTGTGGGGCATAGGAATTCATTCTCCCCCCCAAAAATATAGTGTGGCCCCCCACAAGGTCTGAGGGACAGTGGACTAGCCCCCTGCTGAAAAAGTTTGCTGACCCTTGAGTTAATGCATGCTGTTTGTACTTTTGTCCATTTACTGTATTTATTTCCCCCAAATTGAATGATGAAATGGTGATCTTCCTGAATCAAAATGAGAGTACCCCTAAACATTTTTTAAGAAAAAAAGCACTGATGGCCAAAAAGCTCAACAACTTTGGTCTGCTCCTCTGCCTTTCACAACAGCCTTGATCTGCAGGAATTGGCAGCTGAATCTTTTACATCACACAGACCCACATTTTCACCATCTAATATCTGAAGATGAAGGTGCTCTGAAAGGCAAAGTAGCAAGAAGAAGAAAAAAGACTTTGGCATCCCTGTATTACTACACAGGAAATGTAGAATTGGTTTGAAGCTTTAGTCCCAAGTCTTAGTAATTAAGGCTTCAAAGTCCACACTCTGAGAGGAAGCATCTGCCATGCATGGTTTTTCCCATCATCATCAGATGTTGGCAGAATGAGGCCATAAGCAACATTCCTAATGGGCAATTCTAGCTAGGGCTGCTGGGGGCACAGCTATTTCCCCTTTTATGCTCTTCTCACAGGTATAGCTGTGTCCCCAGAAACCCTAGCAAGAATTACTGCACAGGAAAGCTGTTTATGGCCCACATTCTGCCAGATTTGTGTGCGTACCTATTTCTGGCTTCCCTTATTAATGCCTTGTTTAGCCATAGGTCAATTGCAATGATACATCATAAAAGATGATGAGACATAATACAATGGAGTGACTGACCGCAAAAAGATAAAGTGGAAAGGAAGGAGCATTGTGAGGAGCTATGAGTCATTATATGCTGTACTATAGATATAATAGTACAGGAAAAGACCCTGGAAAAGACCCTGATGTTGGGAAAGATTGAGGGCCTAAGGAGAAGGGGACGACAGAGGACAAGATGGTTGTACAGTGTTCTTGAAGCTACCAGCATGAGTTTGACCAAACTGCGGGAGGCATCAGAAGACAGGAGTGCCTGGCGTGCTCTGGTTCATGGGGTCACGAAGAGTCGGACACAACTAAACGACTAAACAACAACAACATAGATATTATATTGCATGCATATAATATGAATATATTTCCCAGGTTTCCTAACGCAATGAGCACCCAAGCTGCATATAACTATCATGAAATGATAAATACAGTAAATTATAAATAAAATTATGCTGCAGCATATGGATTAGCTCTTTTACACATATAATGTTTGGGTTTTTTTAAAAAAATGCATATAATGAGTTGGGATTTTTAACCCACAAGCAGCTTGGATATGAGTGGGCACCTAATATGAGAGAATGTGATCAAAGCTTGATTGGGTCAGAACCACCAAATCCCATGTATAAATCCCTCTAAAATGGATTTCTCCTCCCTCTCTAGACCAGACCTGAGCAGAGGGAGGGAGCAGAGTTTTACATTACTGAAAGGACAAGAAAAAGGGACATGATGGATTGAATATGAGTTCCAAAGGAGGGGAAGGAATCAAGAACAAACCCCAGGGCTGGTGTCCAGTTGACTGAGAGGAGGATGCTCTCAGTGGATCCAGAAATCCAGTTTGAGAATATGGGGCTGGATAGAATCATAGAATCATAGAATTGGAAGAGACCACAAGGGCCATCGAGTCCAACCCCCTGCCAAGCAGGAAACACCATCAGAGCACTCCTGACATATGGTTGTCAAGCCTCTGCTTAAAGACCTCCAAAGAAGGAGACTCCACCACACTCCTTGGCAGCAAATTCCACTGTTGAACAGCTCTTACTGTCAGGAAGTTCTTCCTAATGTTTAGGTGGAATCTTCTTTCTTGTAGTTTGGATCCATTGCTCCGTGTCCGCTTCTCTGGAGCAGCAGAAAACGGATGGAGAAGGATGAAGAGATTCACGTAACGAGGTACAGTGGTACCTTGGGTTAAGAACTCAATTCGTTCTGGAGGTCCGTTCTTAACCTGAAACTGTTCTTAACCTGAGGTACCACTTTAGCCAATGGGGCCTCCCGCTGCTGCTGCACCACCATGACACAATTTCTGTTCTCATCCTGAGGTAAAGTTCTTAACCCGAGGTACTATTTCTGGGTTAGCGGAGTCTGTAACCTGAAGCGTCTATAACCCGAGGTACCACTGTAATGAAATGATTCCCGGTCCAATCATGAGCTCACCGTATAGACCTTTAATGTAGCAGCTTCTATATCCCAGAATGAGTGCTGAGCAGAGATGGGAATCTTTTATTGGCTATTGCCAAAACCGACCTTTGCAAATTGTATTAGTTAGCAGTTGCGGTTAGCATTTTGATTTTTTTACAGTTTAATGGCTTGAGCGTTTTATTGTGTTTTTCTGAAGTGCAGCCCCCCACCCCACCCCACCCCTCAAGCATTTGGAGAGTCAGGTATAGAAGTTAAATAAGTCAGACAGAAGCTGAGCATAATCCTGAATTGTCAGGCGATTACATGAGATTGCCTGGGTGGGGTGGGCATTGCGTAGAAGGGTACCGAGACTAGAACTTGAGAACTCGGGCAAAAGCAAAGGAGCTTCTCCCACAGCAATCACCGGAGGAGTGATTTAGCACATTTGGTAGGGCATGAGACTCTCAGTCTCAGGGTTCGAGCCCCTTGTTGGGGCAAAAGATTGCTGCATTGCAGGGGTTGAATTAAACCAGTGTTTCCCAACCTTTTTTGGGCAAAGGCACACTTGTTTCATGAAAAAAATCTCAAGGCACACCACCATTACAGCCCCGTGACGTCAGCGCGCAGCGTCACGCCGGGAGGGACATGAATTGCTAGCAAATTACATAATCACCTCCTTGAGGGCTGGCTCATCTTCTCCGAAGGCAGAACCCCATTAATTAACAGCACAGACTCACACCATAGCCAAGACGAGGGGGGAAAACCTCAGTCATGCACAGTCATGCACATGTGGGGGCTAAATGAGGACGAAGACCGGGCAGAGAGCAGGGTTCAAATCACCCCACCTGGCCAGGACAATCCCTGGGTGCTCCCTTGGGCCACTCGCCTGACCCACCTCGCAGGGCTGTTGTTGCGAGGATAACACGGGGAGAACCACGCGCGCCCCCGGGAGCTCCTTGGAGGAGAAAGCAGGCGATGAATGCAATGCACGAAATATATGAGAGGCGACCAGGTTTTGCAGGTGAGGGGCCCCCACCAGCCTCCGCTTCCAACACCCGGCGCAACGACGGCGAAGTTTCCCCCCGGGCTCAGCTCGGGGAGCAGCGCTGCTCTCCCTGGCTCCCCTTCGCCCTCCCGGCTCTCTCTGCCGCCCACTGGGGACCCCCCTCACCTGCCAAGTCCGGAGCGCCGGTGGAAGTTGCATGCATGCATGCAGGGCGCCGCGTTGCCATTGCATTGCACTGCACTCCATGCAACGCCTGCACGCATGCATTGCCTTGCACGCCCGCCAAGGGGTCTCCCCACGGTCCGATGCGTCCCCTCCGGCGCGGATGCAGCATTGCAAAAATAAAACCCCCCGACACAGCCCTACCTGGGGGGCAGCCTCCGCCTCCGCCGCTCCGCCTCCGCGGGGATCCCCGGGCTCCATCCTGCCGCCCGATCTCCGCGGGGGCGCAGGCAGGCTGCGCGGGGTCTGCGTGGAAGAGCCCCTGCCCGCCCGGCCGCCGCCGCTGCGCTCATTCCATGGCCGGGAGAAGAGTGCTTCAAACAAAACACCCGGCCCGCCAGGCCACGCTGGGAAACGTAGGTTGAGCACCCCGCGCGGGCGCGGAGCCCAAGGGCGAGGGGACTACGGATCCCGGCAGCCCCCGCGCCGGGGACGGAGGGGGAGAGGCCGGGTGCAGGGATGGAGGGACGGGTGGGCGAGCGAGTGAGTGAGTGGCAGCCACAAGCCTTGGCCGAGAGCCAGGAAGGGCCTCCCCGGAGGAGGAGGAGGGAGGCGCAGAGCGGGAGGGAGGGAGGGAACCCCAGGGGTCATCTAGTGACGGCGCCCCAATCGAAAATTTGACTTTTTTTAAAAAAAGGCCGTTTAGGGCTTTAAAGGTCAGCACCAACACTTTGAATTGTGCTCGGAAACGTACTGGGAGCCAATGTAGGTCTTTCAAGACCGGTGTTATATGGTCTCGGCGGCCGCCCCCAGTCACCAGTCTAGCTGCCGCATTCTGGATTAGTTGTAGTTTCCGAGTCACCTTCAAAGGTAGCCCCACGTACAGTGGTGCCCCGCAAGACGAAATTAATTCGTTCCGCAAGTTTTGTCGTCTAGCGAATTTTTCGTCTTGCGAATCACGAAATCCCATAGGAATGCATTGAAAATCAATTAATGCGTTCCTATGGTCAAAAAAAGTCCAAACAAAGCCAAATTTGGTACAACAACAGTTTATTAACTGCTCTTTAAAGTCACACATACTGTAAAGAGCAGTTCAAAAATTGAAGGGAAAATAAATTAACTTTATAAACAAAACATGTCTTTGTTTTTAGACAAAGGAAACAAAGTCGCGAGACGTTTTCGTCTTGCGAAGCAAGCCCATAGGGAAATTCGTCTTGCAAATCGAAAATGGAAAAACCTTTCGTCTAGCGAGTTTTTTGTCTTGCGAGGCATTCGTCTTGCGAGGTACCACTGTAGAGTGCATTGCAGTAGTCCAAGCGGGAGATAACTAGAGCATGCACCACTCTGGCGAGACAGTCCGCGGGTAGGTAGGGTCTCAGCCTGCGTACCAGGTGGAGTTGGTAGACAGCTGCCCTGGATACAGAATTGACCTGCGCCTCCATGGACAGCTGTGAGGCCAAACTGACTCCCAGGCTGCGCACCTGGTCCTTCAGGGGCACATTTACCCTATTCAGGACCAGGGAGTCCTCCACACCAGCCTGCCCCCTGTCCCCCAAAAACAGTACTTCTGTCTTGTCAGGATTCAACCTCAATCTGTTAGCCGCCATCCATCCTCCAACCGCCTCCAGACACTCACACAGGACCTTCACCGCCTTCACTGGTTCTGATTTAAAAGAGAGGTAGAGCTGGGTATCATCCGCATACTGATGAACACCCAGCCCAAACCTCCTGATGATCTCTCCCAGCGGCTGCATGTAAATATGCCCAACCATTGCATGTGCTCTACAAGATAGGGCACCTGGTGTTAGAAACTCAGATATATAAGCTAGGAGCCAAATGGCTCCTTAAGCCAGGGTTGCAGTTGCCAAAACGGAATGTCTAGTTGCCATTTTGGGGCCAAATGCCTCACAAGTTGTATTTTTCAGTATGACGTTTTGGTTCCTGAAATTCCTTCTGATTGTGCAGATAGAATATCATACAGAGAATTCTACAGGATGTGTTGTTAGTGTGTGAAAACAGGCAAGATCCAAGGATATTTGATATTAGTTATGATTACAGATGTGTAAGTCTTTAACAAGGGGTACTCCCTAATAATAATAATAATAATAATAATAATAATAATAATAATAATAATATCTAATTATTCCATATATTAAAGTGGATGTTGCTATTTTAAAGGTAAACGTAAAGGGACCCCTGACCATTAGGTCCAGGGTTGCGGAGCTCATCTCGCTTTATTGGCCGAGGGAGCCAGCGTACAGCTTCCGGGTCATGTGGCCAGCATGACTAAGCTGCTTATGGCAAACCAGAGCAGCGCATGGAAATGCTGTTTACCCTCCCGCTGGAGCGGTACCTATTTATCTACTTGCACTTTGAGCTGCTTTCGAACTGCTAGGTTGGCAGGAGCAGGGACTGAGCAACGGGAGCTCACCCTGTTGCGGGGATTCGAACCTCTGACCTTCTGATCGGCAAGTCCTAGGCTCTGTGGTTTAATTCACAGCACCACCCGTGTTCCTGTTGCTACTTTACTTTCCCCTATTTTCTTATTTTGTATTTTGGTTTTTAAACTACCCCTTTCTTTGTTTTTATTTCAAGTTAATTTTAACTTACTTGCAACATTTGCAATGAAAATATTTGAGAAGGAAAGTGTATGTGCACTTGTTTGTGTATATTTTTGTGCTGTGCGTCAGAAAGGAGAGAAAGAAAAGTTCCTATACGTCCGCTAGAGGGCAGCGAATCCAAAGGATTTGGTGTTCAGAAGATTAAAAGACTGAATTCCTGGCCATTTGTTCCTTTCAGAGGGCATATTTCTCATTGTTGTACAATGAGAAAACTCTGCAAATTAAGCATTGCCGTTGTCATTAGTCTTCTTACTGCCCATGTGGAGTGAAAGCATGTTATTTCATCGTTTGCCATTATTTCCTTTACCAGAGTTGCCACCTTTGTTCCGGCAAAATACAGGACAGGGCAGGTTAGTTGGGGGGCTTCAACCTGTCAAGTTGTGTGTGAACATATCAGACGACACAGTGATTCTTCAAACAGTTCTTGTTATTCACAGGCCAGAACAGAACTGAACTGAAGGGTTCAGCCAGCCTGTTTATATAGAGCTCCACTAGAACGCAACCGTAACCACTTTCTGTAATTATCCAATCACTGAACGTCACTTTCAATCCCTTATTTGCATATGTGGACCTGAGTGAAAACTATCTACAGTATCCACCTGCTGGCCCAGAGTGAGAACTTTGGTACATAACACCCCTCCCCACCGAGATAAGGCGTAAGTTGCAATCATAATGGTTTTCTTATATACATCACTACACGTAATGGTTCAGTTAGGCACAAAAGTATATCGGTTACATTTCACATACTTCCATTAGACCGACAGTATTACATGAGAACTTCAGTATATAACACAACCAACCAAGTGACTTCAACCAAAACATTGCAAGACATTGCAGCCTAACAGATGGTCCCTCTGAAGCACACACACATACGCGTGAATTTGCAGATCTGTCTGTTCTTGGCTACCCTGAGCTTAAAGACATGACCTTTCAAACACCCTTTCAGTCACATCAGTGGCATAGCGTGGGGGGTGCAGGGGGGGCCGGCCGCACCGGGCGCAACATCTGGGGGTTAGGGTTAGGGGGCGCAAATCCACGGGTTAGGGGGCGCAAATTACTTGCCTTGCCCCGGGTGCTGACAACCCACGCTACGCCACTGAGTCACATGCATTTGAAGAAGGTCCCTAACTTGGCAGAGAGAGAGAGAGAGAGAGAGTCAGAAGACCTGAAATACAGGACAAAACCGTATCAATACAGGACGTAGCGTTTTACATTGAAATATGGGACAATCTTGTATTATACGGGACGGGAGGCAACCCTACCCTTTCCCCTTGTAAATATTGTAAACGTTGGTTGCATTCATTTAAAACCAAAGCAAGTAAAAATTCACATTTTAGGAGGAATAGATGATGTTTATTGAATATTTTAAGAGCCAGTATGAACAAATACATAGCCTAGCACGTCTCAAGTAAATCCAGCAGAGTTGAAATAGATAAAAGGATTTTTAATAGATGACAAATCGGAAGATTGAAAAGATGTGGATTACGTGGAGTAGTAGAAAAGAAAAGGAACCAGGAAAACGGTAGAAGGGAAGTCCTATGGTATATGCAGTGCTTTTAGTGCTAAAAAAATGTTTAGGGGTATTCTCATTTTGATTCAAGAAAATCACCATTTTATAGTTCAAATCGGGGAAAATAAATACAGTAAATGGACAAAAGTACAAAGATTCACAAAATGTTTAGGGGTATGTGTGTCCCCCCCAGACAAAAATCACTGGGTGTAGTATATGTAGACATGCTGTACACCTTTAGGTGCCAAGCAAAAGCAAAAACAAAAACATTCTTTTTTAACAAGACCTTTGATTGATCTGATTGACATCCAATACCTTTTTAAAATGTGGCTCTTTTTTGGGGGGTGTCATTGGGTTTTGTCTTTATTTTGATTAACTCTATTGTGGTTTTTATGTTGATCTTGTCTGTGAACTGCCCTGAAACCTCTGGGTGGTGTATAAATTCTAATAATAATAATAATAATAATAATAATAATAATAATAATAATAATAATAATGTGGGGGAGGAGGAGGGGGGAAGGAAGGGGGGTTAAGTATGCTCTCTGTTCCTGTTTTTGGAAATGCAAAAAATAAAAAAAATAAAAAATCACATTTTGACAAATAATTAAGATGATCATGATGATAAATAAATAAATAAATAAATAAATAAATAAATAAATAATAAAGCAGCAATTTCTGCAGCTTGTAAGCCACTTATATAATGAATGATGTGGGAGATAATTCTATGGCAAGATACTTTGGGAAGAGCTGCTTAAGATGCACTGGATCTCCTGCTCAGCTGGGCTCAGTTGGCATTAAGTCCCCTGGGCTCATCCCAATTCAGCCAGCAGACCTAAAGCTGGCTGGGCCGAAACCAGTGTCAGTCCTCCCATGGGTGTGGCAGGGGCGTGGCCACAGGTAGGGGTCTCTGCCTGCATCCTGAGCCCAACTCAGTTCAGTCCAATGACCTGAAAACCCAGTGCAATACTTCTACCTCCTACCAAATAATTTTTAATTCTAGCAGGCATTTTAATTGAAGTTTGATTTAATAGTTCAGACTATTTTTTTAATTACTTTTTTGCATTGTTTCCTTGTAAACGGCTTAGAGATGATTGTAGTTAAGTGGTATATAAACAATCCCACTTACGCAGCTGCCCTCAGTTTACCTAAAAAGTGTGGGGTTCTAGCTATTCTACGACTACTACTACTATTACTACTACTACTAATTTATTATTTGTACCTCGCCCATCTGGCTGGGTTTCCCCAGCCACTCAGGGTGTCTCCCAGCAGAACATTAAAAACACGATAAAACATCAAACATTAAAAACTTCACTATATAGGGCTGCCTTCAGATGCCTTCTAAAAGTCAGATAGTTGTCTATTTCCTTGACATCCGATGGGAGGGCGTTCCACAGGGTGGTGCCACTACCGAGAAGGCCCTCTGCCTGGTGGCCTGTAACCTCACCTCTCACAGTGAGGGAACCGCCAGAAGGCCCTCGGAGCTGGACCTCAGTGTCCGGGCTGAATGATAGGGGTGGAGACGCTCTTTCAGGTACACTGGGCCAAGGCCGTTTAGGGCTTTAAGGGTCAGCACTAACACTTTGAATTGTGCTCGGAAATGTACTGGGAGTCAATGTAGGTCTTTCACTTCACATGCAATCCAGTTCTTTCCATTTTTTGTCAAATCCTAACATGTCAAGAGGTTTTGAGATATGCTGTGTTGCTCATTGAACAAGATCATTGGGGGTTTTGACAAAGAAAGGGCTTTATCTCTTTTGTTCTCCCTCCACAGCCATCTGTCATGGATGCTGTTATGTACTGAGTTGAATAGGATCCAAACTGCAGCAGTCTGATTGGTCCTAGAACAATAGGATCCAAAATGCAGCAGTCTGATTGGTCCTAGAACAATAGGATTCAGAATGCAGCAGTCTGATTGGTCCTAGAACAATGCAGCAGTATGATTGGTTGGCAGGAACCACCCTGCAGATAGAAGTGCAGATAGAAGTGCAGTCACGCTGCAGATAGAAGTGAATCCACAACCTGATTGGCCTACAGGAGAATTCCGGAATTAGCCAATCATGTGCAGCCCATTGTGTAAATAATGTATATAAGCAGATACTTTGAGGGGACTTTCATTCTTCCTCCTCACCACTATGAGCTGAATAAAGAGCATGAAATCACTTTGCGACTCTGAGTATATTTCAGATGCTTTAGCTAAGTTTCCTGCTATATGACCCATGGGGTCCCTTCCAACTCTACAATTCCATGAATCTACGATTCCAGTCTACTTTCTCCAGCATTTGTGACAGCTTTATAGTACCACCTGCAGGCCAGTGCCAGGCCGGATGAAAGCCCTCTCTGCTAGAAGACTAGGCTGGCCTTAGATGTACATTTCACCGATAACCAAGAGTACATGCATTCCAAAAACCAACCCTCCTTCAATCCTTTCACTTTGCTTTGCATTGCCTTTGCCTTTGCCTTAATTTTACAGCTCCCAGATGGCATCATTTTGAAACCCCAGAGCTTTCCCCACAACAACTGATGTTCTAGTTGCTTTGAATATTAGATAACAAGGCACCAAGAACTGAAGTTAGTTAATTACTTGAAAAACACAAAAGCAGCAGAGAGCTGCAGCCAACATAGAGTGACTTCCTTTTGGTAAACGTCTCTGTGTGTTTCCTTTTAAGTGGCAAGAAGCTACATTTGTCAGGAAGTGACTCAGCACTTGAAATTAGTGCACCATAGCTAGCCCCCAGCATCAGACACAATGCCTGAAAAATGATATAAAATAATATTTATTTAATGCTAGTAATGGTAGCCAGTAAAGAATCAGTAATGGCAGTAAGTGATCATGCCCAGATTAAGGCAAGTGATAGCCCCACACCTGGAATACTGTGTCCAGTTCTGGGCACCACAGTTTACAGTGGTGCCCCGCAAGACGAATGCCTTGCAAGACGGAAAACTCGCTAGACGAAAGAGTTTTCCGTTTTGGAGGTGCTTCGCAAAACAAATCTCCTATGGGCTTGCTTTGCAAGACGACAATGTCTTGCAAGTTCCTGCTGGTTTTTTTCCCCTTTCCCCCCCTTTTTCTAAGCCGCTAAGCCGCTTATCAGCTGATCCGATCAGCAGATAAGCCGCTAAAAGCAGCTAAAAGCCGCTAATAGCGCTAATAGTGCTAAGCCGCTTATCAGCTGATCCGATCAGCAGATAAGCCGCTAATAGCGCTAATAGCGCTAAGCCGCTTATCAGCTGATCTGATCAGCAGATAAGCAGCTAAAAGCCTCTAAAAGCCTCTAATAGTGCTAATAGTGCTAATCCGCTAATCCTTCAATGGGCCTGCTTCGCAAGACGAAAAAAACCGCTAGACGAAGAGAATCACAGAATTGTCTTGCGAGGCACCACTGTATAAAGGATATTAACAAGCTGGGACGTGCGCAAAGGAGGATGAGCAAGATGATAAAGGATCTGGAAACCAAGCCTTATGAAGAATGGTTGCAGGAGTTGGGTACGTTTAGCTTGGATAAGAGGAGACTGAGAGCGGATATGATACCAGTCTTCAAATATCTAAAGGGCTGCCACATGGAAGATGGAGCAAGCTGGTTTTCTCCTGCTCTGGAGGGTAGGGCTTGAACCAGTGGATTCAAGTTACAAGAAAGGAGGTTTTCATTAAACATCAGGAAGAAGATTCTGAGGGTGAGAGCTGTTTGAATGGATTCCTTCGGGAGGTTGTGGACTCTCTTTCCTTGGAGAGTTTAAAGCAGAGGTTGGATGGCCATCTGTCCTGGATGACCTAGTTGAGATTCTTCCATTGCAGGGGGTTGGACTTGATGACCCTGCGGGTCTCTTCCAGCTCCACAATTCTATGATTCTACGCAGGCTGAACACCAGGCATGTAGGATGTCAAACTCCTGTCAAGACACAGTATGTGGGTTGTGGGTTTTGTTCCTCCTGGTAGGCCACAAGTCATGCGGGTCTGATAAGCAGGCCTATGCCCTTGTTTTTGTTTCAGTTTAAACATGGTTATTTTTCTAAACGGTAACCAAGAAGAAACAAGAGACTCTTGGCACACACAAGTGTATGAAGAACATTTGCTAGGATTGTTTATATCAGCTTCTTCCTGGAGAATATGCTGGAGCCCAGATTCCAGCTTGGGAAGGAGAGGAGGATAGCAAAGACGAAAGCACCCAGTGTAGATTTCGAGGCAGAAATAACAGCGGGGAAGGCAAGCCCTTTTAAATATCCTTAAAAGGAATGAGGTGTGTGTGTGAGTGTGTGTGTGTGTGTGAGAGAGAGAGAGAGAGAGAGAGAGAGAGAGAGAGAAAGAAAGAAAGAAAGAAAGAAAGAAAGAAAGAAAGAAAAAAAGAAAGAAAGAAAGAAAGAAGGAAATACCGTATTTTTTGCTCTATAAGACTCACTTTTTCCCTCCTAAAAAGTAAGGGGAAATGTGTGTGTGTGTTATGGAACGAATGCAGGCTGCGCAGCTATCACAGAAGCCAGAGCAGCAAGAGGGATTGCTGCTTTCACTGCGCAGCGATCCCTCTTGCTGTTCTGGCTTCTGAGATTCAGAATAGTTTTTCTTCTTGTTTTCCTCCTCCAACAACTAGGTGCGTCTTGTGGTCTGGTGCGTCTTATGGAGCAAAAAATATGGTGATTATTCACCAAAAAGAAATTACAAGGATGTAGTCCACAGGGATATTTAATGTATCCTCCCAAGTCACCCAGCCAGTATACTTAGTCACACAACTCCCTTTGCCTAAAGTTCAAAAGGTAGGGAGTATAAGAAACCTGGGAATTATAGGTTACGTCTCATAGAGCTACAGTTCCAAGCATCCTCATCAACTTACAGTACCCGGAATTCTTGGGGTGTGGATGCTTAAAGATAAAAGCACAATAAGGAAGAAGAGGGGATGTCTTGCCACTGCCCATCAACCATTGGCACCAGAGAGTAGACTGAGCGGGGGCACAGGTCTTCCCCACAGAGGTGCCAACTTGAATAATATATTCAGTTACAAGACACGGCACATGCACACCATTTGAATGGCAACACCCATCAACTTTGGGGGTCCCCGGTCCAGCAGTGTAGCTAGCCACTCGGGTGCCTGGTGTGGGGCGTGTCCTGCAGCCGGGGGCGGGGCGATCTGCCTGTGGGGGCGGGGCGAACCTCTCCGACGCTTGGAGCCTCTCCGCTGCCTCCCACTCAGCTGTAGGGCGGCTGAGGTTGAGGCAGTAGGCAGACACAAGTCCCACGCCGCCGTTTGAGGCAGTGTGGAACCTGCAGGCGCCTAAGCCACCACATCACTCCTAAAAAGTTTCGTGAGCCCAATTTTATTTTATTTTAAAATCATTTTGTTACCCACCCCCTCAGTGATGTCACCCGGGGCAGGCCACACACCCCACATCCCCTTTCCTCTGCCACTGCCCCAGCCCTCTCAAATATTTTATTGGGTCCCCCAAAAGGACCTCAGCCCATTGGAGTTGGTTCCTATGCTTCCCTGCTATGGTCTATTGCATTTCTATTTAAATGAACGCAATTAGTTCTAATTTTGCATCTGCACATGTACATCAGCGTGTGCAAATTTTAGGCTAATATGTGCCGTATTTTGCCATTTTTTGGGGTGTGTGTGTGTGTTGCAATTCCTCTTTTTCCGGTGATGTGTCAGCATAGAGAGTTTCTGTCCCAGCCTGACTTGCTGCTATATTAATTACATTTATTTCCAGGCATTTCTTGCTGACTAGGTCTGATGGGATTTGTAGTCCAAAACATTAGGAGGGTACCGGGTTGGGGAAGAATGATCTAGAGTACCACATCAGCTGGGTCTGACTCATTACCAAATGTATTCTTCTTATTATCATTATTATTAGGGAGTACCCATTGTTGAAGACTTGATGATACACCGGTCGTCACAATTAATATCAAATAAATTGCTTGTGTCAGTAGCAGTAGGTCACACTGTGTTAGATAACTTAAGCAGCTCCAGCTATTTAAACTATCCGAGTTTGTTTAACATATGCCTAATTGAATTTCTAATCATACTTTAAATGCTTAATTCCAACGCAGGTAATGAGGTAAGGAAGCATTTTGAAAGGAAAATAAAGATCAGTGTGATTAAATATAATTCTCCGTGTTGCTAGTTCCAAGTTCCCCATGGCAAGAAGCTGATGAACTCTGATTTATGTGGGTTTTTGTGCCAACGTACCAATGTGGATTCCATTGGAGTTAAATTAGCTTACAGGAGACCACACAATGCATTTATTATCTCCTTTGAAACAATTTTGCCAACAGTTTTTGAAAAGCAGGTTTGGAATGTGTTTTTGCAGGCATTAATTATTTTAATGAGTGATCTAATCGTACTGTTTAGCTTGGGTCAGGCTATGTACGACAGCAAGTCCCAGCTCGATTACTCGAGGTGTTGGAAGGTTGTGCAGCACGGAGGTTAGAGGGGAGTAGTTTGGGATTAAAAGATATGGCGTTGGTCACCCAACGTCCTAAGGATGCAATATTCCATCCACACCAAGAAGTCTGTCCTTTTGCTGGCTTTGGAACACAGCAGCTTTCAGAAATATCACAACAGAGAAGCTACAGCTGCAGAGGTTCTCCTGTGCAACTTGGAATTGGCATCTGGACCCTATTGAATAGCTGAAAAGCCTCTAGGGGATTAAAAGAGGATCAGGCACAAACAGGTTGTCTTCGATAACTCAGGGACCACCACCAAATTTGGCTGGACTCCACAGCTTGCCTTTAAACTAGTATAACAGCCATGGTTCACCCCCCAAGAAACTGTAGTTTCTTAAAGGTGCTGGAAAATGTAGGTCTGTGGCAGGTCTCCTAACAACTTTTGGCACCTTTAAACTACCATTCCCATAATTGTACGGTTTGCCTAAAGGGCTGAGGTCCAGCTCCGAGGCCCTTCTGGCGATTCCCTCACTGCAGGAAGTGAAGTTACAGGGAACCAAGCAGCGGGCTTTCTTGGTAGAGGCACCCGCCATGTGGAACTCCCTTCCACCAGACAACAAGGAGATAAAGAAATTCACAACTTTTTGAAGACATCTGAAGGCAGCCCTGTTTAGGGAATTTTTCAATGTTTGATGTTTTATTATGTTTTCATATGCATTGGAAGCTGCCCAGAGTACCTGCGGCAACTCAGCCAGATGGATGGGGTATAGCAACAACAACAACAACAACAACAACAACAACCAAACTATACATTAAATGTATAGTTGCTCCATCATGTGTTATTCTTTCAGCATGTGTCTGTAACGAGGTTAAAGACTCTCTCAAGGCAAATCTTAAAAAAATGTAGTATAAACACCGACAACTGGGAAACACTGGCCTGCGAGCGCTCCAGTTGGAGAACAGCCTTTACCAAAGGTGTCGTGGTCTTTGAAGATGCTCAAACTCAGGATGCAAGGGAGAAACATGCTAAGAGGAAGGCATGCTTGGCAAACCCCACTGTGGAAGAATATGTGGATCCAGAATTGGCCTCCACAGTCACTTATGGACACACTGTTAAGACTGTGTTCATGGAAGACAATCTTACTTGGCTACGAGTGATCACCAAAGAAGAAGAAGAAGAAGAAGAAGAAGAAGAAGAAGAAGAAGAAGAAGAAGAAGAACAGTGGTACTTCGGGTTACAGACGCTTCAGGTTACAGACACTTCAGGTTACAGACTCCGCTAACCCGGAAATAATTCCTCGGGTTAAAAACTTTGCTTCAGGATGAGAACAGAAATTGTGCAGCGGTGCAGTGGCAGTGGGAGGCCCCATTAGCTAAAGTGGTACCTCAGGTTAAGAACAGTTTCAGGTTAAGAACAGACCTCCGGAATGAATTAAGTTCTTAACCAGAGGTACCACTGTATTGTTCACATTCAGTTTGCAGCCAAAACGATCAAGGGATGGAACAACTCTCCTGTGATGAAACATTGCAGACTTACTGGTTCAGGGAAAAAGCCTGGTAAGAGGTGACACGGTGCAAGTTCATAAAAATATTTGTGGCATGGAGAAAGTGAATATGGGAAAGTTTTTCAGCCTCTCCCATGACACCCAAACTCATGGCCATGCAATGAAGCTGCATGTTGGAGTATTTGGGACAGACAAAGGCAAGGAGCACCTGCAGCGCCTAGTTAAACTACAGATTCCTCTCCCATAGGAGGCAGTGATGACCACCAACTTGGATGCCTTTAGAAGATCATCAGACAAATTCATGGAGGATAAGACTCTCAAGGGCAGCTAGCCATACTCTGTCTCCAGTGCTAGAAAAATGCAAGCTGTGCTGCTGATAGAAGTACAGTGGTACCTCTGGATACGAACGGGATCCGTTCTGGAGCTGCGTTTGCATCCAGATCAGAACGCAACCCACGTCTGTGTGTCTGCGCGGGTCGCAATTCGCTGCTTCTGCGCATGACGTCATTTTGACCGTCTGCGCATGTGCAAGCAGCGAAACCCGGAAGTAATGTGTTCCGTTACTTCCGGGTCACCGCGGAGCACAACCCGAAAACACTCAACCCGAAGCAACTTCAACCCGAGGTATTGACTGTAGTGCGACTCATGCAACATGTTGACGATTAATATATAGAGAACAATAATTATACATACTTTGTCAACCTTCTGAGAAAAATACAAAACATTAAACAAAGCCACAAAGACTTGCGAACTACCCAGCCTAAAATGAACTTATAATGTCTGGTTTCAATAGAATTTTCAAATGCTTATCTCAGTCTTTTGGATAAGTTCATGAAGATACCAACGAAAGGTAAGTTCGGTGATATTCACAATACCGAGAGGTGCTAGTAGAATTGTAGATAGATGTTAATAAAGTTGTAGACAATGAAGTTGTAGACGACAGGGTGCTGCCGTTTTGTACCTGTTTTGCCCTGGCAGTCCAAGTAATCAAAAGGCCGCTGTTTGCCCCCGATGGGGCCCTTTAACTGGGCTTGCAGGTAGCACCCTCCCAGGATAGTTTTTCGGGCTTCTTCAGTGGTCTAATCTCAAAGTCTTGATACGTATATTGATATTCAATCATATAGAGAATATTCTTTCTTGGCTTAAGCTTAAGAGACTGATTTGCTTAGCCAGAATACTCTGTGTCCAAAGCCAGAGGCAGTGTGACTCTGAATTGCGGCTGCTGGCATCTGCAGGAGTAAGAGTGCTCTTATGCCAAGATCCTGCTTGCGGATTTGCCATCTGGTTGGCCACTGTGAGAAGAGTATGCTGAACTAGATGGCCTATTGGCCTGATCTACTAGGCTGTTCCTGTCAACAAACATTTGCTTTAAAATGTGCATTTGGTATGGGTACCTTTTGCACAGAGCTCCCAGTTGTCCAAGACTCTTCGTAGCAGATAGCCATGCAGGCAGATTTCTGGTTTGCATGGGTTTGTAGGTGAATAGAAATTTAGGGTTGCCTTTTAAAAAATAGTTGGCACAAATTGCTGTCATTATCCAGGTTTCAGCTCCATCCTCCATTGTTTAAGTTTTAACCACTTTTCTTGGGTAGAATGAACTGCAGCTACTGCAGGCAACACAAACCGAGGCTTCCATTGCAGTTCGAAGGATCAGAATGTTAAAACAGGTTGGCCTTTTGCAAATGTAAAGAAACGCAAATTTAAAAAAAATATGTCGTGACAATTTAGATAACTATTTTGATGCTTTTAAGATTTGTTAACTATTTTGCCTTTCTTCTAAAGATGGGAGCAGCTTTTGAAGTTCAAATAGATCGTTTTGCTGCGTGCATCATGTGAAGAGCTTTGCTGTGTCATTCTAATTGTTTATATACGCCTATCTGAGCTCTGGAAGACAACATTCAAGGGGCTGTGACTTTTTGGAATTTTTCCATCTAGGAAAGGAAATATAAAACTCCTGAGTCCTCATTTCCTTTGGAAATCTGAATCAGGGCTTGTTCGTAATTTTGAACGAATGGGTGGTTTCAAAATGATATATTCCAGGAATAGTGTGCATCTCGTTGCCATCTGAGAAATACCAGTAATAGACAAAGTCCACCTACCCACCCAGTTTTGTCTATAAAGATAACCTATTAGTTAATAAGATTTAACATCTCAAGATTAAGGGGTGTACAAAATAAATGCCCATTGTGTGCTCATGTCCAAAAAACACTTGGCTGAAAGACTTTGGTGAAGGGTGGCTTTGATTTAAATTGAATCGATTTAAATCACAATTTAAAATTTTTGTTTTTTAAATCATTTATTTTTTTATCCACCCTGAGGCAAATTAATACTTTTTTAAGAGTGTGGAAGATTGTATGTAAGAAGCATCATTGCCTGTGATATTGATATGCAAAACTTTGCATTTGGAAAAGGCATTTGGGGCTGTTTTGTGGTGTGTCCACAACTAGCAAAAGCTGCTCAGGTGTGTTCATTGTTGATAACAATGCCCCTATCATACCATAGTTCTAGTTACAGGTAGATAGCCGTGTTGGTCTGTTGTAGTCGAAACAAAATAAAATAAAAAAATAAAAAATTCCTTCCAGTAGCACCTTAGAGACCAACTAAGTTAGTTACTGTATTGGTATGAGCTTTCGTGTGCATGCACACTTCTTCAGATACACTGAAACAGAAGTCACCAGACCCTTATATATTGTGAGAGGGTGGGGAGGGGTATTACCGTATTTTTTGCCCCATAGGACGCACCGGCCCATAGGACGCATCAAGTTTTTTTGGGGGGAAATAAAGGGGGAAAAAATATTTCCCCCCCAGGTGCTTGTGGGGCCGGCAGCGGGGAGAAGCGCTCTTCTCCCCGCCGCCCGCCTTCAGATCAGGTCCGGGGACAGGGGGGAGACGCGCTGTGCCTCCCAGCTGTCCCCGGAGCTTGCGGGGCTGGCGGCGGGGTCTCCCCACCGTCAGCCTCCAAACCACTTCGGGAGACAGCGGGATGGCGGCGTTCCGCCTCCTTCTGTCCCCCGACCTTGTGGGGCTGGCGCTGGGGCTCTCCTGAAGCCTGGACAGCGAGAGCGGTCGGTGCGCACCGACCCCTCTCGCTCTCCAGGCTTCAGCGAAAGCCTGCATTCGCCCCATAGGACGCACATACATTTCCCCTTCATTTTTGGAGGGGAAAAAGTGCGTCCTATAGGGTGAAAAATACGGTACTCAGAAGGGTGGTGGGAATGGGTGATTGGCTGATAAGTGAAGTAAACCTGTTGAGGACTGTTAACAACTGCAATTGGTCTTACAGGAAAAAGCAAGGGGTGAGATGGCTAAAAATAGCTTTATCATGTATAATGAGATAAGGATCCAGTGTCTCTATTCAGACCAGGTCTCTCCATGGTTTTAAGTTTGGTAATAAGCTGCAATTCAGCAACTTCACTTTCCAGTCTATTTCTGAAATTCTTTTGTAATAAGACAGCTACTTTGAGATGTTGTATAGAATGTCCTGGGAGATTGACGATCTCCCACTTTAAACTGTATCCCCTGCCATTAATAGCTCTATAGCCTGTAATGGTGCCATTTGTGCACTTTTCTTCTTCTTCTTTGCTTTTTAATGAGAAATTTCTACAAAAATTGTTTATCTCCACGGTTATCAATACGCTGAAAAACGAAGTCTTAGGACAAACCTAGATCTGCACCGTGTATCTCTCAATAATCATTGCTTTTTTAGTGGCACGAAAACAGGAAAAAGAGTTAATGGATTAACAATAGATAAAGAGGGGGGGAAATGGTCAAACGCATTTGATATTGTGCGCCCTCATTTGAAATAGACTGCTGGCTGGATGGTCCTGAGGAATTCAATCGCTAACTTTAATGAGAATATTAAGTAACAGCACTATGCAAGATGGGTGAACTGAGGTAAAATTAAATTTGACATCGCCAATGGACGTAGTTCAGAGCTGTGCCCGTCTGGACAGGTAGCCTGGTACAATCGAGGTTGGATTACTGCAAAGCGTTATATGTGGGGCTGCCTTTGAAGACGGTACAGAAACTTGTGCAGAAGACAGTGGCCAGATTGTAGACTGGGGAAGGAACATATTGAACTTATCTGAACCTATTGCCCCAATTCTGGCACAACTCAATGCAAAGTGATGATTTTGAGTTATCAAGGCTTATGTAGCTCAGGACCCCCATAGCTTAAGGGCCATCTCTTCCCATATGAACCAACCCAGAACCTGCAGTCATCACCTGAGGGCTTTCTCCATGTGCGTCTTTCACAGCAGGTCCAGTGGGTGGGAACACAAGAATGAGTCTTTTCAATAGCAGCTCCCTGCTTGTGGAATGTTTCTCCCGCTGTAGTTCGCCTGGTGCTCTTTTTATTTATTTTTCTAAATATTCCTTTTTTACCTACGTTTCTAGCCTTTAATTTCGAACGGTTTTAAGTCCCCATGCCTCTTTTGGTGGGGCAGGATCTGTAAGACCCATCTTCACGTTTTTATAGATGTGTTTTTGAGGTTTTTCATTAGTTTTGAGGTTGCACTTGGTTTTAGTATTTTGTTAGAAAAGCAACTAATACCATTGAAGTTTCAACATGGCAGATTGGAGTTAAAGTGCTTCCATACTGTTGGCTCCTAATGCTTACTCAGCCATAGATCTTCTCTTGTAAGCTATCTTTAGAACTGCAATTACATTTCTAGACATTGGGGTGGGTTATAACACTTTTTGTGAGTATACAGTGGTACCTCAGGTTAAGTACTTAATTCGTTCCGGTGGTCTGTACTTAACCTGAAACTGTTCTTAACCACTTTAGCTAATGGGGCCCCCTGCTGCCGCCGCGCCGCCGGAACAAGATTTCTGTTCTTATCCTGAAGCAAAGTTCTTAACCTGAAGCACTATTTCTGGGTTAACGGAGTCTGTAACCTGAAGCGTATGTAACCTGAAGCGTATGTAACCTGAGGTACCACTGTACATCCTTTTTTGTGAGTATACACCCTAGGCCGATATTTATTGAGATTATCAGCCTTTTTTGCCTAAAATTATTATTGTGCCTTGCCTGGAGTACTATTGATCAAGAGATGAGTAGGGGAGAGGGGGCAGGGTATGTTCAGGCAATGGAGGAAGAGAGCAAGGTGCTTACAGACAGAGGAGGAAGGTTGCTGGATGCATTAAGGCTATCACTTTTACTGAACCGCTCTCCAGACATCAGAATTTAGGAGACTGCAGAAATTAATGCAGTCCACTGTTGGTTGTTAATCCTTTGTGTTAAATTACAATTTATTTACCGGTTACAGATAGGTAGCCGTGTTGGTCTGCCATAGTCAAAATAAAAAAATTCCTTCCAGTAGCACCTTAAAGACCAACTAAGTTAGTTCTTGGTATGAGCTTTCGTGTGCATGCATACTTCTTCAGATACCGTATCTGAAGAAGTGTGCATGCACACGAAAGCTCATACCAAGAACTAACTTAGTTGGTCTTTAAGGTGCTACTGGAAGGAATTTTTTTAATTTATTTACCGTACTTGTGCAAAGGAACTCAATGGGAACCAGGGAAAATTAAACCTCATCCTGTCTTCATTGGCCTGCCCCATTCTGCTAGAACGTTACAGAATGGAATGTGCAGTATGTTCCCTCCTAGATTTTCCATCCATCCATCCATCCATCCTCCTAACCTGTAACCCATCCATTTATTCACCAAACATAAGGTCTTGACTGTTTCCCAATGAACGTTTCCAAGGCAGCGTACAGTAAAGATGTCAGAAAACTGAATCCTAGTAGAGATAGATATCAATTGCACACATGGCAATATAAAAACAAGCAGTAAATAGACCTAATTACACATATTTGGTTTATAGCATTATAAAACGGCTAAGGGCATGTACAGACTGTGGGATAATGTGCATTCAAAACTGGATGCAGGCACCTTTTTTGGGGTGGGGTACACATGAGTCATCCTCATGCCCTCCCTGTCCCACACTGTTTGTCCATATAAAATGCATTTTGCTGGAAGGGTTGCAATCTGTTTTGTGCCGAGATTCCCGCCATTCTCCAGAGGAGGAAGAGACTGTTATGTACAGAAGTTCTCACCCTGGGCCAGCAGGGGATACTGTAGACAGTTTTCACTCAGGTCCACATATGCAAATAAGGAATTGAAAGTGACGTTCAGTGATTGGATAGTTACAGAAAGTTGTTACTGTTGCTTTGTAGTTGAGCTCTATATAAGCAGGCTGGCTGAACCCTCCAGTTCAGTTCTGTTCTGGCCTGTGAATAAACAAGAGCTGTCTGAAGAATCGCTGTGTCGTCTGATATGTTCACCCACAACTTAACAGAGACTGTCCTAGGCACTGTATCTTCCAAAGCCAGCCTGGGGTGTTCTTAGGTCTGCAACTGCTGTTCCTGAGCTTTCTCCTCTCGTCTTTTGGAGCTTATCTGAATATTGTTGGGACAGGTTACAAAGGCAAGAACCTTATGGTTTGATTACTTCCTAACTCCTTTCTCTCAGCTTGTCTTCTCCAGACTGCAACCCCCTTTCTCTAATGTCGTTTCCATGGAAGGTAGCCAGGGGGTTATCAGCATACCAATCCACAACCAGTAGCCTTGGATCTCTAGGGGTTAGGTCTAGAATGGAAAAAGCCTTCTCCAAGTCCATCTCCTCCTGTCTCTTACTCCTCTGGGTGTGTGTGTGTGTGTGTGTGTGTAGCAGGAATCATTCTGTGCACTGTGCCTTTCACAGCCACCTTGGTGTCTTCTGAGGTCAGAATTATGCATGTGATATGAGAAGCAGTACAGTAGCTTAGCAACCTCTGTATACTGACATGCACCCCCTGTTTAGCAGGATAATAATGTACCGGTTTCCAGCCCTTCTCTTTTGAAAGAGAGTTTGCTGTGGCACTCTGTTGCAGAAGTGCTAAAGAAAAGGGATTCAAATCTTCATGTCTGCAGCGATTTTGTATTATGAGATTATACTAGCCGATAGTTTAAAATGCTTGATTTCTGATCAGTGCCTTATTTCACTTAGTGTAATACTATACATTGGAAGTGCTTGCACAGTGTGATTAAAATTAGCATCGCTGCTGCTGCCAACTCATTTGAGCAAGCGCTGTTATCAGCGAGCTTCTTTCTCTGAATATAAGCTACAAGCTCCTGGTAGAAAGAAGTGGCTCGAGGGCTGCGTAGCTTTTTGTCCTGGGGATTCGTAAATGCTTGGAGCACCGTGATTATTATCATTACTTGGCGTGTTAAAATTAAACTAATCTTAAAAGGCTCACAGTAACAAACAGCAATATAGGCTTGCTATGGCCATCTGTGTTATCCATACTTGCTGAAGGATTCAAAAGGGAATTATCAAGATCCCAGCCTCTCCATTCCCACTTGTTTATTGGCTGTGCCATTTTGGCTACAAAAGCAATAGCATTCTTTCCCTGAAGACTGGAAAGAGCGTTTACAAGCCTGAAGAGAGCACTGGTCGGAAGCCATAAATTCTGCATTCCAGGTGATAAGCGAGAAGTCTGTGGGACGGGAGGAGAGTGGAGCCTACCAGTTACCGAAAGCAGAAATGCAAAAAAAAAAAGAGAGAGAGAGAGAGAGAGAGAGAGAGAGAGAGAGCTGCATTTCGACATCAACAGCCTAGCCCAATTTCTCCTTAGCTTAGAAGCGGGTGACTGCAGTTCATGGTTAAAAAGAGATGTTATGTACTGAGTTGAATAGGATCCAAAAGGCAGCAGTCTGATTGGTCCTAGAACAATGCAGCAGTATGATTGGTCCACAGGAGCCACCCAGTCCAGCTCCAGGTGGAAGTGAATCCGCAACCTGATTGGCCTACAGGTGAATCCCGGAATTAGCCAATCACGTGGGGCCCATTTATATACAACAATGTATATAAAGCAGACATTCTGGGGGAACTTCCATTCCTCCTCACCACTATGAGCTGAATAAGGAGCATGAAATCCACTCTCAACTCTGAGTATATTTCAAGAGACTTGAACCACAATCCTAGGTTCAGACAATATGCTAAGCCAAACCTCACTTAGTTGCCACACTAACCTAAAAAGCCAGGGAGGGAGCAAAACAGCTGTGATCTCTTCTTCAGAAGGTAGCACATGTATGCTAAGACTCGGTTTTGTTTTGTGTAGATGTGGACAATGACAGCTATTAACCAAGTTGCCCTAGTGCATGTGCGACTACTTGGTAAACTGGGGAAATCCATTCCCGACAGTGATTTTTTTCTTTAAAAATGTTTAGGGGTACTCTCATTTTGACTCAAGAAAATCTCCATTTTATAGTTCAAATCGGGGAAAATAAATACAACAAATGGACAAAAGTACAAAGATTCACAAAATGTTTAGGGGTATGTGTACCTGTGTGTTCCCTTAGAAAAAAAGCACTGCAGCCAGATAATGAAGAGAATTTTAACACTCTCTTGCTGTCAGACATATGGCTAAAACTCTCCTTATTCTTTACCCCTCATGTGTGCTAAAGCTCCTCAAAATTAGCATGCTGCTGCTGTCAGAGATAGAGAACTACCTTTTCCCTAGAATGTGGGAGGCCTGCAGTATTACTTGTCTCAAATTTTCCAGGTATAAGAACACTATTAATCTCAAGGAAGCCGCCTCTGTAACAATCCCTTGTTTTGACAAATGAACAACAATGGTGTTTCTCCTTAGTTTGGGTAGAATAGATCGGAAAGGTCACAAATAAGTAAGGATGGATTAATAGGCACAAGAGAAGGATACTGATTTTTCTTGGCCTCTATTCCATACTGTACAAGAACCGAACTATTCAGGTTGAGCTCTTTAACCCCAAGGTAGCTTTTGCCGACACTGATGCATCAACTCTCCAAGTGGTAAGGCAGAGCATTTGTTCACATCCAGTAAATTTATAGATTCATGATCTAGATCCGTTACCTGGATTAGCCCTATCGCCCTATCATGGACATAAAGTTTGTCCTCAGTGTGGAAGCATCTAATTGTAGAGATCCATAATTGCATAAGGGTTGCAAAGAGATCCATAATTGTTATTTCAAAGGGTTGCAGGCAAGTAGCTTTATAACATTTTAATTTATTTCAAAAGTATTACAAGTTATCAAAGAAGGAAATTATTATTATTATTATTATTATTATTATTATTATTATTATTATTATTCATGTCATATCTGTACTGTTTTATATTTTTAAGGGGGGGGGGTAATCTCAAAGCAGTTTAAAACCTACATGAAAACAGCAGATAAAACAATTCAGAATAAAACATCACTGAAGTAAGTCAAATATAAATATACATTTAAATACAATTAACATTCATTCAAACATAATTAACAGGAAACTAAAATATTATCCTAAATGTTTTTTTTAAAAAAACACACACACTACAGAGGAGGTCAACTGCAGAATTAACATTTAGGAGAGCAAAGTTAACAAAAAAATTACCTTAAACATTTCAAAAGAAAGCTTTACTAAGTGAAGTCAAATATAAAAGGCACATTTGAAACAGCATAATTAGCAAAAAAAATAAAATACTTGTGAAATACAACCACACCCACTCAAAATATTGAACTGGCTGTGTAAGGTCTTGGATAGGAACTTCTGAAACTTCTTTCCAAACAGGATTTGATCCATCTGAGCAACTTGCTGCACTTTTAGACCCAAGTATGCCATTCTGGTTGGGACACGGGTGGCGCTGTGGGTTAAACCACAGAGCCTAGGACTTGCTGATCAGAAGGTTGGCGGTTCGAATCCCCGCGACGGGGTGAGCTCCCGTTGCTCGGTCCCTGCTCCTGCCAACCTAGCAGTTCGAAAGCACGTAAAAGTGCAAATAGATAAATAGGTACCGCTCTGGCAGGAAGGTAAATGTTGTTTCCGTGTGCTGCTCTGGTTTGCCAGAAGCAGCTTAGTCATGCTGGCCACGTGACTCGGAAGCTGTACGCTGGCTCCCTTGGCCCATAGAGCGAGATGAGCGCCGCAACCCCAGAGTTGGCCACGACTGGACCTAATGGTCAGGGGTCCCTTTACTTTACCTTTATGCCATTCTGGTGGCCTCTGCCTGGGGTTATCTCCTTGCCTGTTGCTGCTACCATTTTGTATTTGATGTTAACAGGCATTAGTGACCATGTACATATAAACATGGTTGATGTATACCGGGGTGGCCAACTCCCAAGAGACTGCAATCTACTCACAGAATTAAAAACTGGCAGTGATCTACCCTCCTTTTAGGGGTTCAGGTCAAAGTTGTAGAGCTTTTTTGCTTTTTTTAGGAAGGAGGAAAGACGGATTCTGTTTTACAAATGATAAGGAAAAGGACCCAGAGATCGACCATGATCTACCAAAACTTCCTGGGGATCTAGCAGTGCATCGCGATCATAGAATCATAGAATCATAGAGTTGGAAGAGACTACAAGGGCCATCGAGTCCAACCCCCTGCCAAGCAGGAAACACCATCAGAGCACTCCTGACATATGGTTGTCAAGCCTCTGCTTAAAGACCTCCAAAGAAGGAGACTCTACCACACTCCTTGACAGCAAATTCCACTGTCGAACAGCTCTTACTGTCAGGAAGTTCTTCCTAATGTTTAGGTAGAATCTTCTTTCTTGTAGCGATCAACCTGTTGGACATCCCTGATGAATGCTAAGAAGCCTGGCAATGTCCTTGTTTATGTTTACTTAATATTATTTTTTATTAGTTTTCCAAATTATTACAGATCAGACCAAATTACTTTAATACAATTTCTTAGTGGGAAAAAACAGGTTCCCTGCTCCTGTTGCAAACATATGTCCATCACTTCCTCCTGAACTAAACTGGACAAAGGAAGATAGCCATTAACTCTCCCAACACACCAGGTCTGAGAACAACGTTTGTGAAGGATTTGAAATGGATTTTGTATTTATGATAAATAACAGAGGTGCTGTATGTAAGGAAAGAATAAAGGTCAGCTGTGAGTATGGACTACAGTCTTGGTTGTCAAACGTAATCCGTTCCAGAAGACCGTTTGACTTCTGAAACGTTCGACAATCGAGGCATGGCTTCTGATTGGCTGCAAGTGCTTCTTGCATTCAAGCGGAAGCTGCGTCGGACATTTGGGTTCCGAAAAACGTTCAAAAACCTGAGCATTTGTATTTCCGTGTTTTTGGCGTTCAGGAACCAAAACGTTTGAAAATGGAGCCATTTGAGAACCAAGGCTCGACTGTAACATCAAGAGAAGGATTAAGTGGATATTAACGAAGAGATGAAGTGGCTACAGGAGGAACTGTTTACGTTTGATTTTGTGAGCGTTGAAGACCATAAGCAGCAGAAATGGCAGCGGCGGCAGCAACGAAGGGAGTAAAGAGCGGTGGCCAAGAAAACAGGGCTAATGCTAGCCTCCCAGCAGTCCCCCATTCCAAATCTCAAGTGTCAATGACTCAAACAAGCATCCTAATCTAAGCATGTACCCCCATCTACAAGTATCACGAAAGCCGTATTTGTTCCCCATCTAACAAGATCCACACATACATATAGATACCCACCCTCTAGTTCCCTTTCACTTACTCTCTATTTTGAAGATGGTCAGGTGAGGTCTGCAATGAAAAGCACCCAGGGCATTTCCTGCACAATTCATCCAGAGACCCTGGAAGACCCACGTCGCTGTGATCACAGACGAAGCCCTGCTGGTCACTTTCCATTCGTTTGAGACCGTGGCTGCAATAATCGCTCCTATTCCACAAAAACAAAGGGCGAATGCTATAATCTGTACTCCGGACATGTTCCCGGGGTGAAATCTCCAGCGGCTTGTTCTGCCACAACGGGAAGAGGGACACACTTTTCGCTGTCTAGTACAACATTAGCAAATTACACAAGGGAACAAGTGTCAATGCAGATGCAAGTTTTGTTTTTCTTCATGTCTGGCTAGCATCTGAAATCATGAGCCTCATGCTTTTGCGTGAAAAAAGGGTGCACCGTATTGGCTTAGCAATATTTAGCAACGGCAACAGATAGCAGTATTGACGTTATTAATTTGCAATTCCAGGAAGGCTAGTTTTTTGAATATATATATATATATATTTCTCTTCTGGCATTCTGTCATATAAGTTAATGCTTAATTTTTAGTTAAGCTCAAACGCAAAACAGCTCATTGCTAAAAAAAAAAGGGTGAAAAAGTGCAGAGTCCAAGTTGCACAGTAGCACTTGACAATTATTTTAGCAAAAGGTCGTGAAAGAAACTCAGGCATGCTTCAAGACTGGCTCCCTTCACCAGTCGTCGCCCCCCCCCCCCCCGTCTTTAAAGGAATTGCATAATTAAAATGAGTCCTGTCTTTAGCATATACACATCACAGTATCTGAAGGTACTCGCCTTCACAGATGTATTGTGGCATCATCCAGATGTGAGTTACGCCAGGAACTCGTGGAATGACCAGGGCAAAGTGGTAGTTCTCTGCTGGCTTTCCATCTGTAAAATATGAGTATTATGGACCCACCTGACAGACTGCTAGAATTATAAAGCTGAATTATAAAGCTTCCTCCTCCTTAATCTCAGTGTTAATGGAGATCTGCCCTATGTGGTAAGCAAATCTTCTTGTGTTTTTGTCAATGTCAACATTCATTTTCCCTTGTGCTTCACCATTAGCTCCAGTGATGAAGAATTCTGCCTAGGTACTGTAGCCCTATACCAGACTTCAGTTCTCTGCTACTATAAAGAATGTCTGGGCACATACATACCCTGATGAATATGTATCACTTTTCTTTTGTATTAAATTCTTTTAAATGGCACAGCACTTGATATAGTTCTTCCGTTCTCAGAAATCTGCAAAACGTATTCTAATATACGGTATATATTGGGCAGTTCATTTTTCTGCTTTAGGCCTAGTAAGTGATGAGGTCTTTCAAAATCATCCTCAAAGAGACTTGGAAATCTGGGGAGATCTCCTTTGACTATTACGCCAGGAAGTGTCTCCTACCAAATCCTTCCTCATTTTCTCCAGTCTCCGAAAGACGAGTATTTCTATTTTCAGTTTCCTCTATCCAGAGTGAGGGCTTTGTGTTGCCAGGATTGGTATTTTGTGCTCCGACCGCCTTGTCCCTGCGAGGAACCTGGCTGGCTGAATTGTGCACAAGCCGCACTTTCAGAACTATCTTCAAAGGTAGCCTCATGCAAAACATATTGCAGTAATCTAATTTACCGGTTACCAGAGCTCAGGCAGCAGAAGTTAGGCTGTCCCTTGTCCAGATAGGGGCACAGCTGGGCCACCAGCCAAAGCTGATGAAAGACATTCCATGCCACTGAGGCCACCTGGACCTCAAGCGACAGTGATGGACCCAAGCTGCATACCTGCTCCTTCAGAGAGAGTGTAACCCCACCAAGAGCAGGCAACCTCCTATCCATCTGGTCCAGGAAACCACTAATGGTGCCTTATCTGAATTGAACACTCTATTGGCTCTCATCTGGTCCACTACCTAGTCAAGTCATCCTTCCAGCACATCCATTGCCACACCTGCAAAGGAGAAGTAGAGCTGGGTGTTACTAGCATATTGCTGACAACATCCTCAGTGTTTTCTTGTAGATGTTATGTGGTCTAAACCACCGAGCATCTTGGGTTTGTTGATCAGAAGGTTGGTGGTTCAAATCCCCAAGACGGAGTGAGCTCCCATTGCTCTGTTCTAGTTCCTGCCAACCTAGTAGTTCAATAGCACGCCAGTGCAAGTAGATAAATAGGTACCACTGCTATGGGAAGGTAAACGGCATTTCCATGTGTTCTGGTTTCCGTCATGGTGTTCCATTGCACCAGAAGCTGGCCACATGACCCGAAAAGCTGTCTGTGGACAAACGCCGGCTCCCTCGGCCTGAAAGCGAGATGAGCGCCGCAACCCCATAGTTGCCTTTGACTGGACTTAACTGTCCAGGGGTCCTTTGCCTTTTCTTAATATCACATGGACCCTGTAGAACCCCACACTGAAGACTCCATTTTAGAAAGATGCTCTTATGTACATTTTCAAAATTCTAATTCATTCATTCAGCCTTCATTGGCATAATAAAATTCTAATTCACAGTGGGTATAATTTTTCAGAGTTATGAAAGTTTTGTTTGAAATGTCACGATCAATATATGTATGTCCTGAACTGCTTAGTATAAATGAAGAGAACATTAAAAAAAAACCTTTTAAATTGTGGTTACAATGCCACAGTGAGCCCTCTTGTTACGAAAAGCCCTGTGGGACATCATGGGATGTCACTTAGAAAACAGATGCACACAATTTTGCAGCAGTACACAAAGTTCTGTTCTCTATAGAATCATAGAATCATAGAGTTGGAAGAGACCACAGGGGCCATCGAGTCCAACCCCCTGCCAAGCAGGAAACACCAACACTCTAGATGCTTCATTTCCAGTAACATGGTGAAATTTCGCATGCCTACTGTATCTTCTAACTTTTGGACCATTTCAGTAATTTTAGATTGCATTGGGAGTAAAGCTGTAGATCAATCAGCCATTAGTTTGTACTGCAACTGTTTAAATTGACTTCCATGGTGGCAATAAGGTACACTTTTCCTTAGCACCTGTCATCATCATCATCATATTTCATTGTTAGGTCACCTAAATATGCTAGACTTTGTACAGCACTACTTTTAAGGCAACCCAAGGGTGAGTCTGGCTGGCTGAAACCCTGAAAATTATATCCACACAAAGCTTGAGGGCAAAGCGTGAGAATGGTAAAGTTAAGAAGATAGATCCTGATTGAATTGTCTGAATTCTCGACTAAATTGAGGTAGGCCTGATCTAGAAAGGCAATGCTTATATTCTTAAATTCCTCTCGTTTCCTGCCATTTAAACTACGTGTCATGCTAACATTTCCCCTGGAATTATGGAAGTTTTTGTTGTCACTGCTTAAAAAAAACCCCAAACAGACACAGAGACTGCAGTATTAACCAAAAGACTAGTGAAGAGAAAGGCTTCCTAATCATTTATCCTCCTGGGGTTTTCTTTCCAATCAAGAAGGCGAAAGATACAAGTACATGTCTCTTTCCCCCCCTCGGGGTGGTGCACTGGTTGGCAGGGGGAGATGTGATTTGCCGCAAGAGAGGCAGAACACCTGCATGAAGCCATTTCCACTGCTGTACACAAGCTGGGGGGACGGGACGCGAATCTGGGACCTGTGAGTTTAGTCCTCACTGATCGCAACACTTAAAAGTTTTGAAGTGGGAGGAGGAGGAAGTTAATTAATAATTTTAAGTAATTTATTTCAAAGTTAAAAGCTAATGTGTTAATCTATTTGAACCTTCCTTTTGTAATCGTGCAGCACTGTAATGCGTGAATAACAACTTTATCCTGGTAGACAAATGGGCCTTTGGATTGTCAGGAGGCTGGCGGGTCACAGAGCTTTTGGTAATGATCCCTCTCCTATTACTGCTCAACCCTGTTACTTTGCATAAGCTCCGTAGAAGAAGCAATAAGATGGACATGTGATGTGGACTTGGGCAGGCCAAGTGAAACATGGCAAGAAATGAAACATAATATTCTTATTATTCATAATAAGAAAAGAGTATTGGGAAACAATTCATAATGAATTGAAAAAATTGTTTAAAAGTACTTTTCCAAAACACCACCACCACCACAGAGTCCTTTTTGTTGGGGATAATTCAGATGGAAATTCCCAGGTGTCAAAAAAGGTAAGTTGACAGAATATGCACAGCTTGCAGACTTAACATATAGAGTAAGGGAACAAGAAGAACATACATTTAAAGAAGACTGGAAAATGCTTATTGAATATATGGGGGGAATTGTGTACACTTGAAAACGTGGGCAGCATTAAGATAAATTAAACAGTGTAAATAAGTTTTGATGGCTGTAATAATGGAATACTGAATGGTTTGGTTTATATGCATTTAGGTTATGCAAAATGAACCATGGAAAGAGAAGAAGGGAAGTCGTTGATACTTTAAGGCTGTTTACATGAATATTCTAAAATGTAAAACAAAATTTAATAAAAATTATGGGGGTGGGGACAGTCAAACCTGAATCAAGCTGCGGTCTGACTCTCTGACTACTGCTCAGCTTTCATGCACTCTGATTTTGTCTTCTAACTACCAGCCGGATGCGGGAAGAGGCCCACCCCTTTGCCCTCTGGCACACTGCAACTTCCTATGTATCATAAGACACGGCTGGGAGAGCCAGTGTGGCGTAATGGTTAGAGTGTTGGACTAGGACCTGGGAGAACAGGGTTCGAATCCCCACTCAGCCATGAAACAACCTAGGTGATCTTCGGCCAGTCGCCATCTCTTAGCCTAATCTACCTCACAGGGTTGTTGTAAGGATGAAATGAGGAGGAGAACCACGTACACCACCTTGAGATCTTTGGAAGATAAAGACAGTATTATAAATGAAATACATAAATTAAATAAAGACGGTCGATCAGTGGCACTTAGGTAGGGACACGGGTGGCGCTGTGGGTTAAAACACAGAGCCTAGGACTTGCCGATCAGAAGGTCGGCGGTTCGAATCCCTGCGACGGGGTGAACTCCCGTTTTTCGGTCTCTGCTCCTGCCAACCTAGCAGTTCAAAAACACGTCAAAGTGCAGCAAGTAGATAAATAGGTACCACTCCAGTGGGAAGGTAAACGGCGTTTCCGTGCGCTACTCTGGTTCGCCAGAAGCGGCTTAGTCATGATGGCCACATGACCCAGAAGCTGTACGCCGGCTCCCTCGGCCAATAAAGCGAGATGAGTGTTGCAACCCAAGAGTCGGCCACGACTGGACCTGATGGTCAGGGGTCCCTTTACCTTTAAGGCTACAAAGAAACTTACCTGACCTTTTCAGGAATGAAACAGATTTTTAACCCTTGCTGGATCCAGGATCCCAGGAATTAGAAGGGACTCAGGCGTTGTACTAACCCCCTCCCCACAACTCACAACGATATTGTCTTTATGCTTATGTCCAATCCGCTCTGATCTCATCACCATAGGATCCAACGCCTAGAGGTTGAGGTCCCTTTGGCTCACCCCCCTTAAATATTTGAGAGGGCTGCTTCCCCAAAGTTGATGGGCATTGTCATTCAAATGCTGTGCATCTTGCCACGTCTTGTGATCTATTATCCGGGATGGGGCTTACCTGTCCCCCTTCCCAATATTTTTTTCCAGGTTGGCACCCCAGCTCATCATGACGCAGAAGCAGTTGTGGAAAAGGCCTTTCACATGCAAGTCTCAGGTTTGGGCTGGGAATGTCTATATGAAATTCTTTTTTTTTTTTTTACAATCATATTTATTATTTTCCATACATAAACATAACCGAAGAAAGAGCCAACAATAATAAAGAAAAAAGGATGAAACGGGAAAAGAATAAAGAAAAGAGAACATATAACATAAAATACATCTAATCACCACATAAACAAAAACTTAATTAATTAATCAAAATCCATCTTCATAAACATATTACTTGACTTCCTCAAATCTCTTCCATCTGAGTTTCTTAGTAATTATATATAGCAGTTTCCAATATCATTATTTTATAAAACCGTATCACAGTCATAGTCCTATTTCCTAACTTTTCTTATCGTACATTTTCTTATTTATTTATTTAATCCCAATTTAATCCTAGGCCTAATTGATTCTTTCAAGTGATTACTGGAAGAAATTTAAAGACTATTTGAATAAATATTGTAATATTAAATAGTCTTTAAATTTCTTCCAGTCTTCTTGGTATTCGTCTTCTTTCTGGTCGCGGATTCTCCTGGTGAGATCAGCCAGCTCCATAAATTCCATCATCTTCATCTTGGGGAATGTCTATATGAAATTCCGGAGATCTGCTGTCAATGCAGCTAAATTCTCTGCTAGTTGGACTAGCGATCTGTTCCACTATAAGTAAGAGTCTTATGTGCCAAAACCTTATGAGGTTTCAGAGCTGAATTAGTTTTCTAGTGTGTGCCAGGCAGATTTTGGTTCCTTCCCCCACTGTTTTAATGCTTCAATAGTTCTTTATCTTCTAAGTTACAAAAGGTGATTGTACTGGGAACTCCTTTGTCAAAACTTCTTACTCTCCCTAGGTCAGCAGGGAGCCACTGCCACTTGGCCAGTTTTACAGATTAAACATTCCTGCATTGGTAACGATGGAAGCATCTGCAAATCTTTGGATCCAATTTTCCAACCGCTCCAAATGTCACAGCGCATTCTTCCTCGCGCACTGAGAATCATCTCCCCGTTTTCTTCATGCGCCAGTTGAATTGGAGCTTTCACATCCTCTGGGAACGAGAAATGTTGTTTTCGACTTCAGAAGGTCCTCTTGCCTTTTATGCCGCAGTCTAGAAAAGCTGATAGAAATTCACTTTCTTTCATAGCATGCCAACGTACTCCATCTACCTTAGTGGAAGGCAAAAGCGTGTGAGCAAAAATGGTAATCTATCAGTTGAAGATATATCGCGGTTCTATCTATTCCTGTGTTCGTGAAACCCAGAGGTGGCCCTTGTGGCACCCTATCTAGATCAGTGTTTCCCAAACTTGGGTCTCCAGCTGTTTTTGGACTATAACTCCCATTATCCCTAGCTAGCAGGATCAGTGGTCAGGGATGATGGGAACTGTAGTCCAAAAACAGCTGGAGACCTGTTTGGGAAACACTGCTCTAGATGCTGTTTAATTCTCAGCTTCCATCATCCCTATTAGCCATGTTGGCCGGGCTAATAGGATCTGGATAATACCATGTTGGCTTTCCCTGATCTAACCATTATACTGCCTGCCTTTCTTTAAATATCTGGTAGCTAGGGGCAGCTACCCTGGAATTACATGACAGCAAGAAAGCAGTTTAGTTTATATTCACCCCTGTTAAAAGTCATACTAGAGACTCAGCTACATTAGTTAACCCCCCCAGCATATTGAATGCATTATAAGCATGCAACACCAGGAGGCGCTGTAGAGCAGACAACTTTTCTATGAGGTTTTACATAGCATTTATTTTTCCCTTTTTGTTATAGTGATGTAATTTCTGACTTATTTATAGTGGCTTTCCCCCTGTGTGTAGATCCACCCCGGACTGCCTCTGAATTAGAGTTGTGTTGACCTAGCTAGACCACCCCTTGGTCCATGAGAAGGTTCAGCAATCCTCCTTTTTTAAAAAATCTGATGTTTTAACCTAGTGAGGAAGTCTGGTGATACATTTGGACATTTCTGTGGTGCAATTGCGTTCTCCCCATGAGGATGAGTTGTAGCACAGACTTTGAGCAGAGAAGTGAAGAACAGAGACAGAGCCTTGTAAGCACTGACTCTAGCATGCCTGTCAGGGAACTGCCATCGGCTCAGAGGCGAGGAAAAGAAGGGCAGTTGTGTTACAGGGAGCCTCCTAAAATCTTGGGAAGCAGTTCCTCTCCCAGGGAGGAGGAAAGCCCCACCTCTAGTGGGGAAGAGGTGCAAGGACCAGAGGATGCTGGTGGGACCTTAACACCGCTTCTGGGCAAGCCGGACAGGAGGGAAACACGCCCTTGCCATCGCCCATCCTGCACAGTAGCCTAAGGCGCAAAGAGGGAAGGAGAAGGTTGGGAGTAATGAAACTCTTATGTTGGAGGAGGTCCAAAAATAGACCACTCCCGGATTCTGCTAGTGATTGAGCCAGACATGAGCTTTGGAGCTCTTCACTGCAGTGGCGTAGCGTGGGTTGTCAGCACCCGGGGCAAGGCAAGTAATTTGCGCCCCCTAACCCATGGATTTGCGCCCCCTAACCCTAACCCCCAGATGTTGCGCCCGGTGCGCCCGGCCCCCCTGCACCCCCCACGCTACACCACTGCTTCACTGTAAATAGTTTGCACCAAAATAAAACCTGTAAAACACAGGTTTGGAGTCCTGCCTGGTTACTCTCAAGCAACTGCAACAGCCATCTGACAATGCCCAGTAATTTTGCATTTTTACAAGTTTTGTGTGTTTGAGAGAGAGAGAGCAAGTATTAGAACGATTCCTGGATTAGCCAACCTATAACATATCCTTTCATAGTTAACATCTTTCATTTTAATACTCAAAATAATTAAGAGGTGGCATATGAGAAGATTTAGAGGGTTCTACGAGATTAAGATCAACAATCTCAAAGAGGTGATTTTAAAAAGATGGCTGAAGTGTAGGAACATTTTGAAGGTATTGTTTTCTGCAGAGTAATACTCTCAACGATCCAATGCCAACTTAATTGCTTTCCTTTGGGTTTTCCTTCCTGATATAATCGTACTTGAACTGTTATGAAGCCATCCACTGCACATCAAAAAGATGTGTGCTTCTAGGGATTAATATTGGTTACCTTCAGTTCTGCTCAGATCAACCTTTCATTTTGGATTCCTCAGAACTGCGGCAGGCCACACACTACCAGGGGGTTACACAATTTGATAACTTCACGTGAACCATTTACCTGAATGATACAGGGGCACTTCCAGGCTGTCGCTATTTTCGGCTGAGATTCCATCACATCCTGCCAAATTCAGGCTGTGAAATCATAGTAGATTGGGAGGTCTTGCACAGCAAACCTGCTTCCTCAAAACAGCAGACTCAAGAAACAATGGAGTCCATCTCTGGAGATAAAGTCAAACAGCTGTGTTAGCAGTGACCTGCCTTGGGTGTAAGCCTGGGCATTGTGTATGGAGGTTCTAGGCGGCACAGATGAGAAGACCCCCTTTCGGCCTCATTGATGTGGTCCAAAGAAAAGCAGAGCAACATGTTTGGCACCAGTGTGGCTGGAGTTGCTGGTAGGAGATAGCAGTAAAAACTAAGCTACATTTTGGAGGTTTACATCAATAATCAAATAATAGATCTTATTCTAATTGCCCCCGCTAAAAACCTTGCAGGTTTTGCTGTCACTGGATCATCTTGATTTGCTAAAAGAAAGGGCACAGTAGGAATGGCTGATTGACCCAGCATGGACAGTAATAGAGGGGTAATGACCTCACTCCTCAAATCTTTATAAAGAGTGCAAGCCAGAAACACATGAGCCACTGACTCAATACTGCCATCTTCACATGGACATATGGTAACTGTTTTTCCAGTGGATTTTTTTGAAATCGACCCTCAAGTCCAGCTGAAGGCAGCTTATGCAATCTTGCGAAAGTGAAAGAGCGCCTGTATTTTGGATTATTCTGCTGCTCGATATCATATAGGTGCTGTCTAAGTACAGTGGTAAAAGGTAAAGGTAAAGGTACCCCTGACCATTAGGTCCAGTCGTGGCTGACTCTGGGGTTGCGGCGCTCATCTCGCTTTATTGGCCGAGGGTGCCGGCGTACAGCTTCTGGGTCATGTGGCCAGCATGACAAAGCCGCTTCTGGCGAACCAGAGCAGTGCACAGAAACGCCGTTTACCTTCCCGCTGGAGTGGTACCTATTTATCTACTTGCACTTTGACATGCTTCCAAACTGCTAGGTTGGCAGGAGCAGGGACCGAGCAACGGGAGCTCACCCCGTCGCGGGGATTCGAACCGCCAACCTTCTGATCAGCAAGTCCTAGGCTCTGTGGTTTAACCCACAGCACCACCCGTGTCCCTATAAATACAGTGGTACCTCAGGTTAAGTACTTAATTCATTCCGGAGGTCTGTTCTTAACCTGAAACTGTTCTTAACCTGAAGCTAATGGGGCCTCCTGCTGCTGTTGCGCCACCGGAACACAATTTCTGTTCTCATCCTGAAGCAAAGTTCTTAACCCGAGGCACTATTTCTGGGTTAGAGGAGTCTGTAACCTGAAGCAGTTGTAACCTGAAGCATATGTAACCCGAGGTACCACTGTAAATTATTTGCTTTACTGAAGCCCAGTGTTAGTAACTGTTGTGGTGACAAATCAGAAAAGTAAAGCTTTTGGTTGACAATTTTAATCCAAGCGCTCTCATGACAATCTTGCGATACTAAGGGTAGTAGGTCTTTGGGGTTTAAATTTAGGCGAAGCCAGTAATTAAATGTCCTACGCCAAATCTGTAATTCGACAGAGGGAAGGTTAGCCTCTAAGCGCAATGAAGCCTTTAATTGGCTGTGACCACCTGTCAGCACTTCTCTTATCATCGCTAAATCTGAGCATGGGAGAGAGATTTCCCCACGCAATTCGGACACAAAAACGGTCACGCTTGTAGGCACAAGGTGAGAAATGCCGGCAAAAATGTAATCACTCTAAGGCACGAGGGTAGCAGAGTCAAAAGTTCACTTCTGATATTGTTCGGCACATAGTAGGAGATCATACAGCTTGGGAGTCACCAAACTGAACCGAAACCACCAGCCGTCATCTGTGTTGACCTGCCATGTCACAGGCAGGCAGCACATGGGCGTAGCCAGGATTTATGGCGGGGGGGGGGCAGGACAAACACCTGTCCTGTTCCAGAACCAAGCTACCTGCCATGCGATAGGTCAGTTTGCAGAAGCCACGCCTATCACTCAGTTGGGTTGCCAGTTGCATCGCTAGAATGCGCCACAACATTGTCCAAGTGACCTCAGCGAGAGAGCCAGTGTGGTGTAGTGGTTAAGAGTGATGGACTCGTAATCTGGGGAACCGGGTTCGCTTCCCCGCTCCTCCACATGCAGCTGCTGAGTGACCTTGGGCCAGTCACACTTCTCTGAAGTCTCTCAGCCCCACTTACCTCACAGAGTGTTTGTTATGGGGGAGGAAGGGAAAGGAGAATGTTAGCCGCTTTGAGACTCCTTCGGGTAGTGATAAAGCGGGATATCATATCCAAACTCTTCTTCTTCTTTCAATTTCAAATATCCTGATTATTTCTACTTTTACCTAAGTATTTTTGCAAAGCCTGATGGAATGGCTGCTCCCCGCTTCACCTACACCTATAAGGCAGCATAAATGGAAAATCTATCATATTTGGTTGGTCGGCTGTGTTTGATTTGACTGTTCACATCTGTGGTGAAAACTGCATTCACTCACAAGCAAACAGCCCATTGCACAGACGTCTTCGTTTCATGACTGACAGATATCTGAAATTGCTAAGTGTTAACTACAGTGGTACCTCGGGTTAAGTACTTAATTCGTTCCGGAGGTCTGTACTTAACCTGAAACTGTTCTTAGCCTGAAGCGCCACTTTAGCTAATGGGGCCTCCTGCTGCCACCGCGCCGCTGTAGCACGATTTCTGTTCTCATCCTGAAGCAAAGTTCTTAACCTGAAGCACTATTTCTGGGTTAGCGGAGTCTGTAACCTGAAGCGTATGTAACCTGAAGCATATGTAACCTGAGGTACCACTGTAACAATGTTGCTGAGCCATGGTGACGGCAGAGTTTGCATCTTTCTCTCCGTTCAGCCTTGCCCTGCCAAGAGTATTCAGACAAAAAGCTATTAAGGACACCGCCTGCATGTTTCGGGTGCGCCTTCCGACAAAGACTGGCCCTTCCTATAAGGAAATATTAAACCCTTAGGATTAACAACGGCCACAAAAGAAGCCTCTCAAAATACTTAAAAGACTGGATTCCAGAGCCCAGTGTTATGCACAATAGAAACTCTGCCAACAGCAAAGGGTATATTGGAGTTTTATAAAAAACTGTAAGACACTTTACTTCCCAAGGGAACAATTCTATGCACGAGAAGCTGGCATAGAGGAAGCCACTGTAAGTTACGCCAGTGTAAAGTACACCATGTGCTGCTCTGCCTGGCAAGAGGGAAAACAAAATAGTGTTTTAAGCCGGGTTGCCAGGTCACATGACCAATCTGAGCAGGCTTATGAAATATGCAGAAATGGCGAAACTTACCTGAAGAATAAGAAATCAAGATAAGAAACTTTATAAAAGAATGGAAAAGGTTTATTGAATATTTACAGATAAACTGCAAACAGATCAAAACATTAGCAGGATTATTGTAATAACCTGCAGTTTCGTAAGAGTATATATTCAAAGTAGATAATTAAATGAGCAAATGAAATGAATTTGGATATGCAGAAGATATTAAAAAATAAATTTAAGGAACCACAGAAAGAGGGGAAGGAAGTCAAACTTTGAAATGTAAGATTGATTGTAAAGCTAATAAATGTATAAACTTGAAAAGTATAAATACAGTGGTGCCCTGCAAGACGAATGCCTCGCAAGACGGAAAACTCGCTAGACGAAAGAGTTTTCCGTTTTGGAGGTGCTTCGCAAAACGAATTTCCTATGGGCTTGCTTCGCAAGACGACAATGTCTTGCGAGTTCTTGCTGTTTTTCCCCCTTCCCCCCCTTTTTCTAAGCCGCTAAGCCGCTTATCAGCTGATCCGATCAGCAGATAAGCCGCTAAAAGCCGCTAAAAGCGCTAATCCGTCAATGGGCTTGCTTTGCAAGACGAAAAAACCGCTAGACGAAGAGAATCACAGAACGGATTCTTTTCGTCTTGCGAGGCACCACTGTAAAAACTTTTTAAAAAACAAAATCTGAGCAAGCTTAGGATCCAGCCTAAGTCCCCCCTGCTCTGATCCTCAGCTGGATAAGCAAGTTACGGTGGCAATGTCTTTGGCTGAGTCAGGGTTGGGGATTTAATGCCAACTGAGCCTAAAGTCTCCATCTCTGAGGATCTTGTCATCGGATCGCTCTCTAAGTGGCAAATGATTGTCAGAGGTTGTGTGTGTTTTGTGTTGATAGCCTTCACACTGGCTGTCTTGGGGAGGGGGGTTACAGGTTATTGTGCCCCTGTAATGCCCTTGTGAGTGGACTATGATTACATCTCCTATTTCCTTTACAGATTATGGCAAGCAATAGATGGCATTCTGGAAGAAGAAGGAAATTAGACAGTGGATGCTTGGCAACTGCTGGGCGTCTGCCATGGCTGTTCTTTATTGCGGCCAGCAACTTCCAGTTTTTCCTCTTCCTGAGAAGAGACAGAGGTAACTAGGATGCATTATGTGGTATTCAGTTTGCAGGGGAACAGCTTTGTCCTGCTACATCTAGCACGGCAAAAAACAAAAACAAAAAAGTCTGACCCAAATGTTGTTTGTATCCAAAGGGGCTTTCAATTACTGCAGACGTTGTGTACTGTGCAAGTTGCACAAAGAGCTTCTTGCAAGGAAACCAGTGATACAAGACCAACTATAATTCATGGTAGGTCTGTTTCGATTTTGGACACTGGGTGGTGCTGTTGTGTTATTACCTTGTAAGCAGCACTACAGCGACACCTACTGATGGAGAACATGCATTACAAAGCAGCTGCCACGTACCGATCAGAAGCAACTCACACCCAATAGAGAAAGGATTTGTTTGAAAAAAGTATGTACTCTTGCTCATTTGAGTTGCTTCAAGCATTACTTTGCTGAAGAAAACTGTGCAATCTTCTATTTGCTTTGAAACTCCCTGTTCCTTTTTATTCTAGTCTCCATTTCCTATATAAAAGCATTCTTCTCCAAAAGTAACAAATACACATATTTTTAAAGAACGTATCACTATATTGGGTGGTTGTAAATTCATAAATTGGGTGTATCATTACCTACAAGTAACATTTTAGGCCAAGGTACTTGCCAGATATTGTAAGGATCCATGTTAAGTTATCAGACGATTGCTGAAATATGCAGATTCCTATGAGAAACACTGGCTGCAAAGTCGAGATGTGCAATTATGTACGTGTTGGAAAGCAGCCAAAATCATGGGGTTTCTTTGACCTTTCTTTATAATCCCCAGGTGTTGATGGTTGCAGCGGCTCTAGGGTGATGCTAGGAAGCAGTGCAGTTACCGTATTTTTCGCTCCATAAGGCGCACCTGATCATAAGGTGCACCTAGTTTCTAGAGGGGGAATTAAAAAAAAAAAATTTAAGGGAGCGCTGCTCTTTAAAGGGTGCGTGGCTCCTGTGGGCTTTTCTACGAGGTGGGAGAAGAGACTGATGCGGCCAGTCAGTCCCTTCCCCCTCCCTTCAAGAGCCAGTGTGGTGTAGTGGTTAAGAGCAGTGGACTCGTATTCTGGTGAACCGGGTTCGCTTCCCTACTCCTCCACATGCAGCTGCTGGGTGACCTTGGGCTAGTCACACTTCTCTGAAGTCTCTCAGCCCCACTCACCTCACAGAGTGTTTGTTGTGGGGGAGGAAGGGAAAGGAGAATGTGAGCCGCTTTGAGACTCCTTCGGGTAGTGATAAAGCGGGATATCAAATCCAAACTCTTCTTCTTCTCCTGGGGAAAAGCCTGCAAGAGCCGCACGGAGCTAGTGTGCGGCTCTTGGGGGCTTTTCCCGCCTGCCTCCCCCCTGCATTCGCTCCATAAGATGCACACACATTTCCCCTTGCTTTTTAGGAGGGAAAAAGTGTGTCTTATGGAGCAAAAAATACGGTACCTCTCCGCTGGCAGAAAAAGGTGCTACTGATGAGAGAGGTATAAGGAGGATGGGATTGGGTCGGGGCATCAGAGCCTTTAGATCTACAGGTTGGTCAAAAGTCTCAGCTGTACCAACCCTTGAGCAGCCTCAGCAAAAATAAGCTTCTATACTTCTCCCTGCTAGTGTGTTTGTTAGCTGATACAGGAGTCTGGGGCAGGAATAACAATAACAACAACAACAACAACAATAATAATTTATATACCATCCTTCATCCAAAGATCACAGGGCTGTTTACAATATAATACAAGGAACCTTACATCCTACAAAGGTAACGGGAGCTTCTTGATGCTCACCATTAAACAGTTCATTATTGGGCAGAACACACACTCATTTTTAAATTATTTACTAATTCAAATAGCAATTAATCCCAAAGTAGGTTTGCGGAACCAACAGACAACATTAAAATGTAAACATTACCAATTCAAGTTATTTGGAGAAATATTAGGGGCGTGATAGCTCTCTGGGGCCCTTTCCTGCTCCGAGATCAGTACGGCTGCTCTCAGGTTATTTTAGGATCCGTTTGATAAAAACGATTCTGCCATGAGTTGCGTTGCCATATTTTGCAGAGCAGAAAAGAGGCAACAAGGGCCGACTTCTACTTTTAACTATGGATGGCTATGACGACTCTCATTTTACAGACCCATGCAAACGAGGACGTGTCCTGAAAAAAGAGTTTCTAATCTACTTCTACCACACAGATAAATTTTATCAGGGAGATGCTAGCTCCTGTTTATTTTCTCTGGTCCGTGTATCACTCTTGGCAATGATGCTCTTTTTGGCATTGAAAAGTAGCTCAGCTGCCCTTCCTACATGCTTTGCTCTTGTCTGATTTTGCTCGACCATATTATGATTCTGCTGACTCATGTGCCTTATGGTTTTTTTAAAAAAAAATCGTTCGTTTGTGCCACCCACGACCCTATGCTTACACACACACACACACACTCATGCCCTCTGAAAGTGAAATAAAACTCTCCCAATAGTTTCTCGGTAACAGCTGTTCCATCAGGCTTTGCACGCACACACGCACACACACACACCCATAACAAAACAGTGATCAGGCTTTCTTAACATACCTCACTGCGTTTTCAACACTGCTTGATGTCTGGACGTGCACATCGTTTGCACATTGCCTAATTTTTGTCACAGTGGCTGGATGGAACTGCTGATTTCCCCCCAAAACGGCCTTGAGTTCCCAGATGGAATCTACACACATATTTCCGCTCTGAAAATGCTTTTTTAAAAAGCGTTTTAAAAAATACATTGAATTTTCCATGAGGCTCACCATTGCCATCTAGTGTCACATTGCATATTGCACTTAAAACACACTTAAAATGTTTTCATCCAGCCCTACGAACACTGGCTAAGGGGGCTTAATATTGCAAGCCGGTCGCTTAGATATTGCAAACGGGACCTCGCTAATTGCTGTTGCATCCAGGTAACTGAGCACGACTCCCCAATTGCTTGCACAAAGTTTGCAAGGAGCTTAGGTGATGCTGGCTACTTAACCAGCAATCCTTTTATTTTCTTGATGAGTTGCCTCAAGCATTGCCAAACACTTCCAAGCGCATTTCTCCATTCCAAGTCCCAAATCGTACCGAGTCCCAATTTTGTGAGTGTGTAAAAGCAGCTTCATTGAACCAGAGCTCCAAATAATCCTTTAACAACAAGCACCTTGGGCTGTTTTTTCTGCACCAGAAAGCCCGACTGTGCAACAATCCCAGGCCTGGGGACTGTCGCAGCCCAGTTTGATTCACGCTTTCTCAGGAGCAAGCTGCCCTTCATCACTGTGAATCACGATGTAAACCCAGAGGATACATAGATCTATATTATTAAGGTCAATAACCAATTGAGAAAGTAGGAAGAAAACAGAGCACATAAAACACAATAGAACACATTAGAAGGGACAAGAGGAATATAAAATGGAAGAATGGTATAAAGAGGTGTAAGGTAAAGGTAAAGGAACCCCTGTCCATTAGGTCCAGTCGCGGATGACTCTGGAGTTGCGGCACTTATCTCGCTTTACTGGCCGAGGGAGCCGGCGTACAGCTTCTGGGTCATGTGGCCAGCATGACTAAGCCGCTTCTGGAGAACCAGAGCAGCGCACGGAAACGCTGTTTACCTTCCCACCGGAGCGGTACCTGTTTATCTACTTGCACTTTGACGTGCTTTCAAACTGCTAGGTTGGCAGGAGCAGGGACCGAGCAATGGGAGCTCATCCCGTCATGGGGATTCGAACCGCCGACCCTCTGATCGGCAAGTCCTAGGCTCTGTGGTTTAACCCACAGTGCCACCTGCGTCCATAAAGAGGTGTAGGATATAGCTATTAAGAATAAATTAACATGTGCCATTAAGGAAAGATGGGGAATATGCAGGAGAAATGATTTTGAGGAGATATGGAAGGCGTTTGTAGAAGTTGTACTGTTAAAACGGAAAGGGGTCAAACCATCATAAGACGTGTTAAAATTTCGGGAGGTTGAATAGTTACAATGGAATAGTCTCAGGGGTGGGTTGCACATTTTTATTCTTACTTATTCTTACTTTGTCAAAATAAAATAATAATAAAAAGAAAACAAATACGAAAAGTAACACATTAAGTATACTATTAAAGGTAGAATTAACAATAATGTGAAACGTGAAAAATATAAAATAATTATTTTAAAATGGTAAAAACAACGTAAGGTGTTAATAATTTTAAAATCAAGGAAGGATCCTGTGATCCCTCGGTGCTGGCGCACAGAAACCCAGAAATTTACCCCCCTATTTCTTCCCAACCCTATACTGCATATAACACCACAACAAATGTAACCGAAGGATCTGAAGAAAGAGATTCATGCATGTGCTTTTGAAAATGAGGGGAAATTTTTATTTTTTTAAAGGAGAAAAGGAATGTGTGGCAGCCCCCAGTATTAAAGAGCCCCACCCCTATTACATCATTAGAACCAGAACATAAACCTATGAAACCAGAAAATAGCAAAAAATCTCAATGTTTGGTCCAGATCCTGGGTGCTGCACCCTCACTAAAGGAGGCTGTATGGATGATTCACTAAATGATCGTAGGATGACGTGTGTACCTGAGCTCAAGGCCTCAAATTTTCTTTATCGCATATGCTGCTTTATTACAGAAATAACGACTATAGACTACAGATCCTAAACTGAATAGTTAGCTGCCCAACCGCCCCTTCCAGAACTCATTGCTTTCAACCGACTCTCAACTGCCTTGCATTCAAACTCCCTTTCAAATCCTCATCCAATCACCACCCACCACCAGAATCCCACAATCTCTCTTTCCCCCTCCCTCCTTAACATTCCCATAATAATTCTGATACAATTACAGTCATACCTCGGGTTGAATCAGAGGAGCACTGTGTTATTTGCACATGCACAAGCGTTATTTCTGGTGCACATCTGGGTCGGAGGAGGCCCATGCACATGCGCACAAGCTATTTCCGGTGCTCCTGTGACCCGGAAGTGTGCTGGAAATAGCGTGTGCGCATGCATGTCCGTACATGCGCTCCCCCGCCCTCTGGTCTGCCGCACGATCAGTGCTGGAGACACTGGCTGACCCCTGGTATACAGTCATACCTCGAGTTGCGTTTGCTTCACGTTGCGTTTTTTCAGGTTACGGACGTGGCAAACCTGGAAGTGTTTACTTCTGGGTTTGCCGCTTCGTACATGCCCAGAAGCACTCTTGTCGCATCACATGCACGCACAGAGGCGGCGCTCTACTTACGGACTTCTCGGAGTGCGAGCAGCACCCCAAAACGGATTGTGTCTGTAACCTGAGGTACTTTGTTCTGGCCAAATCCCTGGAGAGCCGTGACAACCCTCAGGTACTGGGGCAGAGGGAAGGAAGGGGTCCTTGTGAAACACGTTGGGGGAGTCTGTGGCTTCCAGCAAGTGCTTTTGAGCATAGCCATCACGGCTAGTTGCCTTTGATAGGCCTCTCCTCCATGCAATTGTCTAGCCCTCTTTGAAAGCCATCCCATCCAAGATGCTCTTGTGGTGCATCCGATTCTCCTGCGCTTCCTTGCTCCTGCAAGGAGATGACTATGGTGAGATCCTTTGGTTAGCATCTATCTGGGCTGGAAAATATGAAAGAATCAGAGGACTGGTGAGCTTCCCTTGAAGCACAACTGATCAAAGGCAGGCAGATCTGTTAGCATTTTGATGAAGATGCTCAAACGACAAAGGGTGCTATCATACCCCGCAAGCGTCCCAGAAAAAGCTCCAGAGCCGATGGAGAAGACAGCAGTTAAGTGGCCAGTGGGGTATTGTCTAGAGTTGAGTTTTTACCTCTATCTTAAATATATATTAAATCTATTATTTGATTTTTGATGTAAACCCCCAAAGGTATTGTCTGTACTTAGTTGAGTTTTTACCTCTATCTTCCGTACATTTCATTTCATTGCTACGGCTAGTGGTTGGTGCAAAGGAAGACTCTTCCGATTCTGATCCCAGAAGCGGGATCCCCTGCGAGCGATAAGCGGACCGGAAAGGAGACCGATTAGATCTTGGAGCGCGCGGGCGGGCGGGCGCGCGCCCGCCTGTCTCTCCTCCCTTCCCCTCCTTTCGGATCGCTGCGCGGCTCCAGCTCCCTCTAGGGCCCTCCGGGCGGCTTGCAGGTCGAGGGTGTCGGGTTTCCCGGAAGCGGCGGCGGCTGTCCTGCCCTGCCTCGCCGGGGGAGGCTCTTTCCCGGCAAAGCCGCGGCTGCCGGGCCACTGGGCTGCCGGGTCCCGGCCGATCGGCGTCGCCTGCGGCTACTGCGGCGCCTTGCGCTCCTTCCCCGGCGCGCGATGGAGGCGCTGCCTTCCCGGGACGAGAAGCGCAACCCTTTGCGCGGTGCCAACTTCTGCTCGCGGCTTTTCTTCTGGTAGGTCGGCGGCGGGATCCCTTTCGTGTTGTGTTTTCTTATTTTGTTACCCCCTTTTCCCTTCTCATTCCAGCAAATTAATTGGTGGTGGGGTTTTTTTTTGCATCCTCCCCCGCTTCAGTTGCGGAAGATGAGAACCAACGCCAATGGTACCCCTGGACACGTGCAGAGTGCCGGAATGAAAACCCACGCGCTGTTAAGATGCGGGGTGTTTAGAGCGCCATTCTGCCTGCATACCGCCCTGAGATCTTCGGGCGGAGGGCGGGATATAATTTAGATAAATAGACACATGAATCTGCCATCGGGCCGCAAATCTTGGGAAAGATTTTTCTTCTTTTTTTCTTGCTTCCCCTTCTCATTCCAGCAAATGATCGAGTTGCTCCTCTGCCTTAATTAATTGTTGATTTTATTTTTTGCACACACCCCCCCCCCGCTTCAGTTGCGGAAGATGAGAACCAGCGCCAATGGTACCCCTGGGCATGTGCAGAGTGCCGTAATAAAAACCCACGCGCTGTTAAGATGTGGGGTGTTTAGAACGCCATTCCGCCTGTATACCGTCCCGGGATCCTATGGCGGGGTATGAATTAGATAAATAGACAAATGTATCTTCCACGAGGCCGCAAATCTTGGGAAGGATTTGCGCGATAGTGTCTCTCCTCATCGACATGAAGCAGTGCTTGGGGACACGAGGTGACCAGGGGATTGTGTTCTCCCCGTTGACTTAATCTCCACTCCCTCCTTCCCAATCTGTGTTTATTCTAGAGTAGCTTGCATTTCAGTATCATGATTCTGGAGCAAAAGGTACTGTGTGTTCAGTAGTAGTATTTGTTTTTCTACAGTGTTTGAAAACTAGTAAGTAGATTGTAAGATTTGTTAAGCTTCTTGAACACTGAAAAATGATGTGGGCGTTCTCTAAACTAAGGCTGAATTCTTAACACCCACCACCTAACTGGAAGTAAACCCCATTGGCTTAAATTGGACTTAACTTCTGAGTAGACGTGGTTAGGATTGTGCAGTCATTTATTTGTCCCAAGTGAACCAGGGCTTGGAACTGGTAAATAGTGCTTAAATGGAAGAGCTATCTCTCTGTGTGTAGAAGTTTGTGATATTACACAATTCAGCCGAAGTGAAAGAAAATATAAAAGATACGAAAATGAAATCCATCAAATCTAACTGAAAATAATATCCCACAATCATGGCATGTGTGGATCCCATTCATTCCCATCTTACCCTGTAACAAGAAATTTCCTAATCATACAGCTCATTTTTATACACGCCTACTCAGAAAGTAAGTCCCACTTATCTAGGAGCAAACCTTACTAGATTCAACAGGGCTTAGTTCTGGGTAGACCAGACTAGGATTGGGCTAGAAGTTTAAGTTTCTGTCTAAAAGAAAAGGGCTAGGTTTATATTGTTGTACCGCAGCGCCAGAGTGGATTTATTTAGAATAAGGATGATTTAGGCAAGAATATCACTTTACATGAAGAAAAAGGGCCACAATCCTGCTAGAAGTTAGGTGTGCTGGAATGTGGGCTAAGTGCCCAGAAATTTCCATAAACAGAGCTGGTAATTACTGGGCAACAGCAGATCTTTTGTGAGATGGAAAGTAAACCTTTCTGATGTTTGGTTGCTGGAGTCACAAATATCCATCACTTGCATTAATTTCTGTAACGTGATGTGTCATGTTAAATTTATCGTCCTAGTTAAATTTTATCATCCTTGACTTCAGATCACATATTTTCTTCCTCGCTGTTCCTTACCCATTTATAATATAAAATTAATTCATGCACCTCTTTTAAACTCCCTGGTTAAAGTAAAAGCAGGCTTTTAAGGTGCTTAAAAGAGGCACATGAATTCAATTTTATTCGAGAAGTATTGATTTTAAACATCTCAGATAACCTTTCATCCCTTGTCCTAGAATAAAAAGGTAAAGGGACCCCTGACCATTAGGTCCAGTCATGGATGACTCTGGGGTTGTGGCGCCCATCTCGCTTTATTGGCCGAGGGAGCCGGCGTACAGCTTCTGGGTCATGCGGCCAGCATAACTAAGCCGCTTCTGGCGAACCAGAGCAGCGCACGGAAATGCCATTTACCTTCCCATTGGAGTGGTGCCTATTTATCTACTTGCACTGCATGTTTCGAACTGCTAGGTTGGCAGGAGCAGGGACCGAGCAACGGGAGCTCACCCCGTCGTGGGGATTCAAACCGCCGACCTTCTGATCGGCAAGTCCTAGGCTCTGTGGTTTAACCCACTTCTCACTTTAACAAAAATTCTAGCTGCTGTTTGCTCAGTTTCTGTCAGGGTTAGCTGACGTTTGAGACACGCACAGTGGAGGAACAATAACTAACATTTTCCCGCAACTGCAGTGCTCTATTCTTCTGGATCCTGTTTTTGTTGCTAGGCTCCACTCCATCCTTGTAGAGGCATAGAGAATTGGGGTCCTTGGTTCAAATGTTGCCCCTGCCAATAACTCACTAGGTCAGTGTTTCCCAACCTTTTTTGGGCAAAGGCACACTTGTTTCATGAAAAAAATCTCGAGGCACACCACCATTACAGCCCCGTGACGTCAGCGCGCAGCGTCACGCCGGGAGGGACATGAATTGCTAGCAAATTACATAATCACCTCCTTGAGGGCTGGCTCATCTTCTCCGAAGGCAGAACCCCATTAATTAACAGCACAGACTCACACCATAGCCAAGACGAGGGGGGAAAACCTCAGTCATGCACAGTCATGCACATGGGGCTAAATGAGGACGAAGACCGGGCAGAGAGCAGGGTTCAAATCACCCCACCTGGCCAGGACAATCCCTGGGTGCTCCCTTGGGCCACTCGCCTGACCCACCTCGCAGGGCTGTTGTTGCGAGGATAACACGGGGAGAACCACGCGCGCCCCCGGGAGCTCCTTGGAGGAGAAAGCGGGCGATGAATGCAATGCACGAAATATATGAGAGGCGACCAGGTTTTGCAGGTGAGGGGCCCCCGCCAGCCTCCGCTTCCAACACCCGGCGCAACGACGCCGAAGTTTCCCCCCGGGCTCGGCTCGGGGAGCAGCGCTGCTCCCCCCCAGCTCCCCTTCGCCCTCCCGGCTCTCTCTGCCGCCCACTGGGGACCCCCCTCACCTGCCAAGTCCGGAGCGCCGGTGGAAGTTGCATGCATGCATGCAGGGCGCCGCGTTGCCATTGCATTGCACTGCACTCCATGCAATGCCTGCACGCAGGCATTGCCTTGCACGCCCGCCAAGGGGTCTCCCCGCGGTCCGATGCGTCCCCTCCGGCGCGGATGCAGCATTGCAAAAATATAAAAACCCCGACGCAGCCCTACCTGGGGGGCAGCCTCTGCCTCCGCGGGGATCCCCGGGCTCCATCCTGCCGCCCGATCTCCGCGGGGGCGCAGGCAGGCTGCGCGGGGTCTGCGCGGAAGAGCCCCTGCCCGCCCGGCCGCCGCCGCGCTCATTCCATGGCCGGGAGAAGAGCGCTTCAAACAAAATGCCCGGCCCACCAGGCCACACTGGGAAACGTAGTTTGCGCACCCCGCGCGGGCGCGGAGCCCAAGGGTGAGGGGACTATGGATCCCGGCAGCCCCCACGCCGGGGACGGAGGGGGAGAGGCCGGGTGCAGGGATGGAGGGACGGGTGGGCGAGCGAGTGAGTGAGTGGCAGCCGCCAAGCCTTGGCCGAGAGCCAGGAAGGGCCTCCCCGGAGGAGGAGGAGGAGGGAGGCGCAGAGCGGGAGGGAGGGAGGGAACCCCAGGGGTCATCTAGTGACGGCCCCCCAATCGAAAATTTGACTTAAAAAAAAAAATCTTTCGAATTTTTTAATTTTTCCCGCGGCACACCAGGCAACATCTCGCGGCACACTAGTGTGCCACGGAACAGTGGTTGGGAAACACTGCACTAGGTGACCTTAGACAAGCTGCCTTGTCTTTCTCAGCTTCAGTCCACCCCCCCAGCCCACCCCACTCCTCTGCAGTATCCTGGGGACAGTAACCCTGAGCTACCTTAAGGAGCAAGATTTCAGCCAGGCCAGACTGAATGAGATTAGGATTCCCCACAGCTAATTTTGTACTTAAAGTTTCATCTGGCCGGCCACAGTGAGAAGAAGGTTACAGGGCTACATGGGCCTATGGGGTGGTTTGAGTGGAATATTTGGGAAGTGGTGCTTTGGGCGAGGGTGTTTAACTAAGGCAAATCATTTCCGCCCCCCAAAAAACACACACGCTATATTGTGCAAGGTGGAAAGACAGGTACAGTCATACCTCAGGTTACAGATGCTTCAGGTTGCCCGTTTTCGGGTTACGGACGCCCCGAAAACCGGAAGTACTGGAATGGGTGACTTCTGGGTTTCGGCGCTCGCGTATGCGCAGAAGCACTAAACTGCGCTTTTCGCAGAAGCGCCGAATCGCAACCCTCGCGTGCAGAGATGCGGTGCTGCGGGTTGCGAACGGGCCTCCCGCACGGATCACGTTCGCAACCCGAGCAACCACTGTACATTTATTGTTCCCGTTTTCCTCTCTGCCCAGCAGATAGTAATTAGTTGTGTGTGTGTGTGTGTGTGTGTGTGTGAGAGAGAGAGAGAGAGAGAGAGCGAGAGAGACAGTGTTAGACACTTGGAGATATAAGCTAGGTGCCAAATGACTCCTTAAACCAGGGTTACAGTCTCCGAAACAGAATGCCTAGTTGCCATTTTGGGGTCAGACAGCTCAAAAGTCATATTTTTAAAGACAACTTTTGGGTTCTGATTCGTTCTGATCATGCAGATAAAATATCACAGGCAGAATTCTATAGGATGTGTTGTTGGTGCGTGAAAACGGTCAAGATCCAAGGCTCCCCAGTCATGCACCTCCAGATGGTGGCGATGTCAGCACCAACCATCCTGGCACCGAGGCATCATCAGTTGGTCGCAAGTGGCCGATAGCCAGGTGCAAAATGAGCCTGGTGCCTGGCAAATTTTGAATTCTTTGAGGGGGGCGGGGGCGCTGTTAGAGAAAGCAGCCTTCTGGGGCTCCTAATAACCTAATTGCAGATCTCCCACCTTGGCACTCAAACCCATACAAGATGGGTATTGCTGTACAGCTGAATGAGAGTCACCCAGTCACTGGCCAGAGATGTTTTGTGGTCTTTAGGTTCAGAATACGAAGACTTCAATAGTTTTGACTAAGAATGGAAACATTTACTGCTTCCTGTAAGCTAAGGAGAAGTGTGATTGTTGTTCGCTCCCAACCATCCTGGTCCATGTAAATATGCAGATACTATTTCTCTAAATGCTTGCTGATGTCTGTTCCGGCAGGCATGTTATCTGGGGAAAGATTATGCAGGAACGGTTTGTGCACAAGGTACCTTTGATGTATTAACAGCTAGGGGAAGGTCACAAGGTGGTTTAGGTTCAGACACGGCAGGTCTCCTCCATAGAGTTAACAGCTGAAGGCTGAAACAAATTGTTCTGTAAATGCATTCATCTGAATTTCTTTCTTCCATGCCTCTTGCCTTTTTGTATGTATTGATCCAATCTTGTGCCTGAAGATCTAATATACATGTGGTTGTTCTGCTGTCTTAGAATCATAGAATTGGACAGTTAGCAGGGACCACAAGGGTCATTTAGTTTAATCCCCTGTATTGTCGGAATCTTTTGCCCAATTTGGGATTCAAACCCATGATTTTGAGATTAAGAGTCTTATGTTCTGCCAACTGAGCTTTCCCAGTGTCCTCCTTTTTCAGTTTATTGCACAGTTTGGGACGTTGTCACAGGGATCAGCTTCCGGAAATGTGCACAGTCTTATGTCTGTTTGCATGTATGAGTGAAGGGACACCACCTGTCTGCAGCGAAATTGGTCTGGAAAGTAACCAACACAATGTGAATGGTCTGGGCTAGTGGTACCTAAACTTTTTTGCCATGGACCACTTGGAAATTGCTGATGATATTGCTGAACTCCCTTATGATTTGTCTGCCTGGTGTAACAATTGCAATGTGTGGTATTAGGTGCTGTATGGTTTTTAACTGTATTTCCATTGCTTCTTTTATTTCTTATATTGTATTTTATACTGTTAGAATTTGCATTCCATAGAATTATTAGATGTTTGATCCACAAACAAGCCATAAGGAGTTGATATGGAATTTAAGAGTAGCTGCTTGAATGTTGGTTGCACAGAAACGGAAATAAATAAATAACATAACATAAATGTAAATGAATAGAATGATTTTTCTATGTGGTAAAATATTAATACAGTAAGCCCACAACTTATATACTTGGCAAAAAATAAAAAAACGGAAAATAGCAGTTGTCTGGGGGGAAAAGGCTTTGGCAATCCCACCCGCCGTTGAACCCAATGTGTTCTGACTATACGTACCGGTAATTTTGGCTTATGTACTATTACTAATGGGACATGGGTGGCACTCTGGGTTAAACTACAGAGCCTAGGACTTGCCGATCAGAGGTTGGTGGTTCGAATCCCCGCGACGGAGTGAGCTCCCATTGCTCGGTCTCTGCTCCTGGCCACATGTGTGCCGGCTCCCTCGGCCAATAAAGCGAGATGAGCGCCGCACACCCAGAGTCGGCCACAACTGGACTCAATGGTCAAGGGTCCCTTTACCTTTTGCTATTACTAATAATACAGTTTAAAATTGGTATGAATATTGAATGCAGACATGCCACGAACCACCTGAATGATTCTTGTGGACCGCTGGTGGTCCATGGACCACAGTTTGGGACTCCCTGGTCTACAGGAACTTTTAAGTTCTTGTAGCCAGTAGCACAAAACTCCAAGGACCACTGATAAATCAACCTATATCACTGATAAATCAACCAACACTGAGCCAGTGTGGTGTAGTGGTTAAGAGCGGTAGTCACGTAATCTGGGTAACCGGGTTCGCGTCTCCGCTCCTCCACATGCAGCTGCTGGGTGACCTTGGGCCAGTCACACTTCTTTGAAGTCTCTCAGCCCCACTCACCTCACAGAGTGTTTGTTGTGGGGGAGGAAGGGAAAGGAGATTGTTAGCCGCTTTGAGACTCCTGAAGGGGAGTGAAAGGCGGGATATCAAATCCAAACTCTTCTTCTTCTTCTTCTATAGACAGTAAGCACCATGGAGCATGACGGGCCTTACTTCTAAGTAAACATACGGGACTGTGCTCTAGATATGCTGCGTTTTGACTTTTTATTTCTCATTAGTGAGAGAGGAAAGGCAAGACCTTTGAAAATCCTTTGTAGTTCATGGATAATGTTGTGCTGGATTAGCCAAGTCACCCTGTTTCTGAAATGATGCAATCTGGTTGAAATCTTTGTATTTCCTTTAGTTATTTTACCCGCATAAGTAGCTTAAATACTTTCCAATGGCTTTTTTGCGCAAGGCCCAGGGTTGGTGTATGTTCTGACCATACCATGAGCTCTCAGTGACTAACTGCCTGTAAACATTTTGCAGCGTATAATAAACAGGCTCTCTGAGGAATCTGCCAAGGGGGAAGATTCAGGGTTCAGAGTTGTGTATACTTTGTATGGAAGCTACTTCAGAATCCCAGATTCTGCGCTTCAAATGGATGTGTGTTTGCTTTCAGAATTTATTCTTCTTTTAAGAAGAATTTATTCTTTTAAGAGGAAGAGCTTAGAAATGTTTGGCCTGGATTGGAATTCATGCTTAAGATTTAAGATGGTCATGACCTCGAAGATGAGATGGCAAAAGTTGCTGTATGAGTCATGTACTTCGCACCTGTATAGCATTTTTGAATGTTCAAACGTGTTTGACACATAGGATCTTCCTCAGTTTTTATTTTGTCTATATAAACATACATTTATAAAATGCAAGAACAGAAAATAATACATGTAACATTCATCCTTCAGCTTCCACTGGCATTTCAGATCATGATGTAATATTTATTGCGTAAGTTGATTTATATGCTTTGGTGTCTTCCCAGTCCAAAAGGAAATTCAGTGGATTAAGTCTGGTTATATACTCATTATATACTCATATACAGGAGCCATGCATCCATGAAATTCTCTCTTAGTTAACTATCTGACAAAACGGCTATATGAAAAAAAATATTGGGGGCGGGCTGGGGCTGATGCAGCCACATACATTGATTAAAGCAGTAAGGATCCTTAACCCCATAAGATTCACCTTCATGAAGGTGTCTAAGGTCACCCGAATCTGTACCTGAGTGTCTAAGCCACCATGTTGACCAGCTGTAGGAGCTGCAAGAGAATTGGTGGGACGAGCATATGCTTCTTGCATTCCAGCGTTCTGTTTCCAAGCTTACATAGACAGGTGTCCTGGAAGCTCCTAAGAAGGACATGGCGATGGATGGTCAATACCTAGTACAGTTGTACCTCGGTTTTCGAACAGCTTAGTTCATGAACAACTTGGAACCTAAATGCTGCAAAACCGGAAGTAGGTGTTCCGGTTTTCGAACTTTTTTTTGGAAGCAAAATGTGCTCCGTTTTGCGTCCTCCTGTGTTTCCTGTTGTGCTGCTAGTTTGCCTCCCTCCCATTGTAACCCAAGCCTTCCGTTTCCGATTGCAGTGTTCTAAGGTGATATTTAGTGCTTTTGTTTTTGCTAGCTATTTTGCGTTTTTTTGTTTTGAGGCTTTTTCAGTTAATTTGTTTTTGTGACTGTGTGGATCCCAGTTCAGCTACTGATTGATTGATTGATTGATTGATTGTGTGACTGCGGAAATGGATAAAAGCGCCCCAAACAATGACTATCATCCGTGTAGGTAAGAAAAAATTGTAATTGTAATTTTTATCATCTACAATATTTATTTATTTTATAGTACAGTACATTATTGCTTTCATTTTATGGATCAATGGTCTCGGTAGATAGTAAAATTCATGTTAAATCACTGTTTTAGGGGTTGTTTTTAAAAGTCTGGAATGGATAAATCCATTTTGCATTACAGTACTTTCTATGGGAAAGCGCGCCTTGGTTTTGGAATGCTTTGGTTTTGGAACAGACTTCTGGAACGGATTAAGTTTGAGAACCAAGGTACCACTGTACTTGCCTAGAACTTGAATGTTTCATTTAGGTTTGTTGGCTAATGGCTGTTGATACACCTGTTTACTATTATATTTTAGGGGTGGAGATCCTAAAACATTCCACATTTTGTGGAAATGCAAGAAGAGAACAACTTAATAGATCTTAGACAACCAGGAGGTCCCAGACTGTGGTCTATGGACTGCCAGGGATCCAAAAGATTCATTCAGGTGGTTCCAAGAGGAAGTACCGTATTTTTCGTCCCATAGGACGCTCGGCCCCATAGGACGCACCTAGTTTTTTTGGGGGGGAAATAAAGGAATTTCCCCCCTTTATTTCCCCCCCAAAACCAGGTCGGGGAAACCGAAACAGGTTGAGGAACAGCGGGATGGCGGCGCTGCGCCTCCCTGCTGTCCCCCAAGCTTGTGGGGCTGGCCGATGTCTGCCCGGCGCGCGGGGCGCTCTGCGCCTCACGCACCGGGTGGCAGGCTGCTATCCGCACCGTGGGGAGCCCTGCGGGGAACTCCTGCAGGGCTCCCCACGCTGCGGATGTCTGCCCGGCGCGAGGGGCGCTCTGCTTCAGGGTGCCCCTTGCGCCGGGCAGCAGGCTGCTATCCGCAGCCTAGACAGCCCTGCGGGACCTCCCGCAGGGTTGCCTAGGCTGCAGATGTGTTCCCGAAGCGCCGGGCGCTCTGCTTTCAGCGCGCCTGGCGCTCCGGGAAGCAGGCTGCTATCCGCAGCCTAGACAGCCCTGCGGAACCTCCTGCAGGGCTGCCTAGGCTGCGGATGTCTTCCTGAAGCCTGGAGAGCAAGAGGGGTCGGTGCGCACAGACCCCTCTCGCTCTCCAAGCTTCAGCGAAAGCCTGCATTCGCCCCATAGGCAATTGGCAAGAACTGTTGCTTATGACAACTGAAAACATATGTTGTCCAATATATCTAACATGACTTTTCTCTTTTGCACACACATACATGGGTTTCCTTCCCTTCCTGATCTAGCTGTTGCATGTGCTTTCAAGCCCGCTGTCACCAGTCAGTACCAACTACAGGATATCCATCAACAACAGGTCAGGACAATCGGAGCCCCAAGTGGAAAGGTGAAAAATGCCCCATGTGCAGAGCAGCAGATAACTCAAGAAAGTTATTCGAGCCCAACATGATGTGCACTATATCGTCAAGGAATTAAGCAGGGAGAAGACTTTCCAGAAAACACCCTCCCAGTTTAGAAATAAGAACATTGCACCTAAGCTTGAGAGGTGTAAAAAGAGTGCTGTAATAATATTAGTATTATTATTATTAATAATAATAATTTTATTATTTATACCCCGCTTATCCGACTGGGTTGCCCCAGCCACTCTGGGCAGCTTCCAACACATATAAAAACATAATAAAACATCAAACATTAAAAGCTCCCCGATTCAGGGCTGCCTTCAGATATCTTCTAAAAGTTGTGTAGTTATTTATCTCCTTGACATCTGATGGGAGGCTGTTCCACAGGGAGGGTGCCACTGCCGAGAAGGCCCTTCGTACATCTATATAAAACAAACCCCCATAACAGAAACATATATCCACCCGGCTCTCTTTCTGAATTTCAGATAGTGGGTACTTGTCCCACTAGTAAACTTATAAGAGATATTTTATTTATTGTATTTTTATCTTGTACTGTAAGTCTCACGGACCGTGTTCACTGGGGTTCCCTGTGCCTGTTTTACCAACATCACGGCTCCTTATGTGGTGGTGGGCCTCAGCATCACTCTTCTTCCTGCAGCAATGCTACATGTGGGAAGGGCTCTCCCGCTGTTGCTATGGTTTTACCTTCCTCCCTGGACCAGTTAAGCTGGGGATTGACTGGTGTCTCCCTAGCAGCAGGATGTCCAGAGCTTGGGGTCCCTGTACCACCCTCTAGCATCTCTCCTGGTGATGGGGAACTTGTGGTCCTCCAGATGTGGTGGGACTCCAGTTCCCATCATCCACAGCCAGTGGCCAGGGATGATGGGACTTGTAGTCCAGCAACATCTGGAAGGCCACAGTTTTCCTCTCTCTGTACTAGAGAATAAAACGACCCTTGAGAAAAAAAAGCAATTTTTTTTTAAATATGTGGTGGACTTGTAAAAGGGTAAAAGAGTATTGGGAAATGATCCATAATGAATTGAAAAAAAAATGTTTACAAGTACCGTACTTTCCCCAAAACCCCCAAAGTCCTTTCTGTTGGGGATAATTCAGACTGAAATTCCCAGGTGTCAAAAAATGTTATTTATGTAAGCTGCTACTGTGGCCCGTGTTTTGTTAGCCCAAAAATGGAAAATGAGGTCCCAAGTAAAGAAGAGTGGCAGCTTAAGTTGACAGAATATGCGCAGATTGCAGACTTAACATATAGAATAAAAGAACAAGAAGAACATACGCTGAAAAAGCTGGCAGCGTTAATATAAGTTCAACAGTGTAAAAAAGTTATGATGGTTGTAATAATGGAATACTAAATGATATTGTTTCTGTAAAATATGCAGGGATTTATGATATGCAAAATGAAGAAGGGAAGTCATTGATATCTTAAGGACGTATAAATGAGAAAAATTAATATAAATTACCGGGTATGTAAAATAAATAAATAAAATGACCCTTGAGAACAGAGAACCTGGCCACCCACGATGAAGTGAAGTACAAACTGAATAGTCCCTAAGTGGTGCAGAAGCAAGCAAGCTGCGTGTTAGTTAGTCTTTCCTCGTTTTGTTTTATAAACCAGACATTTGTATAGAAGTTTGGAAGTGGATGTTACTGTAAAGTCACCATGTTTATAGGCAGAAGTTTGGATAGTAAAACGTTGAAACAGCCCTATGTTTCCACAATCTCTCCCTTCACCCTGACCCTGTTGAATTGTTTGTTCTAACTCAAGGGAGTTACAGTGTCTGAAAAACAGCTCTCAAGGCTGAATGAGCCTCTAGGCGCCCAGGCAATCTTAATACACTTTCATGACTGTGCAGCTTATTTTGTATTTCCATCATCCAAGAGTCATATCCCAAATGATGTCTTTAATTTCTTTATATGAAGGATTTCTTTACTGCCCTGCTTTGAAAGATTACTAGGGCAGTGTTCAAAAGCGTGAACGAAATATTGTGCAGAACTTAAAATAAATACAGACCCCATTTGCACTATACATTTAAAACAGTATTATTCTACTTTAAACAGTCATGGCTTCCACCACAGAATCATGGAAACTTCTAGCAACTCTCAGCACCCCTAACTAAAGTTCCCAGGCTTCTTTGGGTGGAAAGCTATGACTGTTTTAAAGCTGTATAACGCTGCTTTAAATGTAATAGCGCAGACAGGGCCACAATTTTAAATCGGCTGGCATTTTAAAAAGGCGACACAGACACAAAATGCCAATAAACCAGAGGATAATTTTAAAAAACCCTCAAAAATTATCTACTACAGTGGTACCTCGGGTTAAGTACTTAATTCGTTCCAGAGGTCCATTCTTAACCTGAAACTGTTCTTAACCTGAAGCACCACTTTAGCTAATGGGGCCTCCAGCTGCCGCTGCACCGCTGGAGCCCAGTTTCTGTTCTTATCCTGAAGCAAAGTTCTTAACCTGAAGCACTATTTCTGGGTTAGAGGAGTGTGTAACCTGAAGCGTATGTAACCTGAGGTACTACTGTATCTAAAATCTGTAGGTGAAGGTCTTCACTTGCTGCAGAAAATCTTGCAAAGCTGATGCCAGATTCACCTTGTAGGGGAGGTGATTTCAGAGTCACGGGGCCACTTTGGAAAAGGCCCTGCCCTTCGTGGAAGCGTTTTTGGAGCTGGTCTTCTCCAGGGGAGTTTAAGGCACAGACAAGCTAGTATGGGAAGAGTTTCTCCTTTAGCCATTAGGTTCCTAAGCTGTTTAGGACTTTAAAGGTAAGCCCTAGCACCTCCAATGGGTTAGCTTTGGAGCAAATAGAGAGTTAATGTAGATCTTTCAAGATACTTATGATATGAACTATTTTGTAAGCTGATTTTTATAGAAAAAAATTAATCCCCAAGGATTGGAAAGTTGACTGTGATCTGGTGGTGGCTGGGGCAACAGGCGCAAGTTTGCTTTGTGAAGTTTGCCCTTTATTCGGAGCTAAGGAATGGAGTTGTTTTTGTTGTTGATGATGCAGTTATGTGTTCTGTTGCTTTGTCTATCGGAGGCTGGCACAACTTCTGACCCACCAAGATGAATATGGTCTGCCTGCCAGATGTTTGACAGCACTTGCCTCTTCCCACCCAGCCCCTCAGGACTTGGCATGCGGTAAAAACAAGAGGTTTATTAAACACTCAATTATTAAACATGTTTGCATCACTGGTGGACTGTGTTTGGCTTGGTAGAATGCACGTTTTGCAGGTCTGGTCTAGAAACTCCTCACCATTTTTTGAAACGTTGCTGGGCTTACATACCGATCCTAAACATGCTTCCTTCGAAGGAAGTCCCAGCGAATGAAGCGTGCCTTTACTTCTTGATAGCATGCTTAGGATTACAGCCACCTTACACTTGTCCTTACAATTAGTGGCGTTAGCATCATTTGGTTACACTGAGACAGGCATGAAGTTAGAGCTGAAAAGCATTCCTGTGCATCTTGACCAATGTTTTCCTATTGTGCTGAGCCGCTTTGATGACTTGCTGAAATCTGGCTCCTTGAAAGATGCACTGGGCAGGCTTTTCTTATTTGAGGGTTGCTTTCAAAGAGCTTCGTTCCCACTTGTGACACAACAGGGCTGAAACATGATTTCCGTCGGCGGTTGGACTTATTCTAGCAATGTGCAGGTGTCATCTGCCTAGATCTTTACCCGGTCTTTGTCAAGGTATTCTGTGAATTTGTCAACTGGGGCAATACATGGAGATACAGTGGTACCTCTGGTTACGTACTTAATTCGTTCCGGAGGTCCATTCTTAACCTGAAGCACCACTTTAGCTAATGGGGCCTGCCGTTGCTGCTGCGCGATTTCTCTTCTCACCCTGAAGCAAAGTTCTTAACCTGAGGTATTATTTCTGGGCTAGCAGAGTCTGTAACCTGAAGCATATGTAACCTGAAGCGTATGTAACCCGAGGTACCACTGTAGTAATCTCTCCTTATCTCCCTGGTCTTCCTGATGTAGCACTCAAAATGACTCGTAATGTGAAGGGAGAGAAGAAATGAAGGTGGAGTTGTCTTTCTAGACAACCCATTGTTTACAACATCAGTTGTTGCCGAGGTGTATTTCCCATCATTTCTGGCCTCTGGCTGTGGCTAAAAGCAGGACTACCAGGTCCCCACCACTGGTGTTACTGGCCACCCTGCTCCTTTTGGAAGAGACTTGCAAGGGAAAAGCAGAAGTTCTTGGAAATCTCTAGGAGTGACCTGTAGGTTGTGCTGCTAGAGGATTCATTTGAATGAAAAGCAGCATAGAAACACAGTTGTACCTTGGTTTTTGAACGTCTCCATTGACAAACATTTCAGTTTTTGAACGCCATAAACCCGGAAGTACCGTATTTTTCGCTCTATAAGATGCACCAGACCATAAGACGCACCTAGCTTTTGGAGGAGGAAAACAAGAAAAACAATATTCTGAATCTCAGAAGCCAGAACAACAAGAGGGATCGTTGCGCAGCGATCCCTCTTGCTGTTCTGGCTTCTGGGATAGCTGCGCAGCCGGCATTCGCTCCATAAGACGCACACACATTTCCCCTTACTTTTTAGGAGGGAAAAAGTGAGTCTTATAGAGCAAAAAATACGGCAAATGCTTTGGTTTTCAAACACGCCTCGGAAGTCGAACATGCCACACGGCTTCAGCTGAGTACGAGATCCTGAGGCCTAGCTGTCGGCTATTGAGTTTTCAGTTTTTGAACGTTTCAGAACTCAAACAGTCTTCCGGAATGGATTATGTTTGAAAACCGAGGTACCACTGCATAACATAATAAATAAATCCAAGCCAAACCTTTGGCCTGCTAGGTCTCCCTGTTTGGCCTGCAAGGTTGTTTCAGCCAAGGCACAGACACCTAACATATCTGTGGAGGACAGGCATGATGTCAGGTGTGGAACAGGTAAAGGTGGGGCTTGGACAAAAGAAACTTTGCAGGATTGCCGGTGCTAGTTGGGAACTGCTTCAGGCAAAGTTTCAGTAAGTGTTTGGGAAGCCTTGCATACTCTTTTTTGACCAGGCGGTTTGATTTCAAACCATATGGGCAAGCCAGGGCACCTGATGTCTTCGTGGCATCAGCTGATTGACAGGTGGGTGACCCTGCCCACCTGTCAAGCTTGAACCGCTGGGGTGCTTGGAGATAAGGATCTGACCTGTCCGCCAGATCCAGATTCCCCCCCATTGATTTTTAACGTCCCATATAAAATTCTGCTCTTTGGCGTATTTTCAAGCTGCACAGAGCAATCCTTTGCATGGTTACTCTGAAATAGTACTTTGTTCTCCAATGCTGTAGACTGGCTACCTAAAAACCTCCATAGCTAAGGTTTAACTAAGCAATGACCTTGTCTTAAACATCTCTCATTTGAAAAGGAAAAAAAGAATCTTTTTTCCACTCCCCTCTCCCCTTTGGGGCCCTCACATCTCTCTCTCCAGGTGAATAAGGCTGTAGGAAACCTTCCTTTAGTGTAAATATCAACCGGCTTTGTTTCCTTTCAGTGTTTTGTGATAAGCACACACAGCTCTGTACAAAGAGCTCCACGTGCCCAACCAGCAGATGTTTGACTCTGGCTTGGGGAAGTCCCATGAGTTTGTGTTGAGCAGGAGGAGCCAAGCTGAAAAAAGCCTGGGGGAGCATTTCTGTTTAATTTCTGTGGCTTGCCTATTTCCCTTTTTAAAAAATGGTACGTGCATATAATGTGGCCAGTCTTGAGGAGGGGAAATCATTTCTGCCATTGAGAAAATTACGGTACATCTTTCTTGAAGGGCTTGGCTACATTGGGGAGCAAGGGCTTAAAAATCTCATTTTTCTCAGCCTTGAATAGGAGAAAGCATTAAAGCACCGCTAATTAATGAACGACAAAGGACTTCCGTGGTGGTTAAGTCCTTTGCAAAGCAATTGAAAGTCCAAAGGGCGCTGAGGCAGAGGGGCTTTAGTCGACAAAGAGTTTCACAGAACCGAAAAAAAACATTTTTGCAGCGTGAACATTAACGCTCCCCCTTCACCTTCAGCTTGTCTTACTCTCAGGGTCAATGCGGGTTGGGAGAACAAGAGCAAAGTTGCCTAGAAATACTATCCTTAAGAAACCTGCTTGTGACATCAAAGCTCTGCCTTTTTTGCCTTTTGTTTGCATCATGTGTTAGGCAGTGTAGACACCATACCATTAAAGTGTTGCCCCCCAACCCGAGACTGGGAAATATAACTTACCCTGCACGCTTATCAAACTACAGTTCCCACAATTCTGGGGGTTTTTTTTGTTTTTTTGGTGGGGATGTGTTTTAAAGGTATGGAGCTGTGTTCAAAATTAGTGCATTTGGCACCTGGCTTTTGACCACTTTTGCAACCAAGTGAAGGGTCATGTTAGAAACGCAAGAAGAAGAATAATAATATAATTTTTATTTATACCCCGCCCATCTGCCTGGGTTTCCCCAGCCACTCTGGGTATGTAAGCTGGATGTCAAATGGCTCCTTAAAACCAAGGTTACAGTCGCCAAAACAGAATGCTGTTTTGGAACAAGATGGCTCTAAAGTCATGTAGTCAAACCTTGGTCCCCAAATGCCTCCATTTTGAAACATTTTGGCTCTTGAACGTCGAAAACCTGGAATTAAATGCTCCGGTTTTCGAACGTTTTTCAGAATCTGAACATCCGACGCGGAGTGCAGGAAGCTCCTGCAACCAATTGGAAGCCGCGCCTCGGTTGTCGAACATTTTGGAAGCCGAACGGGCTTCCAGAATGGATTGCTTTTGACAACCAAGGTTTGACTGTATTTTTCAAATGATGGGCCGACTGTGATTGATTCTCTGTTAAACATCTGGGTAGTTCCGATGAGCACCTTGAACAAGTTGAAGAACTTTGAGAGCTTAAAGAAGAAAAGTCACTTGATCCAGAATATTTGGAGCAATAATTGGCCCTGAGACTTTGAAAAGCTGGTGTCTCTGGATCACGTTTGTCAGTTTTGTTGAATTAATTAAGCTAAATGGTTTTAATTGGATTTTGAATAAATGTGCAGTTAATTGTCACTGTTTTGAATTTTATTGTGCTATTATCTTCCTTTGTCGGTCGTGCAAGCCGCTGTTCTGAATCATGCTTTTTTATAGGGTTGGGGTGACTTCATGGAACCAAATGTACAGCAGCCCCAAAAGGTTTGGGAGCCACTGATCCTTCCATATAATGCTCTGTATACTGAATTCCTGCCCTAAAACACTGGCTCAGGATTTCAGTGTTGGATCTAGGGAAGGGTTTGTACCAACACCTGACCAATGAGGAATTTGTCAGCAAATGGCAGAAAACCATGGCTAAAAAAGCCACCTCTATTGGTCTGTCACCCCCCCAACTGTATTACCTGGGTTATGAAGGTGCCCTAAAGACGTTAAAGCAAAGATTACGGGATAATGCACACAGTGACTTGCGATCTCGATCACACGCAGTCTGTAGTCCGCTGGCAGTAGGAGTACAATATGGGCATGTCTTTAAGTTAATATCTTACATTAAAAACCTGACAGTACCAAACTATCAAAGGCTTTTCACCAAAGCCAGACTAAACGTCTTTCCTTCTGCAGTGTTGGATGGCAGGTTGAGAGGAGTTCCCTACCAGGACAGACTTTGCTCTTGTGCTCAAGACATCGATTCCATAAAACATATTTTGTTGCAGTGTGCAAAATATGAGCAAGCCATGGCTGAACTGATACTACCCTTGCTGGTACCTTTCCCGGGAAAATCAGAGGCTCACTATGTCAGGTTCCTATTGGAAGACTGGACAAATGCTAGAACATTAGCAGTGGCAAATTTCTTATCAGTGGTTGCAAGAACCAATGATCCCTATATTCTGAACAAAATGCTTGTTTAACCTGGAGGTAGGCTGTATGAATTGTGTATTGCTTTGTAGCGATTTGTTGGGTCTCTGGACCGTAATAAAGATTGTTGTTGTTGTTGCTTTTATAATTATGTCAGCCTTAGTCCTTTAACAGAGGTGTGTGGGTGTCAGAGAATGAGGGAAATTGACGTGTAAAGCAATATTTTATCGTTTAAACAGGTGGCTGAATCCTTTATTTGTTACCGGTCATAAAAGGAAACTAGAGGAGGATGATATGTTTCAGGTACTCACCGAAGATTCCTCTAAGGTGCTTGGGGAGGGGTTGCAGTGGTAAGTAGATAACAGAATATCAGTGATTGTATTTGGATTTTTTTTATTCTTCCACAGCATGCATCAATCTGTCTCTTCCCCAGGTCAAGGATTTTTGAAATATATGAGAGGGAAAACCCTGTAGTACCAGCTTTCTGCTCTATCTCTGCTTGGTGTGTTTGTATATTGGAGTTCTTGTGAGGCAAGACAGGTTTTTCAATGGCTCAAGTATCAGAATTGCCTTGAATTGCATTTAAACTGATTTCCGGCTCTCTCTGTGTTGCGGAAAGTACCGTAACCATTTTGATAGATCTCTCAATAACTTTGTAAGTGCGGGCTTATTCTGACCCGTGCCTGTTTATAGGCTCAACTTGTCCTTGCAGGAAAAGCAAACAACTGACGCTTGACTGCTCTCATAAGCTCAGGAGAAGGCCTCTCTCTTTTCCAGCAAATTATCACAGTTCATCTTATGTTTCTGTACAGTTGATACATGAAAGCGATCATTTTGTGGACTGATACTTGTCTTTTCCTTTCTTTCATTTTCTTTCTCTCTCTCTGCCCCCCTCCCCTTCAGCATCCTTCACTCATGTTTTATTTTATAGGTACTGGGACAGAGAAGTGCAAAAGGCAAAAAAGGAAGCGAGGATGCCACATTTAACAAAGGCGATTATACTTTGCTACTGGAAATCTTATCTACTTCTGGGATTTTTCACGCTGATTGAGGTAATGCAATGAAAGAGATGCGCTGTAAGATCATAGAAATCATAGAATCATGTAGAGTTGGAAGGGACTATGAGGATCATTTAGTGCAATGCAGGAATAACAGGGATCAAACCTGTGACCTGGGCATGATCAGCACCACGCTCTGACCAGCTGAGCTGTTTTGCAAGGCAGAATTTGGTGTGGTGGTCCTGCTCTCTTCCTTTCCCTTTCCCTCAAGCCTCCATCTCCCCTTTCCAAGCGTTGACACCCTTGCAGCTTTAAATGCTGAAGACAACAAATGGGCTAGAGACACTAGCCGCAAGCGGTACTCCTCTGTGTATTTTTGGTTTAGCGGCACTAATTAAAGCTGTTTTTCTGCCTTCAGGCAAAGCTGCAGGCTCAACTGACTTCAGTTTGGCTCCTCAGTTTGATTGCTTTTTCTCTAGGAAGTGCCACATTTACACAATACCTTATCTGTGTATCTGAAGAAGTGTGCATGCACACGAAAGCTCATACCAAGAACTAACTTAGTTGGTCTTTAAGGTGCTACTGGAAGGATTTTTTTTATTTTTGACAATACCTTTAAAGAGCTATGATCCCACTTTAAACCTTCGTGGCTTCAAGTGGCTGTAGTTTGTCAAGGATGCTGAGAGTTGTTAGGAGACCCCATTTCCCTTCCAGAGCAGAGTGGTTTTAGGAACCAGTCCTTCTTCTTAGGAAACTCTGGGATTTGTAGCTGTGTGAGGGGAATAGGGGGTCCCCTAACAATTCTCAGGGACGCGGGTGGCGCTGTGGGTTAAACCACAGAGCCTAGGACGTGCCGATCAGAAGGTCGGCAGTTCAAATCCCCGTGACGGGGTGAGCTCCCGTTGCTCTGTCCCTGCTCCTGCCAACCTAGCAGTTTGAAAGCACATCGAAGTGCAAGTAGATAAATAGGTACCGCTCCGTTGGGAAGGTAAACGGCGTTTCCGTGCGCTGCTCTGGTTCGCCAGAAGTGGCTTAGTCATGCTGGCCACATGACCCGGAAGCTGTACGCTGGCTCCCTCGGCCAATAAAGCGAGATGAGCGCTGCAACCCCAGGGTCAGCCACGACTGGACCTAATGGTCAGGGGTCCCTTTACCTTTACCTTTAACAATTCTCTGCGCCTGTAATAAGCCACAACTCCCAGAATTATTTTGGGGGCAGCCATAGTTGTTTAAAGTGGTATCATAGTGCTTTCAACCTATAGTGTGAATGTGCCTGGTGACTTCAAATGCAGCAGTCATAGTGCTGAGAGTATGCCGATATTGTCCCACAGTAGCCAGGTAGGTCCTATATTCCCTTTATAGCCTGTAGTCTCCAAGAGGCAACTGATTGTGACATTTTTGGTAGGGTGTGGACAGATGAGGGCTCCTAGACAGATTATTTTCAGAGAGCTAGTGTAGCACCACAGCAAACAGATTGCACTATGAACCTGAAAGTTCCAGGTTCAAATCCTGGCATTGCTTTGAATTTTCCAGGTAAGCATCTTTCCCCCACATTCTGACTCACGCTCTTCAACTACACCATTGTGTCTAAGCACGTAGCAAAGCTTAGGTGCAAATGACCGGTGTAGGAAGGTAAAAAAAAATAGTCCCCATGTTGTGCAGAAACATGTTCTATTAGCTACGAAACAGTGGACTAAGATGGTTTGATGTTTGCTGGTTAAGATGATTCTGCTTTTGAAGCAAGTTAAAATGAGACGCTATTCTCTTCTAGAGGAAGATTTCGCTATTATGATTCTGCTGTGTTTATTAAAAGCCTCTCCCTCCACCCCCGCTTTTCTCCCCACTCTTTAGGAAACGCTCAAATTAATCCAGCCTATATTTCTGGGAATGATTATTGCTTATTTTGAAAACAGTGGCTCGGATGTTGCCTTGAAATATGCCTATGCCTCCGCAGCTGCCTTGTCCGTGTGTACACTGGTTTTGGCCATCTCTCACCACTTGTATTTTTATCACGTACAACGTGCCGGCATGAAGCTTAGAGTGGCCATGTGCCACATGATTTATCGCAAGGTGGGTAATATATTTCATTTATCTCAATAAACAGGGCGCTTAAATATGTGGGGTCTTGCCTGACTTTGCATATGCTGAAGCAACTCCCTTTTAAAACATATGCTTGAAGTTGATAGCATTAGGAACAGGGAGGGGGGGGGAAATCCATGGATAATATTTGGATTGTGATTAGGTTTTGTTTTATTTGACTTATTCTGCACTGGATCTTTGTTCAGAGATGAGGCTCTGACGGCTGACTTTTTGAAGCAAAACACTACAAGCTGGAGAGGCCTTGGCAGCCATTATACACACTCCTAGACCTTTACAGGAACATACCAAAAGAGGCTAAGAAGAAAGATTTAACTGTCAAGGTCCAGGAATGTGGGCTGATGCTGGGAGGATGAATACAAACCCGGGGTAGTAGTAAATCAGTTTCCAGCGGCTTCTTGTTTGTGACATGGTGGGCCTAAATTTTGTTTTCATTCTTGCCCTTGAACTCAGGAACTTGAACCTTCACTCTCCACCCAAAATGTCTCTGACAAAAAAATTCCTCCTGTATTTGCAATATAAGACATGGGTAGGGCTGGGCGATATATCGTCCAAAACCAGTTTGAAGTCCATATTGTGACATCGGTTTCATAATTTTTGACCTGGCAATATATCATGAATCATGATGTGTGTTTTTGTGCTATGCAAAAATCAGAATGGGGGAAAATCGGCGAAGCCAGCCAATGCCTCTCCATAATTCCATCCTTATTTCAGACATTATGATATATCAATATATTGCAATGTTTAGATGGTGGTATGTTGGTCTTGAAAACCAACTATTGCCCAGCCCACATGGGTGGAATACATTTTCTTTTCCCTGTTAATGGCTGCATTTCCTTGGGGTTCTTCTGTTGAGGTTAAATGTTGATGGTTAAACCAGCAGTGGCCAGGACCAGAAGGGTCTGGGGCCATTCTTTTTCTCTTTCATGCCCCACCTAGCAAGTCGCTGACAGACGGACTGATCGCTGTTGTCTGAACTGATCCCTTGCAGATCTTATAAGGTTGTCCCAAGGAAAAGAGATATTGCTAAAGATCTAGGACTGATTTAAAATAGCATGCTTTTTTTTGGCAAAGAGATTGGAAAATTGGGATGGAACACACTTATGAATGAAAACATGGGAAATTGGTATGGATTGGAACTGGACCCATCCATTTTCTAGTAGTTTTGCTAACTGGTCTTGAAGGGGGCTGGACTTTGGTCCTTTTTATGAGCCCTGAAGCAGGGTAAAATCCAGCTGTTTACCTAGGCATTGCTGTGACCTATGGTGGGAGATGCTCTCCCCATGGAACTAGTTCATCATTATTCATGTAAGGTGCAGCTAGCTAGCAACTTAGGCGCCTCTCTCTCTCTCTCTCTCTCTCTCTCTCTCTCTCTCTGTGTGTGTGTGTCTGTGCTGGGTTGGAACCATAGTGTATGCATATATATGTATGTATGTGTGTGTGTGTGAGAGAGAGAGAGAGAGAGAGAGAGAGAGGGAGAGATGTGTCTCTAGTCGTCTTGGTAAAGCTGCATTTGTTTTTAGTGCATTTGCTGATACCTGGGAAATCATCCCTTAGGAGTTATCTTGTAATGGAGTAAGCACATGGCTTTCTTGTACATAAACATATCTCTGAGGTATTAATTTGCCGTTCCGGATGAGATATCTCAAGTCTGTTATGGGATTTAATAAAACAATAAAATAGCCTTTACATCGAACGCTGCTTGTGGAGAGTAAAAACCAGTTTGGTGGGGAAAAGACAAATGGGCTTGTGTTGTGCTCTTATCGCTTTATTTTTAGTAATGCAATTAGTTTTTTTCTGTTTGATCTTCCCACATTGCAGAAGTCCTGGAACACACTAAGCATAGGTCTTTGTCAAACTGTGTATGGGGGGGGGGAGGTGTTTGTGGGGAGGAAAGTGGTTGCAATTTTCTCCACTTCCACCGGCACACTGTGTGCTCACCATTAAACCATGGTTAATCTTGACCATGGTTTAAATTGACATGTGAGAGGCATTGTTATGTGTCGTTTGAGGTTGGAATTGGTTTTAGTTTTGAAAAACAACTTTTGGATAATGATGAGATCAGGGTAGTTTACGGTGCGTCATTTGTAAGATATAGGTTTGTCCTTGTGAGTCACGTTGCCTCACTTTCAGATTGTTTGGAAAAAGTAATGTTGACAGGATGTGTTGGAGGAATGATGCTGATTTATAAAGCACATCACTGTTTGGTGGTGTTTTGATTAGAAACCTCAAAAGACCAGGATCTGGACACAGTGAATTGTGTACAAAGATTGGCTTCCATAGTTGGCCTGGAAGTCAAGGACTATTGAGTACAAGGTGTTCCTCAGTAGAAGATCCCGACAATGCGCTACAGCATAGATATGCACAATAAGAAGCTCTGTACTTAAAATGTTGCCAGTATTGTCATGTGAGAGGTGCAGGAAGAGAAGCTGGCTTCATTCCCAGTCCTTTACTTTCTTTAAAACAAATCCCACATAAATCCTTTCATAACAGTAGAAACCTTCAACAGTTAACGTTCTTCTAATGCAGGAACTTATCACCCATGTATGTATTGAAGATACACCTGTTTACACAGGCATTCTCTTAATCTTTCGACCTGTGTCTCAAGTTTTAATGGGATTGTTTTGTGGCTTATTTAAATTATGGATGTTTATAATACCTGTGCAATTGGTCTTTAAACTTGTAAACCACTTGGGAGCCTATTTTGGCGGTTTATAAGGACAAAAGAGCTTGCTTGATAAGCCAGAGCCTCATCTAGTTCAGTATTCTCGGGGTTACCAACCAGATATCTGTGGGGAGCCTGCAAACAGAACCAAGTCTGGAAAATATGGTGAACAAAATACCCTACAATGCAACTAGAGAAATTAGACTTCTCTCTCTCTTTCTCTCTAGGCACTTCGTCTGAGCAATGCAGCCATGACAAAGACTACAACGGGCCAGATTGTAAATCTTCTATCAAATGATGTGAATAAATTTGATCAGGTAAGGCCCAGTATTGATAGCGTGGAATTCAGATAGTGGTTTGCTTTGGGGGAAACAAGCCACGATCAGGTTTATTTCTTCCATACTCTAGGAGGGATTAGTGAATCGGGAGTCATTGGCGTGTTCACAGTAAACCACCCATCACAATTTAACCTGAAGCACCCAGTGTCATGACAGTATTGAGCACCCAACTCTAGGGGTGCTTTTAGCACCTTGTTCTTTTATATGGTGAACTCTCTTCTGAAGAATGGCTCACAGGGAGGGCTTGTCCACACTTCTGTTTGCGCCATGCCTAGAAAGCATGGGTCCATATTTAAATATGCTCTCTGTTCCTGTTTTTGAAAATGATGATGATGATGATAATAATAATAATAATAATAATAATAGAAAGCATGGGTCCAAAAGGTTTCCTCCTTGTCCTATTCGTTACCCATGGTGCTGAATCAGAGCAAACATCAATCTGGAGGAAGCACTCTTTTTCCCCTTTCAGTTATTATTTATACTTTATTGAATTTATATACCGCCTGGGGGGTCTCAAGGCGGTTCACAGAATAAAATCAAGATATAAAACCACAAAATACATAATAAATTTAAATTTATAAAAATTTATAATGAATTTGAAAGACATAGATATGTTCCTGTCACATTGACTTCCTTTTAAATTGTTTGGGGAAAGTAATGTTTTTCTCTTCTGATTTAAAATTCTATATAAAAAAAGTCAAAGATGGAAAGATTCTTTGCGGTGGATTTTGTTTTGTAACATTCTGTAAATTTTATCTGTAAATTGTCAAGGCTAGTACAATAAAGCTTTAGTTCAAGATGATTGAAATAATTGTTTGCCTGCAGGCTCGTTTGCATACAGACACACAAACTGCTGCCGCCAGAATTTCTTCCATGTAGTCATCTTTGGTTCAGGGGTACCTGCAAATATCCGCATGCGAACTAGAAGTGACTTTGTTTTCTTTCAGCCCCATCTACATGTTTATTTCTCGTTCGTTTAGAAATTTCTCCATGAGTCACACAGGCAGTGCATTTTTTCTAAAGAAAATGTTTAGGGGAACTCTCATTTTGACTCAAGAATATCACCATTTTATAGTTCAAATCGGGAAAAATAAATGCAGTAAATGGACAAAAGTACAAAGTTTCACAAAATGTTTAGGGGTATACGTACCCCTGCGCCCCCCCCCCCCGAAAAAAATCACTGGTCACAGGCATCTCTGAACCCAGGTATGATTGTGTAACGGAATTTGCCATTGCTGCTAAAATATATGAAATACACCTGCGACTTATCACACACTCGGTTCTAATGTTTGCTTTCAGTAAAGTTGTGTGTTTCTGTTTCTGCAGGTGACTATTTTTTTGCACTTCTTATGGGCCGGACCCCTTCAAGCGATAGCAGTTACTGCGCTTCTTTGGCTTGAAATTGGCCCCTCCTGTCTTGCGGGAATGGCTGTTTTAATTATTCTCCTTCCTCTGCAAAGCTGCCTTGGGAGGCTGTTCTCATCGCTGAGGTAAAAGCGTTTGGCGTCTTGTGATTTTTGTTTCAGAATGTTTAAAAGATCCCTAGAAATAAACCTGCCAACTTCATTTTTGTTTTGTTTTGTATTTTGTTATGTGCACATTTTTACATAAAGTATTGAAAAAAAGGGAGTGTGTTCATTCAGTGGAAAGAACAGAAAGCACTGGAAGTCCTTGCTTATATGATACAGGTTTTTGTTTTTTGTTTTAATCTTCATGACATCTTGTTTTTGAACTATTTGCTTGGGTAATCAAGAGTAAGGAACGTATTGCATTAGGGCGGGTTGAAATTTTCAACTTTTAAATTCAAGAAATGAGGGGTGCTAAAAGATAGTTTGGTTAAATTAATATATTTTAGTTTTATTCGGTAAGTAAACTGTTTGTAAAATTGCACAGAAATCAGTGATTGCCCAAGTACTTGCAGTTATATTCTACAATATTTATTTATTTATTTATTTAGCATTACCCAGCATTTTCAGAATGTAAACTAAACATTCTTTGGTTTTTCCAAGAGCAGCGTATGTGCTTTTAAAATCAAACATAGATTTACCAAACTAAATACTGTCCGATTGCAAAAATAATAGCAGGTTTGAATTCCCTCACACCCAAAACCACGTTTTTAAGACCGCTTACGGAAGAAATTTGCAAACTTGAGCTTTGACCGCCTAAAATGACATGCTCTGCCATTGCATTCTCTTTTGGTTGACGTGTCTGCTTTAAAAGGCATTAAAGAAAAAATGTGGCAAATTCTCAGTTACTGCATTTGTTGAGGTTTTGAAAAGACAAATTGCTCAGTGGTAAGGCCAACTATTATTTTATTTATTTATTTATTCATTCATTCATTCATTCATTCATTCATTCATTCATTCCCCACTCACCTGGCTGGATTTCCCCAGTCACTCTGGGTGGCTCCCAATAGACTATTATTATTATAATTAATTAATTAATTAATGTGATAAAACATCAAACATAAAAAACTTCCCTAAACAGGGCTGCCTTCAGATGTCATCTAAAAGTCAGGTAGTTGTTTATTTCCTTGACATCTGACGGGAGGGTGTTCCACAGGGCAGGTGCCACTACCGAGAAGGCCCTCTGCCTGGTTCCCTGTCACCTCACTTCTCGCTGTAAGGGAACCGCCAAAAGGTCCTTAGCGTTGGACTTCGGTGTCCAGGCTGAACAATGGCTGGAGACGTTCCTTCAATTCAATAAAACTAGTGACTTCCCACTCACCCAACAGCAACATTTATAACCCAGATTGCATACAATTGCGTTTTAAAGTTTGGGCAGTATCTATTTAGATTCTCAATTTTATCCCTCCAACACTTCCATGAGGTAGGCATGGAACTTCGCCACGGCAACTTCAGTGAACATTATGACTGAGTGATGGATTTTTCTTGGGTCCAGCATTTTTTCAGCCAAATGTCAGTCTACCAAAAAAAAAGTTTTGTTGTTTTTTGCCGGGCTTCTTAAAACCCTGTGAGGTTTCCTTGTTGCAGAGGGAATTCTAGAGTTGTGTAATATTAAGCTTTTAGGTATATAAAGGTTATTCTAGATTGCAGAAAGGAGCAGGGCTGACTCATAATGGTCTTGAGGAAATAAATTTGGGCCCTGCCCGCATGGTGTCCCTGAGGATATCTTTTACTTCCTTCTACAAATGCAACCAGCATATTCATGCCAATAGGGGAAAGTGAAGTTCTGTACTTTGAGAGGAAATGTCAGAAGGGGAGAGGACTATGGAGGCAAGGACCAGGAAAATATCTGAGAAGAAAGAATGGTTGCTGCTGGTGGACCTTCTTGTCCACCTTCTTGTCTTTGCGTCTCGGGCAAGATACCCTCAGTGTGGATCCATAACCCACTGCATGCCACCAGCTTCCCCATGGGGAATTTTCCGGAAGAATGCGGATGGCAGACAGCGATAATGCCAGGTACCTGACCCGATTTTAGCTGCCTTGTCCTGCCTCTTCTCAAAGCCATCTGCCACCAACTCCACTGTGGGGAGGTTCTTGAAGAATTAATGTTTTTTATTTTTATTTTTTTAGTATACCACCCTATACCTGCAGTTCTCAGGGTGGTTCACAGGACAAAATCACAATATAAAATCACTGAAAATACACAATCAAAACAAAAACAATTCAATTCAAAAACCCTCATGAAAATTCCTCATCCTTGCAGTATGAATTTCTCCTGATACGCAGCTTTTTATATTCAGCTTTGAATAATGTATACATTTTTCTGTGAGCAATTTCCTCTAATCAAATGGATTTTTAATGTTATTTCACTAATATGTTCATCTTTATGCACGCTGCCTCCTAATATATGCATTTTTGTAAACGTCTTTGGGCTGGAGGACTGCATCACACAATTCAGATTTTTAAAAAATTCCAAGGGTATGGTATTATTTGTGCACTTTGCTGTCAACCTTTAAGCTGCTTCAGAAAGGATGGCAATGGCGCCCGCCTGACTGGAAAAAAAGCCCTGGATAGCCGAAAAAAAACTTTCCCTCATTCATTCATTCATTCAGTGTATATCATTTATATCCCACCTTTCCCTCCATGGAGCTCAAAATGGCTTTTGTGGTTCTCTCCTGTGCTATTTTTCCAGAAAAAAGAGGCACCAGAACTTACTATGAACGCCTTTGCTTATCATGGCAGTGGCACACACTTGAGATGTGCCAGAACAGAGTTCCTGCAAGTTCTGGCTAAAAAAAGCCCAGGTTCTTTTCCATCCTAATTTAATTCCTACAACAACCTTGTGATATAGGTTGGTCTGAGTGACTGGCTCAAGGTCACCCATAGGTGTATTGACAGTGTCAAAAGCTTAAATGATTCTCTAATCTTAGGTAAACAGTTCACTCAACAGTTATTCATTAGCATTCGTACATTCTTTCCGCTTGGAAATAACCTATGGATGTCTGCGGAATAACCATTAACCATTTTGGGGCCCATATATATATATATATATATATATATATATATATATATATATATATATATGTGTGCAGGTTTTGGTGTCTTCGGGTGTCTTCCCGTGTAAGAGTTGGGGTGTCTAGGCGACGTTTCGACGAGGTCTCACTCGTCATCTTCAGGCTGGTGCTTTCGGCTTCTTGTTACTGGAACAGAGCAGGATCTCAGTGTTTGAGTTCCTATAAATACTGTTGAGGGGGTGTGGTGTATAGCCTCCAACGTTCTGGGCAGAGAGGAAGTTCCCAGGTTAGTGTGCCTTTTCTTCTTTTGTTCATTAATTACTTGAGGGATATCTTGAGTGATTTCTTGAGTGATATTCTGAGTACCACTTAGGAGGGTCATTAGGTGTGGATTAGTTGCTAAAGCTTTCGTGTCTTGACCTCTTGAGCTTGTGAAGAGTTTTTCTGAGAAGATGGCTGTACTGCACTTAGTTGTGCTCTGGCTTGGCTTCGTGTATAGGGGCGAGCTGTGGTTTTGTGCCCTGTGCCAGCCAGATCTGTGTAGGGATTGCAGGGGGGTGCAGCATCCGGAGGTGCCACTATGGTTTGGTTACTGGATGGTGTCTGTAATTTATCTGTGGAGAGGGTCTGGGTTTGGGTCTGGTGTGGTTGATTGGAGATGGCGTTCTGTGTGCCTCTGGTTCTGGTGTCGGTTTTTGTGGGGAGGGCTAATTTCCAGATGTCTGGCAGGCGGGACGTGTCGTCACGCTTGTTCATGTTGTGAGGGTGTTTCTCTATCTCTCTATATATATATCCTAGAGGATGTTTTTTAAAAAAGACAAAAACCAAAAGCTACAAATGGTTTGATTGCAACTTTAATAGTTTCGTCTTGAAATTGCAGGAGCAGAACAGCAGCCTTCACAGATATCAGGATCAGGACCATGAATGAAGTCATCAGTGGAATACGGATAATTAAGATGTATGCTTGGGAAAAGTCATTCGCTGATCTTGTGAACAGCATGAGAAGGTAATGTTGAACGCTTATCCAAAGTTATGGACAGGCAGCCTTGCCACCTTCTGGTTTGCTTAGTTTTTTTGTTTTTTTAAAAAACAGCTATATAGGAGTTTAATGATATGTCTTCTTCCATGTCTCAAGAAAAGATTCCAAGAATTTTTTTTGGAGGACGTAAAACAATTATCTCGATGTGCCTGAATAGCCTGTTTCTTTCTTGCTTATGCAATGGTAACATATATTTCTGTAAGTAGTGGTGATGTAATAATAATTATGGTATGGTTGACGTATACGGTAACTTAAACATATCGCCGTCTTTAAAACCTGAGAGAAGTACAAAGCGGGACCCAGCATATTTTCAATTTGTTATACCCTGAGAGCTCAAAAATGTGCTCCAAAAGAGCAATCCTATATATTGCATAAGCTATCAGGTATTTTCATAGAATTGTAGGGATCCTGAGGCTCCATTCCCTCTTTTTTAAACCTTTTTTGTTTTTGTTTTTAAAATAGAGAGATATATAAATCCAACCACAGGAAATGAAATCTTGCTCCTGCTATGATCTTTCTCCTCTCTTGTTTATTAGTAAATGCGACTAGAAGAACAAAAGGACTTCGAATGCACTTCTCTATAGATTGATTTATCGTGGTGTGTGTTTAAAATACGTACGTTTCAGAAGATCTCTTTGTGCAATGAATGTATTGTTATGTGGCATGAAAATAAATAATTATTAATCAACTCTGTGTTATTATTACTATTATTATTATTTTCAGGAAGGAGATCTCCAAGGTTCTCAAGAGTTCCTACCTTCGGGGAATGAACCTGGCATCTTTCTTCGTTGCCAGCAAAATCACCGTGTTTATGACCTTCATGACTTACGTGTTGCTGGGCAATCAGATCTCCGCTAGTCGGGTGTTCGTTGCGGTGTCTCTCTATGGTGCCGTGAGACTGACAGTTACTCTCTTCTTCCCGGCGGCTGTTGAGAGAGCATCAGAAGCAATGGTCAGCATCCGACGGATCAAGGTATTGTGTAAGAAACAAAAGCGGATGTTCTTTGGATATGTTTAATTGCAGCATTACAAATCCACAAAACTGCCAGACCCCCCTTTTTTTTTGGCAAGTCTCCCTCCTGTATCTATGTTAGTCCTTTGTGGCCTCCTAGAGAGAGCAACTACTTTCAAGTGGAAAGCGTACTGCTGGTGGTCAACAAAAGAAGTTCAAAGACTCTCAAGGCAGATGTAAAAAAATGTAGTATAAACACCAACAACTGGGAAACACTGGCATGGGAGCGCTCCAGTTGGAGAACAGCCTTTACCAAAGGTGTCATGGGTTTGAAGACACTCAAACTCAGGACAAAAGGGAGAAACGTGCTAAGAGGAGGGCATGCTTGGCAAACCCTCACCGGGATCAACTTCCGCCCAGAAACCTGTGTCCCCACTGTGGAAGGACGTGTGGATCCAGAACTGGCCTCCACAGTCCCTTAGGGGCTCACTGTTAAAACCGTGTTTATGGAAGACAATCTTACTTGGCTACAAGTGGTCGCCAGAGAAGAAGATGTTAGTCCTTTGTGGCCTCTTAGAGAGAGGAAGCACACAAACATTTTGTCAGCATTTCTTGCCAATTTACTTGTCAGGATCAGTCTACCAGTCCACCAAATTTGATAGGGCCACGCATCTGCCAATCTCACAACATCGCTGTGGCAACAAGCGATTGCGTTGTGTTGCTCGCTGGTCAAGTACCAGCCAGCCGGCTGGCTGTCAGACGCTTGAGAACTACAGCACAAGGGATGCTTTGAGAAGTGCTAGGCGCAGGGCTCATGTAGCACTTATTTCTCCCCTCCCTATGGTGGCAGGGAGAGAAGAAAAAGAAGTCTGCATTTTCCAAACTTGGAGGAAAAAGGAGCTTGCTTTGGCTGTGAGTGTCTGTTTATTGGTATGTGGCAGCTAAACCAAGGAAGATTTAACCTCTGTTAAATCAGCCATTTAAATTTGACCAAACTGCGGGAGGCAGTGGAAGACAGAGGTACCTGGCTTGCTCTGGTCCATGGGGTCACGAAGAGTCGGACACGACCAAACAACAACAAAATCAGCCATTGAGCAAGGGTTAAATTCTGTTTTCTGGCTGGGGGTACCTGTTCCTTGCTAGGAGCAGGCATCCACAAGCAATGTAGAATTGAACCGTGTCCTCCACATCAGCTGACTTCACAAGTAAAGTCATCTGACTTGTGGTTTGACCCCATGGGTGAAGTTAGATGGTTTGTGGATCATAAGTTTCCCATCCATACAGTTGGTGGGCACCACTGGGGGAAGCAACGCTTACCTGGCTGTCAGACCCCTGAGTCTCTGCTATGTTCTGCTTCATTTTAAAATTTGCCTTTGAAGCAGCCTTGGGTCAGCTATTGATCTAGTTCTCATTACAGTGGTGCCTCGCAAGATGAAAAGAATCCGTTCCGCGAGTCTCTTCGTCTTGCGGTTTTTTCGTCTTGCGAAGCAAGCCCATTAGCGGATTAGCGCTATTAGCATCTTAGCGGGGTTAGCGGATCAGCTGATAAGTGGTTTAGCAGCTTAGTGGAGCAGCTGATTAGCGGCTTAGCGGATCAGCTGTTAAGCGGCTTAGCGGCTTAGGATCAGTTGATAAGTGGCTTAGCGGCTTGGGAAAAAGGGGGGGGGGAGGAAAAAACCCCCGCAGGAACTCGCAAGACATTATCGTCTTGCGAAGCAAGCCCATAGGAAATTCATTTTGCGAAGCACCTCCAAAACGGAAAACCCTTTCGTCTAGCGGGTTTTCCGTCTTGCGAAGCGTTCGTCTTGCGGGGCACCACTGTATTAATTTTTTTGTGGGGGGATGCCCCTACTTTGCATGATTTGTAGAATGAAAGTGTAGTTTTCCAGGGTGCATTTAGAATTAAATATTCTAACTTTAAACTTTAATTTCTTAGACAGTGATTTAACTTTTCAGGTGTGTTTGGAGGCTGCTCTTCCTATATGTTCACAAGGAGGTGGTGGGTTATCAGTTTTCCTGACCTGAAGTTGTTTACCAGTTAGCACCATTTATAGTTTCTGAATGTGGCTATGTAACCTTGTGATTCTGGGTTATTTTTCCTATGCTGTTCTGCTTCGTGCTCAAAGAAGTCTTTGTGCTTTCCCCCCCGTTGGTGCAGAACTTTTTGATCCTTGATGAGATTTCTGAGGTCAGCCCGCAACTCAAAACTGGCAGTGAAAATACACTCCTTCATGTGCAGGATTTGACCTGTTACTGGGACAAGGTAATATCATTTCCCCCCTCACTTTGAAACAGCAAAATAGGAAGGAGTTAGATTTAATCCCAGAAGTACACTTCTTCTACAGCTGAATGTTGTTGAATTCTCTTTTTATCGTTGATTTAAGCTGTAAGTGGTAACGGGGAGCCAATTTGGCGAGTTGTTGTAGGTTTTTGGGTGGGGGGCAGAGGCAGGGAAGCAATCTTCTACATCAGAAGCTGGTGTAAATTAAGACGGCATAAAGTTACACCAAATCCAAACCCTGTTTAGCAGCACAGCTACTGTCGGCTGAGACATCCTAAGCCTGGCAGTGGGAAAACAAGCCTTTAAAATAGTGGTTTTTTAAAAAATTTCACTGCCTTTATTGCCGGCTTAAATGGTTTCCAGATTGCATGATCGAGTTGAACAGACTTAGGCTCCAGCCTGTTTTCACTTCCAGTCCAGTCCCGAGCCTAAACATTGGTCCAGCACATCCACTGTTCGATTGTAACAAGATCTCTAATCCGTTTAAAAGAAATACAGTGGTGCCTCGCAAGACGAAAAGAAGCCGTTCTGTGATTCTCTTCGTCTAGCGGTTTTTTCGTCTTTCGAAGCAAGCCCATTGATGGATTAGCGCTTTTAGCGGCTTTTAGCGGCTTATCTGCTGATCGGATCAGCTGATAAGCGGCTTAGCGGCTTAGAAAAAGGGGGGGAGGGAAAAAAAACCTGCAGGAACTCGCAAGACATTTTCATCTTGCGAAGCAAGCCCATAGGAAATTCATTTTGCGAAGCACCTCCAAAACGGAAAACCCTTTCGTCTAGCGAGTTTTCCGTCTTGCGAGGCATTCGTCTTGCGGGGCACCACTGTATTAAAGTTATCTATAAGAACAGTTTAAAGGCAAGTAGTTAAAACGTTGAAAATCAATTAAATTCAGCAGTACATAAAAAATATTAAAACACTTGGATGTCTTCTTGCCTGGAAAGGCTTTCCTTAACAAAAATGTTTTAAGCAGGTACAGCCTCATTTGGTATACAGAGATTTACTTGTGCACTTACTCAATTTTATGAACTCTCGAAGTTCTCCTTAACATTCTGTAATCATTCAGTAAGCCCCATTTCACCAAGCATATGTTATCTTGCTGTCTCAAATTGCGTTCTCTGTATTCTTTCTATTCAATAGCTACGTTCTGAAACACAGTGTTATGTTTGAATCAGATTTTCTGTTGAGTGAAAGTGCAGTACAACGAAGGCGATATCATGGTCACAAAGGATGTGGCGGGATGGTTTGGGTGTTGTGAATGAGTGTGTGTTAATAATGGGCTGCTGCTGCCACCTTGTGGGGCTTTATAAATAATATTTCAAAAGGGATCTTCCTCCAAAATTCAAACCTCCCAAAGTTCAAAGTGTATCAGTATTAAAGTTTTTAGAACACAGGTATGTGAGCTGAGGCTTGGGTTTTAGTGGAGACTTGGTTTCCATTTTTTTATTGATTATTGATTGCTTATTTTATTTCTATACTGCTTAATATATTAAAAATATCTCTAAGCGGTGTACAGGAAACTGAAGCGCCAACAGCGTAAACAAAATATTACAAAAAGACACAGTTACATATAAAGATGTTACATTAATACGAAGTTTATATATATATACACACACACACATGCATGCATATATGTGTGTGTGTGTATATATATATATTTGAATCTTGAAATCTTATCGAATTGGATAGTATTTTTGTATTTCAAAAAACAAATAGAAGGAAAGATGGCACTGAGCTATGGTCTAGAAAACATCTGGACAGGTTTCACTCTGAAGCAATGCTGAGAGAATATAGATGTAATTATAAATCGCTTGAAGTTTCCACCCTGATTCTTAACCTATTTACTTTGAAACAAATACTATTACTTTCATTGAACCCTGTTTCCAGATACAGTGGTACCTCAGGTTACATACGCTTCAGGTTACAGACTCCGCTAACCCAGAAATAGTGCTTCAGGTTAAGAACTTTGCTTCAGGATGAGAACAGAAATCGTGCTCCGGCGGCGCGACGGCAGCAGGAGGTCCCATTAGCTAAAGTGGTGCTTCAGGCTAAGAACACTTTCAGGTTAAATATGGACCTCCGGAACAAATTAAGTACTTAACCTGAGGTACCAGTGTGGTGTAGTGGTTAAGAGCGGTAGTCACGTAATCTGGGTAACCGGGTTCGCGTCTCCGCTCCTCCACATGCAGCTGCTGGGTGACCTTGGGCCAGTCACACTTCTTTGAAGTCTCTCAGCCCCACTCACCTCACAGAGTGTTTGTTGTGGGGGAGGAAGGGAAAGGAGATTGTTAGCCGCTTTGAGACTCCTGAAGGGGAGTGAAAGGCGGGATATCAAATCCAAACTCTTCTACCACTGTATATTTTATTGGGACTGCAGACTTTTCTGATTCTAATACCTGTCAGAATTTTTTATTAATTGTTCTTTTGTTAATGTATAGGCTCTGGAATTGCCGACACTTCAAAACATTTCAATTACTGTCAGACCGGGAGAATTACTAATTGTGATTGGCCCCGTAGGAGCAGGAAAAGTAAGTCATAACTCAGATTTTTACACTGCTAAGAATTACAGTTAAGTTTTCCACAAACCACCCAGTCTTCTAATTTTGAGGCAGGTGGAAGGTGGTCAAAATAGGTTTTAAAGATGTTGCAAATTGCAAGAGCTGTGAAGTCCTAAGGCTTCAATACATGGACGCAGGTATTATTTTTGTCTGTTTTTATGGTATGTACTTTTGTGTTTTCATATTGTGAACCACGTGATCTTTGAATGAAGGGCGATTTGGAAATTTAATAAAAAATAAAACATGCATATATCTGTCATAAGTGCTAAAAATGCTTCCCAGTTTGCTTCTAAACAAAGAGTGTGTGCCCAGATTTGGGCATTCACGTCTAGGTTAACTAAGCAGAGATAGACATCACCAAAATGGTCAAAGGCTTGGAAATGATGCCTTATGAGGAACGGCTAAGGGAGCTGGGCATGTTTAGCCTGGAGAAGAGGAGGTTAAGGGATGGTATGATAGCCATGTTCAAATATATAAAAGGATGTCACATAGAGGAGGGAGAAAGGTTGTTTTCTGCTGCTCCAGAGAAGCGGACACGGAGCGATGGATCCAAACTACAAGAAAGAAGATTCCACCTAAACATTAGGAAGAACTTCCTGACAGTAAGAGCTGTTCGACAGTGGAATTTGCTGCCAAGGAGTGTGGTGGAGTCTCCTCCTTTGGAGGTCTTTAAGCAGAGGCTTGACAACCATATGTCAGGAGTGCTCTGATGGTGTTTCCTGCTTGGCAGGGGGTTGGACTCGATGGCCCTTGTGATCTCTTCCAGCTCTATGATTCTATGATTCCACGATTCTACCTGGGAAGACAGGCAAACTAATGCCAGTGTACTGGAAGATGCAGAGATCCCTAGTATCGAAGCAATGATTCTTCAATGTCAACTTCATTGGACTGGTCATGTTGTGTGGATGCCTGATGATCGTCTTCCAAAGCAACTACTCTATTCCGAACGTAAAAATGGAAAGTGTAATGCTGGTGATCAACAGAAGGGGTTGAAAGACTCTCTCAAGGCAAATCTAAAAAATAAATAAATAGTATAAACACCGACAACTGGGAAACACTGGCCTGTGAGTACTCCAGTTGGAGAACAGCCGTGACCAAAGGAGTCATGGGCTTTGAAGACGCTTGAATTCAGGAACAAAGGAAGAAACGTGCTAAGAGGAAGGCACGCTTGGCATACCCTCACCGTGATCAACTCCTGCCTAGAAACCTATGTCCCCACTGTGGAAGGATGTGTGGATCCAGAATTGGCCTCCACAGTCACTTACGGGCTCACTGTTAAAACTGTGTTTATGGAAGACAATTTTACTTGGCTATGAGTGATCTCCAAAGAAGAAGAACTAAGTCAAGATAGACATGAGCGTTTTGCCCATGTGCCTGGTCCCCTCCTTCCTGGTAACTGTGGTTAGTAGGATCTGAAGCAATGGTTTTTGGGGGGTTATTATGGTTTGTTCTGATCCAAGTAACCACAGTTTCCCAGTTTAGACTTAACAAGAGACTATGGTTACTTAACCTAGGAAGTCTTCACTCGCATTATGCCCAGAGGGGGAGAAAGGAATCATAGAGCACATGGCTATTTCGGCTTAATAAGTGTGTGGCTGAGGATCACACCAATGAACTGAAGGATGTAGACCCGAATAAATGAATGAAATACATTACTCAGGTATTCCAAACTCTTGCATTGCGTGACAGCCCAATCTGTGCTGCTGCTGCTGCAGTATAACGAGAGATCTGCACCTCTGCAACTAAAGCAGATTGTTTTGCAGTCATAGAATCCCCAAAAAAGCTTTGCTAGACCAAAACTGTGCCAAGATTTAGGGTAGCTTTGTGTATCCAGCTCTAACTGTGTCTCTTATACTTTGCAAGGTAAGGTAAAGGGACCTCTGACCATTAGGTCCAGTCGTGACCGACTCTGGGGTTGTGGCGCTCATCTCGCTTTATTGGCTGAGGGAGCCAGTGTACAGCTTCCGGATCATGTGGCCAGCATGACTAAGCTGCTTCTGGCGAACCAGAGCAGCGCATGGAAATGCTGTTTACCTTTCTGCTGCAGTGGTACCTATTTATCTACTTGCACTTTGACCTGCTTTCGAACTGCTAGGTTGGCAGTAGCAGGGACCGAGCAACGGGAGCTCACCCCGTCGTGGGGATTTGAACTGCCGACCTTCTGATCGGCAAGCCCTAGGCTCAGTGGTTTAACCCACAGCGCCACCCGTGTCCCCCGTGGTTAGGGTTAGCCAGGGCTTTTTTCATCTGGAACGTACCGGAACCCAGTTCCGACACCTCTCAGGTGGGCGCCATTGCCATTATAAGAGGCATTCATAGTGAATTCCAGTAGCCTTTTTGTAGAAAAATAGCACTGGTGTTAGCTATAGTTATGTCTGGTGCTGTTTATTAAGTCTTCACCCTGGTAAAAATAGGTGCAGGAAGATTAGGTGAGGGAGCAATTGAGCTCCTCTCCCAGTTGCTTGACAATAGCTAAAAGCATTATGTTGACCCATGTAATAAGGGTTGCAGGAGGTGAGTGGATTTGCATGTACACATTTTTTCCTGCACCCAACCTTAACTTTAATTATTTTTTCTCCCCAACGCTTTCAGTCTTCACTCTTGAGCGCTGTCCTTGGGGAACTGTCTGCAGCCAAAGGTTTCACAGATGTTCAAGGGAGAATAGCGTATGTTTCTCAGCAGCCGTGGGTGTTTTCTGGCACCGTAAGAAGTAACATCCTCTTCGGAAAAGAATACCACAAAGAAAAATACGAAAAGGTTCTCCGAGTTTGTGCTCTCGAGAAAGTAAGTCCTTGTCATTGAAATTCTACTCAATATTGATCCGGAGCAGAACTCAGACGTATAGTTAGCAGAGTAAAACACATTGCAGGATTCCCAAAAAATAGACCGGAGGCAATTAAATATTTCATCCAGCAGAGCTTTGCTGCTTCTGAAGGCAAATGAGCATAATGGTCATAAATCCAGTATATTCAGGATTGGCACTGTCCATAAGAAATCCAGTTGCAGCAGACTTAATTTTTACTTACAATAACTTAAGTCTAAACCTTAACACTATGTACAGTGGTACCTCAGGTTAAGTACTTAATTCGTTCTGGAGGTCCGTACTTAACCTGAAACTGCTCTTAACCTGAAGCACCACTTTAGCTAATGGGGGCCTCCTGCAGCTGCGCGCCGCTGGAGCACGATTTCTGTTCTCATCCTGAAGCAAAGTGCTTAACCTGAAGCACTATTTCTGGGTTAGCAGAGTCTGTAACCTGAAGCGTATGTAACCCGAGGTACCACTGTATACAGTGGTGCCTCGCAAGACGAAAAGAATCCGTTCTGTGATTCTCTTCGTCTAGCGGTTTTCTCGTCTTGCGAAGCAAGCCCATTGACGGATTAGGGGATTAGTGCTATTAGCAGCTTTTAGCGGCTTATCTGCTGATTGGATCAGCTAATAAGCGGCTTAGCGGCTTAGAAAAAGGGGGGGGGGAGGAAAAAAACCCAGCAGGAACTCGCAAGACATTTTCGTCTTGCGAAGCAAGCCCATAGGAAATTCGTTTTGCGAAGCACCTCCAAAACGGAAAACTCTTTCGTCTAGCGAGTTTTCCATCTTGCGAGGCATTCGTCTTGCGCGGCACCACTGTACTATGTACAGAACACCACACCAGGAGGAAGAGAGAAAGAAAGTGAAAGTGAAACCTAGGCTCCTTCTGGCCCTGCTTTTATTGTCAGCATGACTTTAACAGAAAAGAGATAAGAGAATCAGTTTAAGCTAGCTGTGCTCAGCATCTCTGAAGGAATAACCCAAACATCATGAACCTTCTGATTGTTTCTTTCACACAGAGAAGCTTCCAGAACCCTCCTGAACTAATCAGAATAGGAAAGTTCTCTACACATCAGATCAATACTTTCTGCACTAAGAAATTTAAACTGACAGTCCTCCCCATGGAATATTTCTTTGAAAAACTTCACTGTGTGCAAGTGACCATTCAGAATGCATTTAGTGAATAATTAGCAGCGAGGGTTGTATCCCGCAAAGTTTTGTTTGTGGAAGGACATCTGCTCCTGCAGTGGGATTTCCCCTTCCTGTGCTTGCCCTGATCTAAATCTGCTTCAGAGGGTTAAGGGAAGTCCCAGAACATATTTGGGGGGAAGAGAGGAGAAATGCAATGGGGCAGGTGTGAACTTTTTGCAGCTCATAGACCTCTTGAAATAGCTAATGTTTTTAAAAACAGCATAAAGGTTAGTTAACATAGCCAAAAAAATACCTACCGATTGAAACTGCTTGCTAGTGAATTAGCATTCCAGATATTATAATACTAGTTTAGTATGTGGTTTTATCACTTGTTAGGTTTTTAAAAACTTTTGGAGGCATTGTCATATACACTCATCAGTGTTACCAGCCTCGAGATCTTCAAATTGGTTACATGTCTAAGACAAATGCAAAGCTCTGGATTATTACATTAAGAAACTGCATCACTTTAATATCAATAGCAGTAATAATAAATATCCTGCCTTTCCTCCCAAGGGAACATTTACAAGTAAAATTATCAGTAGCAATTTGCTTGACATTAATGAACCTACTATGGCAGGAAAAAGTAATTTTGGTGGACATAATTGGCACATAAATACCTCCGTTTTTTCAGTAAGTTCTCATTAATGGATGGCTGATCATACTTTAAGGGACAAGGGTGGTGGTGTGGTCTAAACCACTGAGCCTCTTGGGCTTGCTGATCAGAAGGTTGGCGGTTCAAATCCCCATGACGGACTGATCTTCTGTTGCTCTGTCCCAGCTTCTTCCAACCCAGCAGTGCAAAAGCATGCCAGTGCAAGTAGATACATAGGTACAACTGCAGCAGGAAGGTAAACGGTGTTTCCGTGTGCTCTGGTTTCCATCACGGTGTCCCGTTGCGCTAGAAGTGGTTTAGTCATGCTGGCCACATGACCCAGAAAGCTTTCTGTGGCTAAACGCCAGCTTCCTCGGCCTGTAAATGAGATGAGCACCACAATCCCATAGTCGCCTTTGACTGGACTTAACCACCCAGGGGTCCTTTTTTTTCCTTTACCTTAATTGATGGCTGATCATACTTTAAGTTTGGTTACAGTATATATGCTAGAACAGCTTTTAAAGTCATCTCTGTTTGCTATTTAAACAAGAAAACCCTAAGAGAAAATAATGTAAGTGAGGAGATCTTTCACACTGTCCTGATTATAGGAGTGAAATTTGGAACTGCAAAGGTTATTATTATTTATTACAGCCCAGTGGCGTAGCGTGGGTTGTCAGCACCTGGGGCAAGGCAAGTAATTTGCGCCCCCTAACCCGTGGATTTGCGCCCCCTAACCCTAACCCCCAGATGTTGCGCCCGGTGCGGCTGGCCCCCCCCCTGCACCCCCCACGCTACGCCACTGTTACAGCCGCGAAATAGTCCTGTTGGCTCCTTAGGGTGGCATCTAAAATGAGAGAATGCTTCAGAGCATTTCAGCTCTGAGAAGACCCTTTTCTTTGAATTGGCAGGTGTGATGTAGAAGGGGACGCTGAACCAGATTAGCTAAGAGACATGTATTTTGCCTGGCAGCTTGAGAAGTATTATGCAGTGGATCCAATATATGGTGTGTTATGATGCTACTATCAGTGGAAAGATAGCGGGGAAAGCAGACAGTTTAAAAGCTTTTGCAAATCACGCTTGTTTTTCTTTAAACACAGTTGATACCTTTTTCTAATCTTGCGTGGCAGTATTAAAACATTCATCACCTTCTAAAATTCAGATTCAGGTTCTGTGGTGTTTATAAAGAATATAAAACACATTTCTTGAAAGGGGAGAAAAATCTCTCACAACATTTGAAGCTTAGTAAACTGTTGCCTTTAGTGTGATGTACATTGGCTTTTATCCAAAGCTCTTTCATGAATGAGCATAGCAATTTTTTTAAATTTTGATGCAAGGCATAGGATTTATTATTTAACCCTGCAGTTGAGCTGTTTTAATTTGAGTAATAGGATCCTTAATCTACCCATTATGTGGACTGCTATGCAACAATAATTTTGTTTTAATACGTGTTGAAGCGTCAAGTAGACTAGGAAGTTTTATTAGACAGCTTTATTTTAAAACGGTAGCACATAGTTCCATGCCATCTGTTTTTTTGGTAACAATGTGATTTAAATTTAATAATGGAACAAATAATGAATCCACATAGCATGGCGAGTGTTCAAAGTGTGTTGTGTTAGCTCAGTAATCTTTATGACAACCCGCTGAGGTAGTTTAGTTATTACTGCTCCCATATTACAGCTGAGAAGACTGAGGTGGGAAAAGGTAGTGTGGCCTAATGGATTCCTTCTGATGAATTTGTGTTGCTCTAAATTTCTTGATGACTTCCTTTGCTAATTCCCTCAAATTCCTTCTGCCCAGTTCTCAGTTCATTAGCTAGATTCTGCTGCTTTGAGCAATAACTTGACCATCAATGGTTCCATTACTCTTGGGTTTTCAAGTGACTATACAGTTTGTAAAAATTACTGCAGTTCAAGCAGTAACGCCTCTTCTGTTTTTAACAGGATATGGAGCTGCTGGAAGATGGAGACCTAACAACGATAGGAGATCGAGGAGCTACACTGAGTGGGGGACAAAAAGCCAGAGTTAATCTTGCCAGGTAAAGTGGGACTTTCATTTACTGAGATAGCCCTTTTCTGCTTAGAAGTGAGGGATGGTGATGGCAACTACCTTAACATTTATATGTTATATTTAAAAACCGATACACTGCTAATTCATATATACTTTAAGGTGATGTACACAAATTTCAAACAGTACCAGGCAGCTATTTGGAGCAATATAAAACATCAGTTTCACAACGGCCCTAGGACAAAGCAGCAGAGCAGAGTATGACAGGCCATGGATTAAAAAACCTTCTTAAAGGGGGAGATTTTAACTATTCTTAAAAGAACACAAGGAAGAAGCTGTACATTCCTTTCCTGGAAGAGAGTTCCAAAGTGCCTTGAAAGGAAACCACCTTAGCATTTTTCCTGTATCCGAAATTCACATGTTCTTAATATGTTTTCAAACATGGCTTAAGGCAGGGAGAGGGACCCTGCTGCCCTCCAGATGTTGTTAGATTACAAGTCCAATTATCCACAACTGTTGGCCATGGTTTCAAATGGGTGCCTAAGGCTGGCATCTTAATCTGAAGCCATGGTTTGGGGAGGGACAGTGTCATGTCTGCTCTGGACTGTGTGTTTATGAAATAATGGAAGGTATTTAGATATATTAAAAAGAGCAGTTTTTGGTTCAGGGTGACCCAAGTGGGTTGAAGGAGAGGATTTAGATTCGGGTCACCGAGTGTCCGCTTCCTGTTCCTTTCTTTAATATTGGAGTGCAGAATTTGTGGCCTTCCAAAGGTTCTTTAGACTCCTGTCATCCCAAGCCAGCGTAGTCAATGGATGATGGGAATTGTAATTCTTTTGGTAGTAACCCGTCTGTTACTTCTTTACATGTTTTTAGGGCTGTGTATCAAGATGCAGAAATCTACCTCTTGGACGATCCCTTGAGTGCCGTGGATGCAGAAGTTAGCAGGCATTTGTTTGAAAAGTATGTAACTTCCAAGTGTCTTTACATTTTCTTTCTGTTAAGAGTAGCATAATACAACTTATGCCTAAATGTTCACTTTCCTGCTGCTCATTTTAAATAAACGCAAGGCAGTTGTTTCATGTGGGAGCTTTTGAAAATGCTCAAATTTAGAGTGCCCGCCCCCAAGGCAGCCATTTTGTGACCGGCGCCCATGGCACTCTCTCAAATTTCCAAATGTGTCCACTGGCTCAAAAAGACCCCTTGTCTTAAGAGACTTTCTGGGCCTCATCAATAGGAGTATAGCATCTAGATCAAGGGAAGTAATAGTGCCACTGTATTCTGCTCTGGTCAGACCTCACCTGGAGTACTGTGTCCAGTTCTGGGCATCACAGTTCAAGAAGGACACTGACAAACTGGAACGTGTCCAGAGGAGGGCAACCAAAATGGTCAAAGGCCTGGAAACAATACCTTATGAGGAACGGCTAAGGGAGCTGGGCATGTTTAGCCTGGAGAAGAGGAGGTTAAGGGGTGATATGATAGCCATGTTCAAATATATAAAAGGATGTCACATAGAGGAGGGAGAAAGGTTGTTTTCTGCTGCTCCAGAGAAGCGGACACGGAGCAATGGATCCAAACTACAAGAAAGAAGATTCCACCTAAACATTAGGAAGAACTTCCTGACAGTAAGAGCTGTCTGACAGTGGAATTTGCTGCCAAGGAGTGTGGTGGAGTCTCCTACTTTGGAGGTCTTTAAGCAGAGGCTTGACAACCATATGTCAGGAGTGCTCTGATGGTGTTTCCTGCTTGGCAGGGGGTTGGACTCGATGGCCCTTGTGGTCTCTTCCAACTCTATGATTCTATGATTCATGTGTGTATGTGTGTGAGTTCACCTTTTGTTATGCGCACGCATGGACTGGTGGTGTGTCCTACAAAAGAATGCGTCGTGGGTGAATCAGGTGAACCCTGTTTTCCGTACAGGGTGCATTTAAAAATAATGTTATCATTTCAGGTCTACCGAAGTCAAACTCTGCTGACTTACTGTTGGATATAAAGCTCGCCCTCTGCTATACACTAAACTGGTGGCGCTGCTGCTTCACAAACCACAGAATGGCACTAGAGCAGAGTGGAAGGACGAGTAAGTGGCTTTTTTTATACTGCAGTGGTTTCCCTTTGCAAGCTTTTCAGTTTTGCCTTTGCAATTAGATAATGTAGGGCTACGTGAAGTGTGTCCAGAATTTGTTTTTAAAAGTTGCACATAGGGCATCACACCTTTGCACGGGCCGTGCCGAAAGAGCAGTGCCGAATATTATTGCCACATTATTTAGTTTGAAAAGGCAATTGAAAGGCTTAAGGGCTACCCATGTATATTGTGCATTTTTGCAGCCTGGTAATAGTTGCAAACTGCATTTATGAAAAAGCCACTTACACGTTCCGTTCAAGTTAGCCATAAACTCTAGTTTTGTCTCCTTTTCTAATCACCAAACTTTATGTTACAAGGTCAACCAGGGCTCCTTGCTCCTGTTCGGATCATAATACTCTTTCATAGGGGAGAAGGCGACTCTCAGCCTTTCCCCTGTCCGCTAATTCTCTCCTGCCAGAGCTCTTCCCCCTTTCCTGTTTCTAATCCAGTTTCTCAGGGGTCTGACACCAGAAATAATCCTGTCTGGGAATGATTTTGAATAGGTTTCGTACTTCCCCCGCTCTTCCATTTGCATTACCTCAGCAAAGGAGAATTTGAGTATATGCGTTTGCTGAGGTCACGTGTAGTTCTGCCCTTTGCACATGCTTGAGAAATGAGAAGTTTGTTAACGGATATTTTAATATTGCAGCTTTGTTGCATTGGGCTCTAAATTACCACTGTTTGTTGTGGAGGTGCAATAGTCTATGTTGTGAGCTCAAAGCTTGCAGTCATAGGAAGGGCTATAGCTCTGTGATAGAACATCTGCTTTGCATGTAATACTACTACTACTACTACTACTACTACTAATAATAATAATAATGCTTGTATACTGCCCTTCACCCTAAGATCCCAAGGTAGTTTGCAACAGAAAAATACAAAATGAGAATGCAAAATACATCCTAAAACAAACACAAACCAATAACCCCCGCCACAAACACTATTTAAAAAGCTGTAGAATTTTAATCAGCCAAATGCCTGGTTGAAGAGGAACGTTTTTGCCTGGAATGTAAACTTATGTAGCAAAGGAGCCAGGGGAGCCACCCTGGGGAGAGAGCATTTCACAGACGGGGAGCCACTGCAGAGAAGGCCCTTTCTCATGTTGCCACGCTCTGGACCTCTCGCGTAGGAGGCACGCGAAGAAGGACCTCAGTTGATGATTGCAGGGTCGGGGCTGGTTCATATGGGGAGAGGCAGTCTTTGAGAAACTGCGATCCTTAGTTGTTTAAGGCTTTATAAGTCAAATCCAGTACTGCTTCGTTTCCCAACATACCTGTGTTCAGCTGGGAATGTCTCTCGCCTGAGAAACCCTGGAGAGATGTTGCAAGCTAATGCAGACAGACGTAGATAGACCCAATGGTCTGGCTCCCCATAGGGCAGCTACTTTTGGTCCGAATAGGTGCATAGGTGGCATGGACTTTGTGGTAAGGTACATTGATTTTCAATTAAGTTTCCCATTTTGTAAATTGGGCACTTTCTGAGCACCAGTGCATACTAATTGTTTGCTGCAGGAGCTAAAATAATAGGTTGCCATGATACATACAGTGGCGTAGCGTGGGGGGTGCAGGGGGGGCTGGCCGCACCGGGCGCAACATCTGGGGGTTAGGGTTAGGGGGCGCAAATCCACGGGTTAGGGGGCGCAAATTACTTGCCTTGCCCCGGGTGCTGACAACCCACGCTACACCACTGGATACATAGGGTATACAACCTAGAACAGGGGCAGGCAACCTATGGCCCGGGTGCCGGATCCGGCCCAATCGCCTTCTCAATCCTGCCCTCAGACGGTCCAAGAATCATTGTGTTTTGACATGAGTAGAATGTGTGCTTTTATTTAAAAAGCATCTCTAGGTTATTTGTTGGGCATAGGAATTCGTTCATTCCTCCCCGCCCCCGCTCCCCAAATAGAGTCCGGCCCCCCACATGGTCTGTGGACCGGCCCATGGCTTAAAAAGGTTGCTCACCCCAGACCTAGAAGCACAACCCAAAACCTCTGGTTGAAAGCCGCACCGTGTAATCCAGCCAAAATCCAGCCTTTTCTATTATTAAGCATATTTTGAGTTTATAGGAACGTGGGTGCAATTTCACACACATAGGAGTAGGTCTAGCCCGTTATACTAGAAATAAGTTTTATGTTTATTTGTTTCATATGTAAATTAGTGTGTCTGCCATTCCTCTGATCTGCAGAAGATAGACAGGTCCCAAGTTATATCCATAATTTGGAAGGAGTACAGTGGTACCTCGGGTTACATACTCTTCAGGTTACATATGCTTCAGGTTATAGACTCCGCTAACCCAGAAATAGTACCTTGGGTTAAGAACTTTGCTTCAGGATGAGAACAGAAATCGTGCGGTGGCACAGCAGAAGCAGGAGGCCCCATTAGCTAAAGTGGTGCTTCAGGTTAAGAACAGTTTCAGGTTAAGAACAGACCTCCAGAATGAATTAAGTTCTTAACCCGAGGTACCACTGTACTGAACTCCACTCTGATGCTAAAACCATCACAATTTCAACTAACACCAAATATTGCATAGTAACATCCATTGCTTAGATTGTATTTGGAAACGATTCTCTGTGTGTTGTTGTTTCATTTTTTATTTTCATTTTCTGTAATTGCGTAATAATTATGTGTTACAGGTTTGAATAATAATAATAATAATAATAATAATAATAATAATAATAATAATAAAGACCCCCACTTTTCCAGTTTCCTCCTCCTCCACACACCATTATGACTCCTATGAAATTTAGTAGGATCAGCACTTCTTGAATCCAGAGACTATTTGAATTGAAGTTTTATATTCAGGTTTTTATTTTGAACATTGTGGGATCCTCGCTACTAAAACACAGCAATATTTAAACTGCTTATCTTTCATTCCAAAGGACAGAACCTTTTGCTTCTCAATTTAAGACTTAAACAACAAACACGCACAAATGTTTTTAGAAAATCAGAGTTTAGTTCTCATCTCGTTTCTTTTGCAGGTGTATCTGTCAAGCTTTACATAAAAAGGTGACTATTTTAGTGACCCACCAGTTGCAATATCTTCGGTCTGCAAACCAGATCCTAATTTTAAAGGAGGTAGGTGGAAATAAGATTATCTCTAGAAAACTGATGCTGTTTGTTTGTTGGTTTATTTAGTCTGAACAATGTTACAACAATTTATAACACAACTAAATCTGTTCCGAATGGAATTGAATAATATAACAGTGTTGGGTGGTTGTTTTTATTTTAAAGATGAAACGTTTTAAAGGGAAGAAGGAAAATACCGTATTTTTCGCTCTATAACACGCACGCGACCATAACACGCACGTAGTTTTTAGAGGGGGAAAACAAGAAAAAAAATATTCTAAACAAAACAGTGGATATATGATTTTTGTGGTTCATGCTGTGGCCACAGACATGTGATCTGACGGTGAGTTTGGGGTAGCCCAATGCAAAAATCCTGAGGATCCATGTGGATCCATGCTTTGTAACCACGTTTTTGCACCACTGCAGCCCCAGGCAACAGTGGGTGCGTGCTATGTGATCTGCTGGTGAGTTTGGGGTGACCCAGTGCAAAACCCTGAGGATCCATGTGGATCCGTGCTTTGTAACCATGTTTTAAGTGGGGAGGGAAGGAAAAGCACTCAAGGGACAAGAAGCACGCGTGGGGTGTGTGGAGAAGGATGCTGCTAATAATGCAGAAGAGGGGTATAAGAGGAGAAGGCTCCTCTCCTCTCCCACTTTGCTCCTTTAAAGCAAGCAGGCTCTGCTTCTCTCCCTCCTCCCCGGCTCACTGAAAAACTTTGCTGCTATTTAGCCAGCTGAGTGGGTAGGAGAGAGGGACAGAGAGCCTGCTTGCTTTAAAGAAGCCAACCAGACAGGAGCCACTTACACTCGTGTAAGCGGCTCCTCTCCTCTCCTGCTTTGCTCCTTTAAAGCAAGCAGGCTCTCTGTCCCTCTATCCTCCCCACTCAGCGGCTCTTCTCCCGCTTTGCTGTTTCAAAGCGAGCCACGGAGGAGGGAAGGAAGGGGGACCATGGATCCTCTGCTCACGACTGCAGCAGACCCCCCCCCCCCCCGCCATCCGTAGGCATTCGCTCATAACACGCACAGACATTTCCCCTTACTTTCTAGGAGGAAAAAAGTGAGTGTTATGGAGCAACAAATACGGTAGTTTGTTCAGCCCTGGAGTGGCTTTGTAAATACAGAGGAAGCTGAAGTACCACAGCTAATTAGCATGTTAGTTTTCATTGCACTTTTAAAAGAAAATTTGAGTGGTATTTTTCAGTAAACTCAACGAGAAATACAAAATAGTGAGAGCACCAGTAAGAAAACCGTTATAAAACATTGCAAATAATCTGAAGCCTAAAGTACAAATTATGGTTTGGGGTGGTTTTTTTAAAACTATTGTTCTATGACTTTCACTGATTTAAAAGAAATGCGAAAAACATCAGTTGAAGGTGTTTAGCTGCAGTTCTTAAAGCCATTAATTTCATGTTCTTGAGGTAGTCCCATCGACTTTGTTTTTACTAATTCAGCTGGTTTAAAATTAGAAAGAAGAGGGGAATAGAATTTGCTGCATTCTAAGCACATCTCTAAAAAATCCCACTTGAAACTTAAGAGGATTAGAAGTTTTGTTAAGGGTGTTACGGAAAATTTCGGGTGCGGAGTTGCCCTGCCACCCGACTCGTCGGACTAAGTCCGCGGGTCCTAGCGGGAAAAGTAAGTTCAGCCGGACACAGGAGCAAACTGCGGAGACCCGAAGTTTATTGCGCAACAGGTTCAAAATGGCATTGAACCCCGAGGATGGGGCGACAAAGACTTTTAAAAGTTCCCTCCGTTTCCCAGAATACTGTGTGAGAAACGTCATGCATACATTATGGGAAGGTTGGGTTCCATGGGTTACATCATGAATATATTTAACACGTCACGAATATGTATAAGAGAGGCAGGGTCACAGCAATTAACATTTGAGATAAGGGAGGGGGGAATATGCAGAGTGAGAGATACACATAAGTAAGCATTTATTGAGTACCGGTGGTGGCAAGACAATGGGCCAGAGATATGCATCGTCTGCCACCTAATATTGCCCGGAGGAAGGGTGAGGCGAAGCGATCTGACAGGATTGAGAAGTTCCTGTGTACGTGTCCTGTCGCTTCGGGGATTATGGAGGCCGGGGTCACATCATGGAGTCCACAGGGAGCTGAGTTGAATGACACCGAGAGCGAGGAAATCGGTGTTACGGTTGATTTTATATCAATTTCTGAAGGTTTCCATGCTTTCGGACCTATTCCGTACCATTAATCAAGATCGGAAACAGAACGGACATATTGTAGCAAGAATGGATACATTGTAACAGGATTTTGACAGTTTTATGAGGTCCCTGGTTTCGGATCCATTGTTCTCACAGTGGGGGGCCGTCAGCAGCTTGTCAGAAGTCAAATGAGGCGTGCAGTAGCTCCTGAGCTAGCTCCTGCAAGGCGAATGCATGGCTGTGATTGGCTAAAGCGGAGCTCAGTATAGTGAATGGAGTTTTATTATGATGCGGTCTACTCACGTTAGGAATAGGGCGAAAGGAAGGCATAGAGAAGATCAGGGCTTATTTCGCCCGTATGGAGAAAGGAAGGAAGAGCCTTTTATTAGCAAGGCAGGGGTATAGTGTGGTGCTTGTGCAACGATGTGGGGCTGAGGGTTCTAGGTAGAGTTGGGCACTGTCGAGATCATCGCCTCGGGCCCGTTCAGGAAGGGAGAAAGGTTGCCCCCCCCCCTCCTTCCGTATCAGTCCCCCATTCGGAGATAGATTTGCATCAAAAGTTCTGTAAGAACTTGCAAATCCTTTCTCCGCACCCTATACCCCTGTGATTTCATACTCTCCCTCTCCTAGATGTCTCATTTGCACATATTCAGGAAAGACAGGACCGTTGTGGGAGCGAGAATAGGCTCGAAAGGAAAGAGGAGCGGACTGAGCAGGGAAGCGGAGAAGAGAGCAGCAAGGAGAGACACAGTGTATGGCGCAGCAGAGCACTGAGATGCAAAAGGCAACAGTAAGAATTGTGAGCAATATGACCTTGATCAATTGTCGGAGCCATCCCAGCTTGGGCAGCCATCCCCATAAGTCGACGTCCGACAGTCCCTCGTGTTGTATCTCGTTGAGTCTCCCTGCTAACTCGTGGATGTTATTCAAATGTCCAGTAATGTTTAAGGTTCGGTCAGTTACATATGTGCAGCATTCGGTACCTATTAAGGCGCATGTCCCTCCTTGGCTAGACAGCAGAAAGTCCGTAGCGATTCTCGTCTGCAAACTTAGCTGTCTCACCTCAGACAGTTCTGACATCAGGGAGTCCGTGATCTCAGTTGCTTCCTGCATGAATTTGAGGAGGATGTCAGTGAGCCGAAGGATGTCGACGTGGTTGGATCCTGCCCCGTAAGCAGGAAAGAGTGCTCGACCCACGGTCTCCCCGTTTGCAGCGACATCGGATAAGTCAGACAGTCGTTTCTCTTCCCTTTTATTCCTCTGTCTCCCGGGGGGTAGATGTGGCACTACCCTTATTCCAGGGACGATGTATCCAACGAAGCAGGATCCGGACATATGGGGGCTCACCCAGGTGTATGCGCGATGGCCACATACCCAAAACAAGCCGCTGAGATAGGACTCCATCCTCCCTGAAGCGAAGGCTTGCAACAACATAGCGTCGGCGGGTTGAGGCTGCCAGAGTGGAGGGTGGCCGATGACAGTGACCCAAGCAAGGGTGAGGTTTGGGAAGGTCCGGGATCCTGTCACGTCCGTGATGGTGACATGGCCGGTAGATAAGAGTTCTAAGTTGGACGTACAGGTACTGGAGCCGATGAAGGTTCCTTCCCCAGCGAAGGTGCGGCAGAGTGGACCCTTAGTCGGGCCTGTGAGGTAGAGGTATTGGTGGGTCAAGTTCAACGCGGTCAGGTTCCAGGAGGCGACGTCCCCTGACCGGAATTGTTCTATGGTAACCGGGACTGGAACGAGGGGGAGGCTCTGTTGAAGGTGGCTGGGCGCATGGGCGCAGATCCAGCATTCAGGGTAGGGTGCTTCCTTGGCCACCTGGCCGATGAGTTTAATATAAGAGTTCTGTTCCCAAGAGGAAAGGAGATCTTCTCCTGGGAAGGACGTGTCAGCGCCAAGTTTCCGTGGTGCCGTGCCGAGTGGATGAAGGGGGTCGGTGGTATTTAGGAGACGCCTGTCTCTGGCTATGCCCCCACATCGCAGGGGTCCAACGTTATCCCACGTAGGGGAGTGTGAGGGATGTGTTGGATGGTACCAACCCTCCAGGTATTCTGCCCCTCTCCAGTCGTGGGTAACTCCGAGGTTCCAAAGGCAGCAGAACTTTCTTACACAAAGTCCTTGTAGTTGGGGCTTTCGGGGTTCCGGAGTCATGAGGAGACATTGGAATCCGAAAATCAAGTTGTCGGGGGGGTTGGTTGCGTCGGTGTAGGATGGTGTAGCCCCCCCTTTCTCGATTTCGGTCCAGTTGGGGTTTCTCAAAAGTTCCCCGTTGCCGAAAAGGAAATGGGTCCCGTTCTTGCAGGTGAGGCGGTAGTAAGAGTGGTCCAGGGTGACTGCGGCTGACCCAATTCGGTGTAGGGCTTGGTCCCGGACAAAAAGTTCCCAATACTCGTTGTCCGTTAGGCGAGGTACAAGGGAATGTCGTAGCAATGTCCGCGACTCGGGGAGGCAAAAGTCAAAGTCCCCCATTCGATCAGGGTTTGATTTCCCACCCGTCTCGAGTCGGTGATAGTCCAAGAAATGGTAGTCCGTGGGTAAACCAGTGCAGTGATCAGTTGGCATGGCTGAGGAGTAGGTCAGAGTCTGGTAGACAAGAAAAATGAAGAAATTCATGGTTGGAATCCGAAGATGGGAAAGTATGGGGTATAAGGTGGTTGAAAGGCCGTGGGAACGCGCTGTCAGAACAGCTGTTAACAGAGCTGTCAAAGCGCGCTGTCAGGAGAGCTGTCAACGGAGCTGTCAAAGCGCGCTGTCAGGAGGGCTGTCAACGGGGCTGTCAAAGCGCGCTGTCAGGAGAGCTGTCAACGGAGCTGTCAAAGCGCGCTGTCAGGAGGGCTGTCAACGGGGCTGTCAAAGCGCGCTGTCAGGAGAAGTGTTGCAGCGTTTGATGCGTAGTTTGAGGGCGTCGGTGTCTGGGACGATTTCAGATGTCCAGTTGGGTGGCGTGGCGTCTGGTCCGGTCTGTTGAGCCCGACCTTGGCCCCGATCTGCTGGTCCGGTCTGTTGGGCCCGATTCTGGCCCCGATCTGCTGGTCCGGTCTGTTGGGCCCGATTCTGGCCCCGATCTGCTGGTCCGGTCTGTTGGGCCCGATTCTGGCCCCGATCTACTGGTGTTGTTAGTTCCTCGTCGTCGTCGATGTAGGACGTCGGCGGGGAGGGCGGAGAGTCGAAGGTATAATCCTCTCCGTGACTGTCTTGAGTCTCCAGGGGAGGTGGTGCCGACTTACACCTCGTGTGATGTATCCACGCGGCTTTCTCGCCCACTTTTACAGCGGTTGGTGAAGTCAGAAGTACCTGGTAAGGTCCTTCCCAAGTTGGTTGTAGGGGTAGTTTCGGATATACCTTGACTAGAACCCAGTCCGCTGGATGAAAGGAGTGGGCTTGGGAGTCGATGGGCAGGTTCTGTCCCTCGACGGCCGCGTAGTGGTGGAGACGTTTTAGCTGTGTCTGGAGCTGAATAACATAATTAGTGAGTTCTGTTTCCCCCACCTCGAGTTCTGAGAGGGGATATAGGGTGTTATACACGGGAGGGGGCCTCCCAAACAGGAGTTCGAACGGTGACAGTTTTAATGGTCCAGTTGGGGCACTTCGGATGTTATGTAGAACTAGTGGAAGTGCATTCACCCATTTCAGTCCCGTAACTCTGCAGAGCTTTCCTAGCTGTATTTTTATTTCCTGATTCATCCGTTCCACTTGACCGGAAGATTGTGGGTGGTAAGGGGTATGTAAGTCCCATTTTATTTGGAGGGCTCTGGCGACTAGTTGTACTATTTCTGCGGTAAAGTGGGTTCCCCTGTCACTGTCCAAGCGGCGGGGTATTCCGTATCGGGGTATGATGTCTTGAAGGAGGGCTCTGGCAACTACTGAGGCAGTGGCCTTTCGGCAGGGGAACCCTTCTACCCATGAGGAGAACTGGTCTATTATGATCAAGGCGTGTTTGAAACCCTGGCATAGTGGCAAGTCTATGAAATCTAATTGCAAACTTTCAAAAGGGACAAAAGCCCATTGTCTGGCCCCTGGCGGCCTTTTGGGTTCGCGTTTTGGGTTGAACGCGCTGCAGGTAGCACAATTCTTGGAGGCTGCAGTGGCTGCGGCAGCTAATCCTGGAGCAAACCAGGATCTCTTAACGTGTTCGATTAACCTTTCTTTTCCCCAGTGTGTTTGCTGGTGGAGGACCCTCACCAATTTTGGAGTCCACGCTTTTGGAAGGACGGCTCTGCCATCGGGGAGGGTCCAGACCCCAGCATGGTTAACTGCGCCTAGAGATTCCCACATGGTCTTTTCTTCATCTGGGGCAGTGTGGTACATTTGCGAGGGATCTACATTGAGGGGGAGTTGTAGTGCTTGGAATTCTGACTCATCTCGCGGGGGGCGGAGTGCAGCTGCTTGGGCTGCCTTATCGGCGCGTCTATTTCCTTTTGAAACTGGGTCTTTTCCTTTTGTATGCGCTTTACAGTGTACCACGGCTATTGCAGCGGGTAGGTGGATGGCTGTCAACAATCTTTCGACCAGTGCGGCATGTGAAATTTGCGAGCCGGCGGCAGTCAAAAACCCTCTTTGGAGCCAAATTTGACCAGTGGTATGCACAAGTCCGAAACAGTACTTGCTATCAGTGTAAATGGTTGCTCTTTTACTTTCGCTAATTTCGCAGGCGCGTATGAGGGCGATTAACTCCGCGGCCTGGGCACTATATTGGGGGTTTATCGGATTTGATTCTACGACTTCGAAATCGGAAACCACAGCATATCCAGTTTTCCTCTCCCCATCAATGACCTTTGAGCTGCCATCGGTGTAGAGTATGACGTCCGGGTTTTCTAAAGGTAGGTGGTCTAGGTCTTCCCGGGGTTTCTCCGCCTGGCGGACTATTGCAGCGCAATCGTGATGCGGGGTACCATCATCAGGGAGGGGGAGCAAGGTTGCTGGGTTGAGAGAATTGACCCGTTTTATGGTGACGTTAGACGGGGCGAGTAGGAGGGCTTCATATCTGTTGAGGCGGGAGTTCGAGAAGTGGTGGCAGCCTTTGAGGGTTAGGAGGGTGGAGACGGAGTGGGGAACATGGATGGTGATTTCATGTCCGAGGACCGTTTCTTGGGCCTTTTCAAGGAGGATGGCGGCGGCTGCAATAGCTCTCAAGCAACCCACTGCTCCTTTCGCAGTGTTATCCAGCTGAAGGCTGTAATAGGCTACCGGTCTCTCTGTATCTCGGAAGGGTTGGGTCAAGACACCAGAAGCTACCCCCATCTGTTCGTGTATGAAGAGGTTAAAGGGAATCCTGTAATCTGGTAGGCCTAAGGCAGGGGCAGATCGCAGTTCCCGTTTTACGCGTTCGAAGGATTTATATGCTTCTTCTTCCCAAACCAAGGTGTCTGGGTGATCTTGTCGGGTCATGGCCGTCAGAGGCTTGGTTATCTCACTGTAACCCGCGATCCAAGCTCTGCAGAAGCCAGCCATCCCTAGGAATCCCCGTAGTTGTCGTTTTGTTTTGGGAAGGGGGATTTTAGTGACCGCTTCTATTCTATCAGTGGCCAGGCTTCGGGTACCTATTCCTAGAATGTGCCCGAGGTACTTTACTTCTTGCTTGCAATACTGTAACTTTTTTGGTGACACCTTGTGTCCTTTCCGTGCTAATTCGGCAAGGAGGTATTTGGTGTCTCCTTTACATGCTTCTTCAGTGGTGGAGCAGAGAAGAAGGTCATCCACGTAAAGGAGGAGAACGGAACCAGAAGGGAGGCGTATATCCTGTAAGTCTTGGTGTAATATGGCCGAAAAAATAGCGGGTGACTCCACGTACCCCTGGGGCAACCTCGTCCAGGTTAATTGACTGGGTCCCCAGGTGAAGGCGAAGAGGAATTGGCTGGCTGGGTCCAAGGGAATGCTGAAGAAGGCGGAGCATAGGTCCGCAGCAGTGTACCATTTCGTGTCAGCTGGTATGGCATTCAGGAGAGAATTTGGGTTGCCCACCACTGGGTGGCGGGGTATTACGAATTGATTCACAAGTCTTAAGTCCTGGACAAAGCGGTACCGGACTGGGGCTCCTTCTGCCGATGGTTTCTTAACGGGGAGAACTGGGGTGTTGCACGGGGATGCGCAAGGAACCAGGATCCCCTTTTGGAGGAAGTCCTCTATCATGGGGTTTAGTCCCTCGATGGCTTCCTTGGGTAAGGGGTATTGTTTAGTGCATGGAAAGGGTAGGTCAGTTCTGTAGGTGATTTTTACTGGGACCGCTGATAGTAAGAGACCCACTGAAGTCGATTCTGTGCCCCATAGGGAAGGGGGTAAATCGTTTTCCAGTTCGGGTGGAAGTTCTGGGAACTGCCTGTCTGTCCTCGCTTCCTCCATTATTCCCTGAAATGCGGGGATGGAGTCCTCCGGCATGTATAAATAGATACCCTCTTTAGAACATTTGATTGTCGCGTTTAATTTACAAAGGAGGTCTCTTCCGAGGAGATTTACAGGACTGCTGGTCAAGAGGAAGGTGTGTTCGGCCAGTAAGGGTCCAAGAGTGACTTTAGTAGGGCGTGAAAGTGGGCAAGTGCGGGGGATCCCATCCAGACCCATAACTTTTCTGGTCTCTGAGCCCGGTTCCAGGTGGCTATCGGTTAGGGTGGAATATGTGGCTCCAGTGTCCAGTAGGCACTGATATGGGTGGCCGTCTACGTCTATGGTACAAAATGGGTCTTCCGCGGACAACGTGAGGACTGGGCAGATAGTCTGAGTTTGGTTGGGATCTCCCTCTAATTGTCAATATGCTTCCTGGTCGTCAGGTGGTGGTTGGTTGGGGGGGTGTAGGGGTGGCGCAGTGGCGTTGGTCCAATGGTGGGTTGGTGGGTTTATTGTGGGCATCTGGGTCCTTGGTCCTAGTGGAGGTCTCTGGTTTTGAGCGGATGTACTTGGAGGTACTTGCGGGTTGTAAGGGACAGGAGATGCTTGAGGGGCATGGGTGAGAGGTGGTTGGCTCCCATACCCGTGGGTCGTGTTGAAGCGTGTCCCATAAGACATATTATTATTGAGGTAAGGACAGAACCTTTTTATGTGTCCCTCTTCTTGGCAATAAAAACATCCGCCGGCGGCAGGCCCCCATGGCCTCTGGGGATTTGGGGGTCCTCCTCCCCGGACCCCTCTCCCTCGGCTGAAGCCTCTTCCCCTATGGGAGTTCGGTTCCATGCTGAGAGCAAGAATTTGGTCAATTTCAGGCTTGGAATCTTTCTTTCTCCTCTCATCTCGAGAATTATAGATTGATTTGGCAATGGAGAGGATTTCGCTAATACTTTTGCCATCATATCCAATTTGTAAGTTCAGGGCCTTTCTTATGTCGGGGCAGGCTTGGTCCTTAAAGAAACCCTTGATTATGACCTCGTGTTGGGGGTTATCGGGGTCGATTCCTCCCCAGGTTTTGATGGCTGAGATCAGCCTGGTGTAATAGTCGGACGGGTGTTCGCTAGCCCCTTGCAGCACAGTCTGGACTTTCGTCCAGTTGACAGTACGTTGTCCGGCGGCCTTAATGCCGTCTAGAATTGCCTTTTTGAATAGGTCTAGACACCAGATGCCATCCGTTGTATTGTAGTCCCAATTCGGCTCGATGCGCAAGCACTGAGCCGTAAGTGGTTCTACGTCTTGTGGACGTCCGGCCTGATAGTTCGGGAGTTCAATTGCCTCCCCGGCCTTTGTCAGGATGTCTGCCTTCTCAGCCTCGTTGAAGAGGGCGTTCAGAAGAACGTGAACGTCTGGCCAAGTCGGCTTGTGGGTCGAAAAAATAGCGCTGACCTGACGGTGACACTTATCCGGGTCATCTCTTAAGGATGGCATTTGATTTGACCAGGTTACCAGGTCCGCGGTATAAAATGGTTGGTGTGTGTATACCATCCGAGGGGGTCCGTCCGGTTGCAAGGGTGGGATTGGCAGGGCCCTTAAGGGCATCTGGACGGCTGCGGACTCCGTTTGTTTGGACGTCCCTGGGGTCTCTTTAAGTTTTTCTAAAAGGCTGGGATCCTTCAAAGTAGCCTCTAGTATCTCTTTAGCTCGCTGTCCTAGGGCTATAAGGTCTGAGCCTTCTGAGGTAGCGCTCTGAATTTCCCTAGCTCGCTGCCTGGTTATTCGTGGGCTCGCGCCCCCCCGTGCTCCTGGTTCCTGTGTGTCCCCATCACTATCTGAGCGATCCCCTGGGGCGGGCGGAATGGTCTGCCTATAGTAGAAGGGGATGAGCGCTTGTTCCGTGGAGTCTTCTCCAGGGTATCCCTCGTATGGGGGGGCAAAGATGACCTTCCATGACTTAGGACCGGCAGCTGGTAGGTCGTTGCTCCTTTGGTGCCCTGAAGCAACTCCTTGACCGTCTCGAAAGTGGCCAGATATTCCAATTGACGGGGCTTTTCTTCTAACAAATATTTTCTAAGATGTTGCAGACGGTCTTCATTAAAAGAGCCCCCTTTTGGCCAGCGTAACTCTGGTTTCGCGGAGGCAGTTCCGGCGGGCCATGCGTCTCTACAAAGATCTTCTAACTTCTGCCTCGACAGCAACTTGTGCCCGGGAATAGATTTCCAATAAGAGATGACGAATTCAAGTGGGGAGTCGGGGTCTCTCTGGGATTCGGATGGCTTCGTTGAAGCCTTCCTCCCGGAGTGAGCCCGTTCATGCTTAGAGGCCTGGGTACCCATTTTATTCGCGCGTGTCTAGACAGGAAGAAGGAAGAGAGGGGTTGGTGAGGTTTGGTGTGGGGTGTCCTAGGGAGTACTTATACCTAACGTAAGGGTTTAAAGCAAGGGAAGGGGGGTGTCTCTAGCTGCTTAGCAACTTCCTTCGCGAAGGTTTTGAGAGCTCTATCTACCTGGTTTCTTACGTTTCCTTTCCGACTTTTTTATATATATTTTTTCTTACTCCTATTTCCTATAACCTGGGGTTTTCTTCCACTCTGCCGGTCCCGCCCGATTCCTCACGGGCAATCCCTCCTGGCAACCTCCTACCTATCGTCACACTCTCAGGAAAGGGGCCCTACTGGACGCCCGCGTAGTGCGATGCCAGATCGGGTGATCCCTGGACAGGTTTTCGAACGGAAAATCCCCCTTGCTTTCGGAAGCGGGCTCACGCACGGTACACGTGTTACGTGGCCCGACCGGTGCGGCTGGGATTGGTGACAGAAAGCAAGACCACTTCCCGCCCCCTTGCCGGGCGCTAGAGAAGTTCGGAAAGAGAGCTCCAACCCCTTGCTTTCAACTGGGATGTCCGTTGCGGAGAGTCGGCTGTCTTTCAAGCCGGCTCTCTCCGTCTTATTTTCGGACTCCCAATTGGTGCGGCTGGCTGGAGATTTTAAGGAAAAGAAATAGAGCTCAGAGCCCCCCTTCTCGGGCTGAGCGGCGGTCCAAAGTCTCTCTCGTTAACCGGACCAAGGGAAAGGTAAGAAGGAGCGACAGGGAGGAGGGCAGAGATTCAGTTGCCAGGAGACTTCCACCCCCTTCCCACCAGTGCACTGGATTTCTTCTCCTATACTCACGCGTCTTCAACGTTGATCCCGGGATCGAAGAAGCCGGCTGGATGTCCCTTTGCTCCCCAGCTGAACTCTTGGGACGTTTGATTACCGCCCGGAAGATGGCCGGGGGTCCAAAGGATCTTCCCGGGCAAAAGGGGCCCGGAGCCGGCTGAAGATTTCGGGGCCCCCGGTCAGCAACACGGGAGAACCGCACGTCCCTGTTCGGGCGCCAACTGTTACGGAAAATTTCGGGTGCGGAGTTGCCCTGCCACCCGACTCGTCGGACTAAGTCCGCGGGTCCTAGCGGGAAAAGTAAGTTCAGCCGGACACAGGAGCAAACTGCGGAGACCCGAAGTTTATTGCGCAACAGGTTCAAAATGGCATTGAACCCCGAGGATGGGGCGACAAAGACTTTTAAAAGTTCCCTCCGTTTCCCAGAATACTGTGTGAGAAACGTCATGCATACATTATGGGAAGGTTGGGTTCCATGGGTTACATCATGAATATATTTAACACGTCACGAATATGTATAAGAGAGGCAGGGTCACAGCAATTAACATTTGAGATAAGGGAGGGGGGAATATGCAGAGTGAGAGATACACATAAGTAAGCATTTATTGAGTACCGGTGGTGGCAAGACAATGGGCCAGAGATATGCATCGTCTGCCACCTAATATTGCCCGGAGGAAGGGTGAGGCGAAGCGATCTGACAGGATTGAGAAGTTCCTGTGTACGTGTCCTGTCGCTTCGGGGATTATGGAGGCCGGGGTCACATCATGGAGTCCACAGGGAGCTGAGTTGAATGACACCGAGAGCGAGGAAATCGGTGTTACGGTTGATTTTATATCAATTTCTGAAGGTTTCCATGCTTTCGGACCTATTCCGTACCATTAATCAAGATCGGAAACAGAACGGACATATTGTAGCAAGAATGGATACATTGTAACAGGATTTTGACAGTTTTATGAGGTCCCTGGTTTCGGATCCATTGTTCTCACAGTGGGGGGCCGTCAGCAGCTTGTCAGAAGTCAAATGAGGCGTGCAGTAGCTCCTGAGCTAGCTCCTGCAAGGCGAATGCATGGCTGTGATTGGCTAAAGCGGAGCTCAGTATAGTGAATGGAGTTTTATTATGATGCGGTCTACTCACGTTAGGAATAGGGCGAAAGGAAGGCATAGAGAAGATCAGGGCTTATTTCGCCCGTATGGAGAAAGGAAGGAAGAGCCTTTTATTAGCAAGGCAGGGGTATAGTGTGGTGCTTGTGCAACGATGTGGGGCTGAGGGTTCTAGGTAGAGTTGGGCACTGTCGAGATCATCGCCTCGGGCCCGTTCAGGAAGGGAGAAAGGTTGCCCCCCCCCCTCCTTCCGTATCAAGGGGTAGAGATTTTCAGTCTGATTGTCTGCATGATGAGTACAGAAAATAAGGTGATAACTAATTTAGGTAGCAATCTTATGCAGAGTTTTCTAGGTGTAAATTTTTGGACTTGCTTCTCAGTAAACGTGCACAAGATTGTGCTGTTGAGGCTGCAGTGCTAGACACACTTTCTTAGGAGTAATCTCTGACACGAAGAAACAAGGAGGGCATTAATCCCAAATTCCTGTCTGTAAAAACTATCTTCCTATTCCCCCTTTCCCTCCCCCCCCCAAATAAAAATACACCACCTGTTGTTTATTCCTTGATAGCTGGTTCTCATGCCATGCAAAAGCCTTGTTTGTTTTAAGCCATGGTTTAATTGTGAAAGTGCCCCCCTGTGGCTTTTAATGGGGCATAAAAACCCCAGTATGGCTTTTCATGGGATATGAACCTGGAGCATGGTTTGTTAAACAAACCATAAATGGTAAGCCACAAACCTTGACAAGTCATAGTGAAGGTGTGCGGGAGACATGTTCATGATTAAGCCATAGTTTAAAATAAATGTGACATCTGAGTAGGGTTATTATTTTTCTCCAATTGTTTTTTGGTGGTAAAGAGATTATCCGGCCTGCAAGGCTTGACAAGAAGGGTAGTGATTTTCTATTCTCTTCTGCTGGCTTCAGTGTAGCATTTGAGTTTGCCAGTTGGCTTGTATTGCATGGCATCTGAGATTAGAGAGAGACCAGGAAATTATCTGCAGAGTGATAGGATAGAGTGCTCTTCCTGCCTTGTGACTATTACCATAGAGAACTGGTGCAGACATCACAATAAGCCATGGTTGCTTATCATGGTGGGAAGTGGTTACAGTGAACCCGGGTTGTTTGCATTCGCTGCTCTCCTCTCTCCAGCGGGGAAATGATGGGAAGCATTTTCCTTCAGCTTTTGATTAACTACAGTTTAGCGTCACATCCAAACAGTAGTTAATCTTAACAATGGTTTGTTTAAAACAAGTCTGTTTTCAAATCCGTGGTTTGAAATTGACTTGATGTTCCAAACAAAGCATAGTTAAGATTAACCACGCATTTGTAGGGTTAGCTGACACGACAAGTTGTAGCTAATAATAATTAAAAGGAACTTCTTACGTTAGCTGGGGAGAATACATGAGCTCAAGGCTCGCTGTGGCTTGTTCCCATCATCATCAACCATGTCTTATTTTGTTGTCCTAATTGCCTCATTATTTCAAAACTTCAAAAACAGGCAAAGAAAAGATGCAATTTTTGTCCTCTTTGGAAAGAACTATATGAAAAGAACTCCTAATACTTTACTTGGGGTGTGCATGGGGTGTTAGGAGAAGGGTGGCACCTCTGGTGGGGGACACATTGTGTTCCTTCTGGGGTAGTTTGTCCACCTTTGGTGCCCACCCTGTGTTCAGTTTTCACCTGTAGCTCCTAGAAACTATCAGCATGTGATATGTGATAGCAGCCACACCCCAGGACCGGTTTTGACTGGCCAGCCCAACCAGCTGAGGGTAGTCGTTGAGTCCCAAACCCTCAGTGAATAAGGGCTTCCCTTGCATTTGAAGATAGGCTTTGGTGGACTGAATGGACGAGACCAATAGTGGGTCCAACAGTCAAGAAGGCGGTTTCTGCACATGCTGTAGAGGGAAGTAAGGAGCAGATGGGACTCGTCAGCCTGGGAAGGTATACCATCTAGAAGGAAAACTCTGGTCCACTGCCTTGTGAGATATCTTCATGAGAAGAAAAGGCTGAGGAGTAAACCCCATACGAATCTGGAGTAGAGTGCCTAAGGCGGTTGGATGGGGTATGGACATCTCCTTTCAGCAACTCCTGCAGCCAAGCTGGGGCCAAATGTATTGCTCTGCGAGGCTGAGGGCACCCCAGGACCTCTGTAAACACTGCCCAGGCTTCCGCACCGAGCAGGTCACTTCAGTGCTGCTAATGCAGCAGTTTGACATTAGTATTATTAGTATTATTAAGGTTTATATACCACCCTTCATCAAGGGACGTGGGTGGCGCTGTGGGTTAAACCACAGAGCCTAGGACTTGCTGATCAGAAGGTCGGCAGTTCAAATCCCCGCGACGGGGTGAGCTCCCGTTGCTCGGTCCCTGCTCCTACATACCTAGCAGTTCGAAAGCACATCAAAGTGCAAGTAGATAAATAGGTACCGCTCCGGCGGGAAGGTAAACGACGTTTCTGTGCGCTGCTCTGGTTCTCCAGAAGCGGCTTAGTCATGCTGGCCACAAGATCCAGAAGCTGTACGCCGGCTCCCTCGGCCAGTAAAGCGAGATGAGCGCCGCAACCCCAGAGTCAGCCACGACTGGAACTAATGGTCAGGGGTCCCTTTACCTTTTACCACCCTTCATCAAAAGATCTCAGGGCAGTTCACAGGATAAAATACAAGGTAAAAATACAAGTAAATAGTTGGAAGAAAAACAATAACTTCTCCCTTCTCTTCATCCCTGGAGGATCACTCCATTGTCTCTCAAGACAGACGGGCGCCAACAACCTTACTTAGGGAAAAGAAATGAAGATACATGGCTGTTGATTTACAATTTGTTAACTTTCCTTTCATTTTAATGTCAGCAGTAAATACTCAAATATGGTTTTCATTAAAAAAATTAAAAACAATGCTCCTGTTACGATAATGCTGATGTTTTGGGAGTCAACAACGTATCACGTTAGACTGTAGAATTATCTAAGTTATTTGAGATGTAAAATTTGTTCACTTTCTGAATATTATGTGCATTATGCGACACTGTTTTTTTTACTTCTAGGGTAAGGAGGTTGGGAAGGGCACTTACTCAGACTTCCTGAGATCTGGAATAGATTTTGCTTCCTTTTTGAAAAAACCTGAAGACGATGACCAGCTACTAGTTCCAGGAACTCCTGGCCACCGGTTATCCAGAATCCGAACCTTTTCTCAGTCTTCTATTTTGTCAGTGGAATCTTCAGGGCAGTCACAGAAAGATGGGTCTGCAGAACCTCCCTCTGTGAGTACATGAGATATACGAAACACCTGGTTTTCTTAAGTAGATATATATATATATAAATGATATCCCATTGTGCTGGGGATGGAAGAGTTACATTTTCAGTTTCTCATTTTCCCAGGCTAATGTTCAGTTCACCCCATTTCTGTCTTGGTTTGATATTTTTAAAGAAACCTTGAATAAAAATGGTACTCATTTTCATGCACATTTCTCCTTATCTTCAATACCTTAAGGACTGCTTCTCCCCATACAACAGGGACCTTGAGCTTGTTATCTGAGGCCCTCCTCTATGTCCCCCCGAGAGGTTTGGAGGGTGGCAACACGAGAACGGGCCTTTTCTGTGTTGGTTCCTCCTCTGTGGAATGCTCCCCCCCCCCATTTTTGCAAGCATTTTTGGGTCAAAGAACAGCATCATGTTTCAGTTCACATATTGGTTTGGGAAACGCAAGTTAATTTTGCCTTGAAATGTAAACCTAACTAACTTCCTGTGTCATGCGAGCTGTGAAACCAGCCAAGATGCCACAATTAAATGTCGCTTCCCATTACATGCAGCTGAAAAACATGAATACAGTCATACCTCATGTTACGTCTGCTTCATGTTACGTTCTTTCAGGTTACGTTCCGCGGCGACCCGGAAGTACCGGAAAGGGTTACTTCCGGGTTTCGCTGCTCACGCATGCGCAGAAGCGCAAAATTACGTCACGCGCATGCGCAACCCGTGCATGCACAGACGCGCCTCTGTGGGTTGTGCTCTTTTCATGTTGCGAATGGGCCTCCAAAACGGATCCCGCAACCAGAGGTACCACTGTAATGACTTCTAAACATGCTAGGGGATGAAACCGCGGCTTAAAGTTCCATTATCAACTCTTGCTTCTTTGAAAACCATTAACTCTAGTTTCTGATTGGGAAGCTGTGGCTGATTGGGAAGCTGTGGGTTCCTGGCTTGTTTACCTGCTCACATTAAGCCAGGACTGAAATGACAGAATGCTTGTGCATAGAGTATTTCACTGTGTGAATGTGGTCAGTGTGTGTCATGCTATGGATTGTGAATGCCATGGAGTTTTGCATATTTCAGATCAAAATCGTCAATGCAAAATCTGTAATAGCTGCCCTGGACTTCTCTGGGAGGAAGACCAGGACAAAAATTTAACAAACAAGTGAAAGGAACACGAAGCAGAACATTTTCATGGCTGCTGTAATGCATGTTCCACTTATACAGTCCTTCTTGTTATTGAGCTGTTCTCATGGAAGTGTATATTTTATAGTTAATATGCAGATGTGTCAAATGGTTAAAAGGATTAATCATTTTTTTTTCCAATCTCTTGACAAACACAATACAGTGGTACCTTGGTTTATGAACTTAATCCATTCTGGAAGTCCATTCTTAAACCAAAGCATTCTTAAACCAAGGCGTGCTTTCCCATAGCAGTGGGGGACTCAATTTACAAATGGAACACACTGAACAGGAAGCGGAATGTGGTCTGCTCCCAAGGCAAAGTTCACAAACCAAAACACCTACTTCCGGGTTTGCAGCATTCTTAACCCAAGTTGTTCATAAACTAAGCTGTTCTTAAACAAAGATACCACTGTGTTGCTATGTCAGAACCTGGTTTTCTAAATTTACCTGGATGCTTTGTGCCTCACTCACTTGAGAGAAGTTATCTATTTTTTTATTTCCAATTTTAATAAAAAATAAGACATTAAGTATTCAACCCTGGAAATCAGTGGGGTGACCCGTGTCATAGCCAGATCGCCCTCACAGCCAATATTCACTTTACTGCATAATATCATAGCAGTTAGGAATTTAATGACTTTTGCCTCTTTGTTGTTGTTATTTTAGATTGCATCATTGCTCTTATGCCCAGTTCTTTAACAAGTGCAGTTGTAGCTCTGGCATTTTCTTAGGCTTCTCCTGGAATAGCCATTATAACAATATTTTCTTATGCATTCTCTTCTCTGCAGATGGAGCCTGTTCTAACTGCCTTGCCGGAGGAAAGCCGTTCAGAAGGGAAAATCGGCTTTAGCATTTATAAGAAGTATTTTGCTGCTGGGACAAATTATTTTGTAATTTTTATTCTTTTGCTCCTCAACATTTTGGCACAGGTACGGTATTTGGCACCGGTGAAAGCGTTATGGATGATGTGCGCTTATAGCATTTCGGCATATGTGACTTCCTACTGTGTGTGAAAAATATTTATATTGCTGGCAAGAAATAGCCGAACTCTTTTCAAACATATCAGAGGGTTTCCCCTTTGAATTAAATGGGATTGCAAACCGGCTAGAGGCCTGTTTAGTTCCATTAACTTCAATGGATTTAATTCAACAAAAATTTATAGACTTATTCACTTGCATTCTGTCAGAGGCAATTCATTCAGCAGTAGTGCTCTGACTCACCCCACCTCAGATTTGTGTATGTGTATATCCTACACAATACCACCAGTCTGTATTGAGCAGGGTTATACCATGCAGACTTCTTTACATCCTATTGCAAGCAACATGTTTTATTTACCAAATAGTTTTTGCCTGTGGTGGCAAGAACACCAATAGGCCTCCCTTTTCCTTCTTAGAGTGCACATTGCTAAGCATAGGTGCCATCTGGGGGAATTTTCAAGAAGGGGGTTGCCCCCCAACCCGCAGCAGCCGTGCACACACACCGTGCAACATGCTCACCTTAAGCGCACAGCCCACATGGCATGCACGCATCACAAGCGCATGCCCCGTGGCACATGTGTAATGGGTCAGCACATTGGGTGACGTGCACATGACGTTCGTGCATCAAGCGGTGTGCCAATGTCACTTGTGTCTGTTGCGTGGTGCCGGCCCCTTCAATCGCAGGGGCAAGGTGGTGCACTTGTTGCTAAATAAGGTTTGTGCAGCAAGATCAAGTACCGTATTTTTCGCTCTATAAGACTAAAAAGTAAAGACTAAAAAGTAAGGGAAAATGTGTGTGTGTCTTATGGAGCGAATGCAGGTGGGAGGCTCTGCTCAGCGCTCCCTTTAAAGAGCCGTGTGGAGCCTTAGCTGCACGCAGCCTCTCTCGGGCAGGGGATGAAGGCTCCCCTTGCCTGGGAGAGGCTGCGTGCAGCTAAGCAAGAAGCCAGGACAGCCGGCAGGATCGCAGCACAGTGATCCCGCTTGCTGTCCTGGCTTCTGGGATTCAGAATCCCCCCCCCCTTGTTTTCCTCTTCCAAAAACTAGGTGCGTCTTATGGTCTGGTGCGTCTTCTAGACAAAGCTCTAAGATGTAGCTTCTATATATGCTGGTAGAGAGGAATCATGCTCATTCACCACACTGTGGGTTATGAGTCTGGTTTGGAGTGTGATATACTTTCATCCATTGAAAATAGAACAATACATTTGTTAGCTTATTGAATTTTCAGAATCTGCTGTACAATTCGGACCTACCTGCACACACCCACACCCACACACATTATGGCCAACGTACAAATGTCTGGTGGTCCAGGAATGAGACAGTCATCCTTGATAAGTGGGTGTGATTCAGGTGTCCAGCTGTACAGTTACAGGCTCTCTGAGAAGCTCTCTTGCAGCCAGGCCACTAATGGAACTGTTCTACAATTACCCAATTCCCTGAACAATACTTGAGGAGATCTAGTTCTCTTGTATTTTGGGGGGCGCATTTTCTAGGATAAAACATGCTTGGTACTAAAAAGCCCCCGCCCCCCGATATGGCTTGCAGCAGTTGAAATATCATTGCTATTAAAACTGGAAATACTTTTTTTAAAAAACAAAAAAACCACAAATAAAGCAGAAAACACACTGTTTAATTCTGTTTATTTTTTAAATATAATTTTTATTAAATTATCTGTTTTACAATTTCAGATAAACATTTTACATCCTTAAAATATCAATGGCTTCCCTTCTTCTCTTTCCATGGTTCATTTTGCATATCTTATATCCCTGCATATTTTGCAAAAACTATACCAATCGGTTTTCCATTCTTATATCCATCAAAAATGATTTCCACTGTTGAATTTACCTTAATGCTGCCAGCCTTTTCAGCTGTACACAGTTATTTCCCATATATTCGATAAAAGTTTTCCAATCTTCTTTAAACGTGTGTTCTTCTGGTTCTCTGATTCTATACGTTAAGTCTGCAAGTTGTGCAAATTCTGTCAAATTAAGTTGCCAATCTTCTTTAGTTGGGACCCCGCTCATTTTCCATTTGGGAGCTAATTCTGTTTGTTTCTTTTTATATATATATAAATATTTTATTAAGTTTTAACAATAAAAGAAAATAAAAAAAAACAAAGACAAAGAATACAAAGTCACAAAATACAATACAAAAATACAAACATTAAACACAACGAAAGAAAAAAGAAAAAAAGAAAAAGTTGTGCAAATTCTGTCAAATTAAGTTGCCAATCTTCTTTAGTTGGGACCCCGCTCATTTTCCATTTGGGAGCTAATTCTGTTTGTTTCTTTTTATATATATATAAATATTTTATTAAGTTTTAACAATAAAAGAAAATTTAAAAAAAAACAAAGACAAAGAATACAAAGTCACAAAATACAATACAAAAATACAAACATTAAACACAACGAAAGAAAAAAGAAAAAAAGAGATAAAAACACATATAATAACAAAAAACAAAAATTCCCTCTTTCTTAATTTCTCATCTTCAATTAACTTATTTTCCCGACTTCCTCACGTCTCCCGTTCTTGTATCCCTTTTAGAAATTAATTCAGCAAATTCATATCCTATTAATTTATCTATTATTGATCCAATCTTACATTTTACTTTGTTGCTAGAACTCCTGCGATTCATTTCAGTGTCATCAACATTCAAAAATTTTACAATGTTTCTGCAAATAAATTTTAAATTTCCTCCAATCTTCCTCCACCGACTCCTCTCCCTGGTCTCGGATTCTGCCAGTCATTTCTGCCTAATTCTGTTTGTTTCATTCTGTTTGTTCAAGGTTGCCTATGTGCTGCAGGACTGGTGGCTTTCTCATTGGTGAGTTGTTATTTGTTCTAAAATCTTTTAGACCTCAGTCCTAAGTAGGGAAGGTTGGAGAGTCGCTCCATTCCAGTGGTTGCACTGGCCAGGGTGAGAGTTTGGGGAGCACACCTGCCTCCCCCACAGTTATCTCCCCCCTTCAATTCTCTCCCACTCCTCACTCCAGGTGGGTGGGGAATTGTCCCACCAGTTTCAGGCTAGAGTGGGTAGGGGGCTGACCCTGGTGGCTTTCCATCAAAATGAAGGGGCGTTGGATTCCCTAGAATGCCATATTTCAGAGACTACCACCAGCTATGCTGGTGGGAATACAGTAATCTGTAGATCTGTCTGATTATCTGGATAGATTTCAATTGGGGTTTAGGCCTGGTTTTGGCACAGAAACTGCTTTGGCTGCCCTGTATGATGACCGATCCTGGTCCAACTGCACTGGCTACAAATTAGTTTCTGGGCCCAATTCAAGGTGCTGGTTTTGACCTATGAAGCCTTAAACGGCTCAGGACCGCAAAACCTCAAGGACCCTCTCTTTCCATATGAACCTACCTGGACCCTGAGGAGTAAATGGTTTTTTTTGGGGGGGGGCTATTGGGTTGTTTTTATTACATATTTTGTGGTTTGATGTCTTGATTTTATTCTGTGCACCGCCCTGAGACCCCCGGGTGTAGGGCGGTATATAAATTCAAATGCCGTATTTTTCCGTGTATAAGACACTCCCATGTATAAGACGTCCCCTATTTTTGAGGACTTCAAATTAAGAAAACACCCCTCAGCACTACCTGTGTATAAGACAAGTCCCAATTTTAAACATAATTTTTGGTTTAAAAAACCCTAGTTTTATACACAGAAAAATACGGTAATAATAATAATAATAATAGTGATAATAATAATATCATCAATATCCATGTGGGCCTTTCCAAGTGCTTAGTGGGGTTCTATGGTGACACTCTGTTGGGGCAGAGTACCCATTCAACACACCAGCGGAATGTGCCAATGGAACACAAAACCACCAGACAGTTCTAGGTAGGGTCAGTCCCTTGACTGACAGCATAATGCAGTCCCATAGTTTAAAGGTTACCTACAGTTGTAATATACCGTGTGTTCTGCTCAGTCTTGCTTTGCTGGAACCTGGCATTTTGCCCAAATCCTCCCCAAGTACAAGGACAGGCAGCCATTTCCATGTTTTATCTAGGTGCACCAGACTCCAGCGTATGTTTTCTTCTCCCGGCAACCCACAAAGTTCATTAGATGCTGTGTGTTTTGCTTTCTGCTGCTCTGGAGTGCAAGAGCCGGGGGTCTGCGGCTCAGTGCTACAGATTGCGTCTGCTTTGAGACCAGAGTCCTAGGTTCATTTTTGCATTGAAAGTTGGAGCACCTGTCATTGGGCTCAATGAATGAATGGCCTGATGGAGAAAAGTGGTTTTATGCCTTTGTATGCCTCTTCCCTTCCAATCCTTGACTGCACGTACTGTTGCATGGGAACAAGATATTGCCCCACTGGCAAAGATCCTTGTTAGATATGCTTAACAAATTTATTTATTTATAAATTAGCGTATACTACTGTATCATAAAAAATATTGAAGCTGTTTACAGCAATACCTCTAATGAAAATCTGTAAAATTTTATAGAACTGTAGAATCAAGTACTTACTGCATATTTCTGCAGATCTTAAGGTTTTACTTACGTATGAAAAGAGAAGCTTTTGAAGACTTCCTTTAAAACAACCTGAAGATGTGTGGATTTAGTGTATTTCTGAATACCTGATGCTAGGGATTAAGGTTTAAGTGAGTGGGTAGGAAGTCCTGTTGCCTTCAGGTCTTCAGTAAGCTTTCCAGAAGCTCGATAGATCCACAATTCAATCCTTCTGTTATGTACTTAAACACATTTAAATTATTTTCTTTCCACTCCTTTTGATGATTATACAGGGCTAATGAACAAGTAAAGCTGAATGTTACTATGGAGGGGAGCACTGAAAACAATGTGACGAAAACTCTTGACCTTGGCTGGTATTTAGGAATGTACGGAGGTAAAAAAAACAACCTTTAAAAACCATTATTGTTATGTTTTGCAACATGGTGTCTTAAGTAGCAACAGGCCCCAAACATTCCCCCCCAGTGATTTAGTTTTGTCATTACAGATTAGCAAGATGGTACCTTGTTTTCTGATTAAAATAATTGACTCTAACTTTTAAAAAAATAAAACATTCGTAGATAGGAGAGGTTTAATTTGTTTTCTGGATTTTGGAAGGCAAATCAGAAATTGAGTATTCAAAAAGTCATTCACCGTAAACATGTGGCTATTGTCTCCCCAAATAGATTGTCCTAGCTAAATCTTCAGCGCTAATAAGGATGGGCAGAAGGATTAGAGATTGATCCTCATTTTACTGCGCTCAGTTTCAATTTTGTTTTTTATTATAAAAAGATCAGCCTTTAAAAACAACAACAGCAGCAACATGGATATATTTTGATCTCAAGTGCTAGAGCAAATTAACAAACTGCGAGGCGAAAAGCAGAAAGTGGCCTGCACGGAATATCAAGCTTTAGCATGCAGCTCAAGAGCCGGTGCAATGGATTAGGAGAGCAAACGTGGGAAAATCGGTTGTGCTCAAAACCGGCTGTAGCAGACAGGAGGTATCTGAGCTCTGAAACCATGGTTAAGAGATGAGGAGTAGACCGCAGGACCTTGCATTTCCCTGCCACAGCCTCCCTTCTTGGATTCAGATTCTCCCTTTCTTCTGCCAGCCTTAACTGTGATAATCAGGACGAATTTTAAAGCAAATCACAGTACAGCCGTACCTTGGAAGTCGAACGGAATCCGTTCCGGTAGTCTGTTCGACTTCCAAAATGTTCGGAAACCAAAGCGCGGCTTCTAATTGGCTGCAGGAAGTTCCTGCGGCCAATCAGAAGCCCCAGAAGCCCTGTCGGACGTTCGAATTCCAAAGAATATTCACACACCGGAACACTCACTCCCGGTTTGGTGGCATTTGGGATTCAAATCATCCGAGTTCGGGATCCAAGGTACGACACTAGTAAAATCCTCCTATTTAGTATTCATGTGGGTTTTCCCCTGTAAGTTACAAATTAAATTATCTGCATCTGTGGTTTTCAAACTTTCATGCTTCTGGGGGCCTTTTCCACTTGTCTGCCAAGGAACCCCTGTACATTGTAGAAAATGCGAGGACATATTCTGATCTAGGGTAAACCATCACATGGAGTGTTGGACTAGCTTTTGGGACCACGTTGTTGGGGGGGGGGTGTCATATCAGTATCCCATGCGAATTGAAGGCCAAGTCAAATGTGATGAAGGTGCACAAATGCACCTCTCTTTTTATTACTTTTTTTGGCAAGGGGGAATGACTCACCTCCTCTAGGATCCTGAGTAGTCTACGGTTCATGATGCTTCATTCATTTACAGGTTTAACCGTGGCTGCCATAGTCTTCACCATATTGAGGAGTCTCCTTATGTTCCAAGTTTTGGTTAATGCTGCTCAGACCTTGCACAACAAAATGTTTCAGTCCATTTTGAGAGCTCCAGTGCTATTTTTTGACGTGAACCCTATTGGTAAGTTGCAACCCACCATTAAATGATTAAAAAAACCTATAGCCTTCCATTCGTATGGCTTTTTAGTTGTTAATAAGTGTTCAGGCAGAATATTTTGGTGCCTGTTCAACGGGGCTAGTTTGTGATTCCTGAAAAATTGTGCACTGTTAATTCACTGGTGGTATTGATCTTGCACATCTAGACAAAACCTGGTAAGTTTTTGTTGCACCTGTTGTGCTAACGATTATCTAGTTGCTTTTACAGGAATCTGAATATTTGTAGACATGACTAGCATGCTAGTTCTTGTCATGAGCTGCGGAAGGATAGCGCTTGGTTCAACCTAACTTGAAAAACAATATCCTGAGTATATTGTTACCTGAAGATTGTATTTTTTGCAGAGCACTGAAATTGTTTTTCTGAAGGACCTGTAATAATTTAATAAATAAAATAAGTATTTTGCGTATCTTTACAGCTTGCTTTGAGAAACTGAGGGTGAATCCTATGCAGGAGTGGCTTGGGGGCGGCGGCTGAGGGCTGTGTTGCCAGCAGAGGTCAAGACAAAAGCCATACATGACATTCACGTAGCCCCAACATGCCTTACTTCACTATGTTTGTTGACCGTGGTGGCTTGTCCTCAACATACATACATACGTGTGTGTGTGTGTATGTATGTATGTGTATATACAGTGGTACCTTGAGTTACAAACACCTCAGGTTACAAACGCTTCAGGTTACAAACTCCGCTAATCTGGAAGAGTTACCTCAAGTTGAGAACTTTGCCCCAGGATGAGAACGGAAATCGTGTGCCGGTGGCGCAGTGGCAGCAAGAGGCCCCATTAGCGAAAGCACGACTCAGGTTAAGAACAGTTTCAGGTTAAGAACGGACCTCCAGAATGAATTAAGTTCATAACTAGAGATACCACTGTATATGTGTGTGTATATCTATCTATCTATCTATCTATCTATCTATCTATCTATCTTTAGAACAACATCCTGTCTCCAACCTCATTTGTTTGTGGTGACTTATAGAGGCTCCTCCTTCTCTGGGTTTGGCTTTTGTCTGTTTCCACTACAGAACTGTAAATTCTGGAGTGTTCAGTAGCAGTTGCCAGAGAATGGGCATTATCAGAAGGGGCGCTCTGGTTGCAAAAAATGCCTGAATGCCAGCAAAGTTTGCCAAATGTTCTAGGAACTGGCAAGGTAAACCAAACAAGGAGCCCCGAAAATAGTAAGAGCTCATGAAGGTGGGAGTAGCAAGGGCCACACTAACCACTTCTGACAGGGGTAGCTCTAACAGAACAACTGTTGGATTTTTGTATGCTAGACCTTTGTAGACCTCCCAGTGTGACTTGAGCTTATATATATATATATGCCACCATACATTATTTCTTGGGGTGTGGTCTTGGGGTTCACTATTCATTCACTATAAGTAAAGTTAAAGGACTCCTGGATGGTTAAGTCCAGTTAAAGGCGACTATGGGGTTGCAGTGCTCATCTCGCTTTCAGGCCAAGGGAGCTGGCATTTGTCCACAGACAGCTTTCCGGATCGTGTGGCCAGCAAGAATAAACCGCTTCTGGCACAGTGAGACACCGTGACTGAAACCAGAGCACACGGAAACGGCATTTACCTTCCTGCCGCAGCTGTACCTATTTATGTACTTGCACTGGCATGCTTTCAAACTGCTAGGTTGACACAAGCTGGGACAGAGCAACAGGAGCTCACCCTGTTGCGGGCATTCAAATTGCCTACCTGATTGGCAAGCCCAAGAGGTTAATGGTTTAGACCACAGCGCCACCCGCATCCCTACCATACACTATAGGGTAGCAAGCCATGGTTACATTTCAAACTATCAATGCATGTTATTGACCATAACCATTGGCAACATTCCCACACTGTTGCTAGTTGGTCCCGTTCAGGAATTTGCTACATTGGTGCAGGTATGGTCATTGGGACAGACGTTTTGTGTGACCATCCTGTCATCTGCACAGTTGAGTAAATAATGTCTCTAGATTTCTTTAGCTTTCTGTTTGCCTAGCACAAGAGGGCAGCATGGTCTATTTTATCCTGTTCCAGCTCTGCAATTAATTCCTTGGGGAGAAAACGGCAAAGGTTTCTCTTGACTATTTACGGCGACTGGAAGTAGTAATTCTTCAGGTTATATGTTGAGCTACTGAGAATATGGTTTTGTGACATTTATCATGAGCGAGTAAAGTGTTCTTTTTGGCATATTCGTTGCCTGAGCTTCCTGCCCGCCTAGACGTTTGTGCTAGGCCACACTGTGTTTTTTGGTTATTACCCAGAGAAGGTAGAAAAAAGGGGGTGGTGACTCCTGAGCGCTTTGGGAGTAAATCCCAGTGAACATGGTAGGAACTTCTTTTTAAGAAAACATGCATAAAATCAGGCTGTTTAACACATATTTGTATTTCTTTTTGGATTGGCTTGAGAATAGAAACTGTGGCTCTGGGGTTGTCCTGTCTACAGAGTCTGGATTTGTGCTATTTTCCCTATAGTTTATACACCAGATGCTGGCCAGGGCATGGTTCCACTGACATCTAATAGCCTACTTAGTGTACTGTGCACTGCTATCTCTGAAGCCAGAAAAGAGAAGCACAGAAATCTGTGTGCAGTTGTAGCTGTGAGTGTGTTTGTGTGCATGCAGGAAAGCTGTATCTAGTTACCATCCTGGCTGTCAGAGGACTTGGGATAAGTAGTAAATAAACATTAAGTGTGCATAGCTCAGGTAGGATGTCTGAGGTTTGACCCGCATGGCTTTGAACAGAACGTTCTCTGGTCATAGAACTGTTAGATAATTGGTCTAAGGTAGCGATGAGGAACCTGGGACCCTCCAAATGTTGGACTACAATTCCCATTGTTCCTGACCATTGGCCACGTGGCTGGGGCCGATGGGATATGGAGTCCAGCAACAAGTTCCCGCCTCGGGGATAAGGCAACTTCATAGGTTTACCCGACACTCCCAGGGGAGAGAAGAGTACGCACTGAGCTTTGACATATTGAATTATTGCTGCTAAAATTGTGGTTGATCTAATTTGACAAAAGGCTGCTGCTGGATGTATTTATTTGTCTAATCCGTCGGGGAATATTCCTGGCAAGCCTCAGCGCAGTGAATTCAGTGTCGGAGAACTTCCCCAACGAATAGTGCCAGCAATGTCTCAAAAGTGATGGTATGTAAAAAGAGGGAAAACCTCAGAGGGTGGTTCTCTCAGCGCCGTCGCCTATGCACTGAATGACTGCGGCATTTCAGCATGTTGAAAATTAGTACGGTGATAGTGGGGTTGTATTAAATTACAATTCTATCAGCTGAATGGCGAGGCTGCTTTTGGTAGCGTTCATAAATCTATGCTTGTTCACACAAGCGATTCTGCTCATCTTGTAGCGTGTTTAAACAAGAAATACCGGTCTGAAGGCTTTGATTTTTATGGCAGGCAGTATTTTTGACAGATCGTACAGGCCATTTACAAGGCAGAGCTTCATGTTAAAATATTTCATTGCTGTTGTCACTCGCCATCGGTATAAGTACTCAGGCACAATGCCAGAAGATCGCTGTGTTATGTCTGTTCAGGGTGGCTTATCAAGTTTGCTGTTTTATTTTTTTTAAAGGAAAAAACCTAGATGAATTTTAGTATCTTAAAACACGGACATGTGCACATTTTCTCGTAAACGAGATGGCTGTAAAGAAGAATGAGTGAACTTGCATGGGAGCTCTCGCTGTGGTCTTTTTCAATTAGTTTTAAGTACTCGCAGCTTGGATTTTGTTTTCCCGTGTTAACCTGCGTTGCTTACTTTTAGGAAGCGTATCTATTGCATATTTAATTTTCTTGCCCTAAAATAATAGATACCTCATGCATTTTCTTCTCTGTGCATTTAAACAAAAAGGAACAGCCCAATAAAACAGCGATTGCTTGTGAAGATAGACAACACAATAGGGTTGCAGCAATCATAACGATCCTGAACAACTGTATAACACTCTAAATATTATTTTTGGATGTTTGCATGGAGCAGTTAGTAGGCTGAAATAAGAGGTGTGGTAATTAAACCTGTTTGGCTGCCACATGTTTAAAGGGAAAAGAACACCTTAATTTTTTTTTTCATACAACAATGGTTCTGTGTACTTTAAGCCTTATCAGGGTGTGATATTGAATGATTTTTATGGGAGTTGCTCTTTTATGGCTATTATTATCATAATAGCTTTTGTTACAAGTTTAAATAGCCTTACTTACACTTGCACCTATTTGATTATAACTCTTGAGATTCTGTTAGCAACCTTTATAAAACTGATTGCCATAGGAGTAGGCTCTGATCAGCAAATATTACTCTAAGGCTTTGTGTGCATTTACTATCTATTAGCATAGCCAAATTCATCTTTACTCCAAAGAGCCAAAAAAATACTGCTTATTGAGGGTGGAACTGCATGGTGTGTACAGCACAGGGTTGCCGCTGAGAATAGCAATCCCATGTCAGGCTAGGGCCTTAGCAGAGGGAGAAAAATTGACATGAGTGGCAGAATCCGAGACCAGGAAGAAGAGTCGGTGGAGGAAGATTGGAAGAAATTTAAAGATTATTTACAGAAATATTGTAAAATTAATGAATGTTAGAATGGTGTTGGATAGAAATTAAGTGGTTTCCAGCTGTAATGCTTTAAGAGAATATGAAAAAAAGGCTTATAAATGGGTAAAAGCTTAATGGCAAGGATTTGCTGAACTAATAAATCTAAGTGGAATACAAAAAAGGGAGGTATGAGGAGGTCCGGGGAAATAAGCTTAAGGAATATAAGAAATGGAAAATTAATGTGTTTCTTAACTGTTTTTATTTTGTATTTTTCTTTCTCTTTTTCCATTTTTATTGTAATATGTTAAAAAATCTTAATAAATATCTTATAAAAAAAAAGAAAGAAAAATTGACATGAGGTTGCTGGTCCTTTAGCATTAGCCCTGAATTTTGTGTAATGTGTTGTTTTGCCCTGAAACTCCCCAGAAGAGGCAAGCATCAAATATCCTTGTTCTTCTGTTAAGCAAGCAAGGAACCTTGTCAAACGTTCAGGAAGTAGGCTTAGTGTGCATTATTGCTTTTGCTACAGCACACCAGCATTTCCACGCATGTTTAAAGCTATCAGAACAGGGAGAAGGCATGGGAATGCTATTCTGCACACGCTTTGTTCCTCGCAGGGAGCCTTTGACAGAGATGGGTGTGCTTAGACGCACAGTTCTCTGCATGCAGAGCCATGTGGCACATAGACTGCACCATGCGTCTTCCTCAATTTGTGAACAGGCTAAATGTTAAAATAAATATGGTTTAAAGGGCTTTAGAAGAAGCCTGCGCAATAGAAGCGACACATAAGCTAATTTTCCCATGTTCAAGGTGTAGCTGTTTCTTTGTGGTGACATAAGAAAGCTGTCTTCTGTCATGCCAACACTGTCCATTCTAGCAGAGGAAAATTGCATGGTTGCCAACCAATGCACTTTAAAAATGTATTGGGACAGGGGGTTATTGGGTTGTTTATGTTTTTTTATTTTGATTATGTATTTTGTGGTTTTATATTGTGATTTTACCCTGAACTGCCCTGAGACCTGCGGGCGTACGACAAATTTAATCAACAATAATAATAATGTTGATGATGTGTATTGCTTTTGGCCACAATGCTCCCCTTTTCTAGATACGTCAGTAAGGTAAAGGTAAAGGACCCCTGGACGGTTAAGTCCAGTCAAAGGCGACTATGGGGTTGCGGCGCTTATCTCGCTTCAGGCCAAAGGAGCTGGCATTTGTCCACAGACAGCTTTCCACATCATGTGGCCAGCATGACTAAACCCTTCTGGCATAACGGAACACCGTGATGGAAACCAGAGCTCACGGAAACGCCATTTACCTTCCCACCGAAACAGTACCTATTTATCTACTTGCACTGGCGTGCTTTCGAACTGCTAGGTTGGCAGGATCAGGAGCGAGCAACGGGAGCTCACCCCGTCGCAGGGATTCAAACAGCCAACCTTCTGATCGGCAAGCCCAAGAGGCTCAGTGGTTTAGGCCGCATCCCTTTACTTCAGTAAGACAACTTGGAATGAGGCTACTAATCTGATTTCAGACAGCAGGGGTGGCAAGAAAGAAGATGCTTAAGGAGACGCAGGTGCTTACATTTAGCCCTTCCATGAATTCTAATGAAAAGCAAAGAATATGCTGTGACAAGTGTTGTGACGTGATCGTAGGGAGGTTGAAATCAGAGGGTGCTTCTTCCAGGCTTCAGGCTGCGGAAGGGGCGATAGTATTGCCCATGGCATGCCATTTGTGGCAACGCTTCAGCTGTTTGTAGGTGCCATTCCTTGAGGAACGTATACGAAGGCTTGTGCCTTGTGGATAGCGTGTGTCTGTCCCCCATGCTGCCACATACGTTTTGGAGTTTTAAAGGTGACCTTCTTTGCAGCCCTGGCTGGGCCACATCTATTCCGTGGAGAAAAGGACAAAAGCTCACTGTGAGTTTGGAACCCGGCCTGTGCTTCTGTGGTTTGCATTCAGCCATATCTGATGTTCAGATAAGGAAAACAGGGCTTCCTATGGTACTGAAATCATGTTGGCATTCTCACATATGTATCTTGTTCATGGCCCTTATAATTGATCCAAGAAACCTGGGTTCTGCCATGGAATTTGACTTTTCAGACTCATGACAACACTTCGTGCCACACTTCAGTTAGTTCCTAGGCCTGTGGCCATGGAAGCCAGGTATGCAATTCTAAGTTATCTTCCAGGGTTTTGCAGCTGGAAATAATTCAAAATCTGAATCAGGGTGTGAGGTTTTCCTTGGATTCGATTTGGCACTTATTTGTAGAATTTGTCATCGCCAAGTCACCAAGATACCAGCAATATGCAAAACCGTTGAAAAATACGCCTGGCTCTGTGTTTCTCTGCTCGTCAGAACCTGAGAAGAGTAGAGGGCTGCGTTGGAAAAAAAAATATTGTCCTGGATTCTCAAACTTGGGCAGCTGTGAGCTGGAATGCACCAAAGACTCTTACAATTAAAAGTTATTTCATTAATATAGTTGGTGGTAGTTTGTGCAATGCACAGAATACTGTCTCCCAGATGATCCTGAGTAATCTGCACAGCAGCATCTGGATGAATTAATTAGGCTTCTGCCAGATTGCAAGCACCTGGCAGATTATGTAACAGTTGTGGAGTGTTTGTGTGCTCAGCTCAGGAGATTCTGGGATTGACTCTCCCCCCCCCCCTCCTTCCTTCCTAAAGCACTTCTCTGTCTTAGAATCCAATCGAGTAGATGAGGGGAGTGAAGTTGGGAGGGTTGGAAATGTTTTATCAACAGTAAAACTGGAGCAATAGAAAAAGCAACTGAGGTTTCAGAGTAAGACATCGACTCCCATCCAGTATTTGCGGCTAGAAAACTGAAAAATGCCAGATAACACGATGATTTGCTTCTGCTTAACTTCATTGCTGTTTTTACTCAGCTTAGAGCATATTCTGTGTCTGTGTTAACTGCAGAATACAGGAACACCCTGCACAATATCTCCTTTCTTCATTGCGCCATAAGTTCTGAAAGTTTTGGACATTCTTTTGCAGAATTATTCATCTGTCACTCTTCCGTTTTCCAGGGCCATATTTTTCACATAGGGTTGGATCCTAAGGTGTCTTGCATGATCATACTGCCACTTTGCACAAGACAGCCTCTCTGAACTCTTCTCACTTCCCTGACCACGTGATGTTTCACATGCGTTCATGTCTCTTGCAACTCACTCTTTATATATTTAATTGGATTTTCCAAAATCATTTCTTAATTCGTAAGATTTTTGGAGGTCACAGTAAATGAATGTATTCACGCTGAAGCTAATGTATATTTTGTAAATGTGTAAAAACAACCACCACAGTTTATTTATTTAGAACCTTTGTTGACAATCCAATCAACAAAGTCATCTGAGTGGTTAAATTAATAAAAACCATCTATATCTGTCTATAGCCTAAAAAGTAGCATAATAGTTTATAGCCTGTGGGAGGGATGTGTGTATGTGTGTCCCAGAAGAGGTAAAGGTTTTCACTTGCTACTGAAATGATTTCAATGTAGGTTCCAGGCAAGCCTCATTGAGGACATTCTACAATCAGGGAGCCACCACCAAAAAGGCCCATTGTTCTGTGTTCACATGTCTGTGTATATGCAAATGACTGAATGAGGGATATCTACTTTCTGTTGCTGTCAGATGTGCAGAGGACTTTAATTTGGGTTATGTGTGTGAGAAGCCAGTTACATTCACATCTTGGGTTTCTTTTGTTCGTTGTCTTTCTGTAGTACATCTCTGCTAATGAGAGAGTATTTAGAGAAACTGAGCACTTCATGAAACCAATAGGCTGTGCTTGCAAGATATAAAGTCTGCTACTGTCAAATAGCATCAACAACAGCTATAGAATTCCCCCCTGACAATTCAGCAATAAGGAAATATATTTTTTCCTTCTCAATTGCTGAGTGTTGTTGAGGGTGAAGTTCTGCCGAAGGAGTGTGTCAACAGAATAACTCTTGGTTTCTTGAAAGCCTGTGATCCTCAATTGGTTTATAAATAATATTGCCATTCACAAAATCTAGATAGATTTTATATGTTATGCTGAAGCAAAGTTTGGGACCACCAAAGGAATTACTGCAGTTGTTTGTTTTCTGTCCTGGAGCAAGATTGGGTGGGAGGCAGAAACTGAAGCAAAAGGCTTAGTCTCAGATCCTTTTAAAGTTGAAGCATCTACCACTAGGAGCAAAACCTTAATTTTCCTCACACTTTTTTTTTTGTAGCGCTACTTCTTGTAGCAGATAATCTTATTTAAACCTCTGAGATGAGTCATACTCCCTCAATAGGATTTAAATCCAGTTTAAACTCTCTGATGTCAGATGTCCTTTTGAGTTATTCCTGTATCAGTTTTTAAACATAAAAAGTGGTCTCTTGGTTGTCTCAATTTATGCTGAGCATGGGAGATGAACCGGGAACACATAGCTATTGAATAACCGTATCCGCAACATGTTTTGAAGCAATAAAAACCTATCTTGAATTTGTGCCTGATGTTTATTGGATTTTCAGCATTGGGGGGGTCTTCCCCTTTTTTCCCTTTAGCTGCTGCTTAATGGTTGTTCGTAATAGCATTCATCTGGGATTAGAATAGGGTGTGATGTGGGATTCTGGCGACATGTTGATAACTTTAGCAGTGCTGCAGGAAAGGAAACTCATCTTGACTTGCAAACCCCTGCTTTCCCTCTCCCCCCCCTTAAGGGCTGCAACCCTTGCTACTTGTTGCAGTGGCAATTCATAGTTAGGAGACTCGTAAAGGTAAAGGTAAAGGTAAAGGGACCCCTGACTGTTAGGTCCAGTCGTGGCCGGCTCTGGGGTTGCGGCGCTCATCTCACTTTACTGCCAAGGGAGCCAGCGTACAGCTTCTGGGTCATGTGGCCAGCATGACTAAGCCGCTTCTGGTGAACCAGAGCAGCGCACAGAAACGCCATTTACCTTCCCGCCAGAGCGGTATCTATTAACTACTTGCACTTTGAAGTGCTTTCGAACTGCTAGGTTGGCAGGAGCAGGGAGCTCACCCCATCGTGGGGATTTGAACCGCCAACCTTCTGATCAGCAAGCCCTAGGCTCTGTGGTTTAGACTCTGGCACACACTAATTTATCAGATGTTTGGGGTTTTCATCTGGGAGATGTCGGATGGTTTTGTGGCTGAGCGATGGTTTGTCCTTTCGAGGAGGAAGATCTGCCTCACCTGTCGTGGCTTGAAGTGTCACTGTGAAGGCTTGCAACCCAAGGAGAATGGAGGTGTATGGACTAGGCAGCCATTGCGCTCCTCAGCCGTTGAGCTAGAAATGTGCTTTTGTAATACTTTTGGTGGGCGCAAGTCCTCTTTCTCTCTCACTTCAACTTTCCACATCATGTGTTAGAGCTTTGAATTCATCATACTGCTTAAAGGGCTTGCCTTCCTCTCCTGATTTTTCCCAATTTTGATGCATCGAGGACTTCAGCTTTTTCTTAAATTCAGGCTTGTGCACTTCTGCCGACTGAAAGGAGGACTGTATCAGTAAACTATATCAGTTTGGTGTCACTTTCCACTAATCCTGGCTTGTAGTGTACTTTGGACCAGGGATATTTTGTTTCCACATCCATCCCTAGAATCATAGCATTGGAAAGGGACCCTGAGGATCATTTAGCCCAACCCCTTGCAATGCAGGAATATGCCGGTGTTCCTTACAGGACATCTATGGTTTATGGGACAGCTATGGTTTTCCCAGTAGTGATGTATGGAAGTGAGAGCTGGACCATAAAGAAGGCTGATCGCCAAAGAATTGAATTATTGCTTTTGAATTATGGTGCTGGAGGAGACTCTTGAGAGTCCCATGGACTGCAAGAAGATCAAACCTATCCATTCTGAAGGAAATCAGCCCTGAGTGCTCACTGGAAGGACAGATCCTGAAGGTCAGACTCCAATACTTTGGCCACCTCATGAGAAAAGACTCCCTGGAAAAGACCCTGATGTTGGGAAAGATGGAGGGTACAAGGAGAAGGGGACGACAGAGGACGAGATGGTTGGACAGTGTTCTTGTAGCTACCAGCATGAGTTTGACCAAACTGCGGGAGGCAGTGGAAGACAGGAGTGCCTGGCGTGCTCTGGTCCATGGGGTCACGAAGTCGGACACGACTAAACAATTAAACAACAACAACAACTTACGGGGCTCAAACCTGCAACCTTGGTGTTATCAGCATTACACTCTAACTAACTGAGCTATTAATAGTGAGGGATTGTGCTTTAACCCAAACGGGCCTGTTTTCAAAACGAGCCCATTCAAAGCATAATTTACAAAACTTTCAATTAACTAACTGGGGTTTGAAACCATATCCTCTGGTTGCTGAGATGCAATTGGCTAGGGTTAGTAGAAAAGTGAAGCTGAATGTTAGTGAAGTCCTTTTCCCGATGGTGCAGGAGTAGGAAAAACATGCACCTCTGAGGCCTTGCTAAGGCTTCTTGCTTCTTGTGCATGTAACACTAAACCGTGGTTTTAGCATTGCGTGTGAACCAGGATATTAACTACCGAGCATGATTTGAATGCAGATGGGCATGTGAATAAAGTTTGTTTAGTTGAGGGATTGAAATGCTTGTTTAACTTGCAGTGGGCCATTGCATCTTGCATTGATTTTAGATATTTTGTCTTTGATAAATTTTTACTTCAGGAAAGCAGATTAGCAGGCTAGCACTCGATGCACGGACTGGTTCTGTGAATTGTTGGGTAAATGAGCATTGTGGATGTAAATGAAGTCAATATTGTGATAGTTTGATAGCGAATACAATGTGAGGTTTGAAGACACCGTTGAGAATACAAGAGGGACAAAGTTTAAAATCATTAAAAAGCAAATGGAGAGATGATTAAGCTGCTTTCTTGAAATACAGATAGTTCTCTTTATATGGCTGAAAGTCTTTGTGCTCAGATTAGCGACTAAAGCTTGCTTTTTGAGCCAGAGGCCAATTGGTATTAATTATTCTGATTGTTTGTTGACTGGGGAAGAAAACCAAAATGATTTAGGAAATGATTGGAATATAAATCAAAAGGCAGCAAAATACTTTTATAAAAAGATAACAGCAACAAAAAAAATTCTTGCAGGTAGGTCACTGAAGAATATTAAATCTCTTAATGACAAAACTACAGCAGATTGATGATGAAGCAAAACAGTGTTTCGATGCCTGAGGCTGATGGCTTTGTAAGAGAGAAGTTCTGTTGTACCAGACAGACAGTCTCTCTCTCACTCACTCTATTTCTGAAATATCCTTTCTGTATATCCATGTGCTCACGATTTTTCATTCTTGGTGTCTTCTACTTTGGAAAAATTGTTATATATTTTTTCTTTCATAAATGTTGTAGCAATAACCCTCAACTCTGGATGCTAATATTTTGTGCATACCAGTGAAACAGATTTCCAAAAAAGCCAGTATAGTAACATGTTAAATCAGAGAGCCTGGTCAAATGCCACTTTAAGAACTCCACATGACACAGAAAATCATGTGTGTGTGTGTGTGTGTGTGTGTGTGTGTGTGTCCTCAAGCAACCTCTTCTCCCTGAGGAGCAAGACTTTTCAAGGAAAGTGTTTACCTGTCTATACACAAAGTTTTCCCCCACCTTCCGTCCAGAAATTGGTTGTTTGCTTAGCAATGTCTCTTCTCAAGACTATTTCTTTTCTTAAGGTTTGCCCACAGATAGGTGACCTAAAACATGGTACTATTAAATGGCTTTCCACCTCTATTATTCCAATTAATGAGTTAATCCAATATTTCTGCATAATGTTTGATCCCTATGTCTCCTAGACTGGTGTAATCTGCATATCTCACCGACTAACCTTTACTTTGTTTAGGAGATTACTAATGAAATAATGTCTAAAATAAAGCAAAGGAGAGATTTCCTCTGCTTTTCCCGTAGTTCTCTTTTTCTCCCCCTCCCACCGCCTTCCTTCCCTTTTTAACCAGTGGACTCCCCCCACCTTTTAAACTTATTGACACGTGTTTATCGCGTGAAATATCGGGTATTTCACCCTCCTATCTTGTTTGCCTTTAATCTGCTATTTCTCTTTCTGTCTGCAAAATCAGTTACATTCCCAGAAAAAGGATTCCAGAATACTGTGCTTGGATCTGTAGGAATCCACGCTGCCCAACATTCCTTAAATGCAATTAAAATATGAAAAGGGAATGGAAAGATTACTTTAACATAAGGAAGACTAAGTACTGCGGGACCTTTCTTGAATACAAGTAAAACATTACCCTTTTTTGTCAGTCAGGTAGCTTCCTTCAAACCCATTCCCCTCATGTTACTTCACTAATTAAAAAAAATATTGTCCAGCTTTTTTTACATCATGTGCCAGTTGTTTAAACTTCCAGGGTACGGACTACCCTACTTTCCTGAAGAATGTCATACTCAGCCCAAGACTGAATTCCACCTGGCTTTGAAAGATTCCTACTCTCTTAGCTTTTCCTACCTCACTTGCAAGGTTTCTGTGAAGCTACAGTAGGGTTGCCATATTTAAAACGGTGAAAATCCAGACAGAAAAGTTGTTGGGCTTCTTTTTGTCTTTTGGCCAAAGTTGTTGACATTTGGCTGATTTCCGCCCAGATACCACTGCGTTATTCCGGATGTATGGCAACCCTGATCTACAGTCTACTCTGAACTTGTATCTGCTTTTTGAGATGAACCACCCTTGTCACATACAGTGGTGCCCCGCAAGACGAATGCCTCGCAAGACGAAAAACTCGCTAGACGAAAGGGTTTTTCTATTTTGCGTTGCTTCGCTAGACGAATTTCCCTATGGGCTTGCTTCGCAAGATGAAAACGTCTTGCACTTTTTTCTTATAGCCGCTTGAAGAGGCGCAGTTGCGACGGACCGTGCTTCGCAAGACGAAAAACATCGCAAGACGAAAAGACTTGCGGAACGAATTATTTTCGTCTTGCGAGGCACCACTGTATCCTTGAAGTTTATCATTGCTGTATGGGAAAGGAAGGATAGCAAACTAGTGGTTCAGAAACTGCAACCCCCACCCCATTTTATTTGGAAGGGCAGAATACAGGCTATAACAAATGCAGCTAATCTGATATTTCTCCTTTCATCCTTCAGAATTTTGAAATGTTTTGCTGTCCTCTCCTCCAATGAGGAATTTGTCTACAGCATACATGAATAAAAAAACACAAGCACCCAGGGCTGCTGTTATGCCAACAACATTTCCCGAACGTGGCTGGGAGACAATATACTTATCTCTCCCCTTTCCCGGCTGATTTCTCTTCTGTGGTTAGTGTTATCTTCGGTGCAGCATTACATCTGCAAAGATGCCAACTGTTGTTGGCTTTTAAACAAAGAAACCAAAGTGTTAGACGCTGGTTTTATAAATCCTAGTTAAAGCTATCCCTGCATCAGTGCAGATATAAAAGTTGCGCCACAGATCATGATAGCTAGTGAAGAAGAAATGAATGTGTCTTTAGAAAGACCCACTGATGTGAAAAGTTACTCCAGTTTTCTTGGGCTAAATAAATCTCCCCCAGCAAAATGTAAAACCCAAACACTTCCTTCCTCTTCCCCGACTCATTCTCTGGCTGATTGCGTGTCTGAGAGTCTTGTTCAAATAGCAAATTAATTTAGGTTATACAAAACGCCATGCCTTGGTTTCTTGCATGCTGAAACTTTGGGAAAATGCATGTTATCTGAGCACACTTCTGCTCAGCACCATGGTGCCCGTTTGCAGAAGTCGGGGAAAGCGATTATGTTCTTGTCAGTTTCAGTCCTCTGGGGGATATTGACAGGGGAGGGAGAAACTGGGCATATTTTCCCTATTTGTATTTAGAGGACCCCTGTAGCGAAGCCAGTAATAACTTCATAGTAGCATACATGGACAGGCAGCGTTAATGACATATTTTTTAAAAAGATAAGAGGCATATATAAATATTTCTTTCTAAGAACACGGAAAAGAAGCAAGAAGAGATCAGTAATTGTCAACAATTCAAGATATATACATATTTCCCGTTTTCTCTAGAATTTCTTTCTTTCCGAAACATAGTTCCTTTCAGAGCTTGTAACCCAATTTTAATGGTTTTGATGATTTGACGATTGTAGTGCGTTGAACTTCACTAGTATTGCTGCGGGGTGTGTTTTCTGCCAGCATTTGATATGGGCAAATTCACTTATTTGCCACTGCTTTGATAAACTGGAAAATGCTTAAAGTTGCAATAAAAATGTTTTGTTGCAGAGCGATTCCATCCCCCGCCCTCCAATCAGTTTCTGACATCCCTTCACATAGGAGGGGGGGCATTTATCCTCTTAAAGCATTAGAAGTCAGAAGGGGACCATCTCTCACACCTGCTTTTATACTTAAAGTGCAATCTGATTCATCTCTACTCAAAGTAAACCCAATGGAGCTTGCAGCATTAAGCGTGCTATTTGCTCCTGCTTTCTGTCTATCCCACAAAAAGTAACAAGCACACAGCCTAACTAAGCTGCCTCCTAGCCTGCCAACCTCAGAAGGACACAGTGTTTGAAACTCCCATTGTTCTAGGTGCATTTTGCAAATGAAAATTTCGTTAGCGCGATCAGTTTCTGAGCTCTGGGCGCAGACCTGTGCCTAAGATTTTGGATTGAAACTGCAGAGTGGAAGGAAAGGAGGGCATTTTTCTGCCTCCCCACTTCCAGCTACTGGAGAAGAGACCCTTTTAAGAATATTAGGGGGGTGGGCAGGGGAAGGACTAGACCATGTGGAAAATGAACATAATATTTTAGCTGCAGATCATTCATTTTTAGCTTTGTATTTTTGTTATAAAAGAGTTTGCCTAGACATTCCCTTGTTGCGCCCATAACCTAGGATTAAGGTGGCATTAGCTCCTATCTTTCATATCTCAGCTTTTAACACAATGGAGTTACCATTATTACCAATAAAGGAGTTTCCAACACTGTACTGATTCGGGACACAGGTGGCGCTGTGGGTTAAACCACAGAGCCTAGGACTTGCCGATCAGAAGGTCGGCGGTTCGAATCCCTGCGACGGGGTGAGCTCTCGTTGCTCGGTCCCAGCTCCTGCCAACGTAGCAGTTCGAAAGCACGTCAAAGTGCAAGTAGATAAATAGGAACCACTCCGGCGGGAAGGTAAACGGCATTTCCGTGCGCTGCTCTGGTTCGCCAGAAGCGGCTTAGTCATGCTGGCCACATCACCCAGAAGCTGTCTGCGGACAAACGCCGGCTCCCTTGGCCCATAGAGCGAGATGAGCGCCGCAACCCCAGAGTCAGTCATGACTGGACCTAATGGTCAGGGGTCCCTTTACCTTTAACACTGTACTGACATGGTTCCTTGAACCAGGGCTGTGACTGCTGAACTGCATCAGTTTTAAACTTGGTCTTACATTGAACAACCCCATTCTTTAAGTTCTTTGGCCTTCGAGATTTAAATGTCGGGTGTTTGCTGGATTCTTTCACACGGAAGTATGAACGAACTTTTTGATACAGGTGAGTAGATTGTCAGGTGTTCTCATTATTTGGAAGGAAAGATTTGAACATCCACTCTGGAGTGTCAGCAAACACCTGCATGAGCAGAATTGTATATTGAGCCACCTGAGCACATTCTGATTCATGCAATTAAAGCAGTTTACAGAGTTGGTAAGAAAGGAATATCACATATTGAGGTTTGATGTCTCTTTCATGAAGAACAAAGGAGTTCCAATTCTTTCACTTCAAGTTTGGCCTAACCATTGTGTAATGAGGGAGGTTTAATGAATCATTGTTTAACTTAGATACTGCCAAGTATTTGACTATAACAGAGTCCCAAATGGGTACATAGTACTTTTCTGACAGACCCTTATTTAACTATGATTAATTGGCATTGGATAGTTATTTAATTACTTTAGAAGAAATCTTAAGTACAGTGTGTGTTCTGATTAAGTCATTTAATGTAATAACATGCATAGAATTGTGGAATGTGTGTGTTTCCCCCAAGGAAGATAATGCACATTACATGGGGAAAAGTGAGAGTTTGAAAATACCCTGAAATTTTCTAGGGCATGTGCTGTTTTAAGGGTTACCTCCAATGAAATATATCTTGCTACAAATCTAGCCTTTTTATTATTTGGCAGTGAGGGATAGGAGGGATATTTCTCTGTAGCGCAGGAAAGAAACGAGTTGTTGTTGTTAATGATCCTGTGCATTTGGTTTTCAGAGATCTATAATATAATGTTCCCAGCAACCACGGCTTCAAGACAAACACCTCTGCCTGTCTTCTCATCACCCGTCCTTGTCCCCCTCCTCCCCGGCCAAACATGTTTTAGTAAAAAGAAAATAAATTAGAGGGGTTAGTGCAGGGGTCAGCAAACTTTTTCAGCAGGGGGCCGGTCCACTGTCCCTCAGACCTTGTGGGGGGCCGCACTATATTTTTTTTTGGGGGGGGGATGACTGATTCCTATGCCCCACAAATAACCCAGAGATGCATTTTAAATAAAGGGACACATTCTACTCATGTAAAAACACGCTGATTCCTGGGCTGCCCGTGGGCCAGATTGAGAAGGCGATTGGGCCGGATCTGATCCCCGGGCCTTAGCTTGCCTACCCATGGCATTAGTGCTTTGTTACACTAGGATAAGAACGTAAGAAAAGCCTGCAGGTTTAGGCCAGAACCATCTATGTCCAACAGCCTTCTCACAGTGGCCAACCAGATGCCTAAGGGAAGCATATTTTCTCCTGATGAAAATGAAGGCAGCACCTGAGAGACTGCTTTCTCCGCATCCACTTTTGAATTCTTGGGAAGTGCGTGTGTCCCTTATTTATGCCACAGGCTGTGAAGTAGGGCTGAGCGATCTATCGATCTATCGTCCAAAACCGGTTTGAAGTCCATATCGTGATATCGTCTTCATAATTTTTGACCTGGCAATATATCACAAATCATGATGTGTGTGTGCGCACTATGCAAAAATCACAATGCGGGAAAAACTGTGAAGCCAGCCGATGCCTCTACATAGCTCCGTCCTTATTTCAGACATCGTGATATATCTAGGGCACATTTTCCCTAATGGTCTAGGAAAGTTCTTGTGTTCTTAGCTGTATTCATGTACCTGTCCTTCCTAAGCCATATGATTCTACTCCATTGCTACCCAGAATGAACATGTGAATTCGCTTCTTTCACTTTTAGTTTCTTTTTTGCAAAAATTATTTAAATTGAATTTTAAAAGCTGATTTTCCCCATCCCAAACTTCCTTGTTTTAAAGCAAAAGATTTCCCACCCCCCTTACTAGAAGCTCTGGCAAACATACTTTTCTAAAACATTGCATTACTCAACAGAACCTCACAAGGCAGGTACCAAAGCTACAGTTTGTTGGAGTTGATTAGCAACTTGATTACCCATGAGAACTAAGTCGTTATTTTAAAATGTGAATATTGCATATAAATAATCTTCCTTGTGGAATTATTAGTGTAGCTATTGGCTAGGTTGATACTAGCTTGGCTGTAAAATGGAATTATATTATTCTGGCACTCGTTAGCAGTTGTCATAACTGTAGACGTTACTTTATGCAACACTTGTGCGTGTTTGTTTTGGGTTAGAAAGCCAAGACGGTGCTTTTACTGTGCTTATCTCATAAAGCTTATTTATTCCAAGCTTTGAAATGCGTGTTTTTGTGTGCTTTTTTAAGAGAGGGGGAAGATACATGCCTCTCAAGTGTGTTTGAGAAAAATCCCTCTTCAAAAACTCCTCAAGCAGCCTTTTGGAGAATGAGACAGGAACTTGTGAGAAAAACTAGAGACAAAGCCTGAGATGCTCTCTGGATTGAGACTTCAAAGGGCAGAAGTGCTTTGTGACATAGTTTTATGAACATTTCATTACGGGGTTGTGTCTGCCCTCCAGCCCCCTAGGCCCTGCATCTAAATTACAAAGTGAAACCAAATTCTTAAGTAGTTGTGAGTAACCGTGTTGGCTTCTACCGTTTAGGTGAGCAAATATGACTCATGGGCAGAATGCAAAGGTTTTCCAGAGTTCATGACATTTCAGCAATTCCTTCTGACATGTACCGTGCTGGACCCTACATTCCCTTAGAGATGCTGGCCTGCTTCCAGGGAGCGCACGACTAGGCAGTTTGAACTTGTGATTCTCAAACAGCAGCACCATGAAATAAGAGGCGAGATTTATCTATTTTGGGCACCATGGAAAGTTTGAAAAGCTGTTTGTGAGATGGTTACTTATGCCCTGGTTAGATTTACAGTGGTACCCCGGGTTACAGGCGCTTCAGGTTACAGACGCTTCAGGTTACAGACTCCGTGAACCCAGAAATTGTACCTCGGGTTAAGAACTTTACCTCAGGATGAGAACAGAAATTGCACGCCGGTGGCGCGGCGGCAGCGGGAGGCCCCATTAACTAAAGTGGTGCCTCAGGTTAAGAACAGTTTCAGGTTAAGAACAGACCTCTTCAGCAACTGCAGTGGGTTTCATTTATTTCCTGATGAAGAAAATGCTTGCTTTATTTTACAACTCGGCCATCCCCAGGACTGGAAATGAAGCTGCTAACTAAACCAATGCTTCTTTACCCCCTTCCCAACTTATCCATCTGAACCTCAAACCAGCAAGGTTTTTACATTTTGAAGGTATGTGCTGAATACGGCTGTGCCAAATGGGAAATGGGAAAAAGGTAGCCCATAATACTGCAAGAAATTGCATTCCTCTTAATATAGAATTGTAGAGCTTTGAAAATTATTCGCTCTCTGGAGATGTCCCTAAAATGAGATTTGTATGGACACCAAAAGGCAAAACCTGAATTGTGTTTTGAAAGGAACAGTTTGAAAGGAAGTCCTCAAGAGGTTTCCCATACTCAGAACTTGTCCTGCCTGCTTTTTTCTTCTTTCTTTTTGACACACAGTGACAATCTCACAATAAGTATGTACAGTGGTACCTCGGGTTAAGTACTTAATTCGTTCCGGAGGTCCGTTCTTAACCTGAAACTGTTCTTAACCTGAAGCACCACTTTAGCTAATGGGGCCTCCTGCTGCTGCTGCGCCGCCGGAGCACGATTTCTGTTCTCATCCTGAAGCAAAGTTCTTAACCCGAGGTACTATTTCTGGGTTAGCGGAGTCTATAACTTGAAGCGTATGTAACCTGAAGCGTATGTAACCCGAGGCACCACTGTACCTCCCTCTGGCTACATATTTGTGTCCAGATATACAAGAGTATCTGATTGTTGCAGTGCACTAAGTGGGCTTCCATTTTTCCCCTCTTTGAAGTCAGGTCACCTGATGTCATGGCGATGTCAGGTGACTGGCTGCTCACCTGTAAAAGTGGCCCGTGAGCAGGTGGGGAGACCTCAGGATCCAGCTGACCACCCCTGCTTGGTGCGAGTGGTCCTGTTTGTATCTCCTCTGGCACCCAAAAGGGCTCAGTAAATGCCCTTCCTGTTGAATTCCTGCTTGCACTGGCTTGTCCTTTCCTGCATTGAACACCATCACACTTATTTCACTGGATGCTAGAGTGGAATATCCTCCTCCTTCCTGTTTTAGTCAGAGGAGAGGTAGAAAGAACTGTTCTCCATGAGCATCCTTGAAGGTGCTGATGTAGTTACCTTTCTCCTCATTAATGCAGGTAGCAGAAAGAGGGGGAAGCTTATGACAGTATTTTCTTCTCTTGTTAGTTATGATGTTTTAAATGTGGATTTGATATCTGACTTCCTTTAGTGATGTTTTCTTTTGAAATTTTTGATATACAGCGGTACCTCGGGTTACATACGCTTCAGGTTACAGACTCCGCTAACCCAGAAATAGTACCTCGGGTTAAGAACTTTGCTTCAGGATGAGAACAGAAATCGTGCTCTGGCGGCGTGGCAGCAGCGGGAGGCCCCATTAGCTAAAGTGGTGCTTCAGGTTAAGAACAGTTTCAGGTTAAGAACGGACCTCCGGAACGAATTAAGTGCTTAACCCGAGGTGCCACTGTACCTTTTTGTATATTGTATACAATAAACAGTGGTACCTCGGTTTTCAAACTTAATCCATTCCAGAAAACCGTTCAAGTTCCGAAACGTTTGAAAACCAAAAACTCAATGCAGAAGCCTCAAAACTGAAAACTCAACACGGAAAACTTAAAACAGAAGCCACCCTGGAAGTTCGACTTACAAGGCGTGTTCAAAAACAGAAGCATTTACTTTCCGGGTTTACGGCGTACCACTGTACTTGAAATGTTTAATACTTGAATACAATATACTTGAAATGTTTAATATACTTTTTTTGTATATTGTATACTCTACAGTCGACCTCTTTTGTAATGTTTCATTTTGTAATCTTTTAGATAATATTTTAGTTTCCTGTTAATTATGTTGCTTTGAATGTATCTTTTATATTTCACCTTCTGCAGTAATGTTTTATTCTGGCTTGTTTTATTTGATGTTTTAATGTGTTGTAAACCGCTTGGCGATTTCTTTCTTCAAAATATAAAGTGGCATTGAGATGTGATGATGATGATGATGCTTGTAGCAAAGCTGTGGTCCTATCTATCTTCCTGTGCTAGTCTTTCTGTGTTATACTGCACACCCCACAACAGCCAATTTGTGACTGGCACCCACGGCACTTTTTCAAAATCCCAAATGTGCCCACAGATGTACTGTCTAGGTTCCTTCATGAAAGATATTATGGCTAAGCTTTTCCCACAGAGATAGCCAACATAGTGCCCTATACACCAGGGTTTCCCAAACTTGGGACTCCAGTTGTTTTTGAACTATAACTCCCATCATCCCTAGCTAGCAGGACCAGTGATCATGGATGATGGTAACTGTAGTCCAAAAATAGCTGGAGACCCACGTTTGGGAAACCCTGGTCTAGATGTTGCTGGACTGCAACTCCCTTAATTCCTGACCATTAGCCAAGCCTAGCTGGTGCCAGTGGGAGTTCAATGACATCTAGCTGGCATCATGGCTACCCTTATCTACCCTCTTAGTTACCGTAATTAATTTATCTAAAAGTGGTTTTGTGTGACCTCGCATTCTTCTTTATGTGGACCTTAGTTACAGAAGAATATTTCCTTGAAGTTATCCTGCCTCAATGGGTAAGACAGGCCTGGTTTTAATTAACATGCAGAAGGACATAGGGTTATGAAATTTAATTGGGACCATTGGTCCCAATCGCTATTTAAATAGCTGTAGCAATGGAAGGGATGACGGACTCCAAGGAAAGTCATCAAACGGATATAAGGTGGCTTTAAATATACATCTTGACTGGTTTATCATAGTTCCCTAGCCTTTTTTAACCTAACCACCTAAGCTCATGCACATTGCATAAGGGCCTCGCTGATACATGGTGCTCCTTTTTCTTGCATTTGCAAGGTTGCCAAATGTGGGAGCAGATAATTACATGGATAAAAGTGGCAGTGATAACATTGAGAAGCGGGAGTACACATGAAGTCTTTTATTTTAGTTTATATCTCGCACATCTGTAAAACTTACAACAGGGGTGGCTACCCTGTGGCACTCCAAATACTGTTGGATTTGGAATGCCCTTCCATCAGATGTCAAGGAAATAAGCAACTATCTGACTTTTAGATGACTTCTGCCCTGTTTAGGGAAATTTTTAATGTTTGATGTTTTTGTTAGGATATTTCCGTTCCACCTTAAAAGGGAGCAGGATGTTTGTGTCACAGCCTGCGTATTTCCTGTTCACAGGATGTTTATGTTTGCTATTGCTTTCGTTTCTCTCTCTGTCTGAGACACTGTTGCAGGCAGTCATGCTTTTCTTTGTTCTGATCAACGCTGAATAAAAGCTTGTAAATAATGCTCTCCTGAGTGCGACTTCTGGCTGTGCATTATCTGCTGATAAGAGTGTGCATGAGCCCTGGAATGTGGCAAGGTGTTTTCAGGAAACTCGTGTTGCTAATCGCTCATACTGCGTGACTACGGGAGATCGATGGATTGTCCGGCAGCCGGCTTGGGGGCCATGATGGACTTTATCTCCCTGGCAGTATCCCAACAGTTTTATCATGTTTTTAATATTCTGTTGGGAGCCACCCAGAGTGGCTGAGGAAACCCAGCCAGATGGGCGGGGTAAATAATAATATAATATAATATAATATAATATAATATAATATAATATAATATAATATAATATAATATCTGCTCTCATCAGCCCCAGCGAGCATGGCCATTGGCCAAGGACCAGGGATTATGTCCAGCAACACTTACCAAACCACAGGTTTAAGCTGCTCTGGCTTACCCCAAGGTGGCACAAAGGAGATGTAAAGATTAGGGTTACTTACTTACTTCGCCAAACCTCTATCAGGCATTCCAAGTATAGGCCATCATAAAACATCCATATATAAAATCTTAAAATATATACAAATAAACAGCCATGTAAAATACATAACGAGGATTTTTATTGGGATTTCTTCCCATTAAATAGTGCCATTCACCAGAGATACAGTGGTACCTCGGGTTAAATACTTAATTCGTTCCGGAGGTCCGTACTTAACCTCAAACTGTTCTTAACCTGAAGCACCACTTTAGCTAATGGGGCCTCTTGCTGCTGCCGCGCCGCCGGAGCATGATTTCTGTTCTCATCCTAAAGCAAAGTTCTTAACCTGAAGTACTATTTTTGGGTTAGTGGAGTCTGTAACCTGAAGGGTATGTAACCTGAAGCATATGTAACCCAAGGTACCACTGTACTATTGACAAAAACTTGCAGTTACTTCTGGGTTAATGTCAGACGGATAGAATCTGATCTTTTCATTGTGTTGTGATGTCAGACTACCCAAAAAGGGGATAGCACACATTTGCGTAGCTGGTTGTACAATGGATAGTAGAAAAGGATATGTTCTATGGATTTAGGCAGGATGGCAAACATTTAAAAAGTCTCAGATTTTGGAAGTGAAACCTGCATGTTCTCAGGTTTTTTCTTTTCTAATCAAAATACTAAATACTTCTGAGTAAACCTAAGATTGTTTATCAGTTTGTAACTTGCTTTGGTGTGTAAGTCTTCTTTGGCGATCACTCGTAGACGAGTAAGATTGTCTTCCATGAACACGGTCTTAACAGTGAGTCCGTAAGTGACTGTGGAGGCCAGTTCTGGATCCACACGTTCTTCCACAATGGAGAGACAGGTTTCCGGGCAGGAGTTGATCACGGTGAGGGTTTGCCAAGCGTGCCTTCCTCTTAGCATGTTTTTCCCTTTCGTCCTGAGTTTGAGTGTCTTCAAAGCCCATGACACCTTTGATAACGGCTGTTCTCCAACTGGAGCGCTCACAGGCCAGTGTTTCCCAGTTGTCGGCGTTTACACTACATTTTTAAAGATTTGCCTTTTGTTGACCTCCAGCATTTCACTTTCCATTTTAAAGTTTGGAATAGAGTAGTTGCTTTGGAAGTCAATAACCAGGCATCCAAACAACATGACCACTCCAAGGAAGTTGATGTTGAATCATTGCTTTGACACTGGTGATCTTTGCAAATATCCAGCGAGTGAGGGTGTGTCAGTAACCACATGCTAAGCTGGGAAGCATTTGCATCTTCCCGAGGGATGAACATTTTGTGAGATATCCACACCCAATCAGAAATCTCACATGGACAAAGAATGGTGAAATTCTCTTTATCTTGTGGCAGGATATTCCGGTTGGCCAGTTTATCTTTAGGTTGCATGAGCACTGTCGTAAGCCACTACCACTTTCTTTGTAAATGAGAGCTGAAGCTGGTTTCTTTTGTTTTCAAAGAGTGGCCATCGTATCTTTGCTGTTGATCTGGATTTGACTTATGGCATGAAATGCAAGCAATTTCTGTTGTTTGTTTGATCTGCTCATTCATTTGGAGAAGATGCTTCTCTGTGAGGCATGGAATTAAGGAGACCAGCCTTTTCCCCAATTTTTGGGTGGGGGAAACCCTGAGGTTTGCAGCATCGCTGGACTTCTGTGATATCTATGTGGTTGTAGTAAATCCTTCAATAGTTACTTAAATAATGGACAGTGAGACAGAGGTAGCTCTACCTCTCCTTTAAATCAGAACCAGTGAAGGCGGTGAAGGTCCTGTGTGAGTGCCTGGAGGCGGTTGGAGGATGGATGGCGGCTAACAGATTGAGGTTGAATCCTGACAAGACAGAAGTACTGTTTTGGGGGGACAGGAGGCGGGCAGGTGTGGAGGATTCCCTGGTCCTGAATGGGGTAACTGTGCCCCTGAAGGACCAGGTGCGCAGCCTGGGAGTCATTTTGGACTCACAGCTGTCCATGGAGGCACAGGTCAAATCTGTGTCCAGGGCAGCTGTTTACCAGCTCCATCTGGTACGTAGGCTGAGACCCTACCTGCCCGCGGACTGTCTCGCCAGAGTGGTGCATGCTCTGGTTATCTCCCGCTTGGACTACTGCAATGCACTCTACGTGGGGCTACCTTTGAAGGTGACTCGGAAACTGCAACTAATCCAGAATGCGGCAGCTAGACTGGTGACTGGGAGCGGCCGCCGAGACCATATAACACCGGTCTTGAAAGACCTGCATTGGCTCCCAGTACGTTTCCGAGCACAATTCAAAGTGTTGGTGCTGACCTTTAAAGCCCTAAACGGCCTCGGTCCAGTATACCTGAAGGAGCGTCTCCACCCCCATCATTCTGCCCGGACGCTGAGGTCCAGCGCCGAGGGCCTTCTGGCGGTTCCCTCATTGCGAGAAGCAAAGCTACAGGGAACCAGGCAGAGGGCCTTCTCGGTAGTGGCGCCCGCCCTGTGGAACGCCCTTCCAGCAGATGTCAAAGCGATAAACAACTACCTGACATTCAGGAGACATCTTAAGGCAGCCCTGTTCAGGGAAGTTTTTAACGTGTGATATTTTATTGTATTTTTGGTTTTTATGGAAGCCGCCCAGAGTGGCTGGGGAGGCCCAGCCAGCTGGGCGGGGTATAAATAATAAATTATTATTATTATTATTATTATTATTATTATTGGGTATTGGGCAGAAACTGAACTACAGGGAAATGGAAACAGCAGTCGCTGCCTTCTTAGAAGCATAGTCTTAATGGTGCAGGCTCGTTTTGTAATAATCGTATTGCCATAAGAAAATTTCCCACTTCCCTAAATAAGTGATTAGATTTAATGTGCTTATTTCACCTTTCAAGTTTTGTTTACTAAATACCATATTTCTCGCTCTATAAGACGCACCAGACCACAAGACGCACCAAGTTTTTGGAGGAGGAAAACAAGAAAAAAAAATATTCTGAATCTCAGAAGCCAGAACAGCAAGAGGGATCACTGTGCAGTGAAAGCAGCAATCCCTCTTGCTGTTCTGTCTTCTGGGATAGCTGCGCAGCCTGCATTCGCTCCATAAGCCGCACACACATTTCCCCTTACTTTTTAGGAGGGGAAAAGTGAGTCTTACAGAGCAAAAAATACGGCATATGTCATGTTAATTTTGCGTACTTTTTCAGATAGCCAAAAGTGGTTGAACTGAAAGATTGGATTTTTCTCCTTTAATAAAGTACACAGTGTAGTTTGAATTATTTATTCTATATTTAGCACTGTGGGTGTGCGTAGCTCTTCAGAACATAGGAGTCAACTCCTAGGGGCTGAGGTCCCTTCACCCCCCAATAAAATATTTGAGGGGGCTGCCCCCCGAAAGTTGATGGGCATTGCCATTCAAGTAGTGTGTGTGTGCCATTTCATGTGATTGATTATACGGGGTTGGGCTTATCTGCCCCCCCAATATTTTATTCAGGTTGGCACCCCTGATTCAGAATGTGACAGGTCTCTGTCCTGTAGAGTTTACAATCTATAATGGGGAAACAGAGAAAATAGAGTCAGGTGTAATCAATGGAGGCATATACAATTGTTTCAGTTTATACAGTGGTGCCCCGCAAGACGAATGCCTCACAAGACGGAAAACTCGCTAGACGAAAGAGTTTTCCGTTTTGGAGGTGCTTTGCAAAACGAATTTCCTATGGGCTTACTTCGCAAGACGACAATGTCTTGCGAGTTCCTGCTGGTTTTTTTTCCTCCCCCCCCCTTTTCTAAGCCGCTAAGCCGCTTATCAGCTGATCCGATCAGCAGATAAGCCGCTAATAGCGCTAATCCGCTAATCCGTCAATGGGCTTGCTTCGCAAGACGAAAAAACCGCTAGACAAAGAGAATCACAGAACGGATTCTTTTCGTCTTGCGAGGCACCACTGTATGTTCTTAGTTACAGGCTGAGGCTAGAATCCTGTATGCAGTTGCTTGGGAATAAGTACCATTGAACTCAGGACTTACTGATGGTGATGGGCATGTGCAGTGGTGCCTCGCAAGCCAAAATTAATCCATTCCGCGAGTCTCTTCATCTTGCGGTTTTTTCGGCTTGCGAAGCACGGCTATTAGCGGCTTAGCGGCTATTAACGGCTTAGCGGCTTTAAGAAAAAGGAAACAAACTCGCAAGAACTCGCAAGACATTTTGTCTTGCGAAGCAAGCCCATAGGGAAATTTGTCTTGCAGAACGACTCAAAAAACGGAAAACTCTTTCGTCTTGCACGTTTTTCGTCTTGCGAGGCATTCGTCTTGCGAGGTACCACTGTATAAGATTATGAGATCCCACAGTAGGTTATGGAAACCACAGGGTTGAACCAAAGACATCAGGGAAAAGCAGGTTTTGAGAAGAGATTAGAAGGAAGAGAGGTGATATCACAACAGGTGTTTTAGAAAGCAGTTCCAAGCATAAGGGGCAGCAAGGGAGAAAGGGCAGAGTTTTCTAAGGGAGCAGGAAAACTTTCCACAAATTTATTTGGGAATTGTTTTTAATGGGATGCTGGTGAATTTTTCAAGGCATGACATCTCAATAGTATACACTTCTTTTACATAGTTTAGATTTTGGGGTGGGATGGGGGCTGAAATTAGAAATTGTTTTAACATATTGATTTTTAGCATGTCTGAAAAGATGTGCCCGAGAATATATTTGCTTCCCATAAAGTTGGGAGGGGGGAGTTAATTCGAACTTTAATTTTAGATTTGGCTACTAGTAGATTTAGCCATTCATATGACCTGCATTGTAATTGTTCATCAGGCTGTTAATTTTAACTTTAAATGTACTTAATTTAAAAAGTTGCTGGGGGTGTGAACTTTATGTGAAAAAAATTCCCATCCCTCATCTTGTGTAAGAAACCAGCCTTCGCTTCACCCTTAATAGCTAGAAGTGACATTTCTTTCTTTACTTTTTTTTTTTGATAATAATTTGTGTTAGTTTTCAATTACCAATCCAATAGAAGTGACATTTCAGGATAGTACTTATTTTTGAAGTTGATGGTTTTTCCTTCCCATCTCATAAAGACATGTTAAAAGTGGGTGTGGCTCATTTTATAGTCAGATGGGCGGGGTACAAATATATTATTATTATTATTATTATTATTATTATTATTATTATTATTAACAACAACAACAACAATAATAATAATACAGTGGTACCTGAGGTTACAGATGCTTCAGGTTACAGATGCTTCAGGTAACAGACCCCGCTAACCCAGAAATAGTACCTCGAGTTAAGAACTTTACTTCAGGGTGAGAACAGAAATCGTGCAGCGACGGCGTGATGGCAGCAGGAGGCCCCATTAGCTAAAGTGGTGCTTCAGGTTAAGAACGGACCTCTGGAATGAATTAAGTTCTTAACCCAGGTATCACTGTAATAGTAGTAGTAGTAGTAGTAATATTTTTGCTCTACACTTCATCTTGATGGTAAAGGTATAAATGAAATTCAGGTGCTGAGATCAACAAATCCATCTTTAGCTGGCCTCATTGAAGAGCATAATTATTTGGCAATGCCAAATGATTTGCATTGGGCCACAAATCATCTGGGTTGGGCAGTGATTCTCACCTAGGGTTTTTTCTCACCTAGGGTTGAGCTGCAAGAAATGGCCCCAGGCAAGTTCTCTAGCGCCAGTGGGATTTAGTTGTTCTTGTTCTGCTGTGCTGTGCAATGCTAGGAGGATCAGTGTTTTATCACAGCAACTGCTTTGAGAGGCAGCTGAGAGAAAATCTAGCTTGCTTTGTCTGGCTTCCCAAAGAATAAAATTCCAAAGCTAATGGTGATGCTACCAAAAGCAACTTGTGCTACTGTTCCCTTGCAAATACTTATTTCAAATATGGCCTGTGTTTAATGGACATAATGTAGAATGTTTGGTGTGTGTAAGTAAATCATTTGATACAGTTCAGGGATGAATCCAGACTTTATCCCAAGAGTAGATCCATTGAAATCAACGACACTAAAGATATATTTTAGTGGGTGTGCTCTAAGCTCAACTAAGTTTGGATCCAACACACTATTTCTGGTATAATCTGTCCTTTAAATTGTATTATAAAAGCACTATATTACTAAGCAATATAAGAACAGGGGATTTTTATTTTTATAAATAAAGCAGGAGGTCCTTATCAGAAATTTCATTCAAGTGAAAAAAGTGTGAATGTATAATTGACAACAGATTAACAATGATTTATTGTACAAAATAAGCAGAAGGTTATTGTTTTTGTTTGTTATTATGGTTTGTCTTTTTTGCGTTTTTATATTGTAAACCACTCTATGATCTAAGGATGAAGGGCTGTACAGAAACCAAATAATTGAATAAGATACAGTGGTACCTCGGAAGTCAAATGGAATCCGTTCCGGAAGTCCATTCGACTTCCAAAACATTCGGAAACCAAAGGGCGTAAGCCGCGTTGGACGTTCAGGTTTCAAAGAACATTCACAAACCAGAACATTCACTTTTGCAGCGTTTGGGAGCCAAAACGTTTGACTTGTAAGGCGTTCGGTCACCAAGGTATGACTGTACCAGAGCTCAGCAGTCTTACATTGCTTTGTTCTAGAGATCAACAAAACTTGAACAAAAAAATTGATTTTGGAAACATTTGTAACTTCTTTGGGATATGCCCAAAATATTTACTTCCTCTCCCAGGTTGAAATATAAAAGTCTCCATAGTTACCAAAGATTATATCCGAACACAAGGGCTAAATCTTGATTCCATTTATCGCTGGTGGTGAAGCAGATGTGTCACTTTTACTCAAAGTTTTTATTATCTTGGGCACAGGGAGACTTGTAAGAACCATCATGAAATCTATCATGCCTTTTGAAATGATATATTCAGTGGTGCTCTTGAACATGCAGTCTTATTTATCCCATGGAGCAAAGCTATTAAATGTAGGCCCAAACAGTTTGCTTGATTTGGAAATGTCTATTTTCTGTTTCTGTATTGGGTTCTCAAATGGCGATAAAACAATGTCTCTAAGGCTGCAATACTGTGCACAGTTAGTAAGGAGAAAGCAACGACAGCAACTGAATATCGTGGGACTTTACTTCCAAGTAAAAATGTTTAGGATTGTTCCGCCTGCTTCTTTTCCTTTTCAATTAGGAGCGAAACAACGCTACTTGATAACATGCTTCGATTTTTCTCCAATCATATTTTTTTATAGGAAGAATTCTGAATCGTTTCTCCAAAGATATCGGCCACCTGGATGACTTGCTTCCATTAACATTTCTGGACTTTGTGCAGGTAAATTAGTAGAGATCCTTGTAGAATTTGACAAGAGCACTTAGGTTTCGGGAATATAAAGTTATGATGATTTGCATGTCAATATTTTGTCAGTATTTCAGGTAGGTTAATGAAAGGACTTGTTTAAGAAGGGTGTAGTCAAAAATTGGGGGTGGGTGGGGGGGAATGAGTAATAAGTAGCAGGCAGGAGTGGCTGCCCGCACCTTGCCATTATGTCAAGGTTTCAGTATGTAGTAGCTACATGCTTGCTAAATTGCACCTAGTTTGCCTCGCAGCCATTTGGCAAGCCTGCCGCAGTGTTATGAAATATGTCCACAGTAAAGAAACAATCAGCTCACATGAAAAGATATCACTGATTAACCTAATTATTCATGTACTTCCTGAAAGAAGCCAGTGTTTACCGTACTGTTTTGGGATTAAGACAGGTGTGGCTATTTACAAAGAAGAGATTAGCAATAATAGGGCTGGAAACAATTGCTGTAATGAGAACAAAAGGAAGAAGTGGTTATAAATACCAAAAAGAACAAAAAAGTTGTCTAAGCACAAAAGATGTTAATGTCAGGGAACTGGCGACGGATTAATTTGTGGCAGTTCGCTGGCTTTTCAGTGGCTTGTCGAACAGTACCTTTTTCTGGGAGCTATGAAGGAAGCATGACATGCGAGTCAATCTTCATACATTGTTCGATTGGCTCATTTTCCATGCTCCTATTTCTGGAGAAGGCATTCCCTCTCTCCCCCTTCCACACATAGGTGCTGGCATGTATGCAATGGGACGCTGGTTGATGCATATGGATGTATATATACACGTAGACGCACCATCTTTTATTATATTTTTATATATATCATTTTTATTAAATTTTCTGTTTTACAATTTAAAGTACTCATTTTAACATCCTTAAAATACCAATGACTACCCTTCTCTTTCCGTGGTTCATTTTGCATATCATAAATCCCTGCATATTTTACAAAAACTAAGCCATTCAGTATTCTGTTATTGCATCCGTCAAAACTTATTTACACTGTAGAATTTATCTTAATGCTGCCAACATTTTTAGGTGTGCACAATTTTCCTCCCATATATTCAATAAATGTTTTCCAGTCTTCTCTAAACGTATGTTCTTCTTGTTCTCTTATTCTATATGCTAAATCTGCAGTCTGTGCATATTCCGTCAGTTTAAGTTGCCATTCTTCTTTTTGGACTAACAAAACATGGGCCGCAGTAGTAGCAAACATAAATAACCATTTTTTGACACCTGGGAATTTCAGTCTGAATTAACCCCAACTGGTGTTTTTTTTTTTTTTTTTGAAAAGTACTTTTAAACATTTTTTTCCAATTCATTATGGATTAGTTCCCAATACTCTTTAACCCTTTTAGAAGTCCACATGTAAAAGGACACACCATCTTTTCTAAGTGGGGAAAATTGCATTAATTTGGCATCTTTCATAACTGAACACCTCCTTTAAGGACAGTGCTGCCCTTATTTAAATAATAAATAAATGTGCAGGGTGGCTTGCATATAAGTTAGTAAAATACCCAGGGTTGCAGTGAAGTGGTGGTTTTTCCTTAGCAGAAAGCATTTGGTGCACCTATATTTCTGCCAATCTGCCATAGGCACCTAAGCTGTTCTGATAGGTTATAGTGGTCTCCACCCAGAACAGAATGCGATACAGGAGGGGTGGCAAAAATCAGGTGCCCTGACTTGCCCCAAGTAGAAGCTCTTTCTGCAAGTTAAAGCCGCCGTAGGATACAACCCAGCCCATGATAAAACAATAGTGGACTCCAAAGACAACAGAAAAAAGTATCATAAAATAGCACACCCAATGAAAAGGTGTTTGCCTGGCACCAAGAAGACAATTGGATGTCAAGCGGGCCTTCCTAGGGAGAGCATTCCACAAGTTTTGGGCTGGGTTGTCATCAATATGCTGATGACGCCCAGCTTTATCTGTTGATGGACGGCCGCCCTCACTCGGCCCTGAACACACTGACCAGATGCTTGGAAGCTGTGGCTGGATGGCTGTGTGGGAGCCGTTTGAAGTTAAATCCGTCAAAGACAGAAATTCGCTGGCTGGGTCAGGACGGCAGGGGTTGGGGGACCAACTCCCTTCTCTGTCAAGAGTTTGGGTGTAACCTTTGATGCCTCCCTTTCCATGGAGGCGCAGGTTGCAGCCACAGCAAAGGTGGCATTTCCCCATCTTTGCCACATTAAGCAGTTGATCCTTACCTTTCTCGCCCTGATCTGGCCACAGTGATCCATGCTATGGTCACCTCCGGGCTTGATTATTGTAACTTGCTCTACACAGGGCTGCCCTTGAAGCTGATCTGGAAACTCCAGCGGGGTGCAGAATGCCGCGGCTAGGCTCCTTGCGGGGTCCTTGCCATAGGATCGCATTCATCCAGTGCTTTACCATCTGCACTGGCTCCCAGTAGAGTACAGGGTCAGGTTTAAGGTTCTGGTTTTGACCTTTAAAGCCCTATGCGGCCTAGGACCCTTGTACCTACAGGACCGTCTTTCCTGGTATGCCCGCAGAGTACCCCTGGATTCCTCCCATGCCCCACCGATAACAGGTTTGTCTTATCTTCCCACCACCCACACCAGCCCCTTCTGGGGAGGAGGTGAATGAAAGTGAGACAGTCTCTGTGCATTCAGAGGGGTAAGTGGGGTTGTACGCTCTGCAAAGGGAAGGGCAATTCTTGGAGATGCCACTCTCAGCCCCTCGATTAAGGAGTGAGAAACGCAGGCGACACCCCATAAGGAAGCGCTAACACCAGAAAGAACTCCCCTTCCATATTTAGGGGGAAACAGAGGAATACACAAGGTTGACCCAACTTTTCTAAATTGATTTTATCTGAATGTATTTCAGTTAATTGACTGTGATTTTGTTAGCTACTCTGAGCCCGGCTTTGGCTGGAGAGGGCAGGATATAAATAAATTATTATTATTATTATTATTATTATTATTATTATTATTATTATTATTATTATTTCTTAATGCTAGAGCTACCAGGGTCACCAGCAGGGCTGGAGACATTGGCTGGCATAGTTGGGCAGCTGCAGATAACCCATGTCCTTCCTGCTGCCCAGTGTGCCTGCTTGCTACAGCATCACAATATACCACCAGCTAAATATCGCGCTATATTGATATATCACGATGTCTGAAATAAGGTTGGAGCTATGTAGAGGCATTGGCTGGCTTCACAGTTTTCCCCACATTGTGGTTTTTGCGGAGCATGCACACAAACACACACACATACACACACCCCGTGATTCACGATATATTGCTAGGTGAGAAATTAAAAAACCGATGTCACGATATGGATTTCAAACTGGTTATATTGATATATTGCCCAGCCCTACTGCTGGCCCACTATGGCCCTGGCCAACCTGTCTGGGCCCGGTGTGTTGGAAGTCAAAAAGAGTGTGCAGCTATACACACTCTCTTTAGCTTCTGAGTGTTGGAGAGCCCAAGCTGCACATGAGGAGAATGAGAGGAAGCAGCAGCTACCACTGGTGAGCTGTGTGCTGGGAGAGTTAATAATAATAATAATAATAATAATAATAATAATAATAATAATAATTTATACCCCACTTATACCCCATTTATACCCTGGTTTCCCCAGCCACTCTGGGTGGTTCCCAACAGAATATTAAAAACACGATAAAACATCAAACATTAAAGACTTCCATAAATAGGACTGCCTTCAGATGTCTTCTAAAAGTCAGGTAGTTGTTTATTTCCCTGACATCTGATGGGACGGCGTTCCACATGGCGGGCGCCACTACTGAGAAGGCCCTCTGCCTGGTTTCCTGCAACCTCACTTCTTGCAGTGAGGGAATCACCAGAAGGCCCTCGGAGCTGGACCTCAGTGTCCGTGCTGGACGATGGGGGTGGAGACGCTCCTTCAGGTATACTGGGCAGAAGCCATTTAGGGCTTTCAAGGTCAGCACCAACACTTTGAATTGTGCTCGGAAACGTACTGGGAGCCAATGTAGGTCTTCCAGGACCGGTGTTATGTGGTCTTGGTGGCCACTCCCAGTCACCAGTCTAGCTGCCACATTCTGGATTAGTTGTAGTTTCCAGGTCACCTTCAAAGGTAGCCCCACGTAGAGCGCATTGCAGTAGTCCAGAACATGCACCACTGTGGCGAGACAGTGAGTTGGCCCAGATTGCTGCTATTGCGGGCGCTTGGTGTGGTTCTTGCTATCGCTAAACTGAGCGTCCAACCCTGGGCAGCGTAAGTGGAAGACAGAAGACAGTGACTGTGTTGCACACACTCTGCCTTGGACCTTGTATCCTGAGGAGTTGCTTTCTTGAGGAGCTGTTTGTTTTGGCTTTCTTTCTGTGGTGCCACCTGACAAGTCACTTTCTGAGGAAAGGAAAGGCAGTTGAACTCTGTATCGTTATTGAACCTGCTTCCCCAGTTCAAACACAAATGGATAAGAAAGATTAACATTGCCTATGAATTCTTGCCCTTAAATAAGTCCTGCGGAGTTCAGCGTGGCATATTCCCAAGAAGTAGCGCATAGGATTTCAGCTTCTCTGCAAGCATTTCCAGCTGAACTGACCTCTTGAGTACCATATTTTTCACTTTATAAGACGCACCAGACCACACGACACACCTAGTTTTTGGAGGAGGAAAACAAGAAAAAATATATTCTGAATCCCAGAAGCCAGAACAGCAAGAGCGATCGCTGCGCAGTGAAAGCAGCAATCCCTCTTGCTGTTCTGGCTTCTGGGATAGCTGCGCAGCCTGCATTCGCTCCATAAGACACACACACATTTCCCTTTACTTTTTAGGAGGGAAAAAGTGAGTCTTATAGAGAAAAAAATACGGTACATCAATTTGCCTAGAGCAATAATAAAAGCTACCCCTGTAAATGTAAATATGTCCAGTATGGTTCTCCTCTTTTAAAAGTTGTGAATCTGACTACCAAAATGTCACAGAGGGAGCATGTGGAGTGATGGAAATTTGATTCTATCTTGAAGCTGGGTTTGGTACAGAACTGGCTTGATTACCCTGATGGACGACCTGTATTTTCCATTTCCCCTAAAGTTAAAAAAAGGCATAGGAGTCTGTTGGGACGCATCCTTTTATTTTCTTCTAAGATAAACTTGTCTCTAATAGAGAAGAAGAATAAAAAGCTCCGCAAGTTTCCTGGTGGTTTTTGTCCTGCTTGTCAAGGGGCTCTGCAGCCCAAGAGATTTTAGAAAAGTAGTCATCTTTTTTTAATCTGCTTTATAAGCTCGCTTTCTTTTTGAATGCCCCCTGTATACATTAAGCCTTTAAACATACAGGCATATTGAGGCATACGAGAAAATCTGTGCTGAGCAGAAAACTTTATTCCAGTTTCACAGTGCTGCATAGCAAGGTGCCCTTTGTCTGTAGTGCAAATACCGTATTTTTTGCTCTATAAGACTCACTTTTCCCCTCCTAAAAAGTAAGGGGAAATTTGTGTGCGTCTTATGGAGCGAATGCAGGCTGCGCAGCTATCCCAGAAGACAGAACAGCAAGAGGGATTGCTGCTTTTACTGCACAGTGATGCCTCTTGCTGTTCTGGCTTCTGAGATTCAGAATTTCTCCCCCTTGTTTTCCTCCTCCAAAAACTAGGTGCGTCTTGTGGTCTGGTGCGTCTTATAGAGCGAAAAATACGGTAGGTATCTTTGGACATGTGAATGCTTGTTGGGCATGGTTGGCTGTTTCATTTTTGTATCTGACAAAACATCTCATGCAAGATTTACAGCCTGGTAAGTTGTTACAACAGCTCTGAAAACAGGTGTGTGTAGCAAAGAAGCACACAATACAAACCACTTGGTTGGTTTTTTTTTTTTGCTAAGACCAATGGCTTTCTACCATGGGAATGTATAATACCTTCCTCTTGACACAACAACAGCTTTTCACAATGCCTTACTTTTAACATCCAAGACAATGTTCAACCCACTGAGGTCTAGCTCTGATGGCCTTCTGGCGGTTCCCTCACTGCGAGAAGTGAGGTTACAGGGAACGAGGCGGAGGGCCTTCTTGGTAGTGGCACTCTCTCTGTGGAATGCCCTCCAATTAGGAGATAAAAAACTTTGAGAAGGCATCTGACAGCAGCCCTGTATCGAGAATTTTTTAACGTTAGACATTTTATTGTGTTTTTATATGTGCTGGAAGCTGCCCAGAGTGTCTGGGGCAATCCAGCCATACAGGGTATAAATAATAAAATTATTATCATAACACGCAAAATGCTATAATTTTGTCTTCAGGCCAATGGACTTTTCCTACAACAAGCAGGTTCTTTGTACTTGATTTAATATTATTATTACTATTATTAGAATTGATATACTGCCCCATACCCGTGGGCAGAATATAATCAAGATATAAAACTACAAAATACATAATAAAAATAAAAACAACAATCCAATAGCCCCCCCCCCATATATTTTTTTAAAAAGGGCATAGGATGTAAATCAGATCAACCAAAGTCCTGGTTAAAAAGGAACGTTTTTGCCTGGCGCCTAAAGGTATATAATGAAGGCGCCAGGCAAACTTTCCTGGGGAGAGCGTTCCACAGATGGGGAGCCACTGCAGAGAAGGCCTGTTCTCGTTTTGCCACCCTCCAGACCTCTTGAGGAGGAGGCGCACGAAGAAGGGCCTCAGATGATGATCTCAGGGTCCGGATAGCTCCATATGAAAAGAGGCAGTCCTTGAGGTATTGCAGTCCTGAGGCATTTAAGGCTTTATAGGTCGAAACCAGCACTTTGAATTGAGCCCGGAAACTAATTTGAAGCCAGTGCAGTCGGAACGGGATCGGTGTAATATGCTCAAGCCGTCTTGCTCCGGTGAACAACCTGGCCGCTGAATTCTGCACCAGCTGAAGTTTCCAAACCATTTTCAGAGGCAGCCCTACGTATAACGCATTGCGGTAATCTAACCTTGAGGTTATCAGTGCATTGACCACAGTAGTTAGGCTATCCCTGTCTAGATACTGTAAGGGCATAGCTGGGCCACCAGCTGATGGAAGGCACTCCGGGCTACTGAGGCCACCTGAGCCTTGAGCAACAGCAAAGGATCCAGGAGTACCCCCAAGCTATGAACCTGCTCCTTCAGGGAAAGTGTAACCCTATCAAGACTTGAAGGACTAATCCAAATTTCATCCCCTTACTCCCTCTTTTGGTTGTGCTTAAGAGAGGAGGAGCAGGCCATTCCTGCCCTTAATAATTATTTAGGTCACATCTACACCAAGCGTAATGCATTTGCCCTTTACCAATATTTCTACCGATTTTGGCCAGGGCACCGGCTTCAGACAGCCTGCCAATCACTGTCACCTTTGTTTCAGGCTCCTGTTCCCTTCTGTGCCTGAAGAGGGCTCCAAGTGGACACAGCATGCATGGTTTGCTAATCTGAGGTCAAGAAGTTCTCCATTTGAGGTCCCTGAGCCCTTGGCAGCAAGGGGAAAGTTGCATACTGCCATGCAAATGGCTCATTCAGGCTTGTTTTAATCTTGCCCTTCATATCCACTCCTCAAATATTTCCAAATGCGTGAGAGCTGACGCAGCCAGTCTTCCATTTGTTTATCACTCCTCCCCATATTTCACCCGATTGCTGGCAGTGCTGATTTTTAGTTGATGTATTTTCAGTCGCATTGCGAAGGGTTGCTGGTTTATTTATGTCTAGAGAAGCCCAGCTTTGTCCGAAGGATAACTCTTATTGAATATGATAAAGATCTTTTGTCACTTGTTTTGTTTGCAGGTGTCTTTTTATAAGACATCCTCTAATCCCTTCAGGAAGAAATATTTTCTCCTTCTTAAAGAAGAGAGAGAGAAGAGAAGAGAAAGAAATCAGTATTAACTAAGTATAAAAGCTCTGAGCCCCTACCATTGTTGTTGATTCTTTGAGGGACATTTCCCAACAGTCATTGTTCAAATGGTTGTCAGGAGGAATCAAGTGAAACTCAATAAACAATGCCGTAACTGGTTCCTCTCACTTTGTGTGCAGAAGCTTTTCTTGAGAGGATTTGCATTGAAGAAGTGGTCCATTTTCGAGTTATCATAGGGTCATTTAGAAGCATTCCAGCCTTTTCTCTTTTTTGCTTTCCTAGCAGTTGCATATTTCAGTTCTGCACAAATAAGCTTGACCTATCTAGGCCTTGGAAGACTTCGAGGCCAGCACTGGAGGAAGAAAAACAAACCTGCAAATACCTCAGGGATGCTTTTGCTCTTTCCAGAGTTAGGGTATAGATGTTAAGAGAAAAATGTAAAGCTTCCTGCTTGCATTGTTATGCTGTATGCATGTATAATAATTGATTTGATTAGACTGGATCGCTTTCCTGGAATGCAGTCCCCAAACATAACTACTTGGAAGTAAGCCCCATTGAGTTCACTGAGGCTTACTCTCGGTTAGTCGGTACAACATTGCACAAATTATTGTATTCCGTGAGACTTCTAATTGGGCTTCTCTAGAGATTTTTCATAAAGTACTTAATTCCAAAATGCTAATATATAGGATTTGTGTCTGTTTTTAAGGATTGTGTGTTTTATATTCACAAAGACCCTTACTTCAGAACGTCTAGATGTGACCTGCAATTTTGTGTATGTTTTCTTGGAAGAAAATCCCACTATTTTCAGTAAGCATGTTTAGACTTGCAGCCGTAAACTTGAAGAGAGCTGTGTAGATGGACCCTTGATAGCTTTTGACCCTAGCTAGCCACTTTGAAAAATACTGGCTGTTGAATTATGCCAAATATTTTAACTCAAGTTCTTCACATTTCCTTTAGTTTTGCCTTGCTAACTCTCTCTCGGTATTATATATTGATTTTTAAAGAATAATTTTGTAGGTTTTTTATTGTAACAAACAAATTATCCAATCAATAAAACTACAGGTTATCTTGTCACTCAGCTTCTGGACCAGAGGAATTTAGAAAGTTGAAAATACTTTGTCCATCAACTTTAATTTCTCCCCCCCCCCTTCTCCTCAATGTCGAGTTTGGGTTTTTTATTTTATTTTAAAGCCCACCTCAAGACTTTGCTTTGTTTCTGGAGAAACATTGTGTGCTCTCTGCAGCTGCCCTTGGAGAGAGAGAGAAAAAAAGGCCAGTGATTTATTGAAGCAAGCTGAATTGAAAACCCCCTTTTTTCCCCTCCCCAAAATCAACAGCTTGACTGAGTTTAAATAACTGACTTTTCATATCCTTTCATCACACACAAAGACCTAATCCTGAGACTACTTGAGCCACCAATGTCGGCTGTGGACAAGACCACCACTGGAAATGTCACTCCCTTCTCACCACACACAAAAACACATTGACTGCAGCTTTATGAAGTGAAAATGCCAAAGAAAAGGAAAATGCGAACGAGGTGGCCACAGTCATTTTTCTCCCCCCAAAAAGGGGGGGGGGGAGAGAAAAACTGCTGCATCTGGATATTAAGGACAAAAAGTGCCTAAGACGACGATAATAGCTTGGGTCACTAGCTTTCATAAGTGCAAATGAGTGGAACTGCCTCTGTTTGTTTCAACACCACTGACCCTTATATTTTATTGTGTGGAAATGTCAGGGAAAGTGTGTTGAAGGCATTCCGGCCTCTTTTAGCTTAACAATGCCTTCGTCATTTTGAGATTCCCAAGTGCTGCTCCACCCCAACCGCCTGCCCTCTTTCATGGGCAAAGTAGACTTATACAATTTTTGATAATGATTACATTCACATTCCTCTCTTTTTAAATATAGTTTATAAGGTAAATGCATTACTTGATGCTTGTGTGTGGATTTGCTTAATCCATAAGAACAGAAGCCCCCTATTGATTTATTGTAGACCGGCCTCTCATTGGCCTCTGCCTTTTTTTTTTAACGAAAAACGAGCAGGCAGGGAGAAGGAAAAATGCCATTCTTGTTATTTAAACAACTCCTTTTTGGAGGGGATTTGAGGACACCTCTCATAGCAGTTCTGTGAGATGAGCCAGAGTAGAAATGATCTTCAAATCTGACGTTGGGTGGGCTTGTATGAAGAAACTTATATAGCATAGCACACTACCAACAGAAGGTCCCTTCCATCTTGTCTTGTCTCCTTGGGATTGTGTGTGTAGATCTAACCCAGAGGACACCAACACAGTGCCCACAGGTACCAGTGTGCCTTCTGGTATCTCCTGTGGCACCATGAAAGGTCTCACCTCAGAAATCCACAATGCACAAGGGTCTCTTTGCTCTTCTTGCTCAGTTCCTGTTCTACATCAGACACACACCCCTTAAAACATGCCCACATTTCATTGGGTGCCAGGATTGGACACTAACCCTATCCTTTTCAAAAAATGTGTGTGTGTTTGTGTACAAAATCTCCACCATCGTTGCACAGTCTCCTGACAAGAAGATTGTGGGGGGGAGGAAGAAAAGACCAAGCAAGGTCATTAACATTTCTAACACCTTCTCAGCTACTACAAATCTTTTAATTCTTCTGTCAGTCAGGGAGTGTAACAATCCTGTTCTAAATGGTGATAAGTACAAATCTTCCAGATTGCCTTAAACTATTGATATACTATAGATATGACTTATGTGCTTACAAACAAAGTACTTTTTTCTGTTTGGCAAAAAGAGACGGCAGATTTCACTTTTTGATTCAAAGGAGGGAGGGCGATCTTTAAGCATAATTTGAATTGCCGAGATGTGTTTACCGGTGTGGCGTCTTTACAGCATAAATATGCATAAATAAGCTAAACCAATCTGGGAACAAGACTTTATCTCTGGCAAACATCCCCCCCACCAAAGTCTTCTAAAATGTGCTCCTAGGTTTATGTGCACATTTTTTTATCGGATTTTAGAACTCTTTTCACTTGCTTTTCATGAGATTTAAAAGTGATACACTGACTGATAGGCAAACCTTCCAGTAGATTTAAAGGAGTAGCATTGATAGCGGCAAATATTTGCCCCCCCCCCCATCAACCATGAAAATTATGGGTTGGGTAGCAGAAGATGAAGAGCACAAGTAAGAGGCTGCTGTTGAAGTCCTGTTCTGTTTATCCTCCTGTCTGTTTGGCCATTGTGAGAATAGGATGGTAGACCAGTAGACCTTTTGGTCTGGTCCAATAAAGCTCTTCTTAAGTTCTTAAGCACCTTCTTGAGAAGAGCAGAGGGATGCAGATAGTTTTTGTCTGACCTGACCTGTGCGTAAGAGTTGGAAGGGACCCCAAGCTAAAGCATCCAGGACAGATGGTCATCCAGCCTCTGCTTAAAAGGAGTGTCTTCACTCCCATCGTTCAGCCCGGACACTGAGGCCCAGCTCAGAGGGCCTTCTGGCAGTTACCTCGCTGCGAGAAGTGAGGTTACAGGCAACCCAGCAGAGGGTCTTCTCAGTACTGGTGGAACGCCCTCCCATCAGATGTCAAGGAAATAAACAACTACCTGACTTTTAGAAGACATCTGAAGGCAGCCCTGTTTAGGGATGTTTTTAATGTTTGATGTTTTATTGTGTTTCTAACATTCTTTTAGGAGCTGCCCAGAGTGGCTGGGGAAACTCAGCCAGATGGACGGGGTATAAATATTATTATCATTATCATTATCATTATCATTATCATTTAAAACCTCCAAGGAAGGAGAGTCCACCACCTCTTGTGGGAATCTGCTCCACTGTCGAACAGCTCTTACTATCAGAACGTTCTTCCTGATGTTTAGTCAAAATCTCCTTTCTTGTAACTTGAAGCCATTGATTCGAGTCCTACTCTGCAGAGAAGGAGAAAACTTGCTCCATCTTCCATGTGAAATGAGCTGCTTTTTTTTTTTAAAAAAAAAGCAGAATTGTTTTGGATTTTCCCTTGAAATTTCTAATTTATTGTGCCTCAGCGGGACCTTCTAAATTAACCTTGAATTGCACTTCCAGTGCCTACTCGAATACTTTCAGTAGTGAAAAGGCTAGGGCGGGGGGGGGGCAAGTTAGAGAAAGTCAAGGGAGCCCATTCCTCCTTTTATTTATTTTAATCATGGCCCATGGACCTTTCACTGCCGTGATGCAAGGTGTGCTTCCAAGGATGTTGTTGTATTTGCATAGGTTAAAGAGTTGTTGGGAAATCGGGCAATTAGGTGCCTTAACTACACAAGGCTTGGTCGCCACCTATGCATAACTATGTCTGCCTTTTTGAGACTACTTCATTAAGAGTTCATTTGTATGCAATTTTGACTTTCCAAAATGCATGCACTACCTTACGGTGATCCGCCCTGTCATAAATGTGATGATAATAATAAGGTGTCATGGGCTGATCTAAAGCACCTTTCGAAGATGGAGTCAGACATCTGTTAGTCATCTTAACAGTTTTCTCCTCCTGTTTTGCTTTGATCCCAGTGAGACTTTAGTTGTATTCTGCATAGTATTGCTTCCCCTTTGACAGCTCTTTGTTTCTAAATATTGCAGCCTATAATCGCTAGGAGTCCAGCGACTTCGATGGGGAATTGGAAATTTTAAAGGCCTAAAATATTCCACAGTGTTGTAACGTTTGGAAATTTTGTCTGGCTCAATTTTGTTGCCCAATGGGAGCACGTATGTTTGTGGAAGGCCTCTTAAGTTCCTTAGGATTTCTTTTGTTTGTTTGTTTGTTTAAAAAAAGCAGGAGTACGGTATTTTTTATATTATAATAAAGACTTTGGGGTTGAGAAAATAACTGGGCTCCTTTTGTGATTTGGTTGTTGCAGACTTTGCTTCAGATATGTGGCGTGGTGGCAGTGGCAATTGGAGTGATTCCATGGATTCTCGTCCCTTTGATTCCACTCTTCATTCTTTTTATCTTTCTTCGACGGTATTTCTTGGATACATCGAGAGACATTAAACGTTTGGAATCTACAAGTATGTATTATTGATACGGCTTGTTTTAGGCATCATTTAATTTATTTTTTAAAAAATGATATTTATTAGGAGTTTGAAAGTTACAGAAAGAGAAAAAGAACAATAGAAAATTAAACAAAACAAAACAATACCTTACAATACATAAAAAAACAGCAACAAAAACAAAAAACAAAACAATAAAACAACGAAAAAACAGAACAAAAACATTTAAAAACACATCCAGCCTTTCCATGTCTTTACCTTTCATATACTTGTTTCATCGACCTCCTCACACCTCTCTTTTTTGTATTCTAGTTCAATTAGCTATTTCAGCAAGTCCTTTCCATCTTTCTCAATTTTCATTCTAAAATTTAACTTAAGACATTCTAACCTTAAATTTTCCACTTTGGTCCATTAACAATCTATTTTTACTTAAGTCTTTATAACATTTCTGCTAAAGCCATATAACTTCGTTCCAGCATCCTTCTAACATTCATTAATTTTGCAATATTTCTGTAAATATACTTAAATTTTTTTCCAATCTTCTTCCACCGACTCTTCTCCCTGGTCTCGGATTCTGCCAGTCATTTCTGCCAATTCCATGTAGTCCATCAGCTGATTTAGGCATCATTTAAGAGTGCAAGAGGCTTAAAAGTTTTTCCCATCACATAAGGACAGTATTGGTTTCTCTCCCCTTCCATTTTGGGGAAAACTAAGGAGTGCCTTGATGATGATTTTCAAATGCTTCTTGTTCACTTGTCTCTGTGTTGTTGCGACAGCTATTAAATAGGTCATGTAACATTCTGCTTCTAGGCCCAGAGCAAACAACACCACCACTACTGGGTCTTCTAAGTATGGCTGGATTCACATGACCTCTTATTCCATTTTCATGATGTTTCCCTTACTGTTATATTTGAGCTTTCACGCAAGGTAAAAGCCACTTCTGGAACTGTAGTGGCACAGGTTTGGCACTCATTTTAATCTTATTTCCAATAAGATTTTTTTTTTCAGGGAACAAAAAACATGGAAATGAGTGCTAAGCTTGCACCATATTTCGCTGAAGTTTCAGAAGTCCCTTTTATGTTGTGCGAAAGCTCAGATATAATGCGGCACTTAACAGTACCTGTGTAAGGTAAAAAGCTAAAGGACCCCTGGACAGTTAAGTCCAGTCAAAGGCAACTATGGGGTTGCGGCGCTCATCTTGCTTTCAGCCAAAGAAGCTGGCGTTTGTCCACAGACAGCTTTCTGGATCATGTGGCCAGCATGACTAAACCTCTTCTGGCGCAACAGAACACTGTGACGTAAGCCAGAGCTCATGGAAACACTGTTTATCTTCCCGCTGCAGCGGTATCTATTTATCTACTTTCACTGCTGTGCTTTCGAACTGTTAGGTTGGCAGAAGCTGGGACAGAGCAACAGGAGCTCATCCCATTGTGTGGATTCAAACCACCAACCTTCTGATCGGCAAGCCCAAGAGGCTCAGTGGTTTAGACCACAGCGTGTATAAGGTACGGTGCAAGGTCAGGGGTGGCCATCAAAGCCACTCCTAAATTTGATGACCCTTGCCATTGAAGCACATGTAAAGTTGGGGTGCCAAGATGGATGCACTTGGCACAAGCCCTGAAGTTGCCTTGAGCTTGGGTTGAGTTCTCCTCACTGGTCCATTGACATGGCTTCTTCACGCTCTGTGTTCTCATCTTTACTGCTAAAGATGCTCTTGGGATGTCCTCCTGATGCTACTTCTGCTTCTATCTTGTAAAGTAAGTGGGTACACCCAACTAATCAGCAGCCCACCCAGGTTTCTCTGACTGGAGGCTGTGTTACCCATGTACGGCCTCGGTCCAGTATACCTGAAGGAGCGTCTCCACCCCCATCATTCTGCCCGGACGCTGAGGTCCAGCGCCGAGGGCCTTCTCGCAGTTCCCTCATTGCGAGAAGCAAAGCTACAGGGAACCAGGCAGAGGACCTTTTCGGTAGTGGCGCCCGCCCTGTGGAACACCCTCCCATCAGATGTCAAAGCGATAAACAACTACCTGACATTCAGAAGACATCTTAAGGCAGCCCTGTTCAGGGAAGTTTTTAACGTGTGATATTTTACTGTATTTCTGTTTTCTATGGAAGCCGCCCAGAGTGGCTGGGGAGGCCAAGCCAGATGGGCGGGGTATAAATAATAAATTATTATTATTATTATTATTATTATTATTATTATTATTATTATTATTATTACTAAACAGTATCACATTCTCACTGGTAAGATGTAACCCAATAAGTTTCACAATTATGTGACTTGGTAAAAATTAAAGTAGTCCGTTCTTGAGAATTCTGAATCACAGAATACTTTATCAGTGATAAGCATGGTTAACATAACCTTGGAGGAAAACCCTCTTTCTCTCTCTTTTATATAACTGAGTAATAAATACCATACATTTATTCAGATAGAACTCTTAGTTGAGAATGATGGTATCATTTAACCCCTCATCTTGCAGCTCGAAGCCCCGTGTTCTCTCATTTGTCGTCATCGCTCCAGGGACTTTGGACTATTCGTGCTTTCAAAGCAGAGCAAAGATTCCAAGAATTATTTGATGCGCATCAAGATCTTCACACAGGTTTGAAAAAAATAAAATAAAATAAACATTTTGCAGTTCGGTGGAATTGAGTCGCAAAGCTTCTGCTGAGCTGTACTACTCAAGATGCAGGTGAAGAGTAAGAATTTTATAGCTACCCAGCTATTAAATTCTTACTTTGAGACTGACAACCCTCTAGCACAAGCATGAGGGAACCTGTTTCTCTTCAGCTTTTGTTGGACTACAACTCCCATCATCCTTGACTAATAACAGCTAAGGCTGATGGGAGTTGGAGTCTATCAACTGCCCTTTATTCCTTTCCTACTCCTTGCAAGGATCCTTTTCCAGATTGGCTGAAGCCCTCAACAGGAGCGCTGCTCTTAGGGGTTTGGGATATACTGCAATATTGTGTTGCAGGTAGGGAGGGATTTCGGGATTTCTGGCCCCTGACTCTTCCGAATGTGTTCATTCGTAAGTCTGTTCCATCCCATTTCCGTGTTAGTCTACAAGTACCATCTGCACAAAAACGTACATTTTAATATGTATTAAAACACAGTGGTACCTCGGGTTACAAACGCTTCAAGTTACAGACTCCACTAACCCAGAAGTAGTTCCTCGGGGTAATAACTATACTTCAGGATGAGAACAGAAATCGCTCTGGCGGCAGCAGGAGGCCCCATTAGCTAAAGTGGTACCTCAGGTTAAGAACGGTTTCAGGTTAAGAACAGACCTCCAGAACGAATTAAGTTCTTAACCAGAGGTACCACCGTATGTCATTTTAAAAAGTACTTATCTAAAAATATGCACTCTAGAATGCATTTTGATACTTTTTTAAAAAAATCAAGAACTGCACTGCAGAAATTGGAGATGTGTGGAATTCACATTGGTCTGAGAGGAGTGGATCAGGTCAGCTTATGTCAAAATTCTCGCACTTGCAGATCATCCTTTATTACTTCAAGGAAAGTTGCTATTCAGAATTTTATAATTTGCCTGGACAACCAAATTGGAATATTCTGTCTGGTAACAAACAGAGAAATGGTATTGTACTGTATACTGGTAGACTCATAACACAAAAGACTTCCTGGCTAAAGATGCCCCATTGGTCTTAGTGTGGTCCTGAAGTTCCCCAGGCTTAACTGTTCTTCAGAGTATGACTTGGCCTTTGACATAAACATCCCCCCCTCCTTTTTATTTTCTTCTTTCTTTTTTAGAGGCTTGGTTCTTATTTTTGACGACCTCTCGATGGTTTGCCGTACGCCTGGACGCCATCTGTGCCATCTTTGTGGTTGTGGTTGCCTTCGCTTCTTTGCTCCTTGCTCATAGTGAGTATATTTGCTGGAGTAGCAGCTACTCTTCCACAACTTGATTTGCGTTATCATTTTCCTCTAATTGTGCTAAAGCCAACAGCTAAGTGAATTATTCTCTGCCCAAAAGTCAGAGATCTGTAATGGGACATCTGTGTTCAAAAGTGTTTTGGCTTTGTGGTATTACAAGTGAAGACCCCACCAACATGTCTCATGTGATGATAGATTTTAAGTTTCTTTCTTATTTAATAAGATTTTTATTAAATTTTCTGCTTTACAATCTCAGATAAACATTTTACATACTTAGAATATCAATGACTTTGCTTCTTTTCCTCCCCATGGTTCATTTTGCATATCTTATATCCCTGCATATTTTACAAAAACTATACCAATCGGTTTTCCATTATTACATCCATCAAAAATTATTTACACTGTTGAATTTACCTGAATGCTAACAGCGTTTTCAGTTGTACACAATTATTTTCCATAAACGTTTTCTAATCTTCTTTAAATGCATGTTCTTCTTGTTCTCTTATTCTGTATGTTAAGTCTGCAAGTTGTGCATATTAAATTAAAAAGTTTGTATAAAAGTTTTGAAACTTTCCTTCTTTTTTCCTCGGTATAGCTCTAGATGCGGGGCAGGTTGGTTTAGCTTTGTCCTACTCGATCACGCTCATGGGAACATTTCAGTGGGGAGTTCGGCAAAGCGCTGAAGTCGAGAACCTGGTAATATCCATTAGTTCCAATTGGAAGCCTTTAAAATACTTTTTGTGTTGCTTGGGCATTGCAGTTAAATGCCACTGCTTTCCAAAGCATGATGTTATATACACCATAATACATGCTTTTTGAGTTTTGCATAGTAACACAATAATTGCTTGTTTAGTAACATAATAATTGCTTGAAGGTATGCAAGCTGGAAAAAAATAATGTTAAAATTACTCCTGTAGTTGCTGATATTGATAAAGAAGGCTTATAGTTTGAATTCCTAGTTTATAGATTGCAGTAATATAATGCAAAATGGTTAGGCTGCTAAAGAGAGTGACTTATGGCTGTCTAGAATATAAGCCATCATGATGTAGAGTGGGAATCAGAAAACTGAGCCCTTGGCACCTTTGGGGAGGAAAGATGGGATATATATTTAATAAACAAACAAACAGACAAATTCAGACCAAGGAGAAATAGGTTAAGGTTGAAGTTTAGGTGCCGATACATCATAATGTGTCAGGTCTTTGGAATTTACCTGCCCTGGTTAGATATCTGTAAAATGGAACTGAAGAACAGTCCACTTCTCTGAGGCCTGAGGATTTGATAGATGTTAAAAGATAATTCTCACCTTAGGGGATCACAGCATCATTGTTTCATCCATTTAAGGAATTTGGAAACATTTGTCAAGAGAAGTGGCAAAAGTCTTTTGGAAACCATATAAACCATCATTTTTCTGCCCTTAGTGGTAGAAACACTGGCACTGACTGGTACAATTATGGAGGAAGGAGTGGGTGGTGGAAACCAAAGCATTCAGGTTGCGAGAGAAGTTGTGGATTTGAGAATCCAATCCTGGTGACTAGAAAATTAATTCCTTGAATCAGCTTCTGTAATTGCAGACAGGGTTGTTGACGCGCATCTGGATTTGTTGCTTTGTTCCAGATGATATCAGTAGAAAGAGTCCTGGAATATACAGAACTTGACAAGGAAGCACCTTGGGAGACAAACAAGCACCCACCACCGGATTGGCCAAGCGAAGGTGTTGTTGTGTTTGAAAATGTGAACTTTGCTTACACCATAGATGGTCCTTTGGTACTGAGACATTTGTCTGCTGTAGTGAAGTCAAAAGAAAAGGTACATTTTTTTTGGTTTTTGGTCACCCAGGTAAAATGGATCTTGAGAGTCATGTAATCCGGGCATTGTGAACCTCTGACCCTACAAATGTTGGGATCCAGCTTCTTTCCCTACACACTGTGGGCCATATGGGTGGAACTTATGGGGAAAGCTTCCTAGATAGACATTCATCCCCCCCAAGAAATGGGTCCCTTCTAAGTGAAAGTTTCACTCAATGTGATACTTTCTTCCCCAAGACTCTAATTCCCTCCTTATGAGAGTGGCTAATTTTACCAGTTGACAACAGACTTTGTGCATCACTGCTGCTCTGGAAGGCCCTTGATTTTCAGGGGACTTTGGGGTCTGCACCCATCTATGGGACTACTTGTTGTTTAGTCGTGTCTGACCCTTCATGACCCCATGGACCAGAGCACGCCAGGCACTCCTGTCTTCCACTGCCTCCCGCAGTTTGGTCAAACTCATGTTGGTAGCTTCGAGAACACTGTCCAACCATCTCATCCTCTGTCATCACCTTCTCCTTGTGCCCTCCATCTTTCCCAACATCAGGGTCTTTTCCAGGGAGTCTTCTCTTCTCATGAGGTGGCCAAAGTATTGGAGTCTCAGCTTCAGGATCTGTCCTTCCAGTGAGCACTCAGGGCTGATTTCCTTAAGAATGGATGTGTTTGATCTTCTTGCAGTCCATGGGACTCTCAAGAGTCTCCTTCAGCACCAGAATTCAAAAGCATCAATTCTTTGGCAATCAGCCTTCTTTATGGTCCAGCTCTCACTTCCATACATCACTACTGGGAAAACCATGGCTTTAACTATACGGACCTTTGTTGGCAAGGTGATGCCTCTGCTTTTTAAGATGCTGTCTAGGTTTTCCATCACCCTTCTCCCAAGGAGCAGGCGTCTTTTAATTTTGCGGCTGCTGTCACCATCTGCAGTGATCATGGAGCCCAAGAAAGTAAAGGAAATCCCGAAAAGACCCTGTGCATCAGTAGAAAAAGCCTCATCTTTTACTGGATACAAATTAAGAGTATTGTAAGCTGAAGGCAGATCTACCAGTTTTCTCTTGTGCTATTATATAAGGGTTTTTTTGGGGGGGGGCACATGCCAGACTAGAGGACTATCACTTATGCATCTCTTTTTGCTGGGGACAGACAAGGAGCAGTGGGTTTTAAGTTCAGGAAAGTAGAGCAATAGAGACTTAAGAGCAGTTCAATAATTGAATAGGGAGCTTATGGATTCCCATTCATTGGAAATAATTCAAAAACAGCTTGGAATAACATCTCATAGTGGGGATTTTTAGGGGTAAGATAACCTTTTTCCCGGATTGTGGATTATATTAGATGCCCCATTGGGCACCTCTGGTGACCACATATTCCTGCGTATCTAAAATGCTTTCTCATCCCCCTAACTCCCAATTGATTTCTGAAAAAGAATGATTTTCCTTACGAAAAAATTTCCAGCTTGTCTTTTATTTGCAGAGAGATGACTTCATGGGAACAAGCTGGGTGGGAGTTGACGCTCTTGAGGTTTTTATGCAGTGCGTCTGTTTATCTCTTTCATACTCCTACTTGCCTTTGGGCCCAGCTCACTTGCCGGGGTAATAAGCCATTCTAATAGCGGATAAGAAGATTTGCATTTCACGGGAAGAAACAAACAAAATAAAGGATGAGAAATAAGAGAGAGAATTTGTTGCTTAGGCAGTGGCTCAGTGCTGCCTGCATTTCTTGGTCTGCTTGGTTTTCTTTTACGTTTTCATTGCTAAAAGAAGAGGGTTATTGTTTCTTTGCCATCATAAAGAAGAGATGCAGTCAATTATTATTATCATTATCATTATGCTTGCTATTTTTTATTTTATTTTATTATTAATAGGGCATAGCAGTAATATTATCAGGAGTTGCCACACTGAGAGCCAGTGTGGTGTAGTGGTTAAGAGCAGTGGACTCGTAATCTGGTGAACTGGGTTTGATTCCCTGCTCCTCCACATGCAGCTGCTGGCTGACCTTGGGCTAGTCACACTTCTTTGAAGTCTCTCAGCCCCACTCACCTCACAGAGTGTTTGTTGTGGGGGAGGAAGGGAAAGGAGATTGTTAGCCGCTTTGAGACTCCTTAGGGTAGTGATAAAGCGGGATATCAAATCCAAACTCTTTCTTTCTTTTTTTTAAGGCCCAAGGGTGCATTCAGATTTTTGAGCAAATGTTTTTTCACACCATCTCTCTCCAACATTCGGCTCCAGTAGAATCAATCCTAGACTTGGAAATCACATAATGCTAGAAGAGTAAGTGAGACAGAGTTAGCCACCCTCACCAACTCATGTCCAAGGAGGCAGTGGGGCACGGGCAGGCCTGCAGAGGCATTGCTGGCACCAAGAAATAGATCTCAAAAGCATCATTGCAATAGTGGCACCCTTTGCAAACTATAGATTGTTTTCCTTTCTCACTTGTACCTTCTCCAAAGCCTTTCCTACAGACTGCCTTATCATGATGGGGAACTGGCAGAGATTCTTGTTGTCAAGCTCATCTCCTATTCCTTTCCCTCCCTAATCTAACTTTGGGAGTGATCCAGTGCACAAGACGCTGGTGTAAAGCAAGCCGGTGTAAGAGACCTAAATCCCCTGTTGCCGTTAGCAGCTCACTTCACCCCATACGACAAAGCATTTCCCCCCGACATTGCTCAGTGCCTTCTTTTTCATTGGATGCCAGCCTGAAAGAGGAATTGTTGACAATGAGCATAGCAGCTGCAGTTTTATTTTAAGTACCAATGTTTATAAAACGCTTTCATGCTGCTAATGCACTTCTGCACATCAGTGACATCAGAGGAAACACTTGAACTCTTTTGTTCTAATACCGAACTCTGCACAGTTTTGTTTCCTTGCTCTTCCCTTTTAAAAATTATTATCATTCAGCTTTCTTATCCTCATCTTTGCTTCTGAAGGAAGTCACGCTCTTTCGGAAGTCATAGCACCTCCGTCTTTCTGCTCCTTGTGAAAATCAAAGCTGGAGGGATCAATCTATTTTTCAGACGTTTGTTCACATTTCAAAGTATCTGCTTTGCTTTCCAGCAGCAAAATTGAAAGAGCAGCAAAATAATTGTTTTAAAAAGCTCTTTGTCTCACATGGTTGAGACTACACAGCCAAGTACATTCAGTGTCTCCTTCTTTTGGAGGGTGAAAGGTGCAGTCGAGAGTGGTTCAGGGTTCGAGGCCTGTTAGAGTTCTCCCACGGTTCAATTCCAGGAGGAGAACAAATGACCGGCTTATTGTAGCACACTTTGGCATATATGTATTTCTGAATACTTCTAACTGGAAGGAGATAAACCCAGAGCAGTGCCTTGTGCAGCCACCCTGCATGCAAACGTTTAGTGCAGAGAGGAAGGCAGAATTAGTTGCCCCAAGTTAAGGCATTGGTGCCTTAAGGTAATTTTAGACTCTAGAAGTGGGCTTAATCAAAAAAACCAAACTCTCACACAGGGGGAGAATGGATGGTGCCCCTTCACCCAGTCTAGAACAGCTCTGCCAGGCTCTTCCCACACAGTGATGCCATCATCACTCCAGTGCTGCTGATCTGCCCATTCTGCCTGCTAAAAGATTTTTGTTGTTATAGATTCTGTCATATTAAAGAGTTAATAAAAATATATGTACAGTGTCTTTTCTGATGGCACAATATTAGACTGCAGTGAACATGTCCTCTCAGATCAGCTGATGTTATAAACAAACCACTTACACTTACCTGCTCTTTTTTAGGTGAATTATTTTGTTTTTGTGTGTCACGGTTTTATATATATTGTGTGTGTGTATATATATATATATATATAATGGTGAGAAGCCACTCTGGACCTCTGAGAGGGTCTAGCTCGTGCCGTGGACTTTGTACTTCCAACAACTGACCTCATATTCTGATTCAGAGGTCTTGGGTTAATATTTTTGTTGTCTCCATTTCCCCTTTTTATAATGGAAAAGCCAGTGACCTACCCATGAGACTTGCTCTGAGGTTAGATTAGAGAAAGGAAATGCTATTCCTTTATCCCAAAGAAAATGTTAATAATGTTTTATAAGCCACCCCATCCCTGAAGGGTTAGGGCAGGCAACAATAAATTTAGAAACAAATAAAAAATTGCATTAAAATTTAAGATCAATTTTAACAGCTGAGACAAGACAGTTATGCCTTAAGGGAAAGGGCGGGAATCTTAATAAATGAAGTAGATGGCAGATATTATTAATGGAAACGCTTTTGTTTTATCCATATTACTTTGGCCTTGTATGGCAGTACCTTTATACCACTCAAGTATGTTCAGGTATTACTGGCACAGTTTAAAAACAATGTTTATTTATAGTGATCTTCTTTTTGCTGCCTTGTCTTCTGTTATCTGGCTTGTCAATCTTGCCCACCAACTACTAAAATATGCAAGATAATTGTGAACAGCACTTTAGAAAAATGCTCTGTTCATGGCTTAGCTCTTGTGCGTCTGTTTTTTTTTTCCTTTCAGGTTGGAATTGTGGGAAGAACAGGAGCTGGAAAGAGCTCTTTAATAGCTGCTCTTTTCCGGTTGGCTGAGCCCCAAGGAAGAATTTGGATTGATAAGTATTTGACATCAGAACTAGGACTTCATGACTTGAGGAAGAAAATTTCAATCATACCTCAGGTATGGTCTACTTTGTGTATCAGTGCATTATAGAGGTCCAGCGCTCTCCAGAAAGTCTGGATTTGTAGTATTTTCTTTATCGTTATTCTGCATCCTGTTGGTAGCATTCCAGGAATCTTTTGTAGTGTTGTGGTTCTCTCCCCCCCCCACGCCCCCAGTCATTTTTAATTTTTTTTTTTGGCACATGTTAATCCTCTTTTCTCTGAATGTTGACTCGAAAATGAAGTGGAATTATTATGACTATTTTAACAGTTTCATTATCTGTGTTTCTGCCATGCCCAAGCAGCTTGCTTGCAGTCATTAGTTATCATTGCAGATTGAATTTAGTTTGTAGGCAAAGGTGCTGTATTCTGCAGGCGGGGGGACGACACACAAGATACGTTGGAGCAGAAATTATAGCAACGTGCAGATATATAAAAGGCTAAAAAACTGCAGGCCAAGTTGCTGTGATGCGTCTTGTCCATTCCTACCCACAAACTGAATAAAAGTCTGACCTTACATATAGTGGCATATCAGTTTTCACTGTGGACACAACCCATGTGGGGAAACAGTTATGGCCCTTCTGTGTGTACAATTCATAGCAGCCCCCCACCCCAATTTTTCTGCATGCCTCGCCACGATGTCATTCATCATTCCACAGCTCTTTCCAAATACGGCAGCCACTTTTTCTTCAGTTGCCCCCCCCAAAAAAAGTGAAAGGTCATAACTCCAGAATGGGGTCATAACATTTCCATGATGTGAAAAGCGCTTTTGCCTAGTTTTCTACGTTCTGTGTGGCATTTGATGTGTGAGGTTTGAGTGACTTCCATTTTGTACCCCACCTCCTGATCAACTTTTCTTTCTTTTTTGGGTTTTGCAAATTCATCCACAGAAAAATAGTCTTGCAAATATTAAAGTTTTACACATGATTCTTTTGAATCTATGACTTCCCTTCTCCCCTCTGTGGGTTCATTTAAAAACTTTTCCAACTGCATATTATAGGTACATCCAATTTGCAGTCCTCCATTATATCCAAAGTCTATGTCTCATTGCAAGAGTTATTTAAAACCTGCCAAAGAGTTCAAGTGTTTACAGTGGTCTTTCAGATACAATCTATATTTGTCCCGTTCTCTGTTCAAGTTTTGATCTTCTTGATTTCTGATTTTCCCAGTTAGTCTTGCCATCTCTGCATAGTCCAATAGTTTCATCTGCCAGTCTGCCCTCATAGGTATCTTATCGTCTTTCCAACTCTGAGCAAGCAACATCCTTGCAGTTGTTGTAGCGTGCATAAATAGCCTTTTCGGTTCTTTTGGAATCTCTGCAGCTGCAATTCCTAACAAAAAGCCTTCTGGTTTTTTAACAAAGGCTATTTTAAATATTTTTTTCAACTCATATCATTTCCCGAAATCCATTTATCACTTTACAGTTCCACCACACATGGTAAAAGGTGCCTTCTTTCTGCAACAAATATTTGAACTAGTCCTGTACATTTTCGCTACCCCTAGTCAACCTCTTTTGATGGGAGGTTGCTGTTGTTCTTTAGTCGTTTAGTCGTGTCCGACTCTTTGTGACCCCATGGACCAGAGCACGCCAGGCACTCCTGTCTTCTACTGCCTCCCGCAGTTTGGTCAAACTCATGTTAGTAGCTTCGAGAACACTGTCCAACCATCTCATCCTCTGTTGTCCCCTTCTCCTTGTGCCCTCCATCTTTCCCAACATCAGGGTCTTTTCCAGGGAGTCTTCTCTTCTCATGAGGTGGCCAAAGTATTGGAGCCTCAGCTTCAGGATCTGTCCTTCCAGTGAGCACTCAGGGCTGATTTCCTTCAGAATGGATAGGTTTGATCTTCTTGCAGTCTGTTGGATTCTCAAGAGTCTCCTCCAGCACCATAATTCAAAAGCATCAATTCTTCGGCGATCAGCCTTCTTTATGGTCCAGCTCTCACTTCCATACATCACTACTGGGAAAACCATGGCTTTAACTATACGGACCTTTGTTGGCAAGGTGATGTCTCTGCTTTTTAAGATGCTGTCTAGGTTTGTCATTGCTTTTCTCCCAAGAAGCAGACGTCTTTTAATTTCATGGCTGCTGTCACCATCTACAGTGATCATGGAGCCCAAGAAAGTAAAATCTCTCACTGCCTCCATTTCTTCCCCTTCTATTTGCCAGGAGGTGATGGGACCAGTGGCCATGATCTTAGGTTTTTTTTAATTTTGGGCTTCAGCCTATATTTTGTGCTCTCCTCTTTCAGCCTCATTAAAAGGTTCTTTAATTCCTCCTCACTTTCTGCCATCAAGGTTGTGTCATCTACATATCTGAGGTTGTTGATATTTCTTCCAGCAATCTTAATTCTGGCTTGGGATTCTTAGAAAGTTCCTGTTGTCTAAACAGAATTCCGGAACCAGGTGTTAACTACCAAAATGATAATTGTAAACTGAAAGGGCTTTTGATACCGTGTACATTTGCTCATTACTAAGATATGTGCTTGGTTAGTGGAAAAGAGAATAGAAGTGGTGTGGGTACAAACACAGAACCTTTCTCAGTCCAAACACATCCCATCATTGGTGCTGACAGAAAAAGCACAATCACCATCAAAACAACAGTGATATGCCACAGGGGGATGTACCGCTGCAATTTCGCTCCAAGAAACATCAGAACAATCAATGGCTAGTATGTCTGGAAGGCTCCTGTTGTGTAAAATTGATCTCCATGTGGTTTGTGTAATTTTAACCATTTCAGCAAAAACCGAGGCACGGCTTCCCATTAGTTGCAAGAGCTTCTTGCACTCAGCGGAAGCCGTGTCACATGTTTGGGTTCTGAACAATGTTCAAAAATGGAAGCATTTACTTCCGGGTTTTTGGCGCTCAGGAACTGAAGCGTATGACAACTGAGCTCTTTTGGGCTTTGCTGTTGCTGTGGTGTATTAAGCTTTTACCTTGTACCTTTGGTACATTTTATTTTATTTTACTTTATTGCATTGCATTGCTTTGGCTAGTGGTTGATGCAAATAAAGATTCTTCTGGTTCAGAGTCTTCTGATATAGCCTGAAGGAAGAATGGTAATTTTCCTTCAACATGGAATGACCAAATAAAACTCCAAACATCAAGCATCTGGGATGGGTGAAGGCGGGGACTCCATCCTCAAAGTGTGACTTCATTTTAGAAATCCGTTTCCGGACAAGGGAGAGGGACTTGGGAGAGGTGAAGAAATTGGGAGGCAAAATAGTGACTGGTAGGATAGGGGGGAGGAAGACCCTCTCTCATAACACACTACCTGTGTGCTAAGAGCTGTAGGTAAAAGAAGGACTGGGAAGAGCAGGATTCTGGGGTCAGAATGTGTTTTCCCACAAGTAAGGCTCATGACATTTATGACGACTTGGTGGGAGGCCTGTTTCTGTTTACGATGCACAACCACAACAAGCCCAAAGAAAATGACCTAATTTGGGGTGGATTCATAGCTATAGTCTCCCTAGTAAAATGGAAAGCTGGGTTGCTCCTTTCCTGCCTCAACATTTTGTTGCTCATGTGTGCTTTTTTAATTCATGACAGTGTCACAAACTCAGTGCTGGGAGCCATGCGCAGTAATTACCTTTTATATAAAGAGGGTTTTTTGCTGAGAGTTTTTCTTGTTTTTTAATGCACTACGGTAAAAAATTTAGTGCGTAGAATGGCCCTCTAAAAGCCCCCTTTGGCTTATCCTCCTTTCCCCCTCTGTTCAGAGAATGGAAAGCACAGAAAGAGGCAGGTATGCTATTACTAGCAAATACATACAATTGGATTGCAGCCTAATGCAGCCTTCCTTTTTGTTTCTGAACACTGAAGGCTTCATTAATGCACAGTAGCGCTTCTGAGTGAAGTTGGTGACCTTTTTGTATCTAAAAAGGACTTTACATGGACTTAAATTCTTCTGCCTTTGTGCTTGCACAATGTTCTTTTCTCCTGAAAATGGACGATGATCAGTTCATTCAAAGGCTGCGGGGTTTTGAAAGACCTTTTCCAGGCTGTTTCAGGTGGGAGTTGCATTGTAAAATACTGGGGGGGAAATACATTTAAGAGCTCAGAGATATTCTCCGAAGCTAAGTCTGCTTTCTATCCTTTGAGATACTTGCTGTTATATACATTGTTGACACACGGGCTTCTTGTTATGAGTGTACAATTAGTTTGACAAAATAAGAAGTGTTTTGACTTCTATCTTTCCAGTTGTAAGTAAAGGTTTAGTCTAAAATCCCTGGGGAGATTCAAGTGTCTAAAGATTGGTGGGTACAATTACTTTGCAGGTGAAAAGAGACTCCCCCCCCCTCCCCACCCCCAAATTCTTAGGAGTTTATAAAAGGAAGTAACCTTTGCATGCTTGGATTTGAAAACTGCGGACGAGGCTAAATTGTGCAATCTTTTATTAATTAATACAATATCAGGTGTGTTGGAAGCAACTGCACAAAGTGATTCTTCATCCTCAAACACTCTGTCCATACTCTCTCTTGATCAAATTCTCTTTGTCTCCTTGCTGTAGAGTTGCTGGTGTAAACTGTCCTTCGGTGTGAAACCAGTGGTTTGGGCTGGTTCACAAAACCCTAAGTATTTCTGGGAAAGCAGGGAGGGAGATGTTGCAGAAAGGCCAGGGCAGGGAAGCAGTCAGCAGGCACTCCCGGTCTCTTAATTTTTATTTACGTTTTTATTTATATTTAAAGCTTACATCTTGCCCGTTTTATTTTTTCAAGAACTCAAGGGAGTTAGCAAGTCAAGGCAAGTATTAAAACAATATTTCACATGTAAACGAATTCTTCGGTTAAGCTGAACAATAAAACACACAAAAACACACAGTAATGATTTCAACACAGCCAAAGAGCAGACATAAAAATAATCAGCTCTTTTTGAGCAAGCACATACAGTGGTGCCTCGCAAGACGAAAATAATTCGTTCCGCGAGTCTTTTCGTCTTGCGATGTTTTTCGTCTTGCGAAGCACGGTCCGTCGCAACTGCGCCTCTTCAAGCGGCTTTAAGAAAAAAGCGCAAGACGTTTTCGTCTTGCGAAGCAAGCCCATAGGGAAATTCGTCTAGCGAAGCAACGCAAAACCGAAAAACCCTTTCGTCTAGCGAGTTTTTTGTCTTGCGAGTTTTTCGTCTTGCGGGGCACCACTGTATTTGCCCGGCTGCCTAAAACTCTACCAGATAACACTTGGCTTGGCAAGGCATTCCACGGTATGAGTGGCACCGTGAAGAATGCCTTAGCTTTGGCTCCCATCAGCTGGGCCCTGAACCATGGCTGAGTAATGGCGAAACATCATATCAGCACAGGGGTGTTGTGTCTGTATATTATTATTATTATTAGAATTTATATACCGCCCTATACCCAGAGGTCTCAGGGTGGTTCACAGAAAAGATTGACATTAAACCATAATATATATAATCAAAATAAAAACAACAACCCAATAACACCCCCCCAAAAGAGCCACATTTTAAAAGGGCATAGAATGTCAATCAGATCAACCAAAGGCCTGGTTAAAAAGGAAGGTGCATAATGAAGGCACCAGGCGAACTTCCCTGGGGAGAGCATTCCGCAGACGGGGAGCCACTGCAGGGAAGGCCCTTCTCCCGTGTTGCCACCCTCTGGACCTCTCGAGGAGGAGGCACACAAAGGAGGATTTTTTAAAGTCTCCAGTGAAAATTTGGACTGCCGCCAGTTTGCCAAGGATGCACAGCACCCATGTCTCTTAATTTGGGTGGTGCAGAGCAGATGTCCAGCATCAGTAATGGCTTAATGAGGGTGATGAGTAGTTCAGTTGCCCTGTTGAATTCAGTTCTTTCTCTGGATACCTAAATGACTTTTGTGGTATGCAGTGCCTTTTACCAGCTTAGGCTGGCATCCCAGCTGAGGCCCCTCTTACATAGAAATAGCCCTCTCCTCTGTTCAAATACGTGTTAGGTTATTATGGTTTAATGTACATGGGACTACCTTTGAATATTGTTCCTAAACATTATTGCTTCGAAATGCTAAAGTCAGGTTTTAACTGGTGCTTGTGACGCATCTTTTTAATGCTAATAATAATAATAATAATAATAATAATAATAATAATAATAATAATATATTATTTATACCCTTCCCATCTGGCTGGGTTTCCCCAGCCACTCAGGGCGACTCCCAACAGAATACTAAAAACACGATAAAACATTAAAAACTTCCCTAAACATGGTTGCTTTCAGATGTCTTCTAAAAGTCAGACAGTTGTTTATTTCCTTGACATCTGATGGGAGCGTGTTCCACAGGGCAGGCGCCACTACTAAGAAGGCCCTACGCCTGGTTCCCTGTAACCTCACTTCTCACAGTGAGGGAATCGCCAGAAGGCCCTCGGAGCTGGACCTCAGTGTCCGGGCTGAACGATGAGGGTGGAGACGCTGCTTCAGGTATACTGGGCCGAGGCCGTTTAGGGCTTTAAAGGTTAGCACCAGATACCTGCACTGGCTCCCAGTTTGTTTCCAGGCACAATTCAAATGCTGGCTTTGATCTTTTGGGGTTTGGCTATGTGCTTCCATTTCAGCATGCCCATTTTCAGCCACCGCCATACGAGACCACTTCTGAAATTGAGAGCCAGTGTGGTGTAGTGGTTAAGAGCGGTAGTCTCGTAATCTATGGAACCGGGTTCACGTCTCCGCTCCTCCACATGCAGCTGCTGGGTGACCTTGGGCTAGTCACACTTCTCTGAAGTCTCTCAGCCCCACTCACCTCACAGATTGTTTGTTGTGGGGGAGGAAGGGAAAGGAGAATGTGAGCCGCTTTGAGACTCCTTAAAGGGAGTGAAAGGCGGGATATCAAATCCAAACTCTTCTTCTTCTTCTTCTTCTTTTTCTTCTGAAATTAAGCAGGTGGCAACCAGAAAAGTGCGACAGTAGGGGGAAGGCATCAGCCCTGCCCCACAAAACTCTCCCATGGCTGCAAAGATGGATAAGTTTTCTTTCAGGGAAGCATCATTTCAGGGGATCCATCATTTACTTACCGTCTTATCAAGAACTTGCTACGTTTCCTTGGAATATAAGTTTGAAAGCTTGCAAGTTCTTGAGTGCGGGTGGCTCAGTTCCAGCATGCGCTCCAAATCATGGTTCGGTACATCACCAAATTGGCGAGCTGTGATTAATGCCTTGCCTGAAGATAATGGTTTGCAATTCCACTTCAAACTGTGGTTTCAAGTCAGGGCTCGGAGGCAAGGCACTGATTGCAGCTTGCAATCAGTCTGGGTATCGCAGCAAACTGTGGTTGGTGAAAACCAGGAATTGGAGGAAAGAACCAGCTCATAAGCAGGAAATGGGAGAGCTTACACCAAACCATGGTTGTTTTAACTACCGAAATGAACCTCAGACCTGTTGATTTTAATCGAATTCTGTTTACAGGTTGTTTCTGAGATAACCATCTGCCAGAAAAAAATAATGCTGCTTAAACTTCTAATTGGTTCTTTGGATATGATTTTATGAAACTTGTATTACTCGCCACCAGTCTTTTGATGCAATATTATTTCTTTCCCTGACTGTAATTTACAGTTATTTACAGGTCTGGCTTATTAACTTCCTCTCATGAAACAGGCAATTTTAATATAACAATCTGTGTCAGAAATAGTAATTAAAATTATCCTTATCTACTGTTGCAGTACATGTGTGCTGTTATAATTTTATAACAGTTGTGAAGATTTTATGAATTCAGATTTCCCATTTTGCCAACCTATAAAAATAGATTGAAATGGAAAATCATCTGAACAATAATTTCAACTTGCACCCCAATAGCGTAATATAATAAGTATTGTTTTAATAAAATAGGGGCTTTTTGTAAGAAGACTGTAATATTTCAGTCTTTTTAATGCTTTTGCTGGACGCTTTTCATCAACAGGTTCCGTAATAAAAATGATACTACTGAAAAACCTATTTCATAGTTTTGTATTTGAAAAGAAAACACAGATCTACATTATACTGTACATTTATTCTGACTGTGTTGATTTTAATTGCATTTATAAAGTGGCAGAAGTAGTTTAGAAATATTGTATGCAAAAAGCTTTGGATGTGCCATATATGTGGGATTTCAAAGGCGGAATTGATGTACGGGGGGGATTTCTGAAAAGCGGCACTTTGTCCTGGCGTGGTTTTCTCTTTTTTTAAACACCTTTGTGATGTCCTGGTTCTTTTTGAAATATGGCGACCCTACAATAAAATCAAAATAGCTACCTGAATCTTGTTGACATTTAATCATCAGTTAATCATCAGCCTTTGAAATCTAGTCTAGCAGGGGGTTAGACTAGATGACAAGCTCTACAGCACTGTGGGTTAAACCACAGAGCCTAGCGCTTGCCGATCAGAAGGTCGGTGGTTCGAATCCCTGTGATGGGGTGAGCTCCCGTTGCTCGGTCCGTGCTCCTGCCAACCTAGCAGTTCAAAAGCACACCAGTGCAAGTAGATAAATAGGTACTGCTCTGGCGGGAAGGTAAACTGTGTTTCCGTGTGCTGCTCTGGTTCGCCAGAAGCAGCTTAGTCATGCCGGACACATGACCCGGAAGCTGTACGCCGGCTCCTTCGGGCAATAAAGCGAGATGAGCGCCGCAACCCCAGAGTCATCCGCGATTGGACCTAGTGGTCAGGGGTCCCTTTACCTTTACCCTTTACAGTTCTATGATTCTATTATTCTTTTCTCTAGATTATTAAACTTCCAGTGCAGATCATTTTAAAGCGAAAGACTATCAAATACATATGGATGAATGAATGCTTCTAGGCTGTATTGAACCATTATGCTAAGGCTGCAGTGGGTGCCTTTGAATGAGTTGCCTCACCGGATGCACCCACGGGTGGGCCAAATCACATTATATGAAATGCATAGCTTGGTCTAATTTTCCTGCCTTAAGTAGCTGGGGTGGGTGGGTGTTGGTGGGAGGTGGTGCAGAGAGAAATAGGAATACAGTGAGGGGTTTTCAACCCTCTGTCAATGTGCTGTGATCCTGACAATTCTCACACACACCCCACAAGCTGCTATTTGCAGTGGGAGGTAAGCCCCCATTGGCATGTCATAGTGTGCTTTCTCTGTGGTTGGCACATGACCTTGGCATTTCGCTTTGAGAGGGAATTATTATTATTACTATTTTAATTTGTGTGCCACCCTTTTTTAAAAAAATAATTTTTATTAAGAATTTCAACATAACAAATTATCAAAACTTATCATCTTCATTCCCCCTCCCCAAGAAAAACCCTCCCTTCCCCCCCAAGACTTCCCTCAGCTCCTCTCTCTGATTTTTCAACATATGTTATTCTTCATATTATAAAATTGTAAAGATCTTTAAATTATCTATCTATAATGTTAACAATAATAAATTTGTGTATGTTTATTCAAAACCTGCCAAGGAGTCCAGTTCATTTTGTTTTGTTTTTTTAAGTAATTTGTAAAAAGTTCTTCTTTAAAGCCACAGTTGTCTTTGTCTCGCAATTTGTGTCTGAGTTTTGCCAGTTCCGCATAGTCCATCAGTTTTTCTTGCCACTGTTCTTTTGTCGGGATTTCCTCATTCTTCCATCCTTGTGCTAGTAAGACTCTTGCCGCCGTTGCCGCATACATAAATAAGTTATTTATTTTCCTTGGCAGGTCTTTTCCTACAATCCCTAACAGAAATGCTTCTGGTTGGTTTTTTTTACAAATGCTAATTTAAACATTTTCTTCAACTCATTATGTATCATTTCCCCAAAATTTTTAATTTCTTTACATTCCCACCACATATGGTAAAAAGTCCCTTCTTTTTCTTTGCATTTCCAACATGCATTTGACCCAGTTTTATACATTCTTGCAATCTTTACTGGTGTGCACGCCACCATTTACCCACAGGTCTTAGGGCGGTTACAACATAAAATCACAATGAAAAAAACACACAAAATACATAATAAAAACAAAAAACAACCCAATAATCCCACTCCCTCCCCGATACATTTTAAAAGGGTATTGGATGTCAACAAGATCAACCAAAGGCCTGGTTAAAGAAGAACGTTTTTGCCTGGCGTCTAAAGGTGTATAATGAAGGTGCCTGGAGAGGGCATTCCACAAACCGGGAGCCACTGCAGAAAAGGCCCTTTCTCATGTTGCCACCCTCTGGATGTCTCGTGGAGAAGACCCATGAAGAAGGGCCTCAGATGATGATCACAGGGTCTGGTGTGGTTCATATGGGAAGAGGCAGACCTTGAGGGAAGCTGCCACCCAGTGCATATAACTCTGGGGAGGTGTGGGTTTGTGTGTGTGTGTGTGTGTGTGTGTGTGTGTGTGTGTGGTTTGTCATGTTTGAGGACAAAGGATAAAAAGTCATCCTACCACCATGGTCCAGATCCTGACCCCACTCCCCCAGGCTGTCTTGCAGGATTTAAAAATAACAATTAGGCATATAAAACCAGATGTGTCACTGGGCCATCGTTGCTGTCTAGAGACAGACAGCGAGGGCTCTCATTCTGCCAAATTAGATAACACTTGTAGTTTAATGGTGAATTTTGGATATAATGGAGATGTAAAATATTTGGATTACAGTATTGCCCCGCAAGATGAATGCCTCGCAAGACGGAAAACCCGCTAGACGAAAGGGTTTTCCGTTTTTGAGCTGCTTCGCAAGACGATTTTCCCTATGGGCTTGCTTCGCAAAACGAAAAAGTCTTGCGAGTCTTGCGATTTTTTTCCGCTTCCCCCCCTTTTTCTAAGCCGCTAAGCCGCTAATAGCCTTTTAGCCACTAAGCTGCTAAGCCTTTAATAGCAGCTAAACCGCTAATAGCGCTAAGCCGCTAAGCCGCTAATAGGGTTGCTTCGCAAGACGAAAAAACCGCTAGACGAAGAGACTCGCGGAACGGATTAATTTCGTCTTGCGAGGCACCACTGTATTATAAAAGATGCAGGATGAAATGATTAATAACAGGACCTACAAAGGGGAGGTGGGAAGCCCAGGAGATTATTTGGAATCTTGTTTTTACGTTGGATATGTGATTATAAAATTGTAATTTGAAAAACCAAATTAATAAATTTATTAAAATCATCATCATCATCCTGCCAAATTAGTTATGACCAAGGCTATAAGCCTAAGCATGAGAGGAGGCCTCATTCTACACAGTGGGACTTTTCCATGTAAACATGACAGGATTGCGCTGTAAATAAAACTGAACCAAGTTAAGTGTATCTTAGAAGCACGCACTTTTAAGCAGGACGTAGTCTTGGCTAAAATTATTTGTCTGGAGTGGGGCCAGTGATTTCCTTATTTGCCCAATCCTGCCTTAGGCTCCAGTCATTCCACATTTCATCCTGGTTTCACCATGCAGTGAAACCAGACGAGCAATTATCTTCGTCCTTAATGATGAGTTCGCTAGCATGAGCAGGCAAGGTTTTTTCCCCCCCTTCACAAGGAAGGATCAAGGTTAATCCAGTTGCAGCATTAGGGTAGCAAACACACGTGTATAATTGGGGCAACAAGTAGCTACTTACCAAACGTTATTTGTTACTTTTAAATTTCAATTTTGTCAGTAAGTATTTCAGTGTGTGCGTGTTTGAAAAATTTCATAGCAAAACCAGTTTGCCTTTTCGTCCCGTTCCCCCCCCCCAAAAAAAATAATAATTAAAGAATGGTAGGGAAAGAATCTTGCTGAAACTTCATTTCCCGTGTAATTGTTTACTATGTAGCTAATTTTTTTTTGCCTGCTTTCTTTTCACCCTCCTAACAAGATCTGGTTATGTAGTTCTGATGGGTGATTTCTTAAAGGACATATATCCAGTACACATGAAAAGAGGTTCAAATACAGTAAAAGACTGTGCAGTAAATCCTTCCCTTTAAACCTCATCATGTAAACAATTTTTCTTCAGTGCCTCCATAATAAAACAGTAAAAGGCATCAGTGTGTGCAGCTGCGTATCTGGATATTTTCTTAAAATTGTACATATGTAACTCACATAGGGACGCGGGTGGCGCTGTGGGTTAAACCACAGAGCCTAGGATTTGCCGATCAGAAGGTCGGCAGTTCAAATCCCGACAACGGGGTGAGCTCTCGTTGCTCGGTCTCTGCTCCTGCCAACCTAGCAGTTCGAAAGCATATCAAAGTGCAAGTAGATAAATAGGTACCGCTCCAACAGGAAGGTAAACGGCATTTCTGTGTGCTGCTCTGGTTTGCCAGAAGCGGCTTAGTCATGCTGGCCACATGACCCGGAAGCTGTACGCTGGCTCCCTCGGCCAGTAAAGCGAGATGAGCGCCGCAACCACAGAGTCGGTCACAACTGGACCTATTGGTCGGGGTCCCTTTACCTTTAACTCGCATATCCTAAAGCCGCATTTCACTCAGGGCAGAATTTATTTATTTATTTTTTAAAAAAATCCCAGTGGCTGCTGTTTCTAGGCAAAGCACAACGTTGAGAGCGATTTAGCTCTTCCATGCTCACAGCTTTTTCTCCTATGGGATGCCATATGTACAGGGTGTGGTCTGAAGACACACAACAGCGACACCTTGCTAAAGCTAAGCAGACCTTGGGTCACAGGGAGGGAGATTTCTAGAGAAAACGTGATGGTCAGGGAAGGGATGAAGCCCCACTTGCCAGACCTCTGTTGCCCAGAAGAAGCAGCGTTTGTTGAACAAGTAGTTCTGCCCTAAATGGTTGTCTCATGCATCTGGGAGACATCTTTATCAAAGCTAAGTGTGTACAATGTTTGTATCTTGATGATCAAGGCTGATAAAGCGGAAACATCTTGAATGATAACCCACTGTGTTGTAGGAGCCGGTTTTGTTCACTGGGACCATGAGAAAAAACTTGGATCCTTTTGACGAATATAGCGATGAAGAGCTGTGGAATTCTTTGGAAGAGGTAATGTTTTCAAAAATAAAATGCCTTTTACCTGCAACATGAATTCAGAATCGAAGGCTTCCTGGGCAGCTAAGTTTTGCTTAGACCTAACTTAGTCAGGCTCAGTAATTGCAATAGGTGTATTCTGAGTAAAGCTTAGCTGAATGATACCTAATATTCTTTCTGGAGCTTGTAAATATTAAGTTAGGTGAACAGGTGGCATGCCCTTCCTAGTCACTTGTGACTATCATTTTCTTTTATAGATAGAAAAGACAGGAGATTATGAGTCTCATTTGAAGTGAAATATGAAGCACAAAATTGATATTACGTTATTTTAGGAACAATCTACTTATGGCATACTGATATATTTGCAGGTCCAGCTCAAGGAGGCTATAGAAGAACTACCTGACAAACTGGAAACACAACTGGCAGAATCTGGATCTAATTTTAGTGTTGGCCAGAGGCAACTGGTGTGTCTTGCCAGGGCTATTCTGAAGAAGAATAAAATATTAATTATTGACGAAGCAACAGCAAATGTGGACCCAAGGTAAGCACATAATTCTGATAATCCACCTGCAGTGTTGTTACATATCTTCCATCAACTTAGTTACAGAAGGCTATTCTGGAATGAAATTAAGTGGATGGCTGGAGTTTGATGTAACACTAAACCATGGTTTCGCCTTGAATTCATAAGCTCCACCCTCCCCTATTTCAGCACAGTCAGGAAGAGGAAAAACAAAGTTTCAGTTCTGTTTTGGTTTGTTATCTGTGAAACCGGAACTGTGATTAGTCTTCACTATGGTCTAAGGATTATAAACCATGAACTATGATCTGAAGCTGATGTGTCCCAGACAATAGTGAAGATGAACCACAGCTTGCCCATATTGACAAATCGCAGCAAGATGGAAATCCACTCTTGAGGCTGTGCCAGAGGAATGGGCGAGCACTCAAGCCTGAGGCTCATTCACTTACATCTAAATGATGGTTTGGCAGTACAGTCAAACCTCGGATGTTGAACGCAATGTTCGAAAACCAGAGCATTTACTTCCTGTTTTTTGGCGTTTGGGAGCCGAAACGTACGATACAGTGGTGCCCCGCAAGACGAAATTAATTCGTTCCGCAATTTTTGTTGTCTAGCGAATTTTTCGTCTTGCGAAGCACGAAATCCCATAGGAATGCATTGAAAATCAATTAATGCGTTCCTATGGTCAAAAAAAGTCCAAACAAAGCCAAATTTGGTACAACAACAGTTTATTAACTGCTCTTTAAAGTCACACATACTGTAAAGAGCAGTTAAAAAATTTAAGGGAAAATAAATTAACTTTATAAACAAAACATGTCTTTGTTTTTAGTCAAAGAAAAAAAAGTCGCGAGACGTTTTCGTCTTGCGAAGCAAGCCCATAGGGAAATTCGTCTTGCGAGGCAAATCGAAAAAGGAAAAACCTTTCGTCTAGCGAGTTTTTTGTCTTGCGAGGCATTCGTCTTGCGGGGCACCACTGTAATGGAGGCATCCGGGAACCGAGGTTTGACTGTACATCTGAATGTAGCCAGTGAGTGAGTTTGAGATTTTCTACACTCTCTGGTGGTAATGTGATACTCATAGGATAGTCAAAAGAACTAGACCAGTGGATTCGAAGTCCAAATTCCTGAACCATAACGTAGGCACACTGAGATAATAATAATAATAATAATAATAATAATAATAATAATAATAATAATAATAATAATAATAATAATAATAATAATGTGATGTAGCCTAGGCCACTGTGTGTGGATTTTTCATACCATGGAGTCATGATTCATTTTAATAACATCCTTGCAAGGGCATCTGTGTTCCTTGTGATGGTTCTGTCAAAAGGACTTTACTGTTTGTGTGGTTTTTCTTTTTAAACTGTCGCAGGAAAATGGCGTCCCTTTCATTAGCTAATGCTTTGCTTAAAGCAGGAAGGGTTGGTAGCTGTAGCTTTTATCAGGCTAATGGAAATATAATGTCTTCTCCAGTTTAACAACCTGGGAGTTTGTTGTTTTGAAATAAACGTATTATGCATTCAAGTAATTTTGCCTAACCGAAGTGCCGTAATAAATGTTACAGCAACAGAACTGTTTCCCTGTGTGGAGTACAGGGCATGTGAGCATGAATCGTAAAAGATGCTGTAGTGTCAACTTGAATTTCTTGTTCTGTTTGCCTTCACCTCAGCATCTTTCTATTTGGTCCTCCTTAGCAACCATAATGGCATCTTTTATGAAGGTGCGATTTGAGTAGCGTGAGTGGATTTCTCCTCGCCTCTCTTCCCTGCTACAGGCTCCCTCCATGCCCCGAATAATCTGCTCAGGGCCACCCCCCATGTGTGTGTGTGTGGGGGGGGGACTTCAAGGAGACGAAAGGAAGGTGAAGTCCCAGTACACAACCAGAAGTCAATTCCAGTTGCACATGGACATCGTAGAATACAACCCTGTATGCTATGGCGAGTTAGAGCAGAATGTCACAGTTGTACACTCGCCACAGAGAGCACACATTATAATACAGTGGTACCTCAGGTTAAGTACTTAATTCGTTCCAGAGGTCTGTACTTAACCTGAAACTGTTCTTAACCTGAAGTACCACTTTAGCTAATGGGGCCTCCTGCTGCTGCCGCGCCGCCAGAGCACGATTTCTATTCTTATCCTGAAGCAAAGTTCTTAACCTGAAGCACTATTTCTGGGTTAGCGGAGTGTGTAACCTGAAGCGTATGTAACCTGAAGCATATGTAACCCGAGGTACCACTGTATGTTTGAGAGCCCTTAACCAGGGTTAAAGTAGTTAACTCTGCTTGCAAGATGACACACAGATATTGTTCGGAGTTAGCCACACTTTTGCCCTGGGCTTTCTGGGTCCACACTTTAAAGCTCTGTATCCGACTGCTCTTTTCCCCCCTCCGTGGTTCTTTCCTCTTGAAAACTCGCTCTTTAAAGTGCAACAGACGGCAATTGCGGATTGCCGCTTGCCCCGACGCAGCGCCAAAGAGCAGGTTTTCGCAGGGAAAGCTCCGGAATGAAAAGCCGAGCGCTCGGGAAAGGTAAGTTCGGATAAGCCCTTGGTTATCTTCCCTGGGATATGGACTTCACTTGGCAATCTTATCCATTATTTCACAGCCTGGCTTGCGTCTAATTCTTGACTACGATTTAGGTATTCACTTAGAAGTTTGTAGAATTTGTACTGTTAAAACAGAAAGGGTTCATACCTTCGCAAGAGGTGCTGAAATTTTGGGAGGTTGGATAGTTACAATGGAATGGTCTTAGTGGTGGGGTGCACATTTTTATTCTTATTTATTTATGATTATTACTTTGTCAAAATAAAATACAGTGCTACCTTGGGTTAAGTACTTAATTCGTTCTGGAGGTCCGTTCTTAACCTGAAACTGTTCTTAACCTGAGGCACCACTTTAGCTAATGGGGTCTCCTGCTGCTGCCGCGCTGCCGGAGCACGATTTCTGTTCTCATCCTGAAGCAAAGTTCTTAACCCGAGGTGCTATTTCTGGGTTAGCGGAGTCTGTAACCTGAAGCGTATGTAACCCGAGGTACCACTGTGATGGGGAAAAAACAGAAAGAAGAGAAAAATATAAATATAAATAAATAAGGTTTACTTTTGGAAGGACAACTCTGTGCATGCAAACATGATGCCCAGCATACAGATGTCATTGAACTGACACACAAACCTAATTTTCCTGCTCTACCACAAACTGAGAGGCCTGTCTGCGTAGGGCCAAAGGTTATAAAGTTTTCGTCCACTGTACTGTTACGTGATATTTCCTCCTACTACAGCACAAAAATTCTTGGTTTATTTCTGTGGCAGTGAATGCAGAGAGGAGAACTTTTGAGAAGTTAAAATCTGCTTTCTGCAGCCTCTCTTTTCACACCTGCACGTGCTGTTCTATTTCAGGACGGACGAGCTGATTCAGAAGACAATCCGTGAAAAGTTTGCCCAATGCACTGTGTTGACCATCGCCCACAGACTGAACACAATCATCGACAGTGACAGGATTATGGTGAGCACCATGTTAAAAACCTAAGGCCTAAGGAGGAGGGACTGTCTGTGCTTTGTTTTGTTTTTTATAATATTTTTTATTGATTTTACAAAGTTTTTATAAACAATACAAACAAATAAAGAAACAAACAAACATGTATAATTTCCTCTCCTTTTTTCATAAACCTCACTTCTCTGACTCCCCCAAACCTCCCCTTTCTACATCCCAATTTCCGAAATTATTTCAGCAAATCCTAAACTTAATTTTATTAAATTTGTCCCTTATTTGTTCTTTTCTTTTACTTAATCTTTTGTCGCTGTAATCTCCTTTTCTTACTAAAAACCTCAACATTTTAGCATTCATCAATTTTGTAATATTTCTTGAGATAAGTTTTAAATTTCATCCAATCTTCATCCGCCGTCTCTTTCCCCTGTTCACGGATTCTGTCAGTCATTTCAGCCAATGTCATATAGTCTATCACCTTCATCTGCCATTCTTCCAGAGTGGGTAGATCTTGGGTCTTCCAATGCTTTGCGATGAGTATTCTTGCTGCTGTAGTAGCATACATAAAAAAAGTTCTGTCTTTCCTCGGCACCGATTGGCCAACAATGCCCAAGAGAAAGGCCTCTGGTTTCTTAGGGAAAGTACATTTAAGTACCTTTTTCATTTCATTATATATCATTTCCCAGAAAGCCTTAATCTTCGGGCACGTCCACCAAAGGTGGTAGAAAGTACCTTCAGTTTCTTTACACTTCCAACACTTATTGTCAGGCAAATGATAGATTTTTGCTAGCTTGACTGGGGTCATGTACCACCTATAGATCATTTTCATAATATTTTCCTTTAAGGCATTACATGCCGTAAATTTTATACCGGTGGTCCACAACCATTCCCAGTCAGCAAACATAATGTTATGACCAATATCCTGTGCCCAGGGACTGTCTGTGCTTTGGCACACTTTACTCTGGGAAAAGGAAGGATGCAATCTTGCCAAATACCATTTTTCAGAAACTATGGCTGCATACAAATGTAAAATTAACACCTGACTGTCAGAGGATAGGGTTAGCCTGCTTTCTTCTGGGGCTGCAATATAAACGGCAGGCAGGCATGCCAATAAAAGCAGAATGCAGTTTTCAGTCTTGCACTATATGCTTCAAGGCTGGGTGAGCGCCTTTTTTATTGTTTTAATCCTATGTGTATATATTCATTTAAGAATTGATATTTTTACTGTCCCCTCCTCCAATCCCTAAAAGCTCAATCAATGGGGGAGGGGTAATCCCCCCCCAAAAAAATATAAATTTATAACAAAACCAAATACATTTCCATATACAGAGATTTCTCTGAATCTCATGACTCCCCCCATCCCCTCAGTGGGTCCTAATGTCAACGTTTTCAACTGCATATTGTATCGTAATCTATATTTTATATCTATCCATATTATCCATTGTATTTGCTAGACTACAAGTGTTATAATAATCCTGATAATGTTTTCATCTGCTTACAGTGGTCTCCTAAATGACTTATAAATTTTTCCAATTCTTTCTTGAAGTTTTCTTCTTGGTTCCTGAGCTTTCCAGTCAGCTTTGCCATTTCGGCATAATCCATCAGTTTAGTTTGCCGTTCCTCTCTGGTAGGGACTCTTTCTTTTCTCCATCCCTGGGCTAGCCCAGAGACGGAAAGCGCAATCAATTTAAACAGTTGTAAAAGTGGGTTTGTTATATCAGACGTCATTCAAATCTCACCATGAAGGGTTGGCCTTCTGCTGCAAAACTCTCTGTCTCCACCACCCCTCTGAGTTTGACCCTGCAGAATAAGATAGTTTGAACAGTGTGGGTCAACCATAAGTGACCCCACTGCTCAAATTCAAGCTATCTAGATTATCTTCATTGGCAATACAGTCATAAGGCAAAGGTAAAGGGACCCCTGACCATTAGGTCCAGTCGTGACTGACTCTGGGGTTGCGGCGCTCATCTCGCTTTATTGGCCAAGAGAGCCGGCGTACAGCTTCCGGGTCATGTGGCCAGCATGACTAAGAGCATGTGGCCAGCATGGCTAAGGGCGAACCAGAGCAGCGCACGGAAACACCGTTCACCTTCCCGCCAAAAGCGGTACCTTTTTATCTACTTGCACTTTGATGTGCTTTCGAACTGCTAGGTTGGCAGGAGCAGGGACCGAGCAACAGGAGCTCACCCCGTCGCTGGGAGTCGAACCGCCGACGTTCTGATCACCAAGTCCTAGGCTCTGTGGTTTAACACACAGCGCCACCCGTGTCCCTCGGAATAAATGTGCTTCAAGTTAAGTATTTTTGGGTTGCGCTCCGCACGGACCTGAAAGTAACGGAGCGCCTTACTTCTGGGTTTCGCAGCATGCGCAGACGGTCAAAGTGACGTCACTTGCATGCGCGGAAGCGGCAAAATGCAACCCACGTAGATGCACGGGCGCAGGTTGCGTTCGCTTCAGGATGCGAACGGGGCTTCGGAACGGATCCCGTTCGCATCCCGAGGTACCACTGTAGTAGCTCCTAATTCCGGGGTTCTTTCAGCTGCTCTGAAATCCCCACTACCTCAGATAGCAGGACTCTGAGGATGTCCTTTGCAGAGCGACCCTTTCCCTTCGCTGCATGAGTAGCTTTTGAGGTGGGTGTGAGGTCTCTGTTGAATATTGTATACTAGAATCATAGAATCATAGAGTTGGAAGAGACCACAAGGGCCATCGAGTCCAACCCCCTGCCAAGCAGGAAACACCATCAGAGCACTCCTGACATATGGTTGTCAAGCCTCTGCTTAAAGACCTCCAAAGGAGGAGACTCCACCACACTCCTTGGCAGCAAATTCCACAGTCAAACAGCTCTTACTGTCAGGAAGTTCTTCCTAATGTTTAGGTGGAATCTTCTTTCTTGTAGTTTGGATCCATTGCTCCGTGTCCGCTTCTCTGGAGCAGCAGAAAACAACCTTTCTCCCTCCTCTATATGACATCCTTTTACTACTTTTAAAAAGCTTTTCCCAACTGTAGTAACGTTTTGTTTTCCTCAAAAAGGCTTGAAGAGACTGGTTAGGAAATGGCAGTGACCTAATTTAATTTTAAAAAGAAATAAATGTCCAGGTTTGGACTCATAAAGTGCTATTAACCAGTAAGGTTGAGATTGCTGTTTGAGTAATGGTGTCCTCCCCCTCCCCCCGCCCGCTCTCTGTTTCATTAAATATGGCATAGTCTTAATAACAGCTAATTGTTGGTTTTTGATTGACTCAGTTGCTGCAAAATAAAAAGGAAGACAAATTAGACATCTCCTTTCTTCTCCAGCTGTTTGTTCTCTGATTACTAAAGACAGTTTCCCTTTGTGCTTGAGGAATTAGCTTGCCATTTCTGACTCTTCAACCACGGTTTACAGCCCAAAGCTTAAAAGCAGTGCTGCACCATCAACCCTGTTATTTAGATGGTGTCTGTGCTGGTGGAAGAACATTTTGAGGACCGTAGCCTAGTTTCTGTACAAAGTCATTATGCCCTTGTTATCCCATCAACCTTAGTTTACTTTGTGTTCCCCAGCCCCTATCAGCAAATTTTTATTATCCTCTGGTTGCTGTTTATCTCGAGATCCTTGTTTCTTTACGTACATCAGTTGCTTGGAAGTTCTTACTGTAGATTTGAGCGGCAGAGGAGAAGAGCCAGAATACGTTAGACAAAAGTTCACAAAACCATTTGCAATAGGCAAAAATCAGTCACTGCACATTGACTGTCGTTCTTCCAAGGTGAAGCTTTCATGTAAATGCACTCCCGTTAAATTATGCTATAAATGAGGATACAATGTTAGCATTTCATGACTCCTCAGGATATCGTTGCGTGTGAATTATAAAGGTACATTCACACAAAGCTCTCCGTAAAACGATTTTCCCTTTTACTCTAAATGTTAGTGCACTCTAATCTTGCATGATACAAATAACATCTGTGACGACCTGTTAACATAGGTCTTTGCTTCTGAGGGTTGTGTCCATGCATATATATGTGTGTGTGTGTGTGTGTGTGCGTGCGTGCGCACAGCCCACAGAAGGGCTTATACCTTCTGTGGTGTGTGTGTGTGTAATTAATGCTTTATGCTGTCACATAGTCCATCCACACTATGACATCTATGGCTGTCAAGTGTGGGACAAGTGGGTTGGCAAAGTGGTTGGGTTTGGCAAGCACATCAGGCAGGGGGCCCATCTCTTGCCAAACATACCTTTTTCTAGCAGAACTATGGCTTCACACCTAGCAACGTTCCACTGTCATTATAATTCATTTTATACATAAATGTATAAAACACAGTCAATATTATAATATTATAAAAGTTCCCTATATAAAATCTTGTTTGTAAAAGGAAAGAAATTGTATATGATCTTCTACATTAAAAAACACACACCAAACAAGCGTGAGAAAATAAAGCCTGGGAAGACTACAGATATAATAAAGTGTTCTTCAAGAAAAGCAGGGTCGCATTAAATTGACGAGAAGAAACAGAAGTCCTTTACGTGCACCTTTTCGTTAAATAGGTGCAGTTGTTAAAAATTTCCCCCTTAGTCTGAGAGGGGCGAAAGAGAAACCCTTTGAAAAGGCCATCAGCAAATGGCATAAAGTTGATTATAGTATGTTAGTGTGGTGATTAAAGCTTGAATCAGGGTGACAACTCACCTTCATTTTTCATCAGGTTTTATTTTACCTAATGAGAGGAGCCTCCTCAGAGAACAAAAGGGAGAAAAGAATGTGCTTTACACAACTGCAGACAGAATTGGCCTTAGGAGCTGTTTAATTCTAACTTATTCTCTTCTCCAAAGTCATACTTCTGGTTTCGCAATCCCAGCGACGCCCTGAGGAGAGTATCTCCACAATATCTTTCTTTTAATTATAAATATGCTTATCAAACTTCAAACAGCTCAGAATCATTGAGAGAATCTCTATTGTGTAAGGTGATACTGTCCTAAGACGATCATACCAATGAGTAATAGCTTTTTTTTGCTCGTATACAGTACCTTTCATCTGGGAATCTTAGAGCTTGTTGTAAATCTTAAGTAATTAAGCTGCACGACACCCCTGTCAGGTAGGGAAATAATTGTAAACCTAGCACAGGGGTCAGCAAACATTTTCAGCAGGGGGCCGGCCCACTGTCCCTCAGACCTTGTGGGGGGCTGGACTATATTTTGAAAAAAATATATGAACGAATTCCTATGCCCCACAAATAACCCAGAGATGCATTTTAAATAAAAACACACATTCTACTCGTGTGAAAACACCAGGCAGGCCGGCCCCGTAAATAACCCAGAGATGCATTTTAAATAAAAGGACAAATTCTACTCATGTAAAAACACACTGATTCCCGAACCATCTTTGGGCTAGATTTAGAAGGCGATTGGGCCAGATCCGGGCCTTAGTTTGCCTACCCATGACCTAGCAAATCCACAGTTAGAAGAGACCTGGTAGGTCTGACTGTAACAATGAAAATTGTTCTAATATTCTCTAATATGCTAGTTTAATGCCATAGTTTAGATTACCTGGTAACAAAAGTTAAAGATAATTAGATGTATATACGGCATATACATATATATACACACGCACAATGTGTGATATTACTAGTTATGGGAAAACATAAATCAGCCTCTGTAGGCTTTGAGCTTGACCTAGAAATGCAGTGGCAATTTCCGAAGGAGGCACTGTCAAGATTTCAGCTGAGCTGGGAAATGTATTAGGATTGATCATTTGCCTTGCCAAGTCAAAGCCACACCTCACAGACAAATTGGCACCACTAAAAGATCTCCCGAAAGAGTCAGGCTCAGAGTTTCAGTGGGACGCCCGGAATGAGTCTGTCTTCACCAGAACAAGGCACCTAATTGGTAATGCTCACGCCTTCTCCTCGTTGTTGGAAATTTAATGTGTGAGATTCCCAGCCGAGTTTTTAATTGATTTAGTCAATAGTCGCAAAGGAGGACCACTGATCTACGCCTGTCCATGCCCCAGTACTTTTAAAGCACATTTGAAACACATTTCCCCTCCCCTCAAAGAATTCTGGGCACTGTAGTTTGTTTGTTTGTTTGTTGTTGTTGTTGTTGATGATGATGATGATGATGAATACCCCACTGGGTTGCTGGGAATCATAACTCTGTGAGGCGTAAACTACAGTACCCAGAATTCTTTGAGAGGACAATGTGTTTCAAATGTGCTTTGAAGTGCATGTGTACACCTGACAGGAGTGAGGCACCAAGAGACCACACTGGGCTTTATTGGCAAATCCAGGATCTCCACAGAGTGTCAGGCCGAACAAGCACAGCAAACCATCTCCGGCAGGTCTTGCCCCCATGAAGCAGTTGCAGAGACTGAGGGTCCCCGTCTCTCCACAGTTGCCTAAGTCTCCTCCTCTCCAAGGTTTCCCCCAAGCAATCTGAGACTGCACCTGCGTGAAGCTCACTTACCCTCTGCTCTCTTCATGCCGCTCCTGTTTCTGGAAGACGAGTGAGGAGGGGAGCTTGTAGCATCAGGGTGGGGGACACCCATGCCTCTTCAACACCCACATTCATTTCTGCCTCTTGGCTTCTCTCCTCTCCTGCTTCAGCTTCTGCCACTGAGTCCGGACTTCTCTCTGCCACGGACTCCCCCCACTCACTAAAGCTCTGTTACCTCTTCTGGTTCTGAAACCTCTCCTCCCAGTCTGCACCCTCTTCTCCCCATCATCATCTCACCACCAACCCGCGGGCTCTGAGCCTTCTTCCCTTGGGCATTCCCCAGCTGGTGCCTTTCCACCAGTCTTCTGTATCCAACCAGTCCATGACAATACCTCAGGTGCTCATTGCTCCCCCAGCTGGAGCCACCATAGCTGTAGACCAGTTTTTGTGGAGACATTTGTGGTATGTGACATTAAAAAAAAGAGGAAAAATAGAGAAAAGGCAAAAGATAGAGGGATAGCCTGCACATAGAAAGCTGTGAAAACAAATTGTTGTGTAATGGAGAAGGCTTGGTACTTTTATTAAAGGCAAACCAGTAAATGACAGATAGCAATATAAGTTATCTGATAAAAGTTAATTGAGTAGGGAAAATATTAGCTTGATTGAGCCAATGTCCTATAAATCTTATTCTTTATTACCATAGCAAAAACTCTTGAAGTCTCTTGCTGAAAAAAACAACAAACAGTGTTGCGGCATCTTAAAGGCTAGATTTATTATGAGTTTTGGGGACTATAATCCACTTCATCAGGGAGCCTAAGTTGTCAAGTATATTTATGTGGTTGGTTGGGTGTTTTTTTTGTGGGGTGTTGGTGATTGTAAGTCAGGTGCAGAGCTAAACAAAATGTAGAAAAGTAAAGCCAGGCATAACTATGTATGTAATAGAGGTAATTCACAAGAACAGTTGTAGGCAACACAGACATTGTGGCATTGGTAAGCCAATTAATACACGTAACGTGCTAGAAATCCTGTCACGGGTAAGTCTAGAAGTGCTAGCATTGACCCACTTGATGTACTGTCATTCTGTCATTTCACATCGCAGTTACTTTCACATTGCTAGTCAAGCCTCTGCAACATGGAGAACAACTTATCTCTCCTTTCAGTTAAAAACATCCTACAAAATATTACACGTGCCTCACTAAATCTTCTGTTATATTGATTTCATCCTGAGTAGACTACCCTGCCATCTGCAATTTGAGCCGTTTGCAACATCTCTGTCTGGCCTGGGTTGAGCTTCAGTTTCTGTGTTTTCTCATTCGCTCAAGATTTTGGCCTCTACTTGAGAGTTTAATGAAAGCATTTTTAAAATAGTGTTAAACATTGTCATGACACCACACTCCAGAATTTTACACCATCCTTCTCCCTTGCCATCAAATGGATACAACATTGAATCATGGAGTATCTCAAAGTTCAAAGCCTATCAGATAGAACTCACTGTCTAGCACTGATGTAGGCAGGAATCAGAAGAATCTTTATTTGCATCAGCCACTAGCCATAGCAATAAAATAAAATGTACTGAAGATAGAGGTAAAAACTTAACCACAGTATGCAGTTTTTGCTGTCACCTGATCATCTTGATCTGCTAGAAGGAAGGACACAGTTAGCAATGGTTGATCGACCTGGTATTGATAGTAGTAGAGGACCTCACTCCTCAAATCTTTATAAAGAGTGCAAGCTAGAAGCACATGAGCTACTGATTCAATACTGCCATCTCCACATGGATGTAACCGTTTTTTTAACGGGATTTTTTGAAATCGACCCTCAAGTACAGCTGAAGGCAGTATATTTAATCTTGCGTAAGTGAAAGCGCTTCTGTATTTTGGAATTTTGCAACATGTTGAAATGACTAGGTGGAAAATAATCATGGACAAAATTTCCTTATCGTGGCCAAATCAGATTAGATGTAGACAGGAGTGGAACTGCTATGGAACTACTCCCAGCCTCAACTTTATCTTACAATCTGGAAAAACTTGATAGTCAATTTTCTTCCCTAACCGTTAAAATGTCTAGAAGTAAAAGCAAGCTCATATTCCCCTTGTCTAATTGTGGTCCGGTGATGTGGGTTTTCTAGAAAATTTTGAACTGGGTAGTTTGCATAAGACAATTTGCTTTGGAAAACTTTCAGTTGACATTAGGAGACTTTCTGATGTTTATTTTGCTTGTATTTAGTAAAGAAAACAAAATCAAAACAACCCTTAGAAACTGCCAGGCTCACTTAATATTTAACTTGTGGTCAACATTCATTCATTGTTACCAATGTGCTTACTTACAAAACAGAAATATTTCCACCCAAAAATAAAACACTGAAATGTAGGGTGCACATCATAGATCTTTTTCCAGGGCTGCTAAAACGGTTTCTGCCAAAATCTCACCTGAGTCCTAACTGGCGTGGGTTTAGATAATCACCATCTTCTAAGAAGAGTTCCTGGAACTATTTACATAGATGATCTGATCTTCTGTCTCACCTCATCAAGACAATGTGTTGTTCACTTCTGAAACTAGTTTACAAAACCAGTACAGTAGGCAGGTTTTCAGATTAGAATGTTAACATTCCACATTGTTTGTGCAAAAGCATGTGAAAAAAGCCACAGTATTATTCATTTGTTGAGGCCAATACTATCTTTGAGAAACATAAACAGCTGCCTTATATGCAGTCAAACCAGTGATCCACCTTGCTTGGTATTTTCAACAGCGACTTTCCAGAGTTTAAGACAGGAGTCTTTCTTATATAGAGGAATTGAACATGGAACCTTCTGACTGCAAAGCACGTTGGTCACCACTAAGCCATGGTCTCTTCCTTGTCCCTCATGTTTCCCCATTTGCTCTACAAAATTTTGAAAATTCGATTTTACAGTTGCGCCATCTGTAATCCAGAGATTCAAGTATCTGTTATCTGCAAAAAGGGAAATCTACATATATCAAATATCACTGTTGGAGTCATCCACACAAGTTTTCCCAGTCTTTTATATATATATATATATATATAATTTTTATTAAATTTTCTATTTTACAATTTAGAATACTCATTTAAGCATCCTTAAAATATCAATGGCTTCCCTTCTTCGCTTTCCATGGTTCATTTTGCATATCATAAATCCCTGCATATTTTACATAAACTAAGCCATTCAGTATTCCATTATTACATCCATCAAAACTTATTTACACTATAGAATTTATCTTAATGCTACCAACATTTTTAGGTGTACACAATTTCCCCCCATATATTCAATAAATATTTTCCAGTCTTCTCTAAACATATGTTCTTCTTGTTCTCTTGTACATATTCTTATAAGTTTAAGCTGCCATTCTTCTTTAGTTGGGACCTCGCTCGTTTTCCATTTTCCGGCTAATGAAACACAGGACACAGTAGTGGCATACATAAATAACCTTTTTTGACACCTGGGAATTTCTGTCTGAATTGTCCCCAACAAAAAGGACTCTGCTGTTGTTGTTTTGTTAAAGTACTTTGAAACATTTTTTTCCAATTCATTATGAATTATTTCCCAATGCTCCTTTACCTTTTTACAGGTCCAGGTTTTCCCAGTCTTATCGCCGCTCCACTGATTGATGAACAGTAGGCCTACTGGATGCCCTTTCTGATGGTTCTTAAAACCTGTAATTGTGCCAGGAACACACAGCTCCTTTCCAGGAGATGGGGAGTGGGAGGAAGTCACCTGGTAAACTGGGATGGTCAGACTTTGCCCACTGGGGAACGGCCATAGCTCAGTTGTGGAGCATCTGATTTGCTTGCAGAAGGTCCTTTGTTCAATCCATGACGTCTTCAGATAGGGGCGGGAGGTTCCCCTGCCAGAAACCCTGGAGAACTTCTGCCAGTCAGTTCAGACAGTAGTGAGCTTGATGGACCAGTGGTCATGACAGGTTCCTACATTCCACTGTTGCTGATAAGTTGGCTGCTTGGTTCATTTTAATTTGGGGAAGGCAGGATTGCTTGTCCCACTATTCCACTGTCCCTCTATCTAAGTGTATATGATCAGGAGTGGATACTTATTGTTCTTTTTCTGCTACCACTTTTTTATTTATTTATACTTTTCCAGTTTATCCATTTCACTAATTTTATGCATTTCACTAATTTTACAATCATTTTGACATTTCAAAACTTGACTTCCTTCCCCCTCTTTTTGCAGTTCCTTAAATTTGTTTCTAATATCTTCTTGCATATCCAAATTAACTTAATTTTTTCATCACCTTAAAAGTATACTCTTATAAAACTGCAGGTTGTTACAATAATCCTGCCAATGTTTTTATCCGTTTATAATTTATCTGTAAATATTTAATAAACCATTTCCATTCTTTTATAAAAGATTTGTTATCTTGATTCCTTATTCTTCTGGTAAATTTCACCATTTCTGCATAATCCGTAAATTTTCGTATCCATTCTTCTTTTGCTGGGACTTCTGCTTCTTTCCAATTTGGGGCAAGTAACATTCTTGCTGCTGTAGTCACATATATGAATAAGTTTCTATACAGTTTAGGTAGTTCTGTCCCTATAATTCCCAAAAGAAAAGCTTATGGATTTTGTTTTGTTTTTTACAAAGGTTATTTTAAACATTCAACTGTTGCTGATAAGTTGGCTGCTTGATTCATTTTAATTTGGAGAAGGCAGGATTGCTTGTCCTGGGCACTGTTACACTATCTTAAGTGTATATGATCAGGAGTGGATACGTATTGTTCTAATATTCCAGCTGCACATCTTCTTGGAGACCACAGACCTCATTGCAGAATGATGACATTATTGCATTCGAGGCAGGGATTCCCGTGAAATAAACAGTTTGGAAGCTACAGATACTGCAGTTAAATTACTACTGAGAGAAGACCAGAGGGCTGGTTTTACTTTGATTTCGCACCAGTTGCATTGGCCATCTGTCTGATTTCCAGACTCTGTCTTAGGTGCTAGATTAGTCACTCTCTATAAAGTGATAAAACAGCCTGGGCAATGGCTTTTCTGATCATCCATCTATTCCATCAGGTGCCACTCAGAGTCTATGCCCAAGTAAGCCTCTGATTCAATCAAAGGTGTCTTTGTGGAAGTGCCACAATTTGGGATTACATTTCCCAAAGACACCCACTAGGTAGCATTTCTTTCCAGTTTTAGAAGCCAAGTAAAACCCTATCTCTTCTACCAGGCTTTTGGAATACACTAGTGGAATAATTTGACCCCTGCTGTATGTCTTAGTTTTGTGACCCTATTAAGCAATAGGTGCAGTCCCATTGCTGCTGAAATAAAAGTTTCTCCTTTTATTGTGACTTTATTGTGGACTTTGGAGTTTCACTACATTGTTAAGTCTTGTATGCATGATTCATTAACAGGTAGTGTGAGATACACACCTTAGATGTGCTTTACATTCCTTAAATACTGTTAACTTCTGAGTTTTCAGCTCAAGGGATATTTGCTCTGATACCATCTAGTGGCTAGAAGGAAATAATGTGTGCGGTGAATCTATGTTTGGCTTTGTAGGTCATCTTGCAAGCGCTTTCCCCCCGTACAAACTACATTAATCTTTCCCCAACACTTTACCAGGTAAACAAAATATCCAGGTGTGTTACAGCTTTAGGCATGATTGTGGCTTATTATGATTTGTGTTCTCCTTGGCAATTCTTACTGCTAAACAGCATGTGGGGAGTTTAGTTATGCAAATTTAGTTGAGCGGTGGAATTTTGGAATAGCATAGAGTTATTCTTCAAGGTAGTAGTTTTTAAACGTTCTACCTTCAGGGAACCCTTTACATACCGACGTTCCTATTGAGCATTGTAAAAAAAAAAAAAAGTAGGGTTAGTATGTACTTTAGTAAGAGTGTTAGCATTAGATCAGGCTTGTGTCCTGCACATGATTCGGATTACAACTCTGATCAGCTCCTGTGTGTGTGTGTGTGTGTGTGTGTGTAATTTTTATTTAATTTTCTGTTTTACAATTTTGAATATTCATTTAAACATCCTTAAAATATCAATGACTTCCCTTCTTCTCTTTCCATGGTTTGTTTTGCATACCATAAATCCCTGCATATTTTACATAAACTAAATCATTCAGTATTCCATTATTACATCCATCAAAACCATCCATCCAACCGTTTTAAGGACTCCATTCCAGATTTGTGTAGGGTTTCCTCCTTAGCTTTCACTTCTCTCAGAGATGTCCTGCAAGGTAGCAGGTACGGATTTTCCCAAAGAGTTTACTTGTGAAAACTTTCTGACAGATAAATATAGCTGCAAGGCACTGGAGGTTTAGGACCAGAGTTTTCCTTCTCCTAGATGAGTCCCATCTGCCTCCCATTTCCCTCCACAACACTTGCAGGAACCACCATCTCGACCATTTGACCCACCATTGGTCTCGTCTGCTCAATCCACTAGAGCCTGTCTTTGCATGCAGGGGAAGTTCCTAACTCACTGAGGGTTTGAGACCCATCAACTACCCTCACCTGGTTTAGCCAGCCAGTCAAAGCTATTTCCGAGGGCGTGGCAACTGTCACATGCTGACAGCTTCTAGGAGCCACAGGTGAGAGCTCATAAAAACAAAGGTGGGCAGACTACCCCAGAAGGAGCACAACATGTTCTCCACCAGAGGTACTCCCTTCCCAACACCCCATGCACCCCTCAGAGAGGTCACTTTGGTGCTGCTAATGCAGCAAAAACAACACAGGAGAGAGCAGTTACATATGAGTTATCGATCTCTGCAGCCATAGCAGGCGCTGTGATACTCTAGCGCAGCCTTTCTCAACCTTGGGTCCCCAGATGTTGTTGAACTACAACTCCCATCACCCCTAGCTAGCAAGGCCAGAGCTCAGGGATGATGGGAGTTGTAGTCCAAGAACATCTGGGGACCCACAGGTTGAGAACCACTGCTCTAGCGGTTTGGCTTCATCCCCTGCGTTGCACTCCATTGTCTATTGAGACGGACAGATGCCAACAACAAGCTCTTGAGTAAAACCCAATATCATGACTTTCAAAGTGAAGAAAACCCAATTGAGATAGCTCAGTTGGTTAGAGCATGGTGCTGAAATGCCAAGGTTGCAGGTTCAATCCCCATATGAGACAGCTGTATATTCCTGCATTGCAGGGTATTGGACTAGATCAGGGATTGTCAACCTGGTCCCTACTGCCCACCAATGAGTGTTTCAGGATTCTAGGTGGGTGGTAGGGGGTTCTACGGCACAAGCTGAATCTTCCTTCCATCGAGCACTGGTGGGCGGTAAGGCAATTTTACCATCAAGAAAGATGCATTAGTGGGTGGTAGGTATAAAAAGATTGACTACCCCTGGACTAGATGATTGTTAGGGTCCCTTCCAATTCTACGATATCACCAATGTTAGTAAAACATTATTGGAGTTTTTGATTTTTGTGTGTGGTTGTTTTTTGTTTCTGCTTAATTAAAGAAATGGTTGCATTCTGGAATTCTTTGGATTTTTAAATGGCGAGGAGGAGTCGTGCAACCAGGAAAATATAAAAGGGGCAGTAGCAGGAAGCTAGGACAGCATCCTGAGAGCTGGTTAAACATTCAGAACTCATCTGTTCAGGTTTGGAGCATACCTGAAGCCATGTGAACAGCGCAATCGATACCTCTGTAGGAATAGTGGGAGCGAAGAAAAGGTCACACCAATTAATTTATATGAAATCTGGTACTCAAATCATGTTCTCCTGAGCTCAGGTTCTATGCTGGAATATTCCTGCCTCCCTCTCCTTTTGGGTTATTCCTGTCTTGTCTTGCAGTGACTCTGAGTCTGTCTGGGTTATGAAGACGAATGTAGCAGTTGCATTCTGTGGCACTGTCTGGAGTAAAAAATTAAGTTGTCATGTTCTGTAGGAAGAGCTCTCTCCTCAATCTGGCTGTAATTTTGATGACAACACTAAAGTACACATAGTTCAGGGTTGGATTCTGCCGCTCTTTTCACTCCCCCCCCCCCACCTTTGTTCCTCTGGGTTCATCTCCTAGAGTTCTCAGCCTGAGCAGGAATGTCAGAAACTTGGCCAAAGTATTAGGTTTTGATTATAATTTATATATGCGTTCGTTGGAATAGAAGCGCCTATCCCTTGCCCTAGGCCCTACTTTGACATCTGCGACTTGACATCAGGTGCTATTCTGAAATATAACATAATCGCACAAGAGGCTGCTCTTTTTGGCTTCCCCACACCCCCTTCCCTTTAACCATTTCATTCCACAAAACCGTGGCAGCCCAGCGGCTGGAACATTTGCAGTCTTCGTGAAATCACACCTGATCTTTTCACCACTGCTTTTCCCTGCTGCTGCAGACGATCAATTGAAACATGGTTGGGAAATTAATTAAATTCCAAGTAGCTGGGGACTCTGAAATGGGGTGGGGATCAAGCAGGTCGCATGCCCCATAGATAAAACAACAACCCTGGCAGCTGCCTGGTCCCTTGTCTCATTTCGGTGCATCTGTGTGCGCGCCTATTGCCAGATTTTGTATCCTGTGTTTTTTGTGGGGTGCCTGCATAAACATGGGAGCTGCCGCAAAATTAAGCACCTTATGTGTCTGATCTTTTGGTTATATTTGAAAGCAAGTTTCTAACCCAAGTAGCCAGGGAGAAAGCCGAAGGACATGTGGGTGGTGCCATGGGGAATTCAAGAGGGGGCTGAGCAGGATTATTTATCTTTGCAGCTCCATCCCAGCCCTCCAGTGCTGCTCATTCTGAACCTGCATAACTTGTGATCTGTCAAGCCAAATCAAGCCCACCAGGGAACAAGCCCGCTTGAGTGGGTCTGTGAAATTGAGGGAGGGGGTTGCCAAACATTTGGAGTGGAGAATGAGAAATTGGCAGATCACATTTTCTGAAAAACTTACAGTAGGCGAGTCAGAACACCAGCTATGTTGGATTATTTTTATTTATTGAATTTATATTCCGCCCTATACCCGGGGGTCTCAGGGCAGTTCGACTTGTGGAATCATGCTATCCATATTTCAGCCACCAGTCCTCCAGGCTTTGTTTTGGAGTTAGGCGTAGCAATGATTGTAGTCTTCTGTTTTGGTGACATGGTGGCACTGTACTTCTGGTGTAATGACGATAGTGAGGCATGTGTGAAACAAGTCTTAGAAGCCACTTGATGTCTTTATATATAAATTCTTAAAATATTCAGGATATATTTGCACGTGAGATATGTTTGCTGGGCAGCATTTGACTGGGTGGATTACGTGTTATGCAAACCTGTTCTCTTCCCTGGGTTCTGCTTCAACAGGTTTCAATCCTAAATCCTCCTATTCTCCTAGTCTTTGCCAACCCAATAGGATACTTTTGAATCTCAGATTTGGAAGGCAAAACTAATGAAGCGATATCAGAAAACGTTCTTAATATTCATAATTCTCAATGCGGAAGTTTGCAGCACACTGTTGGCTATTTACTTTAACATCCTTGTAACTAAGGTGTTAGGGACACAGGTGGCGCTGTGGGTTAAACCACAGAGCCTAGGACTTGCTGATCAGAAGGTCGGCGGTTCGAATCCCTGCGACGGAGTCAGAAGTAGCACTGCATGACCATGTAGTTAGCATGAGACAAAAAAGATGGTTAGAAGTTGTTTTTGTCTGGGACGGTGTTCTGTTCTTGAAGCACAGCTTAGAAGGGGCAAGATCAGAAACTGACACCTGATACAGCCACCTAAAATCTTTTTTCATACCCTGTTTTTAAAGAAGCAAATATATGGACTGGGGGTGAGACTTTTTATGCTCTATTTGGGGCCAAGCAAATATAACTCTTCACAGAAAAGAGTGAAGCCTATATTTATAGACTAGATTTTCCCCTCTTTCATTTCAAAGGGAGTGGTTACACAATAAAGAGCTATCTTTCTTTAAAATTACACATTGAAATGCCGAATTATAGGACATCTTAATTGTTGTGCCAATACTGTGTGTACATGAAAGATTCAATTATCCTTAAACTCTGAAGAAAGATTCTCTTAATTATGATTAACTGTAGTAAATAAAAGATTGCAATGAATATATAACATTGATAATGTATCATTGTATATGTTAAACAGGAGATAACAGTGGTGAGAAGTTAAAATACAGGTTGAGAATATTTGCAGTGTTGTATGATATTTATTGAGCTAAATGACACAGATACAGGCTACAGACCAAAGCATATTTAGTGGAGAAAAACACACCAGTAGCAGGACAGAGATTTGATGTGGCATTCACCTGACCTCCCAGCAGCTGAGTCACTGCGTACCAGGAGGAATTTGCTGCCAAGGAGTGTGGTGGAGTCTCCTTCTTTGGAGGTCTTTAAGCAGAGGCTTGACAACCATATGTCAGGAGTGCTCTGATGGTGTTTCCTGCTTGGCAGGGGGTTGGAGTCGATGGCCCTTGTGGTCTCTTCCAACTCTATGATTCTATGAGGAAGAACTGACAAGGGAGGTCAGCGCAGTGCAAACCAACCAACAGGAACATCGGTTTGGCTCTGCTGGCGTGTTTGCACCACTGAGCCGAGTCTGGTGGATTTTAAGCTGTCATAAGCCCTGCGGTGGGGGCAGGAAGAGAAAAGCGGAGTTAGACTGGATCCTAAACTCATTCAGCTCAGACATATGAGCTGGCAAACCTGGATAAGCTAAGCTGGCAAGAAGTGTGGTATAACTCAAACGCTGTTTTACAGGGTTGCTTTTCCTTTGCCAAGCTTAGGCCTGCCCCTAAATGGACTTTGGAACTAGCGAAACTTTATACTGGCTTAACTTACTGCCGGGCTGCTTTATGCCAGCTTCTTGTGTATAGGATTGTTCCTCAAGCCCGCTTAGGAGTAGGCCAATGTCTACTGCAATGGATTGAGGAAGTCAAAAGATTTCAGATGCTGGCATTTCTGTTGTGTCAGCCATTGGGTGGCTCTGTGGTCTAAACCACTGAGCCTCTTGGGCTTGCCAGTCAGTAGGTCAGCGGTTCGAATCAACGTGACGGAGTGAGCTCCCATTGCTCTGTCCCAGCTCCTGCCAACCTAGCAGTTTGAAAGCACACCAGTGCAAGTAGATAAATAGTTACCGCTGTGGTGGGAAGGTAAACGACGTTTCCGTGCACTCTGGCTTCCATCACAGTGTCCCGTTGCGCCAGAAGCAGTTTAGTCATGCTGGCCACATGACCCAAAAAGCTGTTTGTGGACAAACACCAGCTCCTTCGCCCTGAAAGCAAGATGAGCGCCGCAACCCTATAGTCGCCTTTGACTGGACTTAACTGTCCAGGGATCCTTTACCCTTTACCTTTTTTTTCACTACATGAGTGCCTCAATGACATATATCTAGTAGTTTGGCTCTTGCAGTATATACTCTATTTTTTTTATAATAATTTTACATGTATGGCCCTTAAAATTAGGGCAGAAATGGGGGTGAAATGAGTGGCAGCAGGCCATTGCAATTGCATCCTGCTTGTAGCCCCAGTTTCCCACCTCTGGCTATTGTGAGAGCAGGATTCTGGGCTAGAATAGTCCTTCCTCAAAGCCTCCCACTGTAGAATCTTCACCTATAATAACTAAATCATGGTAAGTTACGGTATGCTGCTAAACAGTAGTTTACAGCACTAATTTACTTTTCCTGTTGAAAGTGAATCTGGAGCATTCAGCTCTCGGGCCATAAAATTCATGCGCATGTGAAATCATAGTACTTGTTTTTGTTGTTGCCAAACTTCACCTGTTGTTAACTGGCTTGCTTTCCGCTGACTCATCAGGTTTTGGATTCAGGACGTCTGAAAGAATATGATGAGCCGTACATTTTGCTCCAAAATAAGGAGAGCCTGTTTTACAAGATGGTTCAAAAAGTGGGCAAGGCCGAAGCTGCATCCATAATGGAAACAGCAAAACAGGTAAGACTGTTCTCCGCCTCTCCCTCCCCCATGCTAAAATGTTGTAATTAAGTTTGTCTCAACAATTTACTTTTCACAAGTTAGCACATTCAGTATTTCAGAAAAACCCATCCTCTCCACTATAGTTAAAGGTCTCGTGGCTTTTCAGTTATAAACTCTTGTTTTTCAGCGCTTTATTACTGGGATTTAGAGTAATATATACCCAGAGCTGAAAATGACATGCTGCCATTGCAGACAACAACTAGGCTTGGGATGGTTTGTTTTTATATCTGCGGGGAAGATAATACATACTCTAGTCCTAGACACGCTGTGCTTTCCCCTGACCACCGTGTTGCAAATTGAAGCCGGGGTTGCAATGAAGATTCACCGTGCTCCTAGAGCCCATGCTCTTTTTTTTGTCCAGCAAATCTGCAGTTTATGCATGTGCTATGCAAGCTACAAGAAAACTCCATATCCAATGTGAATATATAGCATTCTTTAAAGCACTAGTTTTTCCTCTGATTCTTTGTGCAAAAACAACAGTAACTCCACATTGAATCCATTTCCCAACCTCTAATGATATTTTGTTTTTGCTGCCTTGCACATAAGCGCAATAAAATCCTTCCTGGCCTGCTTGTGTACTCATTCATATAAAATATTTGGCCTGGAAAAGGCAGCGGGTGGGGAGCTAATAAACTCTTCCAAATATGACAAATGTTTCCCAACCTCGGCAACAGTAAATCACTTTTATTCACCACAGATAGCCAGGTAAATGGCTATTTACAGTAGCCAGGGCTGACCCCACGACGAGAGGGAATGAGGCAATTGTTTTCATGCAGCAGGAGCAGGAGAGAAGCAAATTGCTGCCCTACCCCAGCTCTCCATTTGCTACATTATTGGGTGTACTGGATGGGTTGCAGGCCAGCTGGCCACCCACCCACCCATCTCCTCGTCCTGCATAAGCTTTGAGAAAGGGCCAAGGGGGTCCTATCTCAGAGTGAGGTTGGTTGGAGAGGGGCTGTGCCACTTCTGTGTTTGTCATTTAAGCTGAGAAAGGCTGTTTAAACACAGAGGAGGAAGCATAGGTTTATCTAAGGAGGCCTAAGCTTCTTTCAACTGTGGCTGCAAGCTACCTTAGCAGCACAGACACCGACCAGGCCATCTCACCAAGAATGCTTCATTATGAAAAAGGACCTCCATGGGTCTTTTTCAGAGCAAGGCTCAGACTGGGAGGAGGAAGGGGTGGTGGCAGAGACGCTGCCTGTCCTGCCACCACTCAAACAACAACAAGACCTGAGGTGGAACGGGGCAACAGCAGCGAAGCATCAGGCACTGCTACTGCTGCCGCAAAGAAGAGAAGTAAGGTAGCAGTGGCAGGAAGAAGATAAGGAGCCCCACCTTTGGCAGCCCTCACCCTTGCACTGATCCCTGAGCCTGAATTCTTAGGCAGCGAAAGAATTTAATATGTCGACTTACTGACATTTTAAGGGCCTAAGCAGGCCTCAGGATTGTGTTCTCCACAAACACACACACGTCAATTGGTCTGTGCAGTTAATCCTAACCAGGGTTTACGATGAACCATTTTAAAATGGCTTCAAACTCTTGGTTTCAACTGGTCATCCTTGATCCCCGTTCTTTAACTATGGCCCTCTTTTAAATAAGAGGAAAGAAGAAGGAGGCTTTGATGAATGGAGAGTAGATAGTGTCATTAAGCAAACAAACCGCTCTTCTGGAGAAGCTCTGGAATTGCTGCAACCAGAGGCTTATTGAAAAAGTATAGAAAGGGATCTGGGTTGAATTTTTGGTTCAGTGCTTGGAAAGCTGAACCAGGCAAGCCCTGTGGTTCCTCCCAAAGCTTTGATTCTGTGTAGGTATGTTGAGCAAAGATTAAAATTTCAGCTACTGCAAGTAACACCTTTTAAAAGTGTTTTTAATGTAGTCATTGTGATCTTTATTTCATAGTATCCTCGTTTCTTTGAAGTGCCAGGGATCTCTCTCTCTCATATATCTTGCAGTATTAAGACTCTAACTCAACTAAATGCTTTTTATTCTCCTTTCCACCCTGAGATGCTTTCAGCGAGGGCTGAAAGGCCGCTGCTGCTTTCATTCTGTCCTAGGGTAATGTGGCAGAGTCTCACTATTAACATTCTTAAAGGAAGCTCACTTTTTCACCTTAGGTTAAAATACTATCTTAAAATGCATCTTCTGCTGTTGCCACACCATTGCAGCCAATGATGCAAGAGGGGGAGGAGTTATGTACAGTGTGGTTACAAAGTGGGGAGGGGCCAAAGAGTCAAGGTGTGGTGGGAGCACCACATTTTTCGTCCGGTCCCACGTCTTCGGAACTTACTCAGCAAAAGGTGTTGGAGAGTGACAAGTTAGTTCTTTCCTTCCCCTAAAAAACAACTTCTAGGGAGCATCTGATCTCGTAGTGGATCTTTCCACTACAGGAAAGAGGCATCCTGATTGCTAGGATAAAAGGAAGAGCAAAGGACAGAATTTCCCAGGAGCCTAGAATATGAGACTGAAGTAGGGAAAGTGCACTAAAGGGTAGGAGGAAATAGCAGCTCTTTAAAACGCTACAGATTCCTGTAGCCTGGTGCACAAAAAAGTGTTGCAATAGTCACAGTTCTGACGTCACATGCCTAAAACGGTGGGAGCAGCTATGAACGCTTATCTCGCAGAAATCACTTAGGTTACCTGTAGATTTCACTTTGGAATATTCTTTCTTTGAGGGCTAGTGACTTGCTTTAAAATGAAATGAAATGAAAGCTCAGAGTCTGGGCTCTGGGCCTGGTAACTCATACAACAGTACTCTCTGTGGTCCTGATATACCAGTACTCTTGGTAGACCCTGGCTACTACTTGTATCATTTGAGCCTGAAATTATAAAAGCTCCGTGGTAGGCACTGGATTTCATCCCACAGAACCCCAAGAGATTGTATTTTTTTAACTGGAGTTGCCAACTCTTTTTGTGGAAACTTCACATTGGGGGAACCAGTGATAAGGAAAGTGTCTTCTGTTGAATTTCTGCACAGTTCTTAAGAACAGGAGCCCTGTCTGATAATAAATTGGCAACCAGGGGTGTTCAAAAGCCATTTCCATTGTAGGTGTGTTGCATCTTAGAACATGAAATTCCCATAGCATGCAAGAGGAGTTCATTGCGCATATATATATATATATATATATATATATATATATATATATATATTCCTTCACTAACATGTTGTCGTTTTCTGGGCTATAACTCCCACCAGCTCTACTTTGGAGGGTCCAGGTTGGCAAAGATTGGCTTACATATAAGAGCGTTCACTGGATGGTGGCCTTTCTATGTAAATTAAAAGAACGATTTATTAACAGCTTTACTGGAACATACCCAAACAACTCAAATTACGAAAGATTAGGGTTTCATGCTCTCATTTCATGGCAGCATGAATATTAGGCCCAACTCATGACACATGTCAGCCGCGGGGAAGATAGTATATTTTGTGTGTGTTTTAAAGGCTCAAACAAAACTTTTCACATTCTTCTTTGGGGGGAAAATACATTTTGAAGTCCTTTTTCACCCAAACACATTTTCCGATAAGAGCACACAAGTCTTGACATTATTTCATTTTGTTACACGCATCTGTCAGGGAGCAGAGATATGATACAGCTACTAAAAACTGATGATTGTGGAACAGTGAAACTTGACAGCATTTCATTTCCTTTATGTTCTGATTATACATTTATCAGGAAACCTGTATCTCTGGCAGTTCAGCTAGAAATTGGTAGAATTCAAGAACTCAAAGGCTCGGCAAAGAACTGTCCTATTATTTGGTATCATCTTACATTTTAGAGAAGTTGCTTGGTGGAGCCATTGTTACCGCTCTCCCTTTCCCTTTCATTATTGTGGCACCCTATCCCCAGATCACATTTCTATAAGGCTCTATGACTCCTCCACGGCGCAAATTAAACGCTGGGATCTTTCATACGTACATCCCGAAGTTTCAATGGTTGTCAATCATAGTTTGTAAAATGCAGGGATTACAACCTTGATATTAACATCCAAATCCATTGTGCTTATTTTTATGTGTGAAAATGAAAAGCCCTTGTGCAGACACTAGATTTTGAAGCTGCTTTGTCGCCCTGTTTTTAATTTATCTCCATTTCTGAGCCGGTAAAAGGATTTTATTTATCTGTTTAATGTCAAATGATAAAGTTATCAGTTGATCTGAATTATTAGCACTTGGAGTGGGAATAGCAGGCATGTATGTTGATGCACCACAGCTTGGCTGCAAGTTGTTGGAAGAGCAGAAGACAGTTTTGCTAATTTTAAAGGAAAATATATGTATTACAACTGTGTCCTTCTCCCATTGATATGCATCCTTTAGTTGCAGTATGTAGAACAAGCTCCTTTATGAAACTAACATAGAACTTTCCCCTCCTTCCTAGGTTTATTTTAAGAAGACTTACCCTGAAGTTATTCCAAACGGCCAAGCAGCCACCAACTCCTCAGCCGATGATTCACAAGGATTAATTATTTTTGAGACTGCACTATGATCCCAAGCAATTATGGGTGCTGGATTTTGTTTTTTAGCAGAATGTAATGCTAATACGATGTAAACCAAATATTGCTCTTAATTGAAAAGACTGTTTTTGCACTGAATAGCTACTTGTTATATTTTGGGGGAGGGGGAGTTTTGCATTACTCCTGTTCCTTGCATTTGAATGTAATGCAGTTCAATATTTTTTTTAAAAAAGACAGTACATTTTGAATCTCTCTTTGTAACTGCTTGATCCTGTGGAATTAGCAGCAGACGATTGCCCCACAATATGTATAGCCATATTCTATGCTGGGCAACCGAGACCCGGGAAATCCTGATTTTTCTCAACTCCCATAAAAGTGCCTTGACGCCAGGAGTACTGCACAGAAAGATTTCACTCCTGATCGTATCTCCTGGATTCGTAGGTTGCTACATAAAGATGCTCTTGATACAGTGGTGCTGCGCTGGAAAGAATGGCGCTGTTGTGGCAATGCTTAAGTTTTCTCCTGCATGAGCATCACTTTCAGTCAGGGTTAGAGCTCTGACCAAGGCCGCCTGTGGCATCACTGCACTGGCAGAAGTCCCTTTAAACGTGAACCTGTCGTTTCAGAGTGTAGTTGAATGCAGCAAAGAAGGTCTTGCGCAATTTGTAGCACATTGAAACAGAACGCAGTTGGCCAGCTGTTCATGCCCTCCTTGACCACCTGACAGGCCGTCCTAAGTGGCTCTCCTGGTGGGCTGCACTTGGCTTGATGGGTCACAAATCATACAGGCCTTCTATACAGAAATGAAGCACACAAATAAATACACTGTTTGCTTGTTTACTACTGTAGATACGTTTGAACCACCGGTGCAGGACACCTCCCGCTTTGAAATTTCTCAGGTTGGAAATAAAGAATGTATTTTTTTTAGTTTTGCATATTGAAGGAAGGCAAATGAAGACGTTCTACTTGGCCTAACAAATGCAGATTTGCAAATCCTTAGCTGCATCCATTTTATACCAGACCAAAGTTATTTCTCTGGAGGGGAGTTCTCCGCTTCCTTGTCTTTTAAACTTGTTTTAAGTGGGCAATGATATCCCAAACAGAAACGCAACACAAACAGTTGGCAGTTTTCATTTTCAAGAAGCTTAGGCATACAAGAAACTCCCCCAATACCTAGTTTGCCTTTATATGCCTACAATAGACACTTTCAGAGCAATAAATCAGGAGATGATGAGACATATCACTAAGGCTGGGTTAAGGAAAATGGCTACTTAACAAACCTTACAGTGCTTTTCATGTGGCTTCCTGACCACATGTCGTCGTCCTGACCAGTTCACAGTTACTGGTCAGGAGTGGGCTTTCTGTACCTTCCTCCCAAACAATCCTTGGAATGGAGGAATATTGTGGGAAGAACCATCCAAGAGTTGGAGTCTGGGCTGAAATGGTGGTTGTTATGTTAGTATGGTCCTTCTGCAAGAATCCTGCCTATTGCAGGGGTGGTGTGTCCTGTTTCACCTCATGAGGAGAAATGGAAAGTTCTGCTTTGCCACTCCTGCCACCACCTGGCCTGCCACCTCCACCGCCATCAGTGCCAATTTGGGGCAAGATCGTGCCCATTTGGGGTGAGATCTTACCCCAAATAGACACAGTCTTGCCCAAAATCAGTGCAGCTGTGGCACCGACAAGTGTGCTGTCTAATTATTGGGGCGGCTCTGCACCTATGTGGCTGTGTTGTGGCTACATTCCTAGATTGGCACGGGGGAAAGACACAGGAAAAGATATCCCATGCCTAGACAAGAATAGTGGGAATTCAGCCACTGTAATAGGCTGTCAACTAGTAGGGATGGTTTGCACCACACATCTGCTAGCACCTAATTAGAAATATAGGGAAGCACCAGGGACGTTGAATTCTTACCAGCTGACAGTGGGTTACAGGCTGCTGTCTTACAAAGCAGTTAAATGTACACTTTTCTGGTGCTGTAGTCCACCACCGACTGAAGGCACAGTCCCTAGGTAAGGCTAAGTACCGCTGGGGATGTGATATTTGTGCTAATTGGCAGTGAGTCTTGGTGTGTTGCAAATATTCATCATCAGCCACACATCATGGGAAATACAGTTATTGGCCAAACATTCCTAGCTTGAGTTTTGTGTGAAGAATAACAACCATGGTGATGCTATTCAAGCATCTGTTGAATGATGGAAGTCTATACAAAAGAATGTTGTAATATTTTGTGTGGCTGTCAGCGCACACGTGTTAAAATAACTTCCCTTTCCTCTTTAGTAAGCATTTAATCGCAATGTTTTGCCAACGTTGATACATAGAAAATTCTCTCTGGTCAAGTTATCAATGCATTGTTTGCATTTATTGTGCCTTACTGGATTTCAAGCCAAACTTATTTGAAAATACAATAATTTTAAATCCATATTGTGTTCTTGTTTCTCTTAAAGGTCTTTTACACATAATTGCAATTGTTATCTGTGTCTCGACTGTACCACTGTTCTTCCATATGGGGGGAGGGGACTGAACATAGAAAATTTGTTCATATCAAGGATATTGGCTAGGCTAGAAACATATATCTGCTATTTTATGTGGAGCTATTTTATATGATGAAGCATCCCCTACCTGTCACATGAAGTGGTAAGATGTGCCCCATTGTCTCTAAGAGTTTTGCCATCATAAACACATGGACACACACCTAAGTGAAAATGAAGGGTGTTTCTATAAATTGTACCTGGCACAGAAACTCCCAACTTCCTCTTCTTTGAGCCAACGAGAAATATCTTCAGGGATTAGGTGTACTGGGAGCGGCATTTATCATAGGTAGAAGACCTTAAATAGGAGTGTTGGCCATTCCTTCGCCTTTTGGTTTGATTGCTACTCATTTAAGCTCTTTCCTTTGGGTTGACATCCTCTGGAACAGTGGGGGAGGCAAGTTTTGATCTGGAACCCCCAGAATTATCCATACTATGCACCTCAACACTATTATAGCACTTAAAGGGTCATGGGCATCCTGTTGAAACCTAACGTGCTTGCAAGTACTTCAGAGGATTAACATTTTTCCATTTTTGTTATATCTGTCCCCAACGAGCCCTTTGAGGATCAACTAGGAGAGAAATTAGATTCAGTTTGAATTTAAAGGTGAACCTACCTAATTTGCACGATCTGAAATGATATGCAAATTGCAACACGGCCATCCTTTGAAAATTGCATTTATCTGAATTTTGCAATGCAGTTCATCAGCTAAGTGATGTGGGCAAAAATGCTTAGTGCATTAAAAAATCATTGTAAGTGAAAATTGCTGGTCAAAAATGTGTATATATTAGGAAAAATTCACACTGAAATGATGAGTTTTCATGAGGACTTTTTTCTTTCTTTCAAAAAAAGTTAGCAAACTGACGTGGAAATGTGGATTGGAAAAACGAGCAAGTACAAAAAATGAAAATTGACAGATTCTACCATCCCTGGGATCAATACCTTGGATTTCGAAAAGGCCCAATGTACTTTGAATTACTCATTGTAAAGGTTTTCAAAGGGCTAAAAAGACATGTTTCTGAATGTAAGTAAAGGTAACTGAAGACCGTAAAAATCACCAAAATGTTTGAAATTCAGATGCCTTGCTTAGACTTGTGGAAGATCTGTAAATTACAACAAACCTCTGTGAGAAGCCCGGGTTCAAACCACAACTCATGTCACCGCAGTTCATAAAAGGGCTACTCAAGGCTCCTAGATCATGAGACGAAACCAATAAACTTTAATTTTATGTGTCCGTTGCTGGTGGTTGGAAGGCAAGCAGGGGTTGAGCAATCTAGGAGCACCTCAGTTTGCCTGAACAATCAGTTGCATATCAAGGTCCAGAGGCAAGAGCTTTGGACAACCTGATGGAACCTCACTGGACCCTTGTGCCACTTGCTCCCTGCTCAACTCAAGGTCTGCAGTACCACCCTTTGGCCATCTGCAGTGGTGGCACTGCAGCACAACGTAAGACCAGGCATTCCTCTAAAAGGCTGCCATGGTACTGCAGAATACAAGACCTTGGGCTACAATCTGTTGATACCTGTTTTGATAGTCCTGGTACCTGGATTTTTGTTTGACGTGTAGAGCACAGCTGGGGGTTTTTTTTGCCTAGTCAAATCTTATTGTAATAATGAGAACCAGAATGCCAAATTTGACTGGGTAAGGAATACAGAACGTGGTCACGCTGGTGTAAGAAAATTACGCCTTTAAGTAATTGAGTATAATAACGGTGCATTCTCTTACACATTTTGCTTGGTTTAGTCTCCAGTGCTTTCTGGACTCTGGTATGACGAAACAAAACTATTTTCTTTAAAATGCTTCCACCTATAAAAGGTAAAGGTATAGGACTCCTGAACGGTCCAGAGTGACTGGGGAAACCCAGCCAGATGGGCAGGGCATGTGTGTACAGTGGTACCTCGGGTTAAGAACTTAATTTGTTCTGGAGGTCCGTTCTTAATCTGAAACTGTTCTTAACCTGAGGTACCACTTTAACTAATGGGGCCTCACGCTGCTGCCGGGTTACCAGAGCACAATTTCTGTTTTCTGTAACCTGAAGCGTCTGTAACCACTGTATGTATGTACGCACGTACATATGTATGTATGATAATGATAATAATATGTTGAAGAATGTTTCTGTCGGGCTGAATTACTCTTTTCCCTCTCCTTGATGGTTTCACAGTATATCATTCTCAGAATTAAAGCTGAGGGTTCTTTCATTGACTGGTAATAACTGACCTTGGATTTTCCATCTTTCAACAATGGAAGTAACTTTTTAAGAAAACCCGTAGCTTGCTCCTGACCATGTTTTCTAATATTCAAAAGTGATATCTGTATCAGCTGCCAGATGGTCTGTAGCATCCTTGTAAATTGTGCCAAATTCAATTACCGTATTTTTTGCACCATAGGGCGCACCGGACCATAGGGCGCACCTAGTTTTGGGAGGCGGAAAACAAGAAAAACTTATTCTGAACCCCAGAAGCCAGAACAGCAAGAGGGATCTGGCTTCTGGGATACCGTGTGGCTGTTCTGGCTTCTGGGATAACCGTGCCAAGCCTCTTCAGGGCAGCGGGATGAAGGCTCCCCCTGCCCAAAGAGGCTGCGCAGGGCTAAAGCAGAAGCCAGAACAGGCGCGTCGCTGAAGGGGCGCTGCGCCTTCTCTCTCTGAGCAGAGAGGGAGAAGGCACAGCGCCCTTCAGCGAAGCTGGAGAAGGAACAGAAGGAGACCCTTCTGTTCCTCCTCCGGCTTCGCTGGACAGGCGAGTCGCTCAAGGGGCGCTGCACCTTCTCTCTCTCTGCGCAGCGCCTCTCCTTCACAGGAGAGGTGCCGCGCAGAGAGAGAGAAGGCGCAACGCCCTTCAGCAAAGCTGGAGAAGGAACAGAAGAAGACCCTTCTGCTTCTCCTCCGGCTTCGCATGACAGGCGTGTCGCTGAAGGGGCGCTGTGCCTTCTCTCTCTCCGCGCAGTGCCTTTCCTTCACAGGAGAGGCGCTGCGCAGAGAGGGAGAAGGAGTGGCGCCCTTCAGCGAAGCTGGAGAAGGAACAGAAGTAGACCCTTCTGTTCCTCCTTGGGCTTCGCTGGACAGGCGCGCCGCTCAAGGGGCACTGCGCCTTCTCCCTCTCTGTGCAGGAGAAGGCGCAGCGCCCTTCAGCGAAGCTGGAGAAGGAACAGAAGGAGACCCTTCTGTTCCTGCTCCGGCTTCACTGGAAAGGCGCGTCGCTGCAAAGCGGGAGAAGGAACAGAAAGAGTCCCTTCTGTTCCTCCTCCGGCTTCCAGGTCAGGCGCCTCGCCGCGAAGCCGAGGGGCCTGCATTCGCTCCATAGGATGCACACACATTTCCCCTTCATTTTTGGAGGGGAAAAAGTGCGTCCTATAGAGCGAAAAATACGGTACTACTGCTACTCTTTTTCAATGATTTGGATTTTTTTTTAAGCGGTTAATTTTTTAGCAGTTATCACTTAAGCAACAATTGCCATTGTCAATGTTTTGGAAGCCCAGCAATTGTATTAAACTTCTTGGCTTGGATAAACATCCATTTGTGCCTTGGATCTCCAGTCATCTTCCTGCTGCAGCAACCTCATGCCCTTCTCTCAAAAGCCCTAGAGGGCCCTCCAGGGTAAACGTGGTATGAAGACAGACGCTGCTGACTGGCCCAAATTCTCAAGTGGGAGTTTGGATCCAGGCCATAGCTTTCCCATTCCTTAGAAGAGGCAGGGGGAGCTAATATTAAGCAACAGAAACCTAACATCTAACGGCACTGAGAAACGTTCCCAACACATACATCATTTCTTGGTAGCCTCCATTCGATTCTCAGGGTTTTTCATTTTGGTATCTATTACACTGACATCAGTTGCATAAAGCCAGGATTATCCTGTCAAAACACGTTAAAACAGCACATTCAGCAGCCTCGCAGATACCTAACATTTTTGTTAGCATTCTAAAAGCTACAATATCAAATTGATTCAGGTAAGCAAAATATGTTGTTTTTATGACCTGATATAGCAAGATGTGTCTGAGTTTTCCTTACAGGAAGAAGTCTGAAATGTCACTTGCTTTCTGCTCTCATGAGTAGCCACATCACCTTGGAATCAATTTATGATGAAATGATTTCATATTTAACGCTGTTGAACCAATGCATGCAAATCTTCTTAGTACTGAAGAATATTTCGGGCCAGTCTAAAGATTGTTCATTATTATTTATTAGTAGATGCATTTTTGCATTAAAATATGCAAATGGCATATTTCTAAAAGCAGCTATACGTCTGATGTTAAATTAAATCACAAGAAATGTATCATTGTAAAACAAAAATCTAAGTTAGATTGAGACTGATGCAATGTAGAAATTACCCAGAGTCCACAGTGGATTACATTATCAAAATGTAACTGTAGTGATTTGCCCCTCAAGGCTCAGCTTTGACCTTTGAACTTCATGCTAACGTTGAAAATGAAGGTTCATCATATATATATATATATATATATATATATATATATATATATATATATATATTATATATGCGCATGATTGTGTTGCACAAAACCTCACTCAAAATAATAATAATAATAATAATAATAATAATAATAATAATAATAATTATTATTATTATTATTATTATTAATACCCCACCCATCCGGCTGGGTTTCCCTAGCCACTCTGGGCGGTTCCCAACAGAATATTAAAAAACATGATAAAACAGCAAACATTAAAAACTTCCCAGAACAGGGCTGCCTTCAGATATCTTCTAAAAGTCAAGTAGTTGTTTATTTCCTTGACATCTAGTGGGAGGGCGTTCCACAGGGCAGGCGCCACTGCTGAGAAGGCCCTCTGCCTGCTTCCCTGTAACCTCCCTTCTCGCAGTGAGGGAACTACCAGAAGGCCCTCGGAGCTGGACCTCAGTGTCCGGGCAGAACGATGGGGGTGGAGACACTCTTTCAGGTATACTGGGCCTAGGCCATTTTGGGCTTTAAAGGTCAGCACCAAAACTTTGACTTGTGCTTGGAAACGTACTGGGAGCCAAAGTAGGTCTTTCAGGACTGGTGTTATATGGTCTCAACAAATTCCCAGTCACCAGTCTTGCTGCCGCATTCTGAATTAGTTGTAGTTTCCGGGTCACCTTCAAAGGTAGCCCCATGTAGAGCGCATTGCAGTAGTCCAAGCGGGAGATAACCAGAGCAGGCACCACTCTGGTGAGACAGTCTGTGGACAGGTAGGGTTTCAGCCTGTAGACCAGATGGAGCTGGTAGACTGCTGCTCTGGACACATACAACTCCCATATTTAGACATGACCTGTAGTGCCTGTACTCCCTGTCACTGATAGAAATTAATGGTGATCTCAGAATTGGAGAAAGTTATCACTCTCATACCTGCTGACAACTAAATGGATTGCCCAACTGTTGTGAAGCACGTCAAGGATTCTTCTCGGTTAGTCATCAATGGGCATCCCTTTGGGTAAGCTGACACAAGCTAAAACCGGTGGGGATTTTGCCAATTCTTTGTTCAACAACTGAAACGCACAAAGCGAATATTCAAATGAGTTGCCATTGAGAAAGCAAATCAAGACTTGTAGGTATGAGAAACACATACAGCTCTCCGCACCGGAGAATAACTTTCTGGCATTGCCTGAGAATAAGGAAGATCTTGCTCCCTTCCTTCTCACCTCTCTTGTCGTCGCTGCAGGATTTGAGGATGAAAGGAAGGTGTTGAGCAACATCTATTGATGCAGCGCAACAGCAGTTAGGAGCAAGAGTTTGGAGGAACCACTGGTAAGTGATACAGACTTTCACAGCTTGCAGTTAGCAGCCGTGCTGATGTAGTTTCTGCTTGACACAGACATATTCTGCTGCACAGTTCCAACAAGATGAAGTGTGTTAAGTTGTGGGTGAACATATCAGACGACACAGCGATTCTTCAAACAGCTCTTGTTTTTTCATGGGCCAAAACAACAGAACTGAACTGAGCTCCACTAGAATGCAACAGTAACCATTTTATATACAGCTCCACTAGAACGCAACAGTAACCATTTTCTGTAACTATCCAATCACTGAACGTCACTTTCAATCCCTTATTTGCATATGTGGACCTGAGTGGAAACTACAGTAGCCCCCTGCTGGCCCAGGGTGAGAACTTCAGTACATAACAAAGTGAACCATGGTGTGGTTGTTGTCTGGCACTGCAGAAGATGGCATGTTCTGGTCCACACGGCCTGCAGCCAGCTGTCAGTGGCTGAAAAGGCCAGTATCACTAGTACTGTATGCTATTGGAAGTCTGGGTGTCGCCTCCTGCAGTGTGACTCTAACAAAGCATAGAGTGTAGAAAACATTGAAAGAGCTCAAGAAGGATTTTTTTTTAAAAAAGGACTCAAATTGCAGGTTACATGCAGACCCATATATATGTATATATTGACAGCACCAATCTGTCAGCCAGTGTAACATGTAATTTGTAAGACACATGGAATAAATAAATACATTTGTTTTCTGCCTCCAGTATGCGAAATGTTTTGTGCAAGCAAGACATTTTACAGAACAAGACCATTTAAAAGCATTCATATCTTTTGAGGGTGTTATGATGGGCAGCAACACTGAATTTGTGAATTGATGTTCACAAATTTTTGGTACATACTCCTGTGGATTTTGGAAAAACCTGAAAGGGCCAATTCACTGATCGATCGTTTCCTTCAAGCTCCTATGCAGGCACAGAACAGAGAAGCAGCAGCTCAAGTCTTGGACACCATCTTGAATTTCTGGGATTTCAGTTGAGAAATCGGTTTGGGAACAGTGGTTTTCAGATTCAGCTTTTTCGAATTAATTTAGAAAAATGGGTTTCCCAAAATTATTTCCTCTTGCATTTGGGGAAAAATTAGTCCAGACTACATGGAGACTGTTCCAATATTTACTTACTAAGTATCTGCTTGTTCACTTCTAAAATAACCTGTTGTATGGTAGATAGAAATAACTATAGGTTTGGGGATTTTAAAAGATTTTTGGTTTTACAATGTTTTGTAAGGCAGTATTGTCTATGTGCAGGTGTCTTTGTTTTTAAAACAGAAGGTGCAATTTTAATAGTTGATTTCAACCCAAAGCCTTGTTACACAACATACTCTGTGTTACAAAGAAAGTGATGTGACAAAAGGTTTGTGAGTGTATTGCATAGTTAATTATTCCACCAGTATCTGGGGATTTTGCAACGAGCAGTCTTGATGTCTCTGCACATGTACGAAATGGTCAGGTCTTTCATCATTCAGAGGATCACGCTGATAATCAGCTTTAACTCCATTGTGTGCATCTTTTCATATTTTCCTCACTTTGCTTATCTGATTCTAGTGGGAGGTATCAAAGGTTTTTTTTTTAAAAAAAAACCTAAACATTAACACCATATCATTAACTATGGCCCTCTAGCACTTTATTTTATTTTTTATATAATATTTTAATAGGTTTTAGCAGTAGAAAAGTTTAGAAAAAACAAGAAACAAAAGCAAAACAGATACAAAATACAAGAATACAAAAATACAAAATACAAAAATACAAACCTTAAACACCAAAAAAGAAAAAAAACACATATAAAAGAAAAACAAAATTTCCCTCTTTCTTAATCTCTCCACTTTAGTTAACTTATTTTCCTGACTTCCTCACGTCTCCCATTTTTGTATCCCTTTTAAATTTGGTTCAGCAAATTCATATTCTATTAGTTTATCTATTATTAATCCCCTCATACTTTTTGCCTTGTTGCTAGAGCCCCTTCAATTCATTTCAATGTCATCAGCATTCAAAAATTTTACAATGTTTCTGCAAATAAGTTTTAAATTTCCTCCAAACTTCTTCCACCGACTCTTCTCCCTGGTCTCGGATTCTGCCAGTCATTTCCGCCATCTCCATATAGTCTATTAGTTGCATCTGCCATTATTCCAAGGTGGGTAGGCCTTGTGTCTTCCAATGCTTTGCAAGCCCATTAGTTAGGGTTTTCTTTTCGGGGAGAGAGTGTTTTTGTGTATCATGGAAGCAACTGGGCATTGTGACTTAATTTTTTTTTGAGAAGTGAGAGAGATCGATAATGGTGAAGTTCAGTGTGTAAGTCTCATTAGCAGAAAGTGGAAATCATTCAAATGGATCATTTGCTTCTTGACCATCAATTTAGAAGCACCTCAAGTATTATTTCACATTGCTGAAAGCATTTCACGAAAACTGTCTCGGTTTCTTTGCAGCATTCTTATAAGGTAAAGTAAAGGGTAAAGGGACCCCTGACCATTAGGTCCAGTCGTGGCTGGCTCTGGGGTTGTGGCATTCATCTCACTTTATTGGCCGAGCGAGCCAGCGTACAGCTTCCGGGTCATGTGGCCAGCATGACTAAGCCGCTTCTGGCGAGCCAGAGCAGCACACGGAAACGCCATTTACCTTCCCGCTGGAGCAGTACCTATTTATCTACTTGCACTTTGACATGCTTTCGAAGTGCTAGGTTGGCAGGAGCAGGGACTGAGCAACGGGAGCTCATCCCGTCGCAGGGATTCGAACTGCCGACCTTCTGATCGCCAAGTCCTAGGCTCTGTGGTTTAACCCACAGTGCTACCTATAAGGCAGGCCAATGTTTTTAGCTCCATACTGCAGATGGTGGACAACGATTAACATGTTGGCATCTGTCTGTCTCAGGAGACAATGGAAGAATGCACCTTTGGGAGTGAAGTCAAACTGTTGGAGAGTTACAGCGCCTGCTGTGGCATGGGAGAGACATGTTTTGTTGCAGCCAGACCGGATGAAGGCATCCAATTGCGCTGCTGCAGATGCACAATTGTGTTTCTTCTCTCTGTGCTTCTCCCAGAGGTCCCTGCAATCCTATATACACTTGCCTGGGAATCTCCTCTGCTCCCTGCAATCCTATATACACTTGCCTGGGAATAAGCCCCATTGATTCAATGAGACTTGGTTCTGAGCAGATGTCTATGGGATTGCACTATAAGACACTCAGCACTATAAGAGACTTTTGTAGGGTTATGTAATCAGCTATTTGCTGAAATATTTGAAGAAGGAACTGGCTTACGAGTGTGGTTTGTTCATGGTGAATAAACCATAGTTAAGCTGCTGTGAAACATTTGTTTCAGAATGCAAGATGGCTTTGCTTGGAGGGAACGCTGGTTGTCTAAAAATCAGCTGGGTGCTACACTGATGACATTGGGTGATATACAACTTGAACCAGACAGAGCGCCTTCTCGGTAGTGGCGCCCGCCCTGTGGAATGTCCTCCCATCAGATGTCAAGGAAATAAACAACTGTCTGACTTTTAGAAGACATCTGTTTAGGGAAGTTTTCAATGTTTGATGGTTTATCGTGTTTTTAATATTCTGTTGGGAGCCACTCAGAGTAGCTGAGGAATATAAATAAATTACTACTACTACTACTACTACTACTACTACTACTACTTAACCCATAGAAATCATTGGGACCTCAGATTTCAGTAGGCCTACTCTGAGAATGACTAAAGTTGGATGATATCTCATGTTTTCACAATCTTCCTGCCTTGTGGGCCCCATATTGAAACAGACATTCTAGCAAAAGGGGGAGGAAGTAAAAAAGACACAGTTCATTCCCCCCAGTGTATTTCCTAATACCATTTTTCATCTTGTATACAATACAGTATACCTCATGCTTAGCTTTAAATTGGAAAAGGCTCTGAGTTGTATTTATGACCTCTCTTAGGAAATAGGATTTCAAATGTGCTGACTTGTTTGAAAACATGTCTTGTTTGCATGAAGACGGTACAGCAGTTGAAGAATCTGTTTACTTGCAATGCTGCCTTTACATTGGGAAAAGATTAATACATTTAATTTTGTGTGTTGCTTTTGACTTGACGTTTTGGCTTTTTGATGGGCTTTCCCATGTCCCTATTGCTGTGCAGACCACTATACCTATCCCCTAAAACATCATCAGGATTCCATACAGGCACTTCCCAAACAAAAGCCAGGTTGTCACCTTGCATTTTAACTTCTCCGGGGGAAGGCAGATAAGGTTCAAGTCCAGTTGTCCGGAAAATTTCCATAGTGCAGGCATATCTGCACTCAAGAAAATGGGGGTGGGGCAGGGGACAGAAAGGGTAAGAATTATTCTCTCAAACCATCAGACGAAGCAACATGCTTGGTTATTATTTTGAACTTCATTTTAAAATTAGTCACAATGGGACCAGTCTTCACTTTCTAGGTTGTGGCAGTGGCAGGGTCAGAGGAGAAACATACAGCAAGATTTTCAAGCCTTTTTTCTGGCAAATAAATATTGGGGCCCTTTCAAACAAACAACTCTCCGTGTGAAACCTGGACTGGTACAGCCCAAATGTGAGGTGAGGCATTGAAGTGGCCCTTTAAAACTGGTCTGCAGCTGAATTTTAAGTGGGTTCGTCCTACACCAAGTGCCTATTTCCTCTCCTGGAAGCTACTGTCCTAGGGGGTGGGGGGTGGGAAGACCTCTCCTCTTTCCAGAGGGGAGGAGTTGTGAGCGGGAGCCGGCTCCCGCGTCAGCAGGGGGGTGTATACGGCCCCCTGCGCCAGCTCTCTTCTGCTGCCGCACCAAGCACATCAGCCAGCCAATAGGACTGGCGTGTGGGCGGGGTTTAGCCACATTTAAGCGGCCGCGGGAGCGCCAGGCTCCATTCTGTTCCTGTTTTCGCCGGATCACCTGCTCTCCCTCCCTTTAGGTCATTTCTTTCTTTTGACCTTGCTATGGGCGTTAGTCGGCTGCCTTGGTTGCCCAAGGGGCCTGGTAGGAATTTTTATCCAATTGGCAAATTGGCACCAGCCTCTTGGTTTTTCGCCCACCTCATAGCAATTCGTCACAACTTTCTGGTATTGGCAATTAGGCATTGGAATATGTGTAGTGTGTTGGAGGGCAGGTTGTGGCCATCACCTACCCCTCTCCTTGTTTGGGTATTCTGTTAAAGGAATCCGGCGGTTGTGGATCCTGTCCGATGCCCTGCTGGTGGCTAGGGCCATGGCACGACCCCCGGTGACTTCAGGGGAAGTTTCCAGTTGTATTTTCATCAACAAGCTCCTTCCACTGGTTGTTAACCCTCAAATGACTCCCCGCCGAGCGGGGTGGAGTCATACATAGCTCGTTTGATCCAATGCCTAAGCCAATACCACTCACATGCTATAACCAATAAAGTTGTGGCCTTAATTCGCCCATTAACCTAAAATACTTGTGTCCTTGTGTCTTATTTATCTCTATGCAGGTGGTGGGTCCTCGACTCACAATGGCCATTATTTGTTTCATGTTGTGCAAGAAACTAGAAAATAGTTGGTTAAAAACTAATTTTAAAAGTTGTTATTTCCATTGCAATAACAATATCATTATGTATGTGCAATGATTGAAAGAACTCATGGAGCCAAGTGAATACAAATACTGATTGGTTGGATCTCCCTGCTTGTTATTATAGATTTCCTTGGCCTCCTTGGGAGGTTGCTCCCCCCCCCTTTTTTTTTGCCAACAGTGCATCTTTTAAGCAACTGGTTACTTGATGCTGTTGCCAGGGATCATCTTGCTTCTTGTTACAGCAATGGAAAGTATCTGTCATCTTTCCCCTAGAGCTATGGCTGAGATAAACGTTTTTTTCAGGGTGCATTAATGTCTCGTGTACTTAAAAAATAAATAAATTTGGATTGGATGTTTCACTCTCAAGTAGAGCTGTTTGTTCTTAAATCTGGTTTGCATGACTTTAGGCGACTTGTACAGTTTGTACATGTTTTGTGAAATGGTTCGCCTTACACATGGGGCTTTAAGAAAGGGCATGTCCTAGACTACTATAAAGGGACAAGGGACTCCAAGACAGTTTTCCCCCTATGGGATTTCCATTTTGGAATAGTTATGGGATATTCTGGGGAAAGCTTTCTCCCTTGATCCTTGGTTTTTCCTCTTTACCTCCAGGAAATCAGAACATTGCTGAGTTCTTCAGAGGTGCCTCATCAGGTCTCAGTCTACAGACTCTGCCTTCATATAGAAAACCAGTTCAACGGTAGAAGCATGCCATTATTTTGGTGGAGGAAATTGGTAAAAGTTATTTTGATCTAGATGGCCCTTAGGTTACAAGATTCTGACAACTTCTGAAAGGGTTGAGGCTTAAACCAGCTGGAATATCATGCTTTATGACAGAGAAATATTTCTCTAACTTAAACCCAATTGCGTGGAACACAGTTGTGATTACTCAGGTTGCAGAGTAGTTTTTGAAATGAATAAATATGAGCAAAAGTGGTTTCTTACGATCTGCGCTGAAAGAAAAGGAGGTGGCATAAATGGATATAGGTTTCACAAAAAACATAAACGTGAATGTTGCATAATAAGTAATACAACAGATGAAAGAACTTCGGTCATTAAATCTTAGTGGTTTAGATAACCTCTTATTGTCAAGTGTTTCATTAATATGTGTGTGGGAAGAAGCAGATAATAGGCTCCTCAAACAAGATTTGTGTGAGGAACAAATATCACAACAGGAGAGAGAGCTGTTGAAATGTAATGTAACTTAAAAGTGCTGTCTAAAATGCATAAGATATTGTTGGAATGGGAGACAAAGGATGACCAAGTCAAATCCTCAATGACACATTGGGCAATAGATATTGGTCATAATTCAGTTATGGAAGCATGGGAATATGGAATATGTGGAATGTGGATATAAAATTTACAGCATGTTATGGTTTAAGAGGAAATTATATGAAAATTATATATTGATGGTACCCAACACCAAGTACAGTGGTGCCCCGCAAGACGAATGCCTCGCAAGACGAAAAACTCGCTAGACGAAAGGGTTTTGCGGTTTTTGAGCTGCTTCGCAAGACGAATTTCCCTATGGGCTTGCTTCGCAAGACGAAAACGTCTTGTGTTTTTTGCAAGTTTGTTTGTTTCCTTTTTCTTAACACCGTTAATACAGTTGCGACTTGACTTCGAGGAGCAACTCATAGAACGCTGTGTGGTAGCCTTTTTTGAGGTTTTTGGTGATTTTTGATGCTTTTCCAAAACTTTTCCGGCAAGACGAAAAATTCGCTAGACGAAAAAACCGTCTGTAACCCGAGGTACCACTGTAGTTCTGGAAAGCAAAGCATGTGTAGAAGGCAAGAGACCTGCTCCCTGCCTCTTACCGCACTTTACATTCTCCTTGCCACCTCTGTTTCATAGGAATATGCCATGACCTCTGTTGGGTTGTACTGCTGCCCCCATTATTCCTGACAGGAACCCAGGGAGCTTCTGTATGAAACGCAGGGGCCCTCGCGCACTTGTGGGACAAAGCAGGCTGTTCGACTGCACGATAGCCACCATTGGAAGGTCAATAAGGGTCTGCATGCATGTCGCTCTCCTTCTTTGTAGCAAGTCAAGATGGAATCTGTCTCTACACAGATGCTGATCTCTGCTGCAGCAATAATTTCTGGATATAGTTGCTGTGCAGGTAAAGGTAAAATGTAAAGGACCCCTGGATGGTTAAGTCCAGTCAAAGGTGACTACGGGGTGCGGTGCTCATCTCGCTTTCAGGCTGAGGGAGCCGGCGTTTGTCCACAGACAGCTTTCTGGGTCATGTGGCCAGCAGGACTAAACCACTTCTGGCGCAATGGAACAACGTGACGGAAACCAGAAGAAATGTTGTTTACCTTCCCACCGCAGCAGTATCTATTTATCTACTTGCACTGGTGTGCTTTCAAACTCCTAGGGACAGAGCAGTGGGAGCTCACTCTATTGCGGGGATTCGAACTGCCAACCTTCTGATCCGCAAGCACAAGAAGCTCAGTGCTTTAGACCATAGTGCCACTCGCACCTCTTAGCTGTGGTGCAAACCTCCCCAGTGCAATGGAGAGCTTCCAGGCCAATGGGAAACTGATGATCAGCACCCCCGGGTGTTACAAGTGTGCCACATACAATATTCAGATGGTTCTAAGAGATGGTCTAAAAGTGGAATTGGAAGGTGGTGGTTCTCAAAGGAATTATCTGCCATTTTAGACATGGCATGAACATGGCATAACACGAGGTCTTTCTGCTTAGCTGATGCTCATGTATACATTATTAGTGTATGTAGAAACAAGGGGTTGACTTAAACACGAAGCCTGCTGTGTGGAACACTATATAGGTAAGCCATTTTTGCCTGCCCTGAATCCTGTTTAGATCAGGCCTCAGTCAGTCATCCATGTTTAATTTCTTTTGATGTGACCTGGTCAGGCACATGCAGATCATCATCAAAATGTTTATTCGGCTTTACGCCCATAATAAAGCACAACACACAAAACAAATCAAATAAAACAGCGGTCTCGTATAAGCCACAAGTAATATAACACAATTCACAGCTCACAAGGACAAATATTGGCAATTCAAAAGAAAAATTTAAGATTAAGATTAAAAATTTAGGCACTACGCTAAAATCAATATCTGATGTCATTATCGAAAATTCTTATAACTATCAATAATCAGCTAACATTCCATTCCGTCTCTTGTACGAGAGGATGGCTGTTAGGAATTTAGCAACCTGTAGGGTAATATAAGGAGCCACATCTTGAAGAACCCAGGCAAGCTGTAGGTCTACTGGTTTGTCAGCCATAGGCTGGATTATGGAGTTTAGTATACTAGCACAAGCTGAACTGTACATAGGGCAGATAAACATAGCATGATGTAGAGATTCAGATGTTTTCATTTCACAAGCACACATTGAAGGGACTTGGCCCTTAGTGAATCTATGTCTCAGCGCGTTTGTTGGAAAAACATTGAACCTAGCTCTAATGAAGGCATATCGGTGAGATGCGGCCATAAGCGATGTTAAGTAGGACGGAGCACGGTAGATAGGGGTTATGCCGAGATTTAACGGCGAGCAGGCTCCACCACCAGCTAAGAAATTTTGGTATAGTGCACATGCAGATATAAGATAACTGGTGGCACACAAGGGTTTTGCAGGAATGTGTCAAAAATGGGATAATGAGTGCCAGCCTCCAACTTTTAGTTCACGAAATGCATTCCATTCAAGAGGCTGTCTGAAGCCCTGATGCAACTTAAAAACACTAACCTCAATTAAGGTCATAAAAGGAGCAGTTCTTGTTGCAAATGAAATTTTCAAATAACCTGCCTGTGCCGCCCTGCCTTCGGGCAGAATGCTGAGAGAAGGGTTTGGCATTTTGCCAAGGTTGCTGCAGAACAGCAGAATAAGCATCCTTCATGTGGGTCATGGAAACGGCTGCTTGTCTGGGTTCGGTTGGTGCAAAAGCGTTTGCAGTGCTCAAGGTACGAATCTATTTCTTCCCCCCTTTGGGCAGTTGACTGAACAAGTCTCTGCTGCTGAACGAAAACCAAGTCATCTCGACTTTTTCAAAACACAGCAAAAGCAAGAAAGAAGTTACTGTATTTTTTGCTCTATAAGTCTCACTTTTCCCCTCCTAAAAAGTAAGGGGAAATGTGTCTCTGTGTTATGGAGCGAATGCAGGCTGCGCAGCTATCCCAGAAGCCAGAACAGCAAGAGGGATTGCTGCTTTCACTGCGCAGCGATCCCTCTTGCTTTTCTGGCTTCTGAGATTCAGAATATTTTTTTTCTTGTTTTCCTCCTCCAAAAACTAGGCGTGTCTTGTGGTCTTGTGCGTCTTATAGAGCGAAAAATACGGTATGTTTTTATACAGTCATACCTCGGGTTGCAAACGTGATCCGTGCGGGAGGCAAGTTCGCAACCTGCAGCGTTCGCAACCCGCAGTGCCGCATCTGCACAAGTGCGTGTCGCGATTCGGTGCTTCTGCACATGCCGTCATTTTGTGCTTCTGAGCATGCACGAGCGCCGAAACCTGGAAGTAACCCGTTCCAGTACTTCCAGGTTTGGCGTGGTCCTCAACCCGAAAACGTGCAACCCGCAGTGTTCACAACCCGAGGTATGACTGTATATGGTATGTTGGAAGCTGCTCAGAGTGGCTGGGGCAACCCAATCAGATGAGTGGGGTATAAATAATAAAAATTGTTGTTGTTGTTGTTGAATAGGACACCCCTATTTCCATAGGAGAAATGTTGGAGGGTATGTAAATCAATATATTCCTAAAGCACAAAGTTGTTGATTAAGAAACAATAGACCAGACTACCAGAGGGCCCTCTAGGCAAACTGATACACACGCTAATAGGTAAAAAGGTAAAGGACCCCTGGATGGTTAAGTGTAGTCAAAGGCGACTATGGGGTGTGACGCTCATTTTGCTTTCAGGCCAAGGCAGCCGGCATTTGACAACAACGAACCAAAAACAAACCCCTTGTGTTGCAATAATCACAACAATACAAGCACAACACATAGGCTAATAGTTAGTAGAAAATATATAATAGAACAATGATATTGTTCAAATTATAGGAGTAAGCCAATCAAAGTTCATATATACAATATAACAGAGTAGTAGCGAGGACCATCAAGTCGTGTGTTCAAAACAGATGTCTAAGGACAGTCTCACAATAGTCTTTCAAAAGTATCAACAGAAGACGTCTCAAACGTTTCAAAAGGACAGTGTCTCCAAAATGATACTACTGTTTCGTAATGGTCTTCATCAGCTGGAAATAAGATACAAGGCATACAACAGACAGCTTTCTGGGTCATGTGGCCAGCAGGACTAAACTGCTTCTGGCACAACCGAACACCGTGATGGAAATCAGAGTGCATGGAAATGCTGTTTACCTTCTGGCTGCAGCAGTACCTACTTAACTACTTGCACTGGCGTGCTTTCAAATTGCTAGGTTGGCAGGAGCTGGGACAGAGCAACGGGAGCTTACTCCGTCGCAGGGATTCGAACCACCAACCTTCTGATCGGCAAGCCCAAGAGGCTCAGTGGTTTAGACCACAGCGCCACACGCTAATATGGTAACAGGATACCAAGAGCCACCACAAAACTCCCTCAAGAAGCCTCATCTCTCACCAAAGACTGAAACAGAGGCCAACTACAAGTCTCTGTCGCAAGTTCTCTGAGTATTTGCAAACAGATGGGTCTTCCCTTCATATTTTATATCTGCCAAACCATAGCAGATCCTTGAATACATGTGACCGATATGAAGTGGGAATTGACACTCGGTAGGGAAAGGGGTCTGGCCAAGGATTAACTCCTCTAACTTACCACATGGTTGTTCGGAGGCTAAAGCAGGAAATGGTGGAAAACAAAATAACAAATAAGTGCGCTTTTTCATCTTGTTTTAATTATCCGAGGAGAATGGATTTAATCCCATTAAATTCACCCTTAAATTCTTGATTTTAGCCAGACTTAGTCTTGCTTACATTTCGCTGGAATATAACTAAAGACTCTGTGTGTGTGTGCTTGTGTGTGTAAAGAAAGAGAGAAAGAATTATAATCCATTGTTATAGCTCTGGGCTCTGGAGGGATAGTAGTAAGCCCCAAGGGTTTATAAAACCAATTAAATTATCCAAAATACATGAGTACACAAATGAGGGTAAAAATAAAGATAAAATGTCTTTTACTTTAAAGAGCATAATTTACAAAGAGACTTGTGGCACCTTAAAGCCTTAGCACATTTATTCCGGTTTGAACTTTATAGACAAGAACCTTTGTCATCTGATGTTGCTGTTGAGTAAATTACTTGAAGGAGGATGTGGAGGGGATGTATCTCAAATTTGCCAATTACGTCAAGCTGGGAGAAAAAGGCATCTCCACACAGCCAGGGATGGACACCAACTCCCATCAGCCCCAGTCAGTATAGCCAGGAGTCAGGGGTGATGAGACTTGTAGTCAACAACTTCGGAGCAGTTATATGGCTGATCATTTACTCTGGGAGAGATTAAGACTTCTATTATATTCTGATTTAATTCAATTTATATGTTGATTAGCACTTGTCCCTCCCTCCCACAAAGAAATACATTTACATTCAAAAGAAATTTGGAAATGATCACCTAGTCTGATGCTACATAGTTAGACATAGGGCCCCATATAATTTTATTTTCATAAAAGTCACTTTTGGTGGTGGTTGCAACTCTTGTTAGGTTGTGGGTGAACATATCAGACGACACAGCGATTCTTCAAACAGCTCTAGTTTATTCACAGGCCAGAACAGAACTGAACTGAAGGGTTCAGCCAGCCTGCCTATATAGAGCTCCACTAGAACGCAACAGTAACCATTTTCTGTAACTATCCAATCACTGAACGTCACTTTCAATCTCTTATTTGCATATGTGGACCTGAGTGAAAACTATCTACAGTATCCCCCTGCTGGCCCAGGGTGAGAACGTCAGTACATAACAACTCTGATCCATATTCCTGCCCCAGAGCTGCGCTTAACTTGGACAAAAGTTGCTGGTTGAAACATTGAAATCTGCTTGTTTCCCATTTGTAGGGGTGGGGTGGGGATCTGGATTGGGGCCACAGTGTGTGGAAAGGGTTAGACTCCACTTCCCCTGTGCTGAAGCCCCATTCCAAATCTCTCTCCCAGTAGCTACTTTTTGCGAGAAGAAAATTACACCCAAACTCCAAATACGGTGGGGCTGGCATGGCAGGCCGGCAAACTAAACGCTGCCATAATTCTGTGTCTCTGATTGCCCTGGGACAAAATCTAAACAAGGTGGATCCTATTCACATCTAATAAAAAAGTTTTATACAGCCTCAGCGAGGTGATGATCCAAAGAATATAGGGATCAAAAAGCAAATCTGCAGGGTTAGATCTTCAGGAAGAAATAGACGGAGCTCTGTCTGAGACTTCAGAGGATGTCTCGGACGCTAACATGACAAAAGGGCAAGATGAAGGCCCCCAAAGGCGGGAAAGTAGCTGTCATAATGGAGGAGGACAGAGACTTAGATGAATACATTCATAATATAAAGCAGACACCGGCCTTGGACTGGAGAGCAGCGCTAGCAGAAATTGAATACGCTTTCGAAGCAACTATCAGCTATTTCCAAAAGAAAACTCCAAATGCAGAGTTCGACCATAAGGTGATAACGTATCATCTGACCCTAAGTCCACTTATTTCCATGGGCTTTCATGTGCCTCTAACTCTGCATAGCATCAGGCTGGTTAATAAAACTATCTTGGACCTATTGTTTTTAGCTTCTGCTCGGTCTTCTGTGTGACACACACATTGCCTCTTTCGGGTGGCACACAAAGGGTTGACCGGAAACCTCAATTCTCAGGTTTTCCTCTCCCTGTTCACATCGAACAATCTCTAATCCAACTCTATGGTCTTCTTATTGTCATCATCCTGGTTACGCCAAGCAACTACCCTGTATGAGAACACATATGGGGTTGGTTGGTTGTGTGTTTGTGCACATGAGTCTGTTCTGTGCATGCAGCCGCCTGTTTATTCCCCAGAAGTAGGCTGTTGCCTTTGAAGAGTCAAACTACAATCAGTCAGTTATTCTCCAAGGCACTGCAGCACTTGCTGCCTTCCTATTAAATGAATGCTCTGGCAAACTAAACAAGTAAAAGCCATGCCAATTAACAGCTGCCCTTTTATGGCCTAACAAATAACATTTCAGCCTCTCTTTGGCCCTCGTTTATGTGCAGAATATATTTACTTTCAGCGCCCTAGAAAGGAACCATTGACAACATGTGTGAACCTTTTATCAATCCATACTTTTGTCCTAGAGAATTCGAATGACAGAGCCATCTGTGGAGTCTATGGGAACAAAAATCTCACTTCAGAAATGAAGGAGACTTTACTAGGCTTCCTTTGAGTTTTTTCTCAGGAGCACATTTCCAGAATCATTCCGGAGCCAGCTAAGTTTCCATGTACAATTTGCACCTTGAAAAGGTCTGTGAATCTGTAATTACACACTGTTTACACACGGCATACATTTTCCATTTTTGTCCCCAAAATAATTTTCTGTGCAAAGTCCACATTTAGAAACATTCAGAGCTATAATGGGAAAACTCTCTCTCTCTCTCTCTCTCTCTCTCTGTGTGTGTGTGTGTGTGTGTTTCCCCTAAGTTGTTGTGTGTTTTTTTTTAATCCTTAATTGGAAATTTGAATGGGGTGTGAAATCTCCTTTTAACAAACCTTCAGCAAGCCAGCGCCCTCTGGTAGCTTTAGATACACTTAGTACTATTTATGGCTGTTGTGCAAGTGCCAGATATAAATATATAAAATCGCACCACGCTTTGACTGCAACAAAGCAAGCACAGTTTCACAGAAAGGTTTTCTCTGAGGAACTTGGCTGCTGCTTTCTTCAGATGAGCTTTGAGCCAGAGGGTGAATGGGCAAATACATGCAAAGAGCACAAATCAGATATTATTTTTGGAACGCTCGGAAATGAAGCAGCAGTTTCAGGAGGGCAGGTAAGAATGGAAGGTGATGAAGGAGGCATGAAATCAAAGTGACAAAGAAACAAACACCGCTGGAGGGAAGATCCAATTTTCTTAAGCTGCACACTCCAAATTCAGGGAGACAATTAGCTTGCAAGAACTGGTCAGCAACATGTTCCCTTCCGCTAGTAATACGGGTCTCCTTGCGGGCTGGCGAAAGGTGATTAAACAGCTAACCTTCTCCAAATAAGGCTCCTTTCAATATTATTACGCAGTGCTAAATACACCAAAAGGAAGCGTTTCATTTGCCATCCACACAATTTACATCCTCTGATGCCACTGTTTGAAAGGTATGCAGTTTATAAATATAGTTTTTATGAATGGGTATGTGTTACCAATGAAAATTGGAATAGAGAAAACGGCATAATTATAAATGTACATAGCACACACACACACACACACACACACACACACAAAATCACAAATATATACACACAAACAGATATAGATGAAATGTTTTGAGCATGTGTCTTTGTTATTATATCTAACACTGAATCTGTATGCAGCCTGGTAAAAAGAGAAATGGATATATATTCTATAAATCTTTCATTCTCTCCTCTGCACCCAAGATGTTATTGATTTCATTGATTACAATTCTAGTGACTTTTCAACATATTGTTTTCTATCACCAATAATGCAGGTTTCCTTACTAGGTTGCTGATAAAGCAACCCCAAAGTTTATCTAGATCCCAAATGCATTGACTTTGGATCCTGTTAAAATTTGTCCTCTGAAGTCCAGCCTATTCTTAATGTTGAAATACAGAAATGAACTCTTTGTGGCAGTGCAAAAGATGAGAAGTTAACTCTCTGTGAGAAACATCATTTAAGCTAGAAGGATCGTTGTTGAGATATGCACCTTTATGTACACGGGATATCTGCATACTTTGCAAGAGTTTTAATAATTATTTGAGCTAGACAGGGCTTTGGCAGAAGAATGCAAGATACAGAAAATGTTAGAAATCAACCAACCAACTTCTATTTTACCTTAATACCTCTGACATTGCTCCTCTTAAATGAGGGACAGGGGATTTCTTTCTTTACACCCCACACTAATATACTCTTTTTCTAGGGAAAAGGTAAAGTGAGTATTGAAAAACCAAATGGCTTCCCATAAAGTCAGTGGCTTTAGGGCTCAGTAAACACTTACACACTTGAGCAACTTTTATCTCTTGCATTGTCCTGTTGACTTTAGTCCTATGGTATCTGGAGGGAGGAGAGGCATCTAGATTATTACTATGAAAACTCAGCAGTATAGTCAAAATTAGGTTTTCAGAATGGCATGACTGGTTTTATATTTATAGGGTGTGGGAGGGGGGAGGTATTCCTTTTAGCTTTCAAAATAACAGAAATATATTGGATGATTGGGTTTCAGTCATGTTACTCTCTTGCTTTCAAAACAATATAGCTCTCAACTAGGTTTAGACTGGGTGAGCTCTTTTTCCTTGACCATAGAACCATGAAGGTCTACAAAAAGAAGTCTTGGTTCAGATTCCCTTGTCTACTCTTTGTGATACTTCCACAATCACATATCTCATATTTGGATCGTGTCCAGCATTAGTCATACTCAGATAAGACACACTGAAATTTATGGATGTGACTCGCCAAGCTCTATTTCTCGCTGTGTATTTGTATGAAAATCAACATGAATGAGAAACAATGGATTTGTAGTAAGGATCAACAACCAGTTGTGCTATGGCCAAATGTATCTCCTTAGTTACTATGCAATCCTTGAGGACGCTGGTGGCGCTGTGGTCTAAACCACTGAGCCTCTTGGGCTTGCCGATCGGAAGGTCAGCGGTTCAAATCCCTGTGATGGGGTGAGCTCCCATTGCTCTGTCCCAGTTCCTGCCAACCTAGCAGTTTGAAAGCACACCAGTGCAAGTAGATAAATAGATACAGCTGTGGCAGGAAGGTAAATGGAGTTTCCATGTGCTCTGGTTTCCATCACGGTGTTCTGTTGTGCCAGAAGCGGTTTAGTCGTGCTGGCCACATGACCTGGAAATCTGTCTGTGGACAAATGCCGGCTTCCTCAGCCTGAAAGCGAGATGAGCACCACAACCCCAGAGTTGCCTTTGATTGGACTTAACCGTCCAGGGGTCCATTACCAGCATCAAGAGGTCTTCTTAGGGAATTGCCTGGGAGGGGGCAAGAGGGACTTTGATAATATGGCCACTTGAGCAAGGACAAAATCCCCCCACCACGAAACAAATCTTATTTTGGTACAGTTGCTTTTTTGGTACAGTTGCTTTTTTATGGATATTCTCAGTAGGTACCTGTATAAATATATTGTATATTGATGATGATGATGGACTTCGTCAGCTTGGCACCCTATGCAGGGGAATCGTCTACACCAGGCTTAACAACAAAGCTTAACAACTTTGGGGTAAAATCATAAAAAAGCTCAACAACTTTGATCGGCCCTTACATCTGTTCACGTCATCAAATCTGGCCCTCTTTGAAAAAAGTTTGGACACACCTGGCCCACACCATCGTAAATCTGATACTGGATGGGATGAGCCCTGGGTCTTTGTGCTGGATCCCAGGTCTTCTGGATCCCAGTTCTTCCCAGCTCACGTTTCGTTTTATGTTCACTTTGCTTACAGATCTGTGCTTACAGCTCTCCAGTGACACAGGGACTCCAGCCAACCGCCATCTTCATTCACCCAAAGGCCATTCTGTACATTCCTGCAAATTTGCACTGTAGTCCTGCGTTCTGAGGCCTTTAAAAAATATCTCCACCAGCAGCTCTGGTGCTGCAGCAGAATTTGCTGCTGACTCAGGTCCCCATAGGTTTGCAATGGATTTGGCCTGTTGAAGGGTTCACAGCGTAAAACTGGACATGTGGCAAGCTGCACACTCAACAGAGCACTGACAAGTTGTGCAATAATCCTTGCTGTGATGCCGGGCTGGCATCACCCTCTAGACATTCAAAAGGTCCTTATTGGCTGCCTTGGCTAAGTAGTGTTTGAAGGGATGGGGAGGAAGGAGAAGCTCTCTGTGCCCTATTTCCAATTTCACAAATCGGGTCCTCCCTTAAAAAGGGGACGTATTGCGGTGAGACCTGGAAAACCGACACCCTGTGTTGTGGGTGGGTACGATTGGTCAGTCACAACACCCGATTGGTAGGTCCCTTGTAGCTGGGTGCAATCTGGCCAATGGGACACAGTCCAAACGGTTTGAGGGACCTATTTATGCCCATGCACATGACCCAGAGCTTCCTCTTTTGGTACGTGCATCGGAAAACCTGCCCACCTCTCCCTATATTTAGGGCTTTGTGCTTGACCTTGCTATGCCGTTGTTTGTTGTTGGGACAGGGGCATGGCAGGAATTTCCCCCACTTGGCTGATTGGCTGTAGCCATTTGGGTTTCGCCTGCCGTGTAGCAAATCGTCACAACTTGTAAGGTTGCAGATACGCACTGGTTCATGTGATAGGGATGGGGGAACGGTCTCCCCATCCCTATGTGAAGGGTATTCCATTAAAGGAATCCAGGGACTCAACTTGGTTTGGTCAACCCCCAAGAGGGGGTTGTGCCCGTGCCTAAGTCCAGGGGAGCATCTGGGGTCTGTTCCCAGGCTTTTCACCTGCCTCAGATGTTCACTCTTGGCTGACCTATGATGGAGCTCTGGGTCAGCGATACCTGCAAGGGTGTAGGGAGCTAGTCAAACCAGAGCCTATGCAACCACTCACTTTTCTGTAATCAATAAAGTTGTGGCCTAAATTGTGCCAAAAACCCAAACCAACATTTGAGTCAAGTGTGAATTTATTTAGGGGGGAGGTTTCTGGGTCTGAACACACAATAACTCACCACTTGGAAGTGCCCCCACCCAGCCATGACATGGCAGGGTGCGTTGCCACAGTGTCTACTGCTACAGACGTGAAAGTAAAAGCTGCTTGACTCTGGAACAAACTCTCCCAAAAGGGAAATGACTGGCAGAATCCGAGACCAGGGAGAAGAGTCGGTGGAAGAAGATTGGAAGAAATTTAAAGACTATTTACAGAAATACTGTAAAATTAATGAATGTTAGAATGATGTCAGAATGAAGTTAAGTGGTTTTAGCAGTAATGTTATAAAGGTGTATGTAAAAATGGATTGTTAACAGGTGAAAATCCAAAGTTATAATATATTAAGTTAAAGGATTAAGACAAAAACAAAGAGGGAAAGGAATTGCTGAATTAACTAACAGAACTGGAATACAAAAAAGGGAGGTGTGAGGAGGTCAGGGAAGTAAGGAAATGAAATGCAAGGCATGGAAAGACTGATGTGTTTTTTATCTTTTTTTGTATTTTGTATTTTTTTCCTTTTTGTTTCTTTTTCTTTCTTTCTTTTTTCTTCTCTTTTTATTTATGTAATCCTTTCTTTGAAACTTTAATAAATATCATTAAAAAAAAAACAACTCTCCCAAAAGGTGGTGCTCTCCTTCCTTGGAGGTTTTTAAGCAGAGGTTGGATGGCCGTCTGTCATGGATGCTTTAGCTGAGATTCCTGCATTGCAGAGGATTGGACCAGATGATCCATGAGTCCCTTCCATGATTCTAACTTTGGCCTCCATCTGCACTGTGCATTTAAAGCAGTTTCACACCACTTCAAACAGTCATGGGTTCTGTCAAAAAATCCTGATAACTGTAGTTTGTTAAGAGTTATCCCCAGAGTTCCCTGGGTGGAGGGATTGGCGGTTAAATGTGCTGGGAATGTACTTTCTGGAGCAAGCTTACGATTTTGCTTTTGAAGCGTCAGACGGTGCCCAGCTCTACAAATGCCCCACTTGCGCTACACGCTTAAAGTCATAGACGCATGAAGGAGTAAGCACACATTGGTATGAAATTTATGACTCACCCTTCACCAGCAGGGGGCGGTTATAACAATATAAAATTCAGAATTAAAAGCAGTTGAAACAGAATTACATTCATAACAATACACACATCAAAGACCACGGGAAAGAGATGCACCTTCAAAATTCACCCAAAGCTATATAGTGAAAAAACCACACGCACCTCTGTGGGAGGCAATGCCACAACTTTGGGGCCACCACAGAGAAGGCCCTCTCTGGCCCTTCCTCCAAACTTCTGAGGGAGGTGGAACTACCAAGAGAGTCCCCTCTGCTGATGTTGACACAGGGAGGGTGAGGAAGCAGTCTTTGAGACCTAAACTATTTAGGATTTGAGCACTTAACACGAGCACCTTGAATTGTGTCTGGAAATAAACTGGCAAGCAACATAAGACGAAAAGAAACAAACAAGGGAGGAACTTTCAGGTCCATTGCTCAGAGCATATGCTTTGAATGTAGAAGGCCACGGTTTAATATATGACACACTGCTCAAATTACAGGCAAACAAAGGTAGCCTCTTAGCTACTGTTTTCTCAGAAAACTATGACCACGGGGCAATATGATTTGTCTAAAACTGGTGGGGAGACCTAGTTTTTCCACCATGCTGTGAGCTAGGGGGCCACGTGCCCTACTTGACAGAGTACTGAGCTCTGACTGAAGGGCTGCCCGTCCAAGTCCAGTTTAAAGATAAGAAAGTATAAGAAAAATGAAAAGCTTTGAGATTGCCCATTGGCAGTTGTTTTGTGCTTGCTGGTGCAGCACTTTGGTTTTTTTGTGGACTGGCCATGTTGTGCGGATGCCTGATTATCGTCTTCCAAAGCAACTACTCTATTCCGAACTTGAAAATGGAAAGCGTAATGCTGGTGGTCAACAAAAGAGATTTAAAGACTGTCTCAAGGCAAATCTAAAAAAATGTAGTATAAACACTGACAACTGAGAAACACTGGCCTGTGAGCACTCAAATTGGAGAGCAGCCTTTACCAAAGGTGTCATGGACTTTGAAGACGCTTGAACTCAGGACGCAAGGGAGAAATGTGCTAAGAGTAAGGTTACCAGACGTCCCCGTTTCCCGGGGACAGTCCCCGGATTTACAGTCCCTGTACAAAATCCATTGAAGTTGAAAAGTGTCCCTGGATTCATTGAAAAAAATATGGTAACCTTAAGAGGAAGGTATGCTTAGCAAACCCTCACCGTGATCAACTCCTGCCCAGAAACCTACAGTATGTCCCCACTGTGGAAGGACGTGTGGACCCAGAATTGGCCTCCACAGTCGCTTACAGACTCACTGTTAAAACCATGTTTATGGAAGACAATCTTACTTGGCTGTGAGTGATCGCCAAAGAAGAAGATGATTAGCAGTTGACACCTGGACTGAGTATCACAGTCTTCTCTACTCTGAAGAGATGTATTATATTTCTCTTTAAATTTTAGTTATATGTAAAGCACACCCTCCAACATGATGAAAATTGGGATGCACATCTTTTGGTGCTGTGCCCCTGGCACTGAAAGACGCACAACTTACCGTAACTCCTTCACATTCCCAGCACCAAACAGGCTCAACACAGCTTCTCCCACAAACAGGAAGAAGCACAGTGGCAGTGGTGATAAGAGCAAAGGCTACCTTAGAGGCGACCTGCCTTCTTGCTCTGCATCCACCTCTCTGATTTGAAAATAGTGAGCCATGTCTTTTGATGCGTGCTCTTGTGTGAGTTAGTTGATTCGCACAAGAGCGTGGGACCAAAAAACAGGACATTCCAGGATCCACTCAGAAGCTGGGGTGGCTTCTGTCATTCAAGGATGTCCCAGTCAAATCGGGGTGGTTGGGCAGTATGGTAAAGATGGAAATAATATCTGTAATTGAAAGAGGTGCACAGAACATCTCTTCATCTGTGACCAGATAGCATGTGTGTCTGTTTGTTTGTTTGTTTGTTTGGTCGGCTGTCTAGTTGCCGACTATTGGCATATATAAATTTGATGCAGATCTGTGGCTTCTCTTATGGCGATTGTGTAAGTGGACACCTTAAATGGAGCACATAGTTCTGCCAGGGTTGAGACAGGATCCTATATTTGAAAGATGCTGTGATTCAGACTACACAGTGGTGGCTTCAATGGGCCAATGGTCTTGGGAATTATAAGGACAGAACTACCCAAACTGTACAGAAATTTATTCATATATGCAACTACAGCAGCAAGAATGTTACTTGCCCAAAAATGGAAAGAAGAAGAAGTCCCAGCAAAAGAAGAATGGATACAAAAACTTATGGAATATGCAGAAATGGCAAAACTTACCAGAAAAATAAGAAATCAAGATAACAAACTTATTATAAAAGAATGGAAATGGTTTATTGAATATTTACAAACAAATTGTAAACAGATAAGAACACTGGCAGGATTATTGTAATAACCTGCAGTTTCATAAGAGTATATATTTAAAGTAGATGAATAAATGAACAAATTAAGTTAATTAGGATATGCAGAAAATATTAAAAATTAATTTAAGGAACCGCAGAAAAAGGGGGAAGGAAGTCAAGTTTTGAAATGTTAAAATAACTGTAAAATTATTGAAATGTAATGTATAAACCTGAAAATCATAAATAAAAAATAGATGGGCCAATTGTCTGGCTCAGAATTAGACAGATTCTTATATTTCTGCTGGCTTGAAATGCAATTTCTTAAGAACTTGGTACAGTTCTGTCCAACATAATGTTACAAGGACAGCTCTGCAGCGTGTGAAGGGGAAAGTGGAGGTTGGGTTTTGCCTTGGTTATTACAAAGGAGACGCAACTTGCTAGAGAATGTTTCACCCTGTCCCTCCGCCACTAATAAGCACTTCGCCTGCCTTTCAGCCCAGCGCTGAGCAAGCACCACCGAGAGGAAACTTGGGTCTTCAGCAAATCTCCCACATTCTCTGTAGGACGGCGGGGAGAACCTGGCAGTGCCAGCCTCGGTTGGTGGTGTGTTTTCTCCAGGTGCCTATTACAGGATAATTAGAGAGGTCTTGGACTGGTTTAATAACAGGCTTCCACTTCGTTCAGGTTCGCTCATCATAAAAGTTAACGCCTTCGCCAGTCTGATGCAAAAAATGTCTGCGTGTTGAGCAAACGAAAGATTTCTGTGAGGGGAAAAAAGAACAAATCAGAAATAGATCTACACGTGAGTAAACAGGCCTCAGGCATGGTTGCCTGCGCTATATAATGAGCTCATGACAGGAAACATCATATAACAACTTAATTGTAAACAACCACCTGAGCATTCCTTACGCCTGATTCATCTTTGGAATGTTCCAGTTCTCCTGTTAGGTGCAGGAGAATCTCCTAAACTTGGGTTCTTCCCAAATTCTCACTTTTTAAAAAACCAGCAACAACAAAAACACAACCCATTATTTTTTTAAAGAAAGGATGCACTATACATAGCTTGGAATAATCATTAGTCGGGGGAAATGTTGCCAGTCGAAGTGGGAAGGTAATTCTAGTTTGACAGTGATGCCACAAATCTTTTAAAATGCTTATTAAAAACAAGACATATATGGAAAGCGGCAGCGTTTGGCCAGCCAGGCTGCTGCTTGCATGTGCCAGTAACTTCCTACTCTTTATTTTTAATGTGGGATTTCAAATGCAAAGGGATTCTGCCATGGTAAGTAGGGGCTACTTTATTGCTGTTCACAAATCCACATGCATTTATTCTGCTTAAGATATGATATAGGGCTTTTTTTTGTATTCCCATTTATCGCTTGCCAAGAAATAATTAAGAATAGGAGCTAGAAGATTAATTTTAAATAAAAAAAATCTCCTCAAATGAAAATGTCAGGTCATAAAAATTCCTTTTAAATCATAACAGCATATAAATCTTTGAAATTAACCATGTAATTACAATGTCTATCAACTTCTACCTTGAGCTTTGAGCCTCTCTTTTTAATCTTCCATTCTTTTTTTAATGAATAGCTATTTTGAAATTAAAAAGTACTGTTCATTACACATGCCCCACTATAATAGGGTTTTTATCATATTTGCTCTATTTAAAAATACTTGCTACTTTGTAATTATTCACACGCCGATCCCTTCCTATATCGAGCAGAAAATAAAAAATGAAATAGAAGTCAAAGGTGCTTCAGAGCTGAATGATTTACACAATTCATTAAGGACGGTGATTTTTCAGTTAGCATCAGATTAAATGGTTACTTACTCTCAAATAGCCCTTGGGGAGTTGAATTGCTGGGTAGCAAACAGATTAAAGTTTGCATTGAAAGAAAAATTGAATTCAGAGGTAATCAATAGCATAATAGGGGCAGTGAGTGGTGCCTGCTGCCTGAAATGAAATTACCATATTTTTAATCTTAATTTTCCACTCTGTTTATCTGACAGTGTGGATGTGCAATCCAAACAGATAATGAGAGAGTGGGATATTGACACTGCTGTCCTCTGGAGTGCTTGTTTTCAGTGATTAAATGCTGTGATCTGTGATTACTTTGTGCAGGGATGTCAGAGCTGCTGGCCAGAGCTATGGGAGGGACACTAACTCAGCAGCTGCAGCTTCCCTGTCTCTCAGGCCCTAATGTTTGAAAATTCATTTTCTGCCGGCTATGCGTGGCAGGAAGGGAGTGAGGTGGCAGCAGCAGCTCTGGTGGAGGGAGGGGAATGGGATTGGGGAAGGGTGCGGGTGATCTATTTACATATATACCTCTACTCCTACAGAAAACGACAGGAATTAATCCCTGTTTATCCTTTTTAAAAAGCGTTTAATTAGATCAATATGCAGAGCGCCTTTTCTTCAAGTGGGGGATATTTATTCCTCTCCAAATCCTGAAGGCAGTGGTACAGGGTGAGAGGCAGAGACAAGCAGGATATGTCTAGAAAACTTAGGAGGTGGCGTGAATTATCTTTGCAAACGAAAGTGGATGAATGTTGCGAAGCCAACATGAGATTCTAAGCGGTCTATCCAAACAAATTTGCTGGTGATATATGTCGAAGCAGAACTATAAATCCACTCACCGCTCAGGCATAATTCTTTTAAAATGCAGACAAAGCAAAGAGGGAGATTGTCGATCCACACATTTTTATTTTTTCAGGAAGTGCAGTGGTAGAACTTGGCGGTTCTAGATGCCAGCACCGTAAAACGCAGGCGAAACCGCAGAACTTAGGAGGGTGTGTTCCCACTCTGGTTTTATAGCCTGATATGATATTGGTGTGACTTAAAAGTTTATTGTATAATAAATTGCCCTGCTGTGCAATAAATTGCCCTGCTATAAGAAAGTATTCGGAGCATGGCTCGGAGGAGGGGTGGGGTAAAAGAAATGTCCACAGGGGGCACTGCGTCCTGCAGAAGCAGTGAAATCGTGGCAACGTGTGCTTTTTCCTCACAAATTGACAGCACAGAAGACATGGCTTTTATTCTCTTGCTTCTCAAACAGGGGTGATACGTGAGTGAGGAGAAAAATCATATGTGAAGCAACCTGCTAAAGACAACAAATTATGGAAAAGGAAGCCAACCAAATATGTAGAAATATCAGCATGTTGATATATATATTTTTTCTGTTTTTGGGGAGATGTAGTCCTTCCTTCCTTCCTTCCTTCCTTCCTTCCTTCCTTCCTTCCTTCCTTCCTTCCTTCCTTCCTTCAGCATGAGAGGTTTGTTACATTAACTGAAGCCCCTGGAAGCGTGCACTTTTCAAAATGCCATGGAAAGCAGCCGAATCTGGGTCGAATGCAATAACTCCCAAACATTTTCTTATTTTGCCTCCTTAATATAGAGTGAAGGCACTGCAACAGTCATACAAGAGCTATGCAAAACTTCCAGTGAGTCAGCATGTGAGGAAGAATCTGTGGGTGTAAAGCCGGGGAGGGACGGCATAGAAGTTTTTCTCCGTTTCTCATTTTTCATCACATTCCCACATCAGTCTGGCAGCATTTTGATCTGCATCACTACTAAAAAAGATGCACATTTTTGTATGTGATGTTGTTGCTCAATATAAATATTTTTGCAAGCACTTTTTGCTAACATAATGCATTTTTGTATGTTCTTTTCCGTGCTGCGATACTTTTATGCACACTTTCCCCTAATTTACATATTTACGTACGAATTATTTGGTTGGAGAACTGCATCAGGAAATTGGAAGAAATGCAAATTTTGAAGCTTAGTTCAGTTTTGGTTTGGGAACGGCAGATTAGATCGGTTCACATCAAAACATAAACCATGCTGAATTTCCCTCTTACCCTTATAGAGAGCTACTATGAATTGATATGGTGGAATGCAGATTGTGGAAAAACACTGTTCATACATCTTATAAGACAGAATCAGATAAGTGCTGGAGATGCAGTGAGACTGAGGGTATTCTCTATCATATGTGGTGAACCTGTAAAAGGGTAAAATAATATTGGGAAATAATTCAAAATGAATTGAAAAAAATGTTTAAAAGTACGTTAAAAAACAACAACAACAAAAATCCAGAGTCCTTTTTGTTGTGGATAATTCAGATGGAAATTCCCAGGTGTCAAAAAAGGTTATTTATGTATCCCACTACTGCGGCCTGTGGTTTGTTAGCCCAAAAATGGAAAACGAGCAAGGTCCCAACTAAAGAAGAATTGCAACTTAAACTGATGGAATATGCGCAGCTTGCGGACCTAACATATAGAAAAAGAGAACAAGAAGAACATACATTTAGAGAAGACTGGAAAATGTTTATTGAATATATGGGGAAAAATTGCGTACATTTGAAAATGTGGGCAGCATTAATATAAATTCAACAGTGTATTTAAGTTTTGATGGATGCAATAATGGAATACTGAATGGTTTAGTTTATATAAAATATGCAGGGATTTATGTTATGCAAAATGAACCATGATGGAAAGAGAAGGGAAGTCATTGAGATTTTAAGGTTGTTTAAATGAATATTCTAAAATGTAAAACAGAAAATTAAATTAAAATTAATGGGGGGAGAAAAACATTGTTCACGTGGCGGCAACGTCACATGAGAGAGCTTACACCCTTTTCAGGAACAGAGGTTGCTGCGTGTAACGCTCACACGTCACACTAAACCATGGTTTGGCCTGATATGCATGAGCAGGGAGGAGGTGTTGCAAGAGAGGAGAGCATTTCAGCTTCTGCACAAACCACAGTTTAGCATGATTCACACCCACAGTGACGTGTGCGATTGTCAGCAGGGTATGAAGAGACGTTTCTTTAGTGGCTCCAAACACTCTCAGTTCCAAACCAGTCAGTTTTGACAGACTCTTATCTTTACAAAAGCAGTTATGCTACCACTGGGGCGGGGAGAGATTTTCTTGAAAGCACATAGAAAATAGAATGCCTTCCTGACACTTTTGAAAAAGCACGAAAACAGTGGAATTATTGTAGGTACCTAAAAATGGGAATTTTTCATATCAGGTCCCTTTTTAAAAGGCCCAGTAAGGTCACCAAGATTTGAGCCCCAAAATAGGACTGAAAAGTTATCACCCTTTAAAATGAGTTCCAGGCAGTTACTGCAGTGGCTCTTTTACAATGCATGATGAGACTGGGAAAGGTTTTAAGCACCACAACATTATCCTTTAGCAGCAGCAGCTCTGTCCAGTAGGAGAAAGAATTGAGTCTGTGGAAGACAGAACAGCATTGGGGCATATTTTGCAGTGTTTTTAAATGGCTTTGGAAAATCTTATCTATGCACCAACTATGGGAATGTTAAAGGCTTCCCTCTGACAAATCAGTAACTGCTTTTATCTTTGCTACAACTTTTTCTTTTGCAGCTTTCTTTTTTCTTTTTAAATGAAAAACAGAAGAACGACAGGGTTAGGATCACGGCCTTTCTTCCACCTCTTTTTAATTTATTTTTTACTGCGCAATTTGGGCATGTCGTATTCACGCTGTGCATTGAGGGCCTTTTGGTCTTTGTAGATTTATTTGTGGCAGAAGTAGCATCGGAACTAAAAAAAAAACAGGCCTTGGCAAAGCCGTGATAAATCTGCATTATTGGTGAAACTTGTCAGGAAGGATAAAATGAGGAGGTAACCCTAAAATGGCAGGCAAATGTTTTCAGCAGTCAGGAAATTATGAATGCAAACTACCCCCCCCCCCCGGTTACATCTATATTTCTAAAGCTTCTCTGATTGTGTTATCGCTAAAAGTTTCCCAGGGATTTTGGTCAAAACTTAATATGCTGATCTTTCAAACCTCAGAAGATGGCTGATAATATTCTGTAATTGAATAGTCATTGAAATGGAAAGCGTTTTGAAGAATGCTCAGCCTTTCCCCCCCCAGTCTTGTTTTGACTCTCAGGTGCAATGCAAAGTCTGAGTTTAAACAACAAAGGGTCTTGTAGCACCTTAAAAATATTTACCTGCCCTTGTATTTGTGGCCGCCGTTTTAAAGCGTATTAAGCTTTAGAAATGCCACAATGACAGAGGAGAAAATCCAGACCCAATCTCTTCCCTTTCACTCTGTAAACCCTGATATGCTCCATCACCTTTTCAAAATAGTGCCCTGCCCTCTACTCCCCAAATGGCAACACTGAAACAAAATCAATAGAGAAACAATGGTGAAAAGGATTATCTGATCTTTAAATGAGGGGCCGTTGATTGGAAGGAACTAAGAGTGTGCGAATTTTCCTGGCGATCTCAGCTACTCCTGGAAACAGAAATTCCTCCAGGAATAGCAGTGTAACCCATAAGCACCGCAGATTTGTTGTTTGAGGAGCAACTCAATATGTTACACGGGTTTGGGAGAAGCATCTGTCTAGAAAGCTTTGCAAACGGAGTAGTCATGTAAAGCAAAGTAAATGACTTTCCCATAAATAACTCTCCCCCTGCAGCAAAGCCAATGCTGTACGTTCTGAAATAAGGCACTTTCTTCTTCTTCGTGCATTACGGATCGGAGCTTAAATTCAGTCAGGATTCATCAGGACTCAATCTCAACTTCTTTTCCATGTTAGAGATCAGATCTGGAATGTATGCAAAATGACATTTAGAAGGCAGCCCCCCCGGACCCCACAATACACACAGCTGCAGCAAAGAGTAAAGAGGAACTTTAGACAGTAAAAGATTTATCACAGCTGCTATGTATCTCTTAGTCTTTGAGGTGCCACAAATGTCTCTGAAGATTTTGCTGCAACAGGTCAACATGGTCGCTCTCTGGAAGAGAGTATGTGCTGCATTATAGCTTAACTGCCACTGTGCTATAAACTACAGTATACCTCTCTCAGGAAAGTTAAATAAAGCATGTTCTTCTTTGGCGATCACTTGTAGCCGAGTAAGATTGTCTTCCATGAACATGGTTTTAACAGGGAGTCTGTAAGTGACTGTGGAGGCCAATTCTGGATCCACATGTCCTTCCACAGTGGGGACATAGGTTTCTGGGCGGGAGTTGATCACAGTGAGGGTTTGCCAAATGTGCCTTCCTCTTAGAATGTTTCTCCATTTCGTCCTGAGTTCGAACGTCTTCAAAGCCCATGACACCTTTGGTAAAGGCTGTTTTCTAATTGGAGCGCTCACAGGCCAGTGTTTCCCAGTTGTCGGTGCTTATACTACATTTTTTTTTCCTTGAGAGAGTCTTAAAATCTCTTTTGTTGACCAGCAGCATTATGCGTTCCATTTTAAAGTTTGGAATAGAGAAGTTGCTTTGGAAGATGATAATCAGGCATCCAAACAACATGACCAGTCTTCAACCAGTTGATGCTGAAGAATCATTGCTTCGACACTGGTGATCTTTGCTTCTTCCAGTACACTGGCATTCATTCACCTGTCTTCCCAAGTGATGTGTAAAAAATTTCAGAGACACCATTGATGGAATCTTTCCAGGAGTTGGAGATGGCATTTATAAGTATGCACATTTCACTAGCATACAGTAAGATTGGTAGTACAATAGCTTTGTAAATAAGCATTTTGGTTTCCCTGAGAATGTCTTAGTTCTCAAACACTCTGTACTTCAATCGAGAGAAAGCTGCACTTGCAGAGCTCAGGTGTTGCTGGATTTTGGCATCAGTGTCTGCCCTTGTGGAAAGATAACCGCCCAGGTGGGAGAAGTCACCAACATTTTCCAACGTCACACCATTGAGTTGGATTTGTGGCACTGCAGAGGGGCTGTTTTGTGCTTGTTTATGCAGCACTTTGGTTTTTTGGATGTTGAACAATAAGCCAAGCTTTCTGTAAGCTTCTTTGAAGATATTTAGGATGGTTTGGAGGTCATCCTCTGAGTGCATACACACTACTGCATGTCTGTGCAATATATGTCTGTGCGGTGTGCATATTTATTACACAGAGTGGCTTTGTGTGCATTCCCAAAACATTCAGAATTAGTATTCCAGAGCTCCTAGGTTTCTACTCAACTCTCTCTTTTTATAGGTTGGCCTATATATAAGCCAAACATTGTGATGATCAGTGCAGTAGGCATCATTCAGAAAAGCACTTGCCAACTTCCTAAGCCAAAATAAGAGAAGGGCAGACTTTTCCTTGGCTGAGATGCTAAATAACTTAGATCCACCTTTACCATAAAGAAGTGTGAGATGGCAGGTACTGGGGGACGAGGGGTGGTAGTGTCAATGGCGACAACCATCCCAGTGCCCTTCCGATTCTCTGTTGAGGATGGAGATATTTGTGCCCTGTGACCCCTAAGCTGGTGGAGGGTGCTGCCAGGGATGATTCAGCGGCTAAGTCGAGTTGGCTTCTGCATGTGGAATGTGGGCACCATCTTGTCCTTCACCCCAGAAAGAAGAACATCTTGAGAACATCTCGAACCATGTGGCCATTATCTAGCATCAAATGAGGCCCTGTTTTCCTTTCCTTTCCTTTCCTTTCCTTTCCTAGTGACTGACTGAGCACTAGCAGCAGCACCTTCTTAGCCTTGGCACCCTTATCGTGGAATCCCTTTCCCAGAACCCCCTCCTTTTATTCTTCAGAGAGCTGTTTTATTGCGTTTTGTGGAAAGATGGGTGAGTTCTTTGAACTCTTGCAACTGATTTTGCCGAGAATCGTGTTCTTTTATTTGCTTGTTTGAACAGAATTTGGACTATTTTAATTTTGGTTTTATATGTTTTTATAGCACTGTTTTCTGGGTTTTGGCTTGTATTTTTGTTTTAATGATATTGTACACCATTTACAGATCTAAAAATAATAATAATTAGGTGGTTTGTAAAGGCTTTTAAATAAATAAAACATCATTATATTATACAATTTGCTCTATTCCTTTCTGCCTGTTCCTTAGCCTGCAATACTATTTCCACAGACCCGAGAGTAAAGCATTCTCACATCTGCCTTTGTTACCCCTGACTACCAGCAGCTATCCAGATTTTCTTCTTCTGTTTCTCCAGGATTGATAAATTTTGATACCCAAAGAGGAACAGTTCTTCTCAGTTTTCCATATACTTAGTGGGAACCTCTTCTGATGAGGAGAAGCAAAAAAGTTTGGATGCGAGCACAAAGCATAGTATACTAAATAAACCTCTTAAATTTTGGTTGACATTTGTCATTGCAAAGGGCTGTTCATATCAATTAGGAAAGAATATCCACCAGGCAATTGCAGAATCCTTGCCAATGAACCAAGTAACAGGTTTCCTGTCTCAACATACAAGTCAAGGCAAGGAATCTTGTTACTCTGAGCAATTTCATTGACGAGACTGATATCAAACATCCTGAGGAAATGGACTTCTAGCCAATGCATCTAATTTGCAAGTTGGGTAAACTGAAGGAGGGCTTTGCGTGATTATATAAAAAGATCCAATCCAAAAAGAAGCGAATATTTTACTAATGTTTTCCCATTCAGTTCTGCCAGACCTCATAACAGCTGCTAGCCCTTGAGTTTAATCAACTTGTGGCCAGAATGTGCATATCTTTTTGATTATGCATATGAGATACCATTTTGTATCGCTGCCTTAGAAAAAAATCACATTAAAATATATTTCTGAGTTCCTCCTGTTGTGGGGAGACGGGAGGCAATGAAACTTGGGAAGCTGTAGAAACAAGGAGTTAGATGAAGGATAGAAATCTAGTCCTGCATCTAGAAGGGGACAAATAACCTTTGTAAAAAAAAACCAGAAGCTTTTATTTTGGGAATTATAAGGATAGAACTACCTAAAATGTATAGAAACTTATTCATGTATGCTGCTATAGCAGCAAGAAGGTTACTTGTCCAAAAATGGAAAGAAGAAGAAGCCCCATAAAGGAAAAACGGATACAAAAACTTACGAAATATGCAGGAATTGCAAAACTTAACGGAAGAATAAGGAATCAAGATAACAAATCTTTTATAAAAGAATGGAAATGGTTTATTGTACATTTACAGATAAATTATAAACAGATAAAAACATTGGCAGGATTATTGTAACAACCTGAAGTTTTATAAGTGTATATATTTCAAGAAGATGAATAAATGAGTAAATTAAGTTAATTTGGATATGCAGAAGATATTAAAAACAAATTTAAGGAACTGCAGAAAGAGGGGGGATGGAAGTCAAGTTTTGAAATGTCAAAATGAATGTAAAACTAGTGAAATGTTTAAAACAAGTGAAATGTATAAACTGGAAAAGTATTTTTAAAAATGGAAAAATAAATAAATAGATAGGCACAAAGAGGTGGGAAAGGTAACAATGGCAGCACAGGGGTGAATCCTACAAAGTGATTCAAAATAGCCCTTCCGAATAGAGGGGCTCTGTTGCCTGCAATGAAGAACAAGATCCCAGTGGCGTAGCGTGGGTTGTCAGCACCCGGGGCAAGGCAAGTACAGTAATTTGCGTCCCCTAACCCGTGGATTTGTGCCCCCTAACCCGTGGATTTGCGCCCCCTAACCCTAACCCCCAGATGTTGCGCCTGGTGCGGCCGGCCCCCCTGCACCCCCCGCGCTACGCTACTGCAAGATCCCACCCCATCACACATGCAAAAGGAAACGATGAACTCCAAAATTAGCACATCCTCCTCTGAAGGAAAGGAAGCAGGATGCACAGAGCAAGGGCACACAGATCAGGCCTTCGACCCTTTGCCCACTGCTGCTTCATGACTCAGCCCCTGCCCTCTGAGGTGACTATCTCAACCTAACTGCACATTGATTCCACAGCGCTGGTGGCACTGCAGCCTAAACCACTGAACCTCTTGGGCTTGCCGATCAGAAGGTTGGCGGTTCAAATCCCCACAATGGGGTGAGCTCCCGTTTCTCTGTCCCAGCTCCTGCCAACCTAGCAGTTTGAAAGCACACCAGTGCAAGTAGATAAATAGGTACAGCTGTGGCAGGAAGGTAAACGGCGTTTCCATGCACTCTGGTTTCCGTCACGGTGTTCCGTTGTGCCAGAAGCGGTTTAGTCATGCTGGCCACATGACCCAGAAAGCTGTCTGTGGACAAACGCCAGCTCCTGAAAGCGAGATGAGCGCCACAACTCCATAGTCGCCTTTGATTGGACTGAACCGTCCAGGGGTCCTTTACCTTTTACCTTTCCCCCCCAAAACTAGCTAAATCGTGGCCTTCAGATCTCTAGGCTCACAGATTTGTTTCTCCACAGAAAGCAGCTCCTGAATATATAAGAGAGCCTTCAAAATAAAATGGCCTGGAAAATGTTATTTGTATGGTGCAGTCTCCCAAAACGATGCTACTTTTATGTGTTTTCTTTTTTTCCTTAGAGGCCTTAAACAGGATCCCTGGCATTTCTGAGTGAGGATTCCGTGAATGCGGTTAGTTGTGTGAGATATTACCGGTAACTTTCCTGCCTCTGTACCACTGGTGCTGAGATAATGTTTGTCAGCCAGAATATTGGATGGAGGGATGTGGGTGGCAGGGAAAGAAAGACAGCTAACACTTTTGAGCACGTGAATTTTTTAAAAAATCTATTGTTGACTGTCCTTTGCCTCTGTTATTTCCATAATATGCATACAAAGGGATAATCACACACACATACACAAAAGCTAGTCATTACATTATAAAGATCTCCAAGCACAACTTCCCATTTCCCTTTGTTTAATCAAGATCTCTATCAGAACAAAGAGTTTGTCTACTGGAAGCTGACAACATGGACGGATAGTTTGGGAGAAGTGTGTGTGTGTGTGGGGGGGTGTTTTCAAGAAAGTGGAATTCAAAGCTCTTCAGGCCATTTCCCACACAATTTCCACTTTAATGAATACACCTGGAGTACTGATTTACCCATGCCGCCCTTGGTGTCCTCTTATTCAGTGACTCGCAGCTGAAAGCAGTGCATTTGAGATGAGATCTCTCTATCTGTGGGGTTTGATTCCAAACAGCTGCTTTACAAACCTTAGTCATCGCTAGATGTTGTGATCGGTGCAAGCTGAAGATGCACATGAGAACTCACCTTAAAGCTCTTAATGCTTTTCAGCTCCCAATTTTTCCGTTTTAAGAACTACTTCATGAGCTCCAACATGGTCCAGGTCAGAATTCAGAATTCTGCATCTTTCCTGTGATGTGTGAGTTTATATTTATTTTCTCTTTTTTTGAAATAATTTTTATTTGATTTTACAAGTGTCGAGTTATAACAAAAGCAAATATATATCCATATTTTGAGATTTCTCTGACTCTCCAAACTTCCCACCTTCTCCTCCATGGGTCCTGTTGTCAACATTTTCAACTGCATATTATTTCATAATCTATATTTTATATCACTCCATTGTCTCCATAGTATTTGCTACATTAAAAGTGTTATTGCAATCCTGCTAATGTTTTCATCTGCTTACAGTGGTCTCCAAGATAGATTTTTCCCACTCTTTGTTAAAGTTTTGGACTTCTTGATTCCTGAGCTTTCCGGTCAGTTTTGCCATTTTGGCATAATCCAGCAATTTAATTTGCCATTCTTCTTTAGTAGGGACTTTGTCTTCTATCCATCTCTAGGCTAGTAGCATCCATGCGGCTGTTGTTGCATACATAAAAAGTCTTTTCTGCTCCTTTGGTATGTCGGTACCTACAATTCCTAATAAAAAACCTTCTTTTTTTATAAGTTATTTTAAACATTATTTTTTTCATTCATTATATATCCTTTCCCAGAATGCTTTTATTACCTTACAACCACCACATATGGTAGAAGGTACCTTCTTTTTCTTTACATTTCCAGCAGGTATTGTGTGTATTTCTTATCAGGGAGATGCTCTCCAGCATGTTACTAGACTGCCCATACAATTAAAACAGTTCAGATCAGATGTTTCAAAGCAGATGGCTGGTGGCACCTCCATTGAACTGATTGGGCTGGCTGTTCAGTCCCCTTAGGCCAGGGGTCTGCAACCTTTAAGACAAAAAGAGCCACTTGGACCCGTTTTCGAAGGGGAAAAAAAACTGGGAGCCGCAAAACCATTGCGACATTTAAAACAAATATATCTCCGGAGCCGCGATCTGACAGCGGGCGGGAAGGTGACGTCGGGACAGTGCGTGACTAATGCACGCACCGCCCCCATGCGACATCACAGCCAGTACAGCGCCCGCCACAGTGGGGAGTGTCGGGCGCACAATGCGCCTCCTCCCCTCGCTAGTATCCGCCCGGAGCCGCAGCAAAGGTGTAAAAGAGCCACATGCGGCTCCGGAGCTGCGAGTTGCAGACCCCTGCCTTAGGCAGAGCTTTACTTTTATACGTTTATTGTAGCCAAATCTGCCATAAGTTAACACATTACATCAGAAGACTGACGGAAGACGAGAGTAAGAACCAATTTACTGGCAACTTTTCTATTGAGCAATTTCGGTGTACCCAAAGATGTAGTTTTTTGCTTTTCATTCATTTAAATTTGTCAGTGGTAGTTTTCCAGAGAGAAAGTACTGAGTTATT